>NC_065885.2:15137500-16337500 GCF_932274485.2 Patella vulgata | reverse complement strand
AATTATCGTCAACCAAGGATTTAGCATGTCCTGTAGTATTAACAAAAGGAAGCCAATGTCACATTGTTCTATTTAAAATTCTACTATTTAGTACTATTTGTGCATGTTTCTGATATATTTGAATGTGTGTAGTTTACTGTGGAGATTGTATGGGATTGAGAATGTTTTCTTGTGCTGATTGAACTGCACATGGGTCTTCAAATGTGCTGAATTTTGCCTTCAGGTGGTACAGACATTAATCCTAGCACGTTTCAGACATCATTTAATGAGAGTATACCACAGGATGATGGTGGTAACTGGGAGTTTAGTCCGTTTGGTGAGAAGAGTGATACAGTGTGTTCTAGACAAGATGATGTGGTGTCATGGAAGGAAGGAAAAGGAAGCCGCCATTTTACAACAAACCAATTAATTGTGCAAACTGGCTATATGTTACAATTTAAGGTAGGAGTTTTTGGACTAGTTTGGAGAATCTTGATACAACTTGAGGTCCTTCATGCTATCTTATTGTGAAAACCACATATTCCTATCTTGTGCCATCTTCAATAGAAGGCTTGATCTCGCTTTAACTACATACATCTTATTAAGGTCTTCACGTAATACCCTGCATATTTCAGCACTAATTTCAATTGGGTACAAGCCCAGCTTATGAGCCTATCAGATTCCTAATTCGTCGCGAATACCAAGTCTCGCGCTTTCAAGCTAAAATGTCTACCTGTGATAATCGAGTTGCAAAGTTCAGGGTTCTGTCTTTGTCTTGGTTTCTGCGGAGGTCGCTATGTCACAACCTCTGATTGGACGATACTGTTCACGTGTCTGTAGATAACGTAGCTATAAGTTCAGGAATTGTGAAGTAATCTAGCATGGTTTTCAACCTCTATCACTCTCACAAAGAAAACATTGGAGATGGCATCATTTCATGTTAAAAAAAGATGCTATTAAAATATTTTTATTGAAAATATATGATGAATCCTATATTTTGTGAACAGCACACATTGTTGTGTTATCATAAAAGCTCCATCAGAGTTTAAGACATACAAAATATAGTTGTCCTTACTTTGAAAAAGGAAGCCCCTTTAACGCAGACACCCAGGATCTGGTGTACTGTAAAATATACTGGGCATGTAGGGACCTTTATTATATTGTGGATCATTTAGCTTGTCAGAGTTCATGGCTGATATCTTTAAAGATCTTGCTCTGCAGGATTTGATGACAATGATTTTAGAGCTAGCAATGGTGAATTTGCTGGTGGTGGGTATATTAGAAGACCTAACAAGCTGTAGATAACAACAGTCTATAAATATGAGAAATAGTCATCACTTTTGATATATATATATATATCTTGGCTTGTTTGCTCTTAGTAAAGTCGAGGGGGTTGGGTTGCTCGAATGGTTAACACGTGCACATTTGATCACAAGGTCTGTCATTGAGCCAAGTAGCGTGGTCTCGAATCCCCGCTTGTATGTGGCAAGGAGTAGAGGCGTTTGTTCAACCTCGTAGGTTTTATCCGGGTCCTCTGGTTTCCTCCCATCACTAAAGACCCCTACTCGCTAGCAAATTATTGAAATGACCTAGTTTGTGCAGAGTGGAAGTTAAACCCCCTCTCTCTCTCTCTTTCTCTCTCTCTCTCTCTCTCTCTCTCTCTCTCTGACTATTACAATTGCTATTAATATGTTATTAATATAAATTTGATAGATTGTGGTTGGATGTAATAAAGTGTATAATATATGTGAAGACCATTCACCAATAAGACTAGAATATAATCGCAATCCTTCCTCGGATAAATGGGACTTAGTTCGTACTCTATGTGTACCAGATTCTAACAATGAAATGGAGTGTCGACCACAACATCAACATGAGGCCAGTACTTACAATATTGGTAGTCATCCATCATGGACGAGAATCACTATGGAGCTTCCTGATAAAGTCTACTCGGCGTAAGTAAGACGACAATAACGATATGTTCCAGAATTTCTGATATCTAATACTTTTTACCAGAATGATATGTTTTTATGGAGTATCTGTAAATCCAACAACAGTTAGTCAATTGATTAAAAGAGAAGATTGCTATGGAAAAATGGTATCATGCTAAAACTTATATGTGTATATAGAATAACAATTTGTGGTTTATAAACATAACCACGAGAGTACATGTACCATCTTTGAAATGAAGTATGTTAAACATACATTATGTAAGAGCTAAATCTGCCTATTGCAGGTCTTTCTTTAGGCCTGAAGTGTTATCTAAATTATTAATTAGACATTAAATAACTTATCCAGAACATAATTAACTCTTGATGGCATCGCTAGCCTGCGATATTTACTGGATTAGGATCCGATTTGCTGTTCGACTTCCATTCATAATTTAATCATGAAATGGATAATCGAGGTTATGTTTTTTATCCTACCGACTTTAGTAATGATGATCAAGGCTAGGCCAAAAATCTCTGTTCATAGTGGATCAATTTGACTGAAATTTTCAGCAAATTCCCTTTACAATATCTAGTTATTAACTATTATAGTGCGAACTGCCAGCTCTTTACCTAATCTCCCATAATGTATCTTTAACAAACCATACATTGTTTTTTCCTACATAGATGTGACACATTTTTCTATAGCAACTTTCTGTTTTAATCAACAGATTAATGCTATTGGATTTTAACTTTGAAGACACTTCAGAAAAATATATATAAATTTTGGAGATTTATTCTTCAATAACTAAATGTTGCTCAAAGAAAGAAAAATGCCATTGAGTCTTGTCTGTTCTAAGATCACAATTTTATAATCAAACATAGGGTATTATTTCTAGTTTATTCTTTAGTAAACTGTATTATTGATATTGGTGTGTATGTACCATATTTGGGTAATGGAGATTTTGAAACTGGCAAGATGCACATCAACCCAGAGTCTGGTATAAGTTGTATATTGCTCCCAATTTTTATATGCCCACATTGAAATGTGGTTGTATGTTGTCGTCGCCCCTGTCCGTCCATCCGTCTGGCATCCACAATTGATTGACTTGAAATTTATACACAGTGTTTAAGGTCATGAGACAAAAAGAGGTCAATGGTTTCTGATAATTACTACCAGAATTATGGCCCTTGATCACTTTGAAATATCTTGTGGATGCTCTAGAGACCAAAGTTATCATCCGATTGACTTGAGGTTGATACACAGAGTTTAAGGTTTTCAATGAAGTTTGATAACTGGAACAGCTAAATTCATGATATTGAATGTTTTGTATACTAAATATTAGCATGGGGCAGAACTAAAAGCCAAACAAATTCTAATGATTTTCAGATAATTACTTAATGAGTTGTTGCTCTTAATCAGATTTTATGTATTATAAATGTTTCATTACCGACAATAGAAAAAATATGTCACAACTCTTGTTGACTGCTCGGACGACTTAGCTGCTGTGGATGTATGTTTCGTTGCATGGCAACCTATCCTTTAGGAACTTGGCACCACTGGCAAATTTGTTATAATGTAATATAGTATACGTGCTATTCAATTTCAGTTCTACTAGATTTCGCTGGTTACAAGACAGTCCTGTTAAAGCAGCACCAGGCTTTGCATTAGATGATATATATGTAGGAGAATCATGTCCTGAAATGTGTAATGGCCGTGGTGATTGTAGCTATGGCAACTGTGTGTGTGATGAAAACTATTATGGTAGGTGTATGAAGTGATTAGTATGTTACCGTTCTTGTATGCTCTCTACTGAGCTAATTTTTCACAATCTCAAGTCAAGTTTAAGGAATAGTTAGCATTAGTGTCAAGATGGTGCAGATCGTTTTTGAGCATATCCGCTAAGAAGTTCCAGGTCTGTTGCCAATGAATTATTCGATTGTTGACGAACATACATGCACGGTAACATGCATAGTGTGTAGAACTGAGCTCTGAGTATTGAGTAACTGGCCTCTGCGTTAGAATATCCTTCAAAAGAGTAGAAATGATTAATTGTGGTTACTATTCATGGAAACTCGTGAGAAATATACGTGTTGTCAGTAGTCGCTTAAACCCGTCAGTACTTGCACCTTACGTCAGTATTCCTATAAATGGTCAGTAATAATATGTACATTAAAGTACTTGTATTCACTCTACACATTTCAGTGCATGAAAAATTATCATCAAAATTTCAGGAATAGTTAGTATTGAGGTGAAGTAGATTTTTATACGCAGTAGTTTGTAAAAGTTAGTTTCCAAGTTGTTGCCCTTGACTCGAGGGGCTGTTTATAAACATACATTACCCTATTCAGATTCCTTTTACAAAGTTAAATTCTGGACAGATTTTCATCAAATTTTTAGACTACTCAGTGTTTTTCGGAAAAGATATTGCTTCATTATTGTTGATTGTAGGATATTATTCTATTGTACCCTTCTCTTACTTACCCAGTGTTAAATTTGATTTTCTCTCCTATTTTAGGTCCATCATGTCTTCCAATAGGATCTCGATTACCACACCGAATGTTTGAATCGTTTGAAGGTGGTATCTTTCCATCCTATTGGTTGAAAATATCAGGTGGTGGTATAGGATTTGGTTGTGGTGCCTTATTACCGTATGCTCATGGTAAAACTTTGTATTTTAATGATTGTGGTATTCGACAGGCAGTTACAGCAGAAATGAATTTACAATCAGCATCGTAAGTTTCTTTATATTTGAATATGATGCAAAAGATCTACAGTTTAATTTAAGGGCAAGTGAGAGATAAAAAGAGAGAAATGGGGTTTAAAGTCCACTCAACACAAACTAGGTCATTTCGGGACTAACACGTGGTTCAATTTTATTTCAATATGTCACTTGTACGTAGGGGGAGGAAACCAAAGGACCCAGGCGACCCTACTCCTTGTCGCGTACAACCGGGGAATCGAAACCAGGCCAGTTGACTCAATGACGGACCTTATGATACAGCGTGCACGCTCTAACCATTCGGCCACCCAAAACCCCTAAGGGCAAGTGAAAATGAAGTAATGATGTTCATTCTGTGTATTTTTATGGCTAAAAAATGAAATGAAATGGTGTTTAAGGTCCTACTTTTTTTGCACTAATTGGGATAATGAAGAAGGGTATACACTATGCAGTGGGTCATGAGTGAAATTTTGCCCCGATAGTGGCTCTACTGTTTATATCCAACTGTCAATGTTTCTTTTATGTGCAAGCCAATCACTGGAAAATAACCACGAAATGTCTCCAGGTTAGTGTGGCAAAGTCTTACTCACTGAGCCACCGCTGCTTTCTTTATGGGTTAGTTAATACATGCAAGGAAAGATGCAAATGAGGTTGAATCCCATCACCATATTTTTTGTCAATCAAGTTACTATATTATGTAGCTTTTTATTGTACACCCCACCACTTTTCTGATGTGGGTATCTGTAGCTATAGTTAAAGTGCCAAACTTTTATATTACAGAAAATATATTTGTACTTGTGTCAATATCCATTGTCAATACTCAATTATCTGCCCTATAATTTCAAGCACATTATTTTGTCTGGTTACTTAAAATTTTCTATTTATATTCCTATAGAAAAATAATATTTGTGTTACAAATTGGTTGTAATGCTCAGACAAGTAATTGTAATGTTAAAATTGGTGATGGACCTGATTATAGAGGAGTTTTATTACAGTATACAACAAATAAGGTAATTAGGATATTACTTACAACAAAGAATAGAAATAAAATGGGGTGTAACATCCTACTTTGGTGTATATTAGGATATTACTACCAGCAAACAATAGAAATAAAATGGGGTGTAACATCCTACTTTGGGGTATATTAGGGAGACAGAGAGAGAGAAAAGGTGGTTTGATGTCCACGACATAAACTAGGTCCTTTTGGGACTAACACTTTTATTTCAATAATTCGCTTGCGTGTTAGGGTCTGTAACAGTGAGAGAGAGAGAGAGAGAGATAGAGAGGGGTGGAGGGCGAGAGAGAGAACTAGGTCGTTTCGGGACTAACATATGGTTCATTTTTATACGCCCACATTTTCATGTGGATGTATATTGTTGTCGCCCCTGTCCGTCCGGACGTCCACAATTTGTTTGTGGACACTCTACAAGTCACAATTCTTATCCAATTTTGCTTTCGATATTGGCATGTATCGGATCGAAACTTCATGGATTATGGCCCCTGTTAGTACGAAAAATCACGTTTTTAGCTTGTGGACACTATAGAAGTCACAATTTTTATCCGATTTTGTTGAAACTTGAAATGTAAGTTAATAACCCAAAGATCTCGATTCCTTTCGATATTCGCGCATATCGGACAGTAACTTCCTGAATTATGGCCCTTGATTGTACGAAAAATCGTGTTTTTAGCTTGTGGACCCTATAGAGGTCATAATTTTTAGCCGATTTAAAAAAATGTATTATTATATCACCTTTACACCCTAAGGACGGCTGAGTTCGAATTTCGTGAAAATCGGCCCAAAATTGACAGACAAAATGGCCGCCGTTCATTCTCAATATGGTATATCAAGGTTGTGGACCCTATAGAGGTCACAATTTTTATCCGATTTTTTTGAAACTTGAAATATAAGTTTATAAACCAAAGATCTCGGTTCCATCTGATATTTGCGCATATCGGACCGTAACTTCCTGAATTATGGCCCCTGATTTTATGAAAAATCACGTTTTTAGCTTGTGGACCCTATAGAGGTCATAATTTTTATCCGATTTACACCGTTACACCCTAAGGATGGCTGAGTTTGAATTTCGTGTAAATCAGCCCAAAATTGACAGACAACAACATGGCCGCTGTTCGTTCTCAAATAGCGTAAAAATATGGTATATCAAGGTTGTAGACTCTATAGAGGTCACAATTTTTATCCGATTTTGTTGAAACTTGAAATGTAAGTTTATAACACAAATATCTCGGTTCCTTTCGATATTTGCGCATATCGAATTGTAATTTCCTGAATTATGGCCCTTGATTGTAGGAAAAATCACTTTCTTTTTAGCTTGTTCTCTATCCATCTCTCGCAAATGTGGGCGTATCCTGCCTGGCAGCCGCTGGTTATTCCAATATTTCGCTTTGCCCATGGTGGAATTTGAACTCAACCATCCTTAGGGTGTAACAGTGATATATTAAAACGTTTTTTTTAAATCGGATAAAAATTGTGACCTCTAGAGGGAACACAAGCTAAAAGTACGATTTTTAGTACAATCAGGGGCCATAATTCAGGAAGTTACTATCCGATATGCACGAATATCGGAAGGAACCAAGATCTTTGGGTTATAAACATACATTTCAAGTTTCATCAAAATCGGATCAAAATTGTGACCTCTAAGAGTGTCCACAAGCTAAAAACATGATTTTCCGTACTACCAGGGGCCATAATCTATGAATTTATGGTCTGATACATGCCAATATCGAAAGGAACCAAGATCTTTGGGAGATAGACCTATATTTCAAGTTTCGTTAAAATCGGATAAAAATTGTGACCTGTACAGTGTCCACAAACAAATTGTGGATGTCCGAACGGACAGGGGCGACGACAATATACGTCCACATGAAAATGTGGGCGTATAAAAACGGCTCTGCCTAGGGCTCTACTGTTTTTATCTATTGAGGTCTTGTTTCCAGAATTTTGCTATTTTTATTCATTATTTCAGTATTTGTATAGTTGAACTCCTTCTTTTGTTTACTTTAAAAATTCCTGTCCAGGCCCAAACAACTAATTGTCTTGGAATTATTTGTATGTTGTTTAATTTAGCACGAAGTCTATCCAGTTTTTAATGAGTCCTGTTCATTACTTCATTTGTTGTTTCTCTTGAAAAATATAATAATGCTTCAATTACCTATAAAATGCTGCTGGGGATATATACTATTCAAAAAAAGTAGGGGATATTTGATTTTTAAGTGTTATTAAAGTCACCTAATGAAACTGACGAAGAAACAAATGACAAAATGAAATGAAGTTCACATTCATCGATTTATTCCAAATGATCGTTAGACTAAGTAAGGCACAGACTGACCATTATAAGGGTAAAATGATACCCGGGGTCAAACAGCAAAGTTACCACAGCATCACAACCAAGTCAGTAACGGGTAAATCCTCCTCTGTTTGCCAAACAAGCATTGATCCGACGTGGTATACTCCTAATGAGACGTCTAAGGTCATTTTGGTCCAGATTGTCCCATTCCTGTTGCAACGCAGCAGCAAGTTCTTGGACATTGGCAGGACGTTGTTGACGTTGACATAACCTCTGTCCAAGCATGTCCCAGACATGCTCGATGGGGGAGAGGTCGGGACTCAGTGCTGGCCAAGGTAATGTGGTGATGTTCTGTTGTTGGAGGTAACCTGTAACGATCCTGGCCCTGTGACATCTTGCGTTGTCATCCTGGAAGATGAAACGGCGGCCATGACATCGTGCGAACGGCACAACATGGACTGCCAAGATGTTGTCCCGGTAGTACTGGCCTGTAACACGCCCTGCAACAACATGTAAAGCCGTTCTTCCAGCAACAGTGATGCCTCCCCACACCATAACAGAACCACCCCCAAATCGATCATGTCTGATGACGTTAACGTCTTGGAAGCGCTCGTTTCGACGACGCCACACCCTCCTACGTCTGTCAAAAAAATCAACAGTGAACCTTGACTCATCTGAAAACATCACATTGCTCCAGCGTCGATTATCCCAGTGTTGACGATCCCTACACCAACGACGTCTTGCCTGAATGTGATGATCTCTCAAACAAGGGATCACGCGAGGACGTCTGGCCACTCACTCTCACACCAGTGTCTGTTTGAAGACGAGCGCTGATCTGATTTGCTGTGATGACATGATTTCTCAAGGCCAAGGTACGGATAAATCGATCCTGGGCTTGAGTTGTCGCCCTTGGTCGACCTGAGCGTGGTCTGTCCTGTACAGATTGTGTATCACGGTATCTGGACCATAGCCTGCTTATGACAGACTGAGAAACATTCATCGTCCGCGCCACAACCGTCTGTGTTGTGCCGATCTGTAGCATGCCAAGGGCACGTAACCTTTCATTTTGGGTAAGCCGACGCATATCAAAATTTGTTTTCTGGTCACTAAAACAATTAAACTGATGTTTCCACCTTGGAATTCAATGCCACAATGACTGTAACATTCAAAGTCAGAGTCGTGCAAATCTTGGGTTGGACCCCCATGATGATCCCAAGCATCACCTGCATTCCATGCGGTAGCTATTGGTGCGTTTGGGCGTCACGTGTAACTGGAAATGTTTCTTCTGTTAGGTTCTATAGTGACTTTTTTCGTAGTCATTTGCATATTTTAGTATTATGCCCCCAAAATCAAATATCCCCTACTTTTTTTGAATAGTATATATATCTTGTTGTCTAAAAACCTATATTTGCTACAATATCAATCCTGTTTAATCTTGGAAATCAAAATCTTGAATAGATAATCGTTTGTTTTTATAATATATTAATTTTATTTTGTACAGGGTGCAGATTGGAAATTACTTGCCCGTCACAATCCAGATCAATTTCTTCGTCCCAAGAGAATGGCCTATGATATCCCTGATGAAGCTAAAAAAGTTGGTGTACAATTCCGCTGGTGGCAACCAGTTCATGATGGGAAGGGTTTTGATCAATGGGCTATAGATCATATTGAAATAGTACCGTAAGTAAAAAACATCATACACTCGGAATAAAGCAGTTAGGAGTTGACTGGGCAGCAGCCAGGGGACCCAAAAATTAAATGGGCCTCCAAATTAGTTCTAAACACATTATTTTAATGTAAATAAATATGTCATTTATTATGTTGTACATGTTTGTGCCAAATAAATCTATCTATCTACCATACTGACATACAAATTGCATTTATGTGATGGACAATGTTCAGAATATTGATCCCTTTACACTGTTGATGCAAGCCCTGCAGGCTTAATTCATCCCTGACATATATAATAATAATGAATAGTTTTCTGGAAAAAATAGATTTAATTGAATTCTCTTTGTTTTATATGTATAAAGAATATTTGTTTTATTTCATTTTAAATTGGAGTTTTATTGGGAAGAATGTAACCAAAGGTACCATAAATTCCTAATTTCAGTTTGTGTGTAGAAAAGGAGCAATTTATTTTTGAAAAACAAACCCTACGTCCCTCTTTATAATACGTCCACAATTGTTTGTGGACGCTCTAGAGGCTAAAGTTAATATCCAATTGACTTTACATTTATATACAGTGTTTATGGCCATGAGACGAAGAAGCCTATTGATTTTCAGCAATTTCCGATAATTACTGCCAGAGTTATGGCCCTTGATCACTTCAAAAAATCTTGTGGACGCTCTAGAGGCTAAAGTTAATATCCGAATGACTTTAAATTTATACACAGTGTTTAAGGTCATGGGGCTAAGAAGCCTATTGATTTTCAGCGATTTCCGATAATTACTGCCAGAGTTATGGCCCTTGATCACTTCAAAAAATCTTGTGGATGCTCTAGAGGGCAAAGTTAATATCCGATTGTCTTTAAATTTATACACAGTGTTTAAGGTCATGAGACGAGGAAGTCTATTCATTTTCAGCGATTTTCGATAATTACTGCCAGAGTTATGGCCCTTGATCACTTCCAAAAATCTTGTGGACGCTCTAGAGGCCAAAGTTAATATCCTATTGACTTTAAATTTATACACAATCCTATTGATTTTCAAAGATTTCCGATAATTACTGCCAAAGTTATGGCCCTTGATCACTTTGAAAAATCTTGTGACGCTCTAGAGGCTAAAGTTATCATCCGATAGACTTCAGATTGATACACAAAGTTTAAGATCTTGATACGAACAAATAAATTTTTATGACTTGAACAGCTAAATCCATGATATTAAAAGTTTTGTATACTAAGCGTTGGCATGGGGCAGAACTTTATAAAAACCAAACAAATTCTAATGGTTTTCTAATAATTACTTCATGAGTTGTTACTCTTAATCAGATTTTAGTGTATTATAAATGTTTCATTACCGAATAAAGTAAAAATATGCGACAACACTTGTTGACTGCCCGGACAATTTAGCGGCTGTGGGCATATGTTTCGTTGCCTGGCAACCTATCTTTGAGAAAAATTTTAATTAGTGCATAAAATAAATAAAAATCTAATTGTATTTAATTGTATTTCAGGGGCAGAAAACGACACAGAAAGAGATATAGAAAAGGCTAATTGATATATTTTAGGATACATTTAGAATAATATAGTCCAAAGAAATATAGATGCACTGCTCTGTTACTCTAATTTCTATTAAGACACTTTTAAAAATGTATATTCACTTATCAACAATTGACAAACTAGCTCAAGGGCTACTACAGTATATATGTATATGTATATACAATACTCCTGTAAATAGTTATATAGTCTCTGATCAAATGTATCAACTTCTTTGTAATCAAACATGAATTATATTTTTTGATGTTTTGTATATGAACCAAATTAATTCTTGTTTACTTTTATCTATATGTATTACGCCCATATTTGAAATCAAAATTGCAAGTACATGTATAACAACGAAACCTTTTCAAAGGGTAGTTTTATTTTTAAATGTCCCAAGACATTTGCCCCATAAAAGAACTTGACTGGTAATACATTGTAATAATGATTGGTATATATTTTTGTATATTTTATAAGAAATAAATAGTCTTGAAGTAACAAATCATTTATTGTCATAATTTGAATCAACAGAAATCTGATCACTGCTAATGTAAACTAATGCAATAGCACTGTATAGAATTTACACCTGGGTGATTTGTCATATCACCTAACACAAGTACAGGCTTACATGTACTTGCATGAAAATATAGCAGTAGTGCTGAAGATAAGATTAATCATTTCCTACAATTTTGAAACTTTTAATACAATATTAGAGTGATGGACATTGGTATTGGAGAGGTGAATACAGGTTTAATTAAATCATGATACAGAGGAAATAGCAAGAGAAATGCTTGCAATGCAGCAATGTCTTGATAAATTCATGATGTCAGCCCCTAGAATCAAAATTTGTGTTTAATCAGTGTGTTTTGAACATGCTTTATTCACAGTGTACACTTTGTGAGCAACTGTGTTGATCTCCACTACTAGTGTTTAAAGGGACAATAACACTCTTGCTGGCTTGACAGCTCCAGAAAATAAAAAATAGCCTTATTCTAAGTACTAGATGTGTTAGTGTCCTACCTGTTGTGTAAATTATCCATTAAATCCTATTTTACTTGTCCAAAGGGTTCAAAAATATTTTAAAATCCAAGTCACATTTGAAAAGCTTTACGTCAGGCTTTTCAAATCATTTAGTTGAATTTTTCCAGTTTTTTAAATTAGGGGTGTTGAGATGAAATTTGTATCATCAATTAATTGGAATATTGTAAAATAGTACAATTTGTTGACCAGAATAAAGATTGGGACATATTATTCAGTTACAACAAGAGTGGTATTGAGCCTTTAATAAGGGGAGTAAGGCACTGGCTCAGTAACCAATAGATCTGGTGTTATCCTGATTTACCAGTATGGTTTCCCCCTTGTCAGTGGTGCAGGATGGAGGGCCTGGTAAGTAACAGTGTCTAGTTTCTGAGATGGGATGAAAAACCAAGGTCCTGTGTACACATTGACATGCACATAAAAGAACAGGTAAGAATAGGGTAAAAATGTCCCTCATACCACACTGCATGACATTAGCCTGGCTGGTGAAGAAATGTAGGACATTAAACCCCATTTCTTTTATTTCATTTCCATAAATCAGCCACATTGTCAAACTTTCATCATATGTAATTTTAGGAAAATATCAAATTTTTCACGGGTTAATCCATGCTAAAAATGTACTTAAATTGATTATGTACATGTAACATCTAATTAAAAATACAAAATATCAGGGGTGGATAATCTCAAAGCTCTCAAAGATTAAAAAGAGGCCCATCAACTGTCTATGAATTTAAGGCCTTGGTAGACTGGTGCCCTATTGCCTTGGTCTTTTATATGTAACTCGTATGAAAAATAAAAATCCTTCTAGTAAATGGAAAGGGGTGTAACATCTTGCCAACATAATTTGGTCATTTTTTGTCAAATATATAGTAATCTTTATCACTGGTTAGTACTATGTGAGGGGGGGGGGGAATTCTGACCTGACATCAACAATGACTGCATAGAAATATAGGCTACTCTTGTTCAAATTCCAACTGCAATGGGATCTTTTATGTGCACTTTCAATTTTTACATGGGACTTCGGTTTCTTGTCCCACCCAAAATACTTGACATTCCTTGTCAGACCTATGATAGACACCACACCTGACAAGTGAGAAACGGGCTTAAACAATTCTAGCAGTTAAACTTTGTTTCCAAACGGCTCAATATTCTGAGCTGAAACTTTCTGAAAAAGCAAATAGATTATTCCTTTACATTTTGCCCTTTGATTTGCATACATAAATCTAATTTGATCAATGATAAGGAAGACCTCCATTTGCAATCAATCTGGGACTATTCCTCTTATACTAATTCACAATCCAAAAACTTTTACCCTTGTAGAAAACACACCATTTACTGTTAATATTTGGAACCTAGAAATTGACACAAATGTGTCGCAACCCATATAATAATGTAATATGAATGTATATAAACTGATTTACATTCAATCATTTCTGTTTTTACTCTAATTTCTAGTCAGTTATGTTCCGCGAAATATGGCAGAAGTCTTTATCAAATGGCAATCTCTAGCGTCGGGTTATTCCAGTCTATACCGCTAGTATTTATTGCACATGCTCTCCAGATAAGAATATGATGTCATCATTTTACATGACTTGTGGAATATATCTAGCCTCGTTCTTGAAGGCCCTTGTTACAAATTGCGCTGAAACGCATACACAATTCGTGTACCAATGGTAAAATGTTTATTTTGTCATAAATATTGGATATTAGAAAAGAAGCCCATCTTTTCCCGGTCAGATACAACATCAGTGTTGATTTAAATTGACAAATAATTTGTGTTTTCAATGTCAAAGACTTTGGATGATATTGAGTAAGAGACTTAATAGCTACTTTACAACAATTACATCAATATTTTCTGAGTTTTATTGTTTCTTTGTACACTAAACGACCGCATCAACTAAGATTGGACTTCTGCTGTAGCTACTTTACAACAATTACATCAATATTTTCTGAGTTTTATTGTTTCTTTGTACACTAAACGAGTTATTTATAAATGAATTATTTCCGAATTTTAAAGCCCGCATCAACTAAGATTGGACTTCTGCTGTAGAACTGGACTCTTGAAGAGATTCTTTATCAGGTTTTGCAAATGGTGTTTCTATGGGAATTGTAACTGGACCATCATTTTGTATATTGACCTGCATATAGGCACCAAACTTTCCATCTTTAATTTTATCCTCACTATATGAGGTTTTCATCAGTGTCAAAAATTCTTGATAAAAGGCTTCCGATTTTTCTGGTCCCATAGCTAAATGGAAATCGGGTTTATTCCCTTTTAATATGGACATCAAAGTAAACTGACTGACACATAAAACTTCCAGTTGTTTGTCCATAACATTTTTGTTCCATCGTTTACCATTTTCATCGTCAAACAGTCTTAAATTGAGAATTTTTCTGGCCATGTATTCAGCTTCTTTTTTTGAATCATCTTTTGAAATACCGATTAAAACACAAAGTCCTGGTCCAATCGAACTGATAACTTCGTCCTCGACAGTTACACTAGCCTTTAAAACTCTTTGAATTATTGCTTTCATGATTTGTTTGAGAAATAGTAGAGTTTCTCGAAATGTGTTGTGATAAGTGGACACTACTTTCAATTTCTGAAGCTGTAAACGGAAGTTAATTAAGCCAGACATTTGTAGACTGGGTTGTCCAGTCGAAAGTTTTATAGGAAAAATCTGATCACAATCACGTAAAGACACGTGTCTAGTTTCGCGCCAATCTGTACTGCCAGGCAACAAATATACCAGAAGGTTTTACAAGCCTGTTCTTTAGTTTTTGTAGGAAAGTCGGAATCCTTATAATTACACAAGTAATCCCATCTAGTATGGAAGACAAATAGGCCTAAGGTTTTCTGTGTTAAAGCCAACTGTAGACTCCCTCTGTGCACACCCAATTTTATATCTCTGACATAGTGCAATCCTTAAACTCGATTAAAAGTTGCCCTACTGCAGTTGATGGGCTATTTTTGCTTCTTTTTTGGGGGGGGGGGGGGCACTGAACAAACTTACTAGTTTACCTGAACAGTTAGAAACATGGTTCTTAAGACAGTTCCCATAACAAGAAAATTCTTCTTATGATTTGTATCAACAACATCTACTTTATTCATAAACACTAAACATGAAATGAAATCCACAATTCATATTGCTAAAATAACTACTAATATTTACCCACTCAATATTAAAAGATTTGGTGATGCTGAAACTTGACTTTACATATTTAATTACAATTAAGTAGATTATGATGAGTCACCATCTTTATCTATCTGTTGTTAGAATTAGAACTATGTACAATTCAGGAATAATATTACTTATCAACAAGCATATTACAGGCATATATATATCATGAAAAGAAAAGTCAAAAAACGTAGCCATTTATTTTATTGCTAGCTTATATTCATAATAGATTTAATATACATGTACATACTAGCCTACAGCTGCATTAATAAATTCTAAAATTTGAAAATTACCCTGGGTATGTCTATTACTAATTGATCGCAATGTAACTATTAAACAATGTAGTTTATAGGCAGGGGCGGACTAGGTAGTACTGGGTCCTCGGACCAACTGGTTTACTTTGGGCCCTCATTGCTGTGAAGAATTACCGGATATGACCAGAAAAAGAAACTAGCTTCATGCACAACACTCATAGATCAGTTTTCTCCTCAGATTTAGGACATTAAATTTTTCAGTGGATGCCAAGATGAATTTTGATTTATTTCGAAAAAAAAAATATTCCAAGACCTAGTCCGCTCCTGTGTGTGGGGGAGAATGAGTAAATGTATAAAAGAGGTGTACAGGTATGTCAAACATTTACATGTACTCCCTGCCTTGTCCACATTTTGGGTGAAGAATTTGTGTACCTTTTTTATGGTCTATTGATGCCTTTAAAATCCCTAATTTTGAGACCATCAGTCAGTGTTTCATATCAGCTTTGTATGTAGAATGAAAATACAAATTGAAAGTTAAATACATGTATTAGAATGTAAATAAATTATGATCACAAGGATCACTATAAATCCATAACAATGTATACAATAAAATATAAGATAAAATATAGATAAATATATTATTTAAAAGTTAAATGAAATAAATATTTATAAGTGAAGTTATTTAAATGAAGTTAAAAGAGACAAATATACACAGCAATAGATTTAACAAGTTATTACTATTTATGTTAACAAAACAATCTCATTTAAATCCAGGGGGAGATGTGGAGGTTAGTGGGAATCAATGTTAAGATGCACATTTATTTCTATTGATTGAGTGTTACACCAGGAACCGTTCTTGCTATAATAGATCAAAAATAGACAATGCAACATGAATAATATTGAAAATTTCATTCAAATTACTTTTTTCTAAGTGAAGTTATCAATGTTTGTTGTAGTTTTGACAAGATGTGTGCATTGTTTATTATTGTAATTAAAGTGCTGGTTATTAGAGGGTTAGCCTTACTTCTCCATTTTTAAATCAAATCATCTGATCTACTTTAAATCAAAGCAATCCGACTCTTATTAATAATTTATATAACATTTAGTTAATGAATTGTTATGCGTCTTTAATTGCTTTTTTTTTATTCTCTATGTTGTACTACATTAAAATGGGATATTTTCTATGTAAACAATATTTAGACTTTGTTCTGCAGTGAATAGTGGGATTTGAAAACCCATGTCTATGAGGGAATCTAGCAGGCTGTTGGCAGATATAAAACTCTATTAGTAGTAATTTTTGGGTTATAATATGAAGATTGAATTATAATATCGTGTAAATATCAGAAAATAAATCAACAATTATATAATCTAATCTTAATGAATAGAAATGAAATGAAATGAAATGGAGTTTAACGTCCTACTGTTCTGCTCCTAACCTGGGCTAATGAAGACGGGCATACGCCATACAGTGTGCTATGAGGGAAATTTTGCCCGGACAGCGGCACTACGGCCTACTCTTATATCGAATTCCAACCGCCAATGTGTACACGGGACCTTGGTTTTTCGTCCCATCCGAACGACTAGACAGCTTTCCTTGTCAGCCCCTCCGTCCTGCATCACTGACAAGGGAGAACCACGCCGGAAAATCTGGATGAACTTTCTCGGCTAATGCAGGGATCGAACACTTAATGAATAGACATAAAAAACATAATATAATAACATAAGATATTTAGACACGTTTAAAAACCATGCCATTTAATATTATCTCTTTTAATTAATCAATGTTTAAAATTTGTCAAGACACACAACACCAGATTGTTCATATTTTAGCACCCAAATCTGACATATTTTTTAACACCGGAATCCATCTTAATACAAGATTTCCTATTTTAACACCAGATTTAATATTTTATTTAATACTGTAACAAGTTTTATATAACTTAATGCTGGATTCTAACTTTATGGCATCCAGATGGATGTTCAAAAACAAAACAAAATTTGACAAACACAACCATACTGTTACAATAATGAGATAACTACCAGGGCTCTGTTTTTCGAAATCTTAACTAAAGATAAAAACCATTTAGTCGATGCTTCAATTTTGATTGGCTTAGTACTAAAATCAATCTAATATTATCCAATCAAATTACGAAAATTTGGATTTTTATCTTAGTTAAAATTAAGTGAAACAGGCCCCAGGATGTTATTTCTGATGCAGATTCAAGGAAATGAGGGGAGACATCATTGGATACGAGCTCACTTCTCTTTTTGTGTGCAAAGTTATTTTTTGTCTATTATCTCCACAAATATTCCTGTATCTGCACAAACAGTGAGGCTGATGTCCCCCACTGCAATCTTAAAATAAATAGGCGACACATATTTTTTTGAAAAGCATCGAGCAATCAAACTAAATATGTAAACTCAGTCTAAGCAGAAAATTTCCTCGATCGAACTTGGTCAAGTTTTTGAAGTACCTGGTAGTGAAACTCTACACTAAGATTCATCACTCTTCATAAGTTAGAAACAAAGTTTTCTTGTTCCAAAGCATTAATAAATGAAGTTGCTTATCTCTGCTCAGCTTTATCGGAAAGTGTTAATTATTAAACTCAGTCAAGATATTAACCCAATGAACATCTACGCCAAGTTTAAACATTCTACCTCAATTAAAAGCAGAGTTGCTATGTTCCAAAGTACTGACCAATCAAACTGCTTATCGCTACTTATCCTAAGCAGAAAATTCACATCATCGAACTTAGTCAAGGTATTGATATAACGAATCTATACTGAGATTCATCACTCTCACCCAATTAGAACTAAAGTAATTGTGTTCCAAAGACTCAACCAATCAAATTGCTTATCTCTGCTTAGCTTTAGTGGAAAATGTGTATGATCGACCACTGTCAAGGTAGTCAACTAATAGACACCTACACCAAGTTTGAACATTCTATCTCAATTAGAAAGATAGTTATTGTGTTCCAAAGTCTCGACCAATGAGGCTGATGGTTCTACTAAGCCCAAGCAGAAAATGCTCATCATTGAACTTAGTCAAGGTATAGATGTAATGAAACTTTACACGAAGTTTCACTACTCTCACTCTGTTAGCATCAAAGTCATAAAGGTCCAAAGTCTTGACCACTCAAATTGTTATCGCTCTGCTTACTCTGAGCAGAAAATGCTCATTATCGATCTCCGTCAAGGTATTGATGTAATGAAACTATACACCAAGTTTCATCACTCTCACTTAATTAGAACCAAAGTTATCTTTTAAACTCCATCAAGGAATTCACCTAATAAAAACCTACACCAAGTTTAGACATTCTACTTCAATTAAAAGGAGAGTTATTGCGTTCCAAAGTCTTATCGCTCTGTTTTCCCGAAGCAGAAAATTCTCATTATAGAACTTAGTCAAGGTATTGATGTAATGAAACTATACACCAAGTTTCATCACTCTCACTTAATTAGAACCAAAGTTATTATGTGCCAAAGCATCAACCAATCAAATTGCTCATTTCTGCTTACCCGAAGCAGAAAATGCTCTTCGAACTCCATCAAGGCATAAACCTAATCAACACCTACACCAAGTTTCAACACAATTAGGAGAGTTATTGTGTCCTAAAAAGTGTGATAGACAGACGGACGGACTTTTAAATATTTTAACATTGGAACCTCCATACTTTAAGGTGATAAATACTTTAACAAAGAATGGAACATATACATGTGTTGAATGAAGTTTTAATATCAGTAATTGGTTTGCATAGTTAACTTAAATAAGATTGCCCTTGAATTCAAATATTTAAAATAATGCGGTGTGAATGATAGATAGTTAACAATTACTCTGATAATATAACAATGAATGTGTACGCAATAATTTATGATGATACTACATTTCTAGGTTAAAAATACATTATGTAAGATTTAGATAAAGAACTAGCCATTCTTGCTATAATAGTTCGAAAGTAGATAATGTAAAATGAATAATATTGAAAATTTCATTCAAATTACTCTATTGCAAGCGAAGATATTAGCCTTTGAAGGTTTGACAGACGTGTGCAATAATTTCAACCACCGTACTGGTTGATCGAAGCTAAGTCTCGGTCCTCCATATTTGATTAAATCAAAGTATCGCTGAACAATTCTAATCTATTTAATATCGGAGAAATCTGATGCCATCGAGAGTTGATTAAGGCCTGGATCAGTTAATTAATGTCTAATTAATACTTTAGAAAACATTTCAGGCCTAAAGAAAGACCTGCAATAGGCAGATTTAGCTCTTGCATAATGCATGTTTAAGTTTTGAAAATAAGTATCTAAAACCAAAAATTAAGTTTACTAATGACCAGTTACCAGTGCATTAATTTCATTGTGTTTCTGTAGCACATGTCAATCATTGCTAGCGTCAAATTTAACACAACTCTAAACTTTAAAATAATCAGTTGTGATTATTATCGTCGATAACATAAAATTGCAGAATAAAAAAAAAAACAAACTTAAAACCATACACAATAGTATTTTACTAAATACAGCACTGCTAAGAAATGAAAAATACACCCAACAGCAGCTTTGTGAATCAAGGCAAGAATATCTTAAACGATCCTATCATAAATTTGGGGTGACCGAAGGGTCTAATTTGCATGTTGTAGATCATAAGGCCTATAATCATCTAACCGTGTGAGTTTTCTTTGGGTACTTCACTTTCACTTCTACAGATCTCTGTGCACAAGAGAAATATTGAATTAAAATATACCAAATCTTAGTCCCAAACTGACCTATGTTGTGCTGACATAAACTCAACTTCTCTTTTCCCATCTTATTTAAGACAAAGGAGTGTCGATGGAATTTAAAAAGATCAAGGGTAATAACTTGGGAAGTAATAATTGTCAGAAATTATTGAAAATCAATGATTCTTGGTCAAAATGAACAAATTTCAAGTTAATCAGTTAATAATTTTATCCTGTAGATAACAAATGGACAAGGGAGACAATATATGACCACATTTAAATATGGGTATATAAAAAAATGGCAGTGCTGATTCACCGGGACCTTTTTGCTTTTTGAAAGAATGAGATAGCCTGTGTTATTGTTTTCTATACACATTCATTTTAAGAGAGATAAACAGTTTGCTGGAGTGTTGTTCACTCATATCAATATATGGCATCCTCTTCTTCATCCCCATTACTAGCCTTAATTGATAATTTCTCGTTGCTCTTTAAAGCTGGGAGATTTTGTGGGGACCTCAATGATTTATAAAGCTGATGTCGATCAGATTCATCTGTAAAATATTTCGCAATATCAGAGATTTTGACATTTGTTCTCCCATTTAACCATAATTTGAGAACACGTAATGCTAAGCCATTACATCCCTCACTATAATAATCTTCTAAGATTTTGTCAAGTTGCTCTTCTTTTAGTTTAAACTCAATACCTGAAAGGATAAAAGTATTCTCAGTTATAAAGACAAACAAACAGGGTAATGTACCTCAGCCTCACTCCCAAAATAAATAGAGGCCACTCATTAATTACTTTGCTTAACCATAGGAGAAAAATTCTCATTATCAATCATGCTTAGTCGATGTATTGAAACTATGGTATACACCAAGTTTCTTTACTGTCACTCAATGAAATGTAATATGGTTTAATGTCCTACAATTCTGCACCGAACAGTTCTGCAGTGTGCTATGGGGAGAATTTCATAAGACAGCTGTGTTTCTGTCTACTTTTTATGGAATCCCAACTGCCAAGGGTTCTTTAACATGCTTGCCAATATTTATACAGGACCTAGATTCAGTCAGTCTAACCGAAAGACTAGACTCTGTTCCTTGCACACCGTCAAGGAGAAACCACACTGAAAAAGCCTGAGGAACTTCCTCGGCCAACACCAGGATCAATTTATGATGACCTGCCAATGTGATAAATTCTTAGTGATCAGATTTTTTGTTCGATCAACCCAATCCCAATAGCTTGTTGGCTTACCAAAATCCATCCATTTTGTTGAAATAACTTTTGCTACTTGTTTTGTGACATCTTCATCAAGTTCTGCGTCACAAGCTGTAAAAGATGTAACAAGATATTGAAACTTACAAGTTGAGTCTTTGTTCTGACTTTGACTGATCATTAGGAATGCCACCAAACAAAGACGGCATCAAATTTGTGCACCAATATGTAGGGTAACAACATTTTGTAATTTTATAGAACAGAATGTGCATTGAAATTAATCGAACACATAAAAAAAAACATAGCACAATACACATCAAACATGCATTAAGTTTTTTCATGGAAAAATAAAATTGTATACAGCTTTTTTTATCTTTCTAAAAAGATAGGTTGCCAGGCAATGAAACATGCCCAGGGGGCGCACAACCAGTGTTGTCGTAAGTGTAGAAATAATTGATGGAAAGTGCTGAAACTAACTTAAATGATGCATATAAATTTCATACAGATCGCATGATAACTTTTCTCATTAGAGTGTTCATAAGGGTTAACAATGTGAAACAAGGGTCATAACTCTAGAAGTAATTCATGGAAATTGCTGAAATTTTGCCCAGACAGCGGCGCTACAGCCTACTCTTATATCAAATTCCAACTTCCATGGAATCTTTTATGTGCACGACAATGTGTACACAGGACCTTGGTTTTTCGTCCCATTGGATGACTAGACAGCTTTCCTTGTCAGGCGCTCCGTCCTGCACAACTGACAAGGGGAAACCATGCCAGAAAATCCTGATGAACTTTCTCCGCCAACACCAGGATCAAACCCGCGACCTCTAGGTTAGCGAACCAGCATCTTTTTCACTGAACCACTGCGGCTCCCCACTAACTTAAAGATACATTATGGGAGATTCGATAACGAGTTGCCCCGCAGTTCTCATTATAATAGCTAAAAACTAGATAACGTAATTTGCTGAAAATTTCATTCAAATTGATCCACTATGAACCCAGAACTAAGCGAATGAAATTTCCACCTAGACTTGTTCATCATTACTAAAGTCAGTACGATAAACAGCATAGTCTCGATTATCCATTTAATCGTTAAATGGTGAAGGAAAGTTATGCAGTAAATCGGCTCATAATCCACTACAGATCGCAGGCTAGCCATGCCATCTAGAGTTGATTATGGTCTGGATAGGTTAATTAATGTCTAATTAATAATTTAGATAACATTTCAAGCCTAAAGAAAGACCTGTAATAGACAGATTTAGCTCTTGCATAATGTATGTTTAAAAAATGTATACATATTTCATACAGATTGGATGATAACTTTTGTCGTTGGTGCATGACATTGTCAAACGATTTTACATTATGCAATACTGCATATCATTATCAGAACACAACATTGTGATTTTCTGTTCCTCGAGAACACCTGTAAAAAATTTCATTTTTAATTCTACGGGAAAAAGTTTAACTTAAACACCAGAAGTACTTACATGTACTTGTGCTGTTCAAAAGCCTTTAGTTCCAAAATTTTAAGTTTTGAAACTTCAAACAAAACAACACCCGTGTGATTCAAGTGTATTTATCAAGATCCAGAACAAGAAATCAAATTGGTGTGGATTAAATAGCATTTTTTACAGTTTGATTAATATATAGATCTATACTTCGTTTGTTTTTATACTTTTGATAGGCTCCACTACAAAAGATCTGACAGGTTGTAGTAGGAGGTCATGTCAGGGGTCAGATGAGTGACGTTTGACCCACTGACTTCAGTCATTTGATAAACTAATCAGTGTCAGTGTTCCAAGCAGCTACTTAGAAATACAACATTTGCTGTGTTTTGTTTTCTATTGCTGGGGTATGTCTACCCACAGTTCTGTGCACTGCATTAAAAGAATTCAACTTAACAGACAATATAATTGGACAATTCTTCACATCACCCAGAACGTGGGTTATTTAACAACACTTCCAGATCTTGGTGTACTGAAGACAAGTAAACAGAATTCTGAACTAAAAAGAACGAAATGAAATAGGATCTGTGTTTTAATCAGATTGCATTGTTTAAAATTTTATTTCACTTACTATCCAAAAATTCATTTTCTGTGGGTATGTCACATTCATCATCTGAACTGTATGATGTTGAACTGCTATGTCTGTTTCGTTGTGAGGATGATACACCATAGAAGTTATTCATAGTATTACCTGATCCAAGCTGTAATTTCTCTACTTTTTCAATATTTATTGGACCTACAGAATATGAATAAATGAAAATGATTCTATTAAAGATCGATTAAAAGATGTACACTGCTAACACTGAGACAAACAGCCTTAAAATAGTGACGCCATTATCTTATTCAACATTGCTCTGCAAGATAAGTAATGGAACTATAAACAAGCTAATATATTAATTGCTTGAAAACGTTGAGAGAATACTCTTCGAAACGTCGCCTAAATAAATCAGTAGCTGTTTTCCATAAGTATGTTTATAGTTTATTTATCTGCCCAGTTACTAAATGCCACTTAAAGAATAATATTAATTGCAGTTATCATATTACTGGTAGACCACTTGAGCACAAGTTCATTGTTTGACCACACAAAAACTTCAAACTTCAATTGACTATGTACAACAAATAAAAATGTATTAATAAAACTAGCTGTTTCTTTGATTATCTGGCAGGAATTTTCAGTAGAATACGATATCTAACAAGATTGCTCAAAGTGCTTGTATTGCCAATTGGTTAAGATTATGTGAATAGAAAATAATATGAATGCCTACAACAAAATATCTTTCATCATTTATAATATGTCCTTGATTAAACCAAACAGACAATTAAAATTTTTGAAAAAACATAACAAACGGAACATTATGACCTGAATAACATTTTCACCACAGTTCTACTTCTATCTGTGATATCAATAAGATGTATCTGGTTCTCAGTGTGCATATGATTCTTCACAAATCTTGATTATTGTTACTTTTATTAGATTTAATATCAAATGGTTAGTTTTTATAATAATTAAAGACATATTTGTAAGTCTATCTACCTTTGTGAGACTCAATTGTGCCATTGTATATGTTATTGTGAGCCATTTTTCAGTTCTATAAAAAAATAAAAAATAAATAATGTGACATGAAGTTGTAAAGTTATTAAAGAAAGAAAACAAGTGAAACTTTAATGTAAGGCCGATCTTTTTTGGGCTTCAAAAGTTACAAGCCCATAATCAACTCTCTAGGTACAAATTGGATGGCCCTGATATTAAATGGACTAGAACACTTGTGTAATTTTATTTTTTAACGATAAAAATGGACCATTGATTCTTTGATTACTATCACGATACTTGACAATCAAGACTATTTTGTTAAAACTTCAAACACTCATTAAAGTTTACAGAATGCGAGAAATTATCAGATTTTTCATATGGGGTCACAGACGATTGGAATTCATGCATGACATTGGCATGGTATTTTTTGCAACCAAGTATACAGTTTTAAGAACGAGTCAGACTTAAAGTTACAATTTCATATTTTCTAAGAAAGGCAAAACATACCGGTAATTATTTCTATGTCTTTTGCTCAATAGGTTGTCAACTCACTATTATACGATCAAAGGTGTCATTCTCACACTTAAAACTCATTTACACTGGAAATAATAACACAATTACCTCCTTTGTTTTTTATTCTCCACCATGGAGTAGTTATCCTCAAACGTTTGAATTTGAAGATGAAAATGATATTTTTGCCAATTTCTCAACTGGCAATTGTGAATTATAGTAATAGGATTATTCTTTAACAAGGTATGACTGTTTATAGATACCATCTATTTTAAGGCTTTATTTTAATAAATTTTAAAAATATAACTTAAAAATATGAAATTGCAACTTTAAAACTAGCTTGTAACTTTTATGACCTACGATCTGCCTTATAAATGATATTCTAATTCTTTTGTCATCAATTTAGTGGCTGTCCATTTTTAATTGGGCTTGGACTATTTGCCACATAATTCATCACATTATATTTTGTCAGTGTCATTGAAATCGGTTGAATATTTTTATCTGTTGCCAAAGGCTATTTTGAAATTTTGAAATGATAAATACATTGTAATTAATTAATGTAATTATTAATTTGTAGTCACTGCTTCAGTGCTTGTTAATTAAGTTATTGGCCGCAATTAATGGGTGTTGATCGTGCATAAGGGGCTTAATTACCTTTTCCATCTGATACGATTCTACACCAGTATGATTGGAAGGGATGATGCCTCACTTTGAAATTTTTGTCATTCTAACTCACATTACTATTATTATTAGGGATGAAATCTAGTCGCGACCGGAGCTGTTTAGTTTCGCGAATGGGTGGATTTATTGATGATGAAATATCATCATGGTGATTTCCAAATCAAAATAATCATCCTACCTACCTAATGTCTATCGAAGTTTCCAGATGATAAATACCTTGAAGAAATTATTCTTAGAAACTGCAGACATTTCCAAGAACTGCCTGAAAAAACAAACTGAAAGTTACAATGAAAGACTTACTAATCAAGACTACCAGTATTAAGAATTACCCCCCTTTAACCGGAGTTCGAATGGAGCTTGGAAAACAAATTTCCATTTATAGATTGGGGTTTACCCAATTTGTTCTTTCTGGAAGACATTTTTTCAGAGAGAGTATTTCTATAATATATCTTTTATTTTCAGTAAGTAGATTTACTTATTGGCAATTTTTAACGTTTTGCGACTTGATTTAGCCAATATCATACTGTACATGCTAAGAAAATGAAATCTGGGAGTGGGACTGGGAGTGAAATCATAACGTCTAACACAGTTACTCTCCAGTGAGGAAGTTACACTACACAAAATCGACTTGGATATGTGATGTTTGTATGTCGATCCATTTGTTGCATTTATCACACTGCAGACCATGTCTTTGGCACTTCCCAACCATCTTCTTGCAAACAAGGAGTCACGGTGGCAAAGTAAGTAAGACGCTGGCTCACTAGCTTGAAGGTCGCAGGTTCGATCCTGGTGTTGGTCAAGAAAGTTCAGGATTTTACGGTGTGGTTTCCCCTTGTCTGTTGTCAGTGATGTTGGACAGTGGGCCTGACAAGGACAGCTGTTGAGTCATTTGGATAGGATGAAAAACCAAGGTCCTGCTGTGTGCACGTAAAACATCCCTTCGACCCTTGGCAGTTGGAATTTAATATAAGAGTAGGCTTAGTTCGGCCATGGCACCGCTATCTGGGCAAAATTTCCCTCATAGCACACTGCATGGCGTATGCCTGTCTTCGTTAGCCCAGTCAGATTAGAACAGTATATATGACATTTCATTGGTTGTTTTATTCAAAATACCTGTCATTTTTATACGCCCACATTTTCATGTGTACGTATTATGCCGTCGCCCCTGTCCGTCCGGACGTCGCCCCTGTCCGTCCGGACGTCTGTCTGTCTGTCTGTCTGTCTGTCTGTCTGTCTGTCTGTCTGTCTGTCCGTCTGTCCGTCCGTCCGTCCGTCCGTCCGTCCGTCCACAATTTGTTTGTGGACACTCTACAGGTCACAATTCTTATCCGATTTTAACGAAACTTGAAATATAGGTGTATCTCCAAAAGATCTCGGCTGCGTTCGATATTGACATGTATCGGATCGAAACTTCATGGATTATGCCCCCTGTTTGTATAGAGGTCACAATTTTTATCCGATTTTGTTGAATCTTGAAATGTAAATTTATAACCCAAAGATCTCGGTTCCTTTCGATAATCGCGCATATCGGACCGTAACTTCCTGAATTATGGCCCCTGATTGTACGAAAAATCGCGTTTTTAGCTTGTGGACCCTATAGGGGTCATAATTTTTATCCGATTTAAAAATCTGTATTATTATATCACCGTTACACCATAAGGACGACTGAGTTCGAATTTCGTGAAAATCGGCCTAAAATTGACAGACAAAATGGCCGCCGTTCGTTCTCAAATAGCGTAAAAATATGGTATATCAAGGTTGTGGACCCTATAGAGGTCACAATTTTTATCCGATTTAATAAACCGTATTATTATATCACCGTTACACCATAAGGACGACTGAGTTCGAATTTCGTGAAAATTGGCCTAAAATTGACAGACAAAATGGCCGCCGTTTGTTCTCAAATAGCCCGTGATTGTACGAAAAATTGCGTTTTTAGCTTGTGGACCCTATAGAGGTCATAATTTTTATTCGATTTAAAAAAACGTATTATTATATCACCGTTACACCCTAAGGACGACTGAGTTTGATTTTCCTGAAAATCGGCCCAAAATTGACAGACAAAATGGCTGCCCTTCGTTCTCAAATAGCGCAAAAATTGGGTATTTCAAGGTTGTAGACCCTATATAGGTCACAATTTTTATCCGATTTTGTTGAAACTTGTTGAAATGAAAGTTTATAACCCAAAGATCTTGGTTCCTGAATTATGGCCCCTGATTGTACGAAAAATCGCGTTTTTAGCTTGTGGACCCTATAGAGGTCATAATTTTTATCCATTTAAAAAAAAATGTATTATCACCGTTACACCCTAAGGACGGCTAAGTTCGAATTTTGTGAAAATCGGCCCAAAACTGACAGACAAAATGGCCGCCCCTCGTTCTCAAATAGCTTAAAAATATGGTATATCAAGGTTGTGGACCCAATAGAGGTCAAAATTTTTATCCGATTTTGTTGAAACTTGAAATGTAAGTTTATAACCCAAAGATTTTGGTTCCATTCGATATTTGCGCATATCGAATTGTAATTTCCTGAATTATGGCCCTTGATTGTAGGAAAAATCACTTTCTTTTTAGCTTGTTCTCTATCCATCTCTTGAAAATGTGGGCGTATTCTGCCTGGCAGCCGCTGGTTGGTAATTAAAGTTGTTTTGTGTAAATCTATGGACCTATTTTGTAGGCTACTGCCACTGGTACTGTACTGAAATTCTTGAAAAATACAAAGCAACATCACATGTTATTAATTTACCAGAGAAATCCCTCCCTTTAGAAGTGACAGTTCTCATAAATATAACAAGACATTATTTCAAAGTACCTGATTCCATTAGCTATAATAACAATTTGCACATGACTGCACTCCAACTATTATTCTAAATGCATATGATACACAACCACAGAAATGATTAGGATTATTACTAATGTTTTAGGCAGTGACCGGACAACTTACACGTCTATAGTCAAATTGAACAAGATAGTGAGAGATTACACTTGATTATCCACACTGATCAGCAGTGAATATTCGCCACTACAATCACTGATAAGGATGATATCAATGCGACTTCATAAACAACCATTCATAAGAGAAATTTCATATCTTCTAGAGTAGTATGCAGTTAAATCAGTCTTATGTTTTGGTAACCATCCTTTCATGGTCGATTCATAGACTATTAGTAAAATAGGGTCTTTAACTGTTTCACGTTGAATTTGATCACTTGTACATGTAATTGACAAACAGTCAATTTGTTTTGATTGAAAAATTGTATCATTGTCAACAACTGTAGAATTACTAGATTCTGATTCAACCGGTTAACGAGATAATCCGTCAGCATTTCCGTGTTTAGTTTGTATTTCTGTATTTAATATCATAGCTGAATCCAGTTAAAAATAAAGCATAATGTTGAAGTCTAGCAGCTGTCATTGCAGGAATTTCTGTTTTTGGGTTAAATATTACTGTCAATGGTTGATGATCAGTACCAAGGAACAAATGTCTGGCAAATAAATATAAATGGAAATGTTTTACACCCCACACTAACGCCAACGCTTCTTTATCTATCTGTGCATATTTTCGTTCTGTCTTCGTAAAGATCTCGAAGCCTATGCTATTAGTCTCTCAGTTTGTTAATTTTTCTTTATTGTTTTCAGATATAGATCTTTAAAAATGATTCTCCATGATGTAACCAGCTTATGTTGTTAATGTATGGTAAAACTTCAACACAACAAAATGGCAGGTTTCGATGGCAAATTAACGAGAGCTGGAGACAAAGAAAGACGGGTATATTATAATAGTCACTTAATCCTAGGTGCTAATCTAATAAAGCAAGGGGCGGGTTGTCTAGTGGTTTACGGTCTGTCAAGTGGTGTGGTCGCATGTCCAACTTCATGAGTTTTCTCCGGGTCCTCTGATTTCCTCCCACTGCTAAAGAACGCTACAGGCAAACAAATTATTGAAATAAAATTGAACCATATGTTATTCCCGAAATGACCTGATTTGTGTCGAGCGGATGTTAAACCCCATTTCTCTCTCTCTTGAAATATTCAAGTACCTTGTTTGTATAAAGAGAAGAAACAAGTAAACGCTTTTGTGCTGGTGTGTGAGTCACTTGATGACTTCCATTTCTTTGTTTCGATTACCAGTGACAGAACAAATACAAGCCATATTTTATGCACTGCCTGCGAATGCTGAAGGGCATATACCGTAATCTTTACATATGTCCAGAATTCCTGGTTAATTTTTTTGCTTATGTATAAGCTAGATCTAGAATGATAAACGTAGGACGTAGTATATCAATGGAAGTCTCCAGAATGACCCACTGATGATTAAAAATATGGTTCATATCTGTGTTGAATGTGAAATTCCAGCACAATTATTCCGTACCAACAATCTTTTCAAAAGAATTACAATTTATAGCCATTACACAGTGGAAGGCATGGTCTTTATGCATCCCTTATTTAGTAACTACATTTTTCCATTTTGGACTAAAATATCATTAGTAAAGCAACTACCTGTAAAAACAATTCCTTACCATCGTTATGTATTGGACGTATTGTCTAGATACTACTGAAGTTTGTTGTGAGTTTGATTTTATGACTTTCATTCTTAATTTGTCAAATTTGGGTGTTTTTACTGTGGATGGAAATAGGTAATTTTTATTCTTGAACTTATACAGAAGCCTGAAGTGATAGGATGACCACAGATAAAATTTGACAAATATGGAGAATTGCCTGGGAATCAGAAACTACATAGTTCAATCAAAGCCGTGTAAATTAGCTATACATACCATATATTTCATCTTTAATTGATATTTTTCTTTTGTTTTAAGGCTAGTACTAGAAGTGCCAAATATGTAAGACCAGCTGAAATTCATCAGCATCATCTACGTAGTTCTGTTTCATACCCTGGTGCTAGTGGAGAAGACCAGTCGAATCCTGAAGAAGGTTAGCATAGAAAAGATCTTTTGTCTATACAATTTCTCCAAGTAATTAAGTGGTAGTATCTGAGGAACCAGTTATCCTGACTAGATTTTTTGATATTTGTAATTTTGTTCTATTTTCCTCATATAAATAGACTTAGTCTAGTCTGGCAAGTGGGTGTTGCTTCCTGAGCCAATCTTGAGAATTATTCATTATTTCTTCGCTAAACTTTTTACACTTTAAGTAAGTAAACCTACTAAAGTGAAGTGGTGCATTTTACTATTTAGACTTTTTCTTTCTACCTTTTTTTTTATTCTCTTTCTATGTATAAAAATATCTAAACAATCAGTTAGTATACATTCACACAACAACCAAGTTCTGAAGTGGTGCCTTTTGCGATTTAGAAATGTTAAACATTTTTTCTTTTTGTTTGTTTCCATGGATACAAGTTTGACCTAATCTTAATGTGCTAAACATTACACATTCGTTACTTTTTCACTTAGTAATCTTTCTTTCATGATTTTGTAACATAAATTAGTGTCTTTCATTTCTAAGATTTATCAAAATAAACCATATAAAAAAAACTCTGAAGAAATTCTGTAGACATCAACCATATGTCTCGACTGTCTTCCTTATTCATTTTTATCCGCCCACATGGAAATGTGGTCGTATATTGCCGTCGTCCCCGTCCGTCCGTCCGCAATTTCTTGTGAACACTCTACAGACTACATTGATCATCTGATTGTTTTGAAATTGATATATATTGTTTGCATTAGTGAGATGAAGAAGCCTATTTAATTTCAATAACTTCCGTTAATTTCTTCTGGAGTTATGGCCCTTGTTTCACTTTGTTGCACCTTGTGAACGCTCTAACGACAACAGTTATCAACCGATCTGCATGAAATTTATATGCATCATTTAAATTAGTAAAACAAAGAAGCTTATTGAATTTCAGCAATTTCTGTTAATTACATCTAGAGTTATGGCCCTTGTTTCACTTTGTTGAATCTTGGGAACGCTCTAATGACAACAGTTATCATCCGATCTGTATGAAATTTATATGCATCATTTAAATGAGTAAAACAAAGAAGCCTATTGAATTTCAGCAATTTCTGTTAATTACATCTAGAGTTATGGCCCATGTTTCACTATGGCCTATTGAATTTCAGCAATTTCCGCCAATTACTTCTAGAGTTATAGCCCTTGTTTTACTTTGTTGAACCTTGTGAACGTTCGAACAACAAAAGTTATCATCTGATCTGTATGAAATTTATAAGCATTATTTGAATTAGTAAAACGAAAAAGCCTGTTGAATTTCAACAATTTCTGTAGATTACTTCCTGAGTAACGGCCCATGTTTTAGTTTTTAGAACCTTGTGAACCCTTAAACAACGAAAATTATAATGTCATCTGTATGAAATTGTCTATTAAATGCCCTTAATTACTTACAAAAGAATAAATATGCGATAACCCTTGTTGACCGCTCGGACGATTTAGCTGCTGTGGGCGTATGTTTTGTTACCTGGCAACCTATCTTTATAATTTATCTTGTAATCTGTTGAACCATTTCATATTGGAATGGGAGGTTGAATGGACGAATGGTTAGCACAAGGCGCGCTGTATCATAAGGTCTTTCATTGAGTCAACTGGCATGGTTTGGAATCCCTGGTTGTAAGTGACAAGGAGTAAGGACACCTGTTCAACCTCATGGGTTTTCTCTGGATCCTCCGTTTTCCTCCTACTGTTAATGACCCTTACGCGCAAGCGAATTATTGAAATAAAATTGAACCATGTGTTAGTCCCGAAATGACCTAGTTTGTGTCGAGTGGATGTTAAACTCCATTTCTCTCTCTCAGATTGGAAATATAAAACTTCCACGAGATTGATGCATTGAATTGTTTGTCTAGTGGTTACTGATAGTCAAATCAAACCATCAATGAGAATTTAACCCAACTTTGGCTCTTGCAATAGTACTTTTGATATCTTTTCTAGTAAATTTTCAATTGATACGACATCTGTTCACATTGTTTGTAATCATATTTGTTTGTTAAATTTTACTTTTACAGGCTGGTATACAAAAGCAGGCTCTACTAATATTCATTTCCATGGCGATGTGACGAACTTACAAATTGGTAGTAATAACACCATGCACGTACATCAGAATAGTGTAAAATGTACCTATACGAAACAGAAGACTCAAACCAAACCAGATGGAAAAAAGCCGAAGAAAAATTTTAGTGAAGATGAAAAGAGAAAGTATGCAGAGCTGAAAGGTAATTCAAAACAATTACTGTCTGTTATTTTGAAATGAAATGAAATGGGGTTTTATCTACTACAGTTCTGTATGGATATTGGCACTAGGGCCTGCTCTTATATCGAACGAATACCAACTGTCACAGGAACTCACAGGTATTCCTGGTACCCACTTTTTCTCTCCGGAATAATTTTTAGCAATTTTAAAATCACGAAGAGAGTTTGTTGCTCTTGGTTTAGCTTGATTGTCCTGTTGTCGTAAATCAGGTTTTAATAAATTCAATTTCGTACGTAAATTTCTTCCGAGAAACAATTGTGATGGGGTTTCTCCTGTCGTTGAATTTGGCATTGACCTATAACACATTAGAAATTTAGATAATTTAAAGCTTATCGAGTCTGAACTATTTTTCATAGATTTGAAAGCACGCTTAAATGTCTAGACCATTTTCTCAGCTAATCCATTAGTCGCAGGATGATATGGTGCAGAGAAAGTTTGTTGAATACCATTATTTTTTAGAAATGGTTCAAACTCCTCCGAAGTAAATTGTGGACTATTATCACTTACGAGTTGGACTGGAATACCATTGCGAGAAAATACATGTCTTAGTACATCAATTGTCTTTACCCCACATTAAACAATCATTCACAAGAGAAATTTCATATCTTCTAGAGTAGTATGCAGTTAAATCAGTCTTATGTTTTGGTAACCATCCTTTCATGGTCGATTCATAGACTATTAGTAAAATAGGGTCTTTAACTGTTTCACGTTGAATTTGATCACTTGTACATGTAATTGACAAACAGTCAATTTGTTTTGATTGAAAAATTGTATCATTGTCAACAACTGTAGAATTACTAGATTCTGATTCAACCGGTTAACGAGATAATCCGTCAGCATTTCCGTGTTTAGTTTGTATTTCTGTATTTAATATCATAGCTGAATCCAGTTAAAAATAAAGCATAATGTTGAAGTCTAGCAGCTGTCATTGCAGGAATTTCTGTTTTTGGGTTAAATATTACTGTCAATGGTTGATGATCAGTACCAAGGAACAAATGTCTGGCAAATAAATATAAATGGAAATGTTTTACACCCCACACTAACGCCAACGCTTCTTTATCTATCTGTGCATATTTTCGTTATGTCTTCGTAAAGATCTCGAAGCCTATGCTATTGGTCTCTCAGTTTTATCTGCACAACTGACAAAGGGGGGCCATGTCGAAGAATCCTGATGAACTTTTTCGGCAACCACAGGGATCGAAGACAGGACTTCAAGCTTAGCGAGCCAACGTCTTACTCACCAATCCACCACGGCTCTCCATCTATCTTAAATCTTTCTTTCACGATTTTTGTTTTGGGAGTAGGCCTATATCTGATAAACCATTCAAGATACCATTAGGAAACTTAGTATACACATCAATCTATTATAATGCTTGTGCATTTTGCTAATTAGAAATTTCTTAAAAATCACAACACAATTTATATAGAAAACAATCTTTGGTTTGTACACATATAGCACAACATTTCATCATTTGTGCAGGGGATCACGGTGGCTAAGTGGGTAAGGCGCTGGCTCGCTGGCCTGAAGGTTGGATATTCGATCCATGCATTGGCAAAGAAAGTTTATCCAGATTTTCCGACGTGGTTCCCCCTTGTCATTGTTGTAGGACGGAGGGCCTTACAAGGACAGCTGTCTAGTCATTTGGATGGGATGAAAAACTGAGGTCCCATGTACACATTGGTGTGCACATAAAAGATCCCTTGACAGTTGGATTTCGATATAAGAGTAGGCTGTAATGCCGCTGTCTGAGCAAAATTTCCCTCATAGCACATGGCATATGGCATATGCCCGTCCGGAGCAGAACAGTAGCATGTTAAACCCTAGTTCTGAGTAGAACAGTAGGGCGTTAAACCCCATTTCATTTCATTTCATCATTTGTGCTTGAGAGCACCTTTTAGGGGGAACTTTCTCTGCCAACACTGGTATCAAACAGAACTTCCTGGTTAGTGAGCCAGCGCCATATTCATATTTAGCATTGTATTTAATCCATGGTAATTGCACGTATCTGTTAATTTTTATTTTCATGAACCCACCAGTATGCCGTACAGAGGTAACCCAAGAACATATGTTAACATTATGTAAAAAAATTGGAAAAAGATGGAGACATTATGGTTTGTACAAATTATTGTTTGTTTTTTTCATACATTTACTTACTTATATATTCAGCATATTTAGTTTTTTGCTTTATGTTAGTATTGTGTAACTGACAAGCCATTTGATATTGCTCACTTTTTGGTAGCTTATTATAAAAGACACCAAGAAACTGGACACAACTGTAGGCCTATCCAAAAAAGTAGAATATGAGTAGCCAGGTAGAACAACCTGTTTACAGCAAATACTGCTTGCTTTCAGTTCTGTTATAAACAAATTAAACGTTTTAGGGAGGCATACTGATCGCTTTAAATAGGATCCCCCCTCCCCCTGCAAATTAAAATTTTAATTATTACATATAGTGTGTGTTTCTGTAATTTTCCACATATTTTCCACATATTTAACAGCCAATGTCTGATCAAAGTTTTTGTTTTTAAATGGCCACATTGGAATTTGGTTATATTTTCAACATCCACCCCACAGCCTGTCCATCTGTTGGCCACAATTGCTTAATGAAACTCTAGAGACTACAGAGTGAAATTTGTACTTGGGTTTATGTTCATGAGATGCAAAAGCCTAATGAGTTTTAATGATTTCTGATGATAACTTTTAGAGTTATGGTCCTTAGAAATATCTTGTGGATGCTCTAAATGCTCAAGTGATTGTATGAATTAAGCACAGTGTTTATGTTCATAAGACACAAGATCCTATCGATTTTCCAATTAAAACTGTCAGAGTTATTGTCCTTGATCACTTAGAAAAATCTTGTGGACAATCTCGAGGCTAAAGTTATCATCCAATTCAATTTAAAATTTATACATAGTGTAAACTATAATTCTTCCTCGCCTTTCGAAGAAAGCAGGGCAATATTAAAATGGGTTTGTCTGTCTGTCTCCGTATGTCCGTTCGTCTGTCTGTCCGTCTCACTTTTTGGGATACAATAACTCTCTTTCTAATTGAGCTAGAATGTTCAAACTTGGTGTAGGTGTTTATTAGGTCAATGTCTTGATGGACATAAGCAATCTGATTGTTTGATGCTTTGGGGCACGTTAACTTTGGTTATAATGAAGTGAGAGTGATGAAACCCTGAATATAGATTCATTATATCATTACCTTGACTAAGTTCGATGGTGAGAATTTTCTGCTTAGGCTAAGGAGCGATAAGCAATTTGATTGGTCAAGACTTTGGAACATAACAACTCTGCTTTTAATTGAGGTAGAATGTTTAAACTTGATGTAGATGTTCATTAGGTGAATGTCTTGACTGAGTTCAATGATTAACATTTCAAGCTGAAGCTAAGCAAAGCTAATCAATTTCATTGGTCGATGCTTTGGGACAAGATAATCTTGATTCTATTTGATAGAGTGTGATGAAACTTAGTGTATAGTTTGATTACTCGATACTTTTGAAAAAAATAAATGTGCTATTAATTAATATGTCATCTATTTATTTTGGGGTTTCGGCGGGAGACATCAACCTCACTGTTGGCTTGTTATTTCTGATATGGGTAATATGGTGGATTATTTCCCCTTTATCAGTTTTTAGTGTTTTGTTAATGTATCTATTACCAATAAAAGAATAAAAATATGATAACCCTTATGGGCTGCTCGTATGACATAAGAATCTTTTATTCTGTAGGCCGGAAACTTGGATTATCTGACGAAGATCTTGAATATATTAATGACAGCGATAATGGTCTTCGTGAAATTGTTTATAAAATGCTCACAGCCTGGAAACAAAAAAGTGAAAATGTCTCGGTTGGAGAACTTGTTACTCTTTTGACAAATGATGGAGATATCTCTGTTATAATAGATTTAATTAGGGATACCTAAATTGATTTATTTTTGTTGATGTGATATTTGTGATATATTAAGAAACAGGGAGTTTTTGAAACACCCACCAGACAGTATAAATCTACATATATATAGTGCTTATTGGATGTGTGTACCATACTACCATAATAATTTTAATATAAAACCTTAAAAAAAAACCTGGATTGACATGGGGGGTTGGGATGGCCTAGTGGTCTAGAATTTCACGCTTCGACCTCTAGCTGGCTGGTAACCTCTGGCTTGCGGCTGTGGTTTCGATCTCTGGTGTGAGCGCATGTGGCTTGGAGATAGGGGCGCCTTCTCAACCTCATGGGTTTACTCTGGGTACTCCCACAGGAAAGACCCCTGCGCGTGCGTTAGATAATAAATAAAAAAGTAAGACCTGTCTGCGATATCACCTTCGGTGGAAGGGGATGTTAAACACTAAGAACAACAACATGGATTGACATGTGATAAATATGCAGCCATATAGTGAATCTTACTTATCCCTCAGCTGTATGTGACTATTTCTAAAAATGCGTCCCATTTCAAAAGTTTTCCTGCTGGTTTATCAAGAGACTATTTTTGACTGTTTCTGTTTAAGTCCCTAGAAAATAGGAACTATAGATGCTGAAATGTTAGTTTATGCTATAATAGTGCTACACAAATCTGGAGACAAACTAGTGTATGTTATAGGACAGTTTTTATCTCTCAGAATAGTATTTAATCAATGTGTTTTTATTTATATCTTCACTCGAAAGAGGGTTTGTTCATCTAATGTGAGTTTAATGCATTGTCCAAATGTATGTTTTGACCAGCTGATTGTGGTGTTCATTATAAATTTTGTATTAGCCTCGCTCTTCTGATACATGTATGTACCATAATCAAAAAATGGTAACACACACACACACACACACACACCGACATACAAAAATTGGCATGTGGAAAGACTAGTATACGTAGTCTTATGCCAAACAACCACCACAACTTGTATTTATGACACCAAAACAACGACCACAACTTGTATCAATGCATGTTCAATAGAAGGCTTGATCTCGCTTTAACTACGTACATCTTATCAAGGCCTTCATGTAATACCCTGCATATTTCGGCAATAATTTCAATTGGGTACAAGCCCAGATTGTGAGCCTATCATATTCCTTGATCGTCGCGAATACCAAGTCTCGCACTTTCAAGCTAAAATGTCAACCTGTGATAATCAAGTTGCAAAGTTCAAGGTTCGTTCAATGTCAAGGTTGCCGTGGAGGTCGCTATGTCACAACCTCTGATTTGACGCCACTGTTCATGTGTCTGTAGATAACGTAGCTATAAGTTCGGGCATTGTGAAGTAATCTAGCAACGTCCAGATTCAGTCGTTGCTTCAGGAACATGGTATCAATGATACTAAAACAACTGCCATAATTTTTATCTATGATACCAAAACTGTCTTGAATGTTGTTTAGAATGCATTATTAATAATACAAGGTATATTACTTCTGCTTTATAGGAATATCAATGTTCCATGTACAATGGCTGCTTTTTCATTTGAAAAGGGCTTGTGTCAAAATATAAAACATAACATATATTACTAGTAGGGGTTTGCAATACATGAAATGTGCTTATATGACTAGTATTTTATAACTACAATATTTGTAATATAAATTGAATGTATGTTCCATTTGCTCAAGACAAGAGGTTAATTTGTTGCCTTAACTTTAGGGCATTGAGCAGTCTAAAATATGCACTAACGTTTCAACACCAATCTTATTAAGACTTTGCAAGCTTGTTCCATGTGTAAAATAACCCAGGGTACACATAATATAACTGTCTGACCCTTTATTATCATGCTTTGGGTCAAGTTTGGAACATAGTTGGTAAATAAAATTGGTATTTTGGGGGGTTATTATATGTAATTGATCACTCCAATTAACAAAAAATGTCATATCTTATGAACAAAACTTATAGCGCTAGCTTTAAAATGTACATTTTAGAGTACTCAACGCCCTTAAATCATATTGTTGTAATATTTCATTTAATGAATATTGCTCATAAGTGTAAATAAAATTCACTCTAAATTAACAATAGAAGAAATGTATTGTATGTATATATATGTATGTTATTAACCAATTAAAACCAGACTCTTATTTCGTATAATTTTATGATGTAAAATTACAGTCTGACAAATCTTCAAGAATTTGTGTTCAAATTAACTTGGCCTAACCTCTCATCTGGCCAATGAAGAGGAGCTATATCTTAGGCAATAATTGATTTAATATACCTGTCAGAATGGCTTATATGAAATCTGAGTGTAGATGAAGATGAAGTTTAATTAGTTGAAAATAAGATCTAATCTACATGTTAATATATAAAAGTTAATTTGTTTGTTTTTTTGTCTGTTTGTTATAGAATAACTTTATAAAGAAATTTAATGCTGTTTATTTTGTATCTGGTATTTTGTATATTAAAGAAAAACAGTGGCTCAAGAAGGGCAAGAACATCACAAACCTGAGTAGGCTGAAAGATGTTAACATTCTATAATATAATGTTGAAAATCAATCTTAAAATTAGGATATTTTCTTCTGTAAGGCCAAGAAAATAAACTTGCTGTGTTTACAGTTACTTGGCCCCAAAAATATAGGGTTGATCAGTCAGAAAAATTTGTTTATTATTATTTTTTTCGTTCGGTTTGTATTGTCTATTTCGTAAAATTTCTAGCGTAAAGATGCATTATGTGGGATTTAGATAAAGAGCTGGTTGTCCTTGCAGCGTTCTTGCTATGAAAGTTTAAAAAATAGATAAAGGAATATTTTGAAAATTTCAGTCCAATTATTTCATTTTGACTAAGTTGACTATTTTATTAGTGTTTGAAGTTTTGATATGAATAGCTATTCTCGATTTTCATTGCTACCATTATTACAATACTAAACAAAGTCTCAATTATCCATTTTTAAATTAACTTATTAAGTGATGGCCGCTGTGTTTCAATCCATTAAAAATCACGACCTTCCGAACATCTAGATTATGGACTAATACATTAATTTATATAATTTGAGGCTAAAAGAAAAACCTGCAATGGACAGATTTAGCTCACTGTATCTTTCTTGAAAATAATACCGAAGTTTACTTTGGTCTATCTGTCTCTTAAAGATCACCATTACTAAAGTCATGACGATAAAAACAATAGTCTTGATTGTCCATTTCATGATTTAATCATGAATGAATGAAAGCTGAGCAGCAAATCGGGTCCTAGTCCAGTAAATATCACAGGCTAGCGATGACATCGAGAGTTGTTTATGGTCTGAATAAGTTAATTAATGTCTAATTAATAACTTACATAACATTTCAGGCCTAAAGAAAGACCTGCAATAGACAGATTTAGCTCTTGCATAATGTATGTTTAATTTTCCCACTTTACATCATAATACATGCATGCTTGTTTATGTTAAAAGAGCAAAACCTCTTTGATCTGGGTAAAAATAAAGTATGGAAATGTGTTAATTTCATGTGTTATTTCAAAAGATTAAACAAATGTCGCTTGGTTTATTATTTCAAGTTTCAATTTCAACTTACTGTGTTGTTGACAGTTGAAAACAAAATTGCTTATGTCTAATCATTGGCTTCAATTTAGATATAAAATTTTCAACCAAGACAAATTGTCATCCATCCAAACAAATCAATAATTGAACACCCAGTTTTATTTTTGACCCAAATTAAAGAGGTCAAGTCATTTTATGATAGAATAATCTTTTATTTCAGATTCGTATTGTGTTCGTATTTTTAAAAATAGTATACCGAGAGGCAATGAAAACGAAACATTATTGATAAATGGATGATGGTAAATCTCGTTTAAGAGATTCCATTTTTGAATGGTGCAGATGTAGGGTATAATGTGTGTGCATTTTCAGACGCTAGGCTCAGTATAGCAACAACGAGAACGAGAACGTAGCTAAAAACGTTGAGATATACTGGGTAGAGATGCAGTTTCTTATTTAGGGTCAGTACAACTCCTACAGTTTGTGAAACACATCAGGCCCGTAGCTAGCCGGCGCGGGGCACGTTGCACACTAATGACACTATACCATGAGATTGGTCGAACAGAAGATATGGTCCACGTGAGACCTGTCAATGCCTGGACGACAACATTTTGCGCCTCGACAAAACATGTATATTAGCTCTACTGCTGTTGTTGTGAGGGGTCCACGTCCATGTGTTCACAGTGTTGACACTTCATTGCGGACTAAGCTTTGTCGAAATTTGTGCCAGACCGACTTACGTTGTACACATTCTAACACAAAGCTGTTACAGACTTTGATGTATACCCCCAGTACCCCCGTTTCACTATAAAGGAAGTTGGTGCTGATTTTATTTGTCTGTAAATGCTCAGCCTACAATCATGCCAAAAATCACAATTCAACTGAATTTTGTCTCGCCAACACCCCAGTTACAGTGGTGCGTTTTCATTGCATCTCAGTTCATATTTATGTTTATTCTCATTCATCAATTGTAAATAATATTTCATGTTTTTGATCATATCATTTGATCTCATTACATATGTATTAAAATTAACATGATTATGAACAATGAATGTATTAAAAACGTTTAGCTCCATGTACTTAAATTGTTTAAGAAAAAGTGATGGAAGGTATACAACACGTTTGTTTAATTGTCTTACTAGGACCTATAAAATAGTGTACCCATAACACAAATCTGATGAAGACTGTTGCGTTTCTGAAAAAACGAAACTACCCGGTCGGAATTTGCTGAACCCGAGAAAGCTGTTGATGTAGACAATATCGCCTAGTTGTTCAAAATGAGAGGTCATAAAATCATGTTTAAACATATTTCTTACACCAGTGATTCGTCATTTATTGTAAGTTATTAGTTTTGCCAAATGAGAAAATAATTTGTATACGCCCACATTTTCACGTTGACGTATATTGTCGTCGAACCTGTCTGTCCGGACGGCCGTACGTCGGCCCGTGGGGACGTCTGTCCACAATTTGTTTGTGGACACGCTACAGGTCACATTGTTTATCCGATTTTGAAGAAAAGTGAAATATAGGTTTATCGTCAACGGATCTCGACTCCCATCGATATTGGCATGTGTCGGACCGTAATTTCATGGATTATGACCCCTGACTGTACGAAAAATAACAGTTTTAGCTTGTGGACACTCTAGATGCCGCAATTTTGATCCGATTGTGATGAAACTGAAAACATGGGTTTATTTCCCAAAAATCTCTGTTCTTTTGGATATTCACGCATATCGGACCCTAACTTTCGGGATTATGGCCCCTGATTGTACGAAAGAATCGCGATTTTAGTTTGTGGACCCTCTAGAGGTTACAGTTTTTGTCCGATTTTAAAACCGTTTAAATGTATCACCGTTACACCATAACGACGGTTGAGTTAAAATTTCGGGAAAAATCGAAACGAAACTATCCGATGAAATGGCCCTCTAGTGGTCACAATTTCTGTCTAATTTTGATGAAACTTAAAATATATGTTTATATCCCGAAGATACCAGTTCTTTTCGATATTAGCGCATTTCAGACCATAACCTCCTGAATTATGGCCCCTGATTGTACGAAAAATCACGTTTTTCCAGCTTGTTCTCTATCCATCGCTTGCAAAATGTGGGCGTATCTTGCATGGCAACCACTTGTTATTCCAGCAATCATTCATGTATGGAATCCTTTTCTTTTTCTGTAATATAATACTTGTAAAATAATAAACCTATTTTGTTACATATATTAGAGTTTACTTGATACCGAAAACTCAGTTTAATTGTATTCACGAAATTTGAATGTTTGATCGCCCCCCCCCCCCCCAAATTCACACGTACTCAACGCCCATCTATACACCTTGTGGTGTTAAGAGAAATAAAATGGAATAAGGCTTAACCTCCTACTGTTCGGCCCCATCCGGATAATTGAAGACAAGCGCGTACCAAGCAGTGTGCTAGTTGAGTTGGGGGGGGGGGGGGGCAGACGGTGACGTTCCCACCTGTCAAGAATTCTTTTATGTGCACTTGAACGTGTATACTGGAGCTTGTTTTTCTTCCCATCTTTCCGCACCAGACCCACCTTTATGCATCGTGGAAAATTTCGAGGATCTTTCTCTGCCAACTTCGGGATCGAAGCCACGACCTCCTTGTTGTTGAGCCAGCGAAATCTTTTTTCTTGTAAAAGGTCAGAAAATAACCCGGAGTACTTTTCATAATATATTCTATCAAAAATACATGTATGATAGCAAACAATTATATGGAATACAAGTTTCTGGCGACGTTTCGATGACGGTGGGTTTCTCTTGTCTTTATCACGAAAAGAATGACAACTATGGCACCATGCATTGAAGCTAAAAAGTGGTTGATCTGAGGTTTTTGTTCACCCAGTACCCGTATTAGAATCAAATCACATATGAATGAGTCGAAATACTGAGCTGTAAGCGGTGGTATCATCAGCAATAAGGTCACAGGTTGAATCCAGATGAAACGGAAAATCATTGATGAAAAGGTAGAAAATGAGTGGAACAAAGATAGAGCCTTGCTGACGTCCGTGTGTTGGAGATGTGATTAGTTTCCATTTATTATGAACTGAATGGGTAGGATTTAAAAAGTACTGTAGTAGAAAGTTGGGTGATAATTTGTAAGAAATATACTGTTATCAAAATGTTTTGTTTTCAAAATCAAAAATGTCTTTTAATAGGCGTGACAGATGGCACCGAATATGTATAGGTCTTATATTTAATATATTGTACATGTAACTGGTTGATCTTGATAAAAGACAGGACACAGGATTAAGTAAAAGGGCACTAACACCACCCTCTTCAACAAATTTAGATATTAATGGTAAAATATTTATAAATTTCGTTTATTTTGACGAATGATACATTGCACATTGATTTAAGAGGTAATATATATATCAAGTTAGGTTCATCCCAGATAATTTTTACATATCTCTTGTTTGTTTTTCCAATAAATAGAGAATCTCCTACCAGTCTTTTTTGATATCAAAAATATCAACACAAGTTGATAAAGTAACCAAAAACGAGGCTCTGCCGAGTTTTTTTTTACTTTATCAACGAGTGTTGATATTTTTTTATATCAAAAAAGACGAGTAGGAGATTTTATTTATCACCCAATCCCTTCTTACATGCACAAATAGATAAATATAATTCTTTGCTGTAGATTTCACTTTTACTGAACATTACGGCGTAGTGATACATCATTTTTTGACAGCAATTCAACCATTGCAAAGTCCTTTATATTGACCTGGTGTTTCCATCAAGGTCAATTGAATAACAATAGTTCATTTTTAATAAAAAAAAAAGTTCTTTGAAAATAAAAAAAAGTAGTTCCTTCCATAGGCGTAGGAGCTCAAAGTAATTCAGTGGGCATAAGAGAAAATTGCCCGAAATCAATATAATATAATCAATATAGTATAATCAATATATAGCATATTATATTGATTATATATAATCAATATAATATAATATAAATCAATATAATTCTAACACTAGGTATTAGATTAATCAAACAATATTTTGAGATAATCGTCTCACCAGATTGATCGTACAAATCAGGACTCAGGAACAAAAGTAAAACATTTTAAAAATATGAGAGGCACGTCCATACGGCGTCTTAATAGAAGCCCCGTCAAATGCGGTCAGGTGTATATAATTGATTAAGGCCAACTTCAAGTTTGGACAATGGTCACAAGATGTATACAGGGCTAGCGCCAATCCTAACCCTAATCTACAATCTCGCCAACAATCACATTCCCTAACCTTATTTACATCTCAGTCACCTTAACGAAAATTGAGTTGGCCTTAACAAATAGCAATCTGTTTTACTGACCTAATGCGACATCCGTCTTTTATCTCTGTCCAAGATGACTGACCTTTAAAAGGTCAGACCGCTGTAGTTCTAAGGGTGACGTCACATTACAATGTTTACCAACAAAGCAAGAAGGCATCGATAACGCCAAAAAAGATTACTTCTGTGGCTTGTTTTTGTTGTTTTAAAACAAACACGAGCAGGTCAATCAGATTAGACGGTAAAAAATGTACTTCTGAAAGAATTCAGAGTAAACAAACAGAAAAAAACGTCAAATTGATGGTCACACGTGCGTTGTTTACATCGAACGTAGTAATATGAACTGGTACGGTCAGAATTATATCGTTTTACCCATTTTACGCCTCCGCGTACTATTTTCTGTACCTATTTACGCTAAATATGGAATATTTTTTATCAAGATATACTTCAAACACCTTTATTTATTTTTCTAATACTAAAAAAAAATGTTTCAGAATTTAATTTGTCGAAAGAAAAAAGTTAATATTTTGTAGTCATTAAGTCGCATCAATGTCATCCTTATCAGTGATTGTAGCGGCCAAGCGAATATTCACTGCGGATCAGTGTGAACAAATAGATCTAGCCCGTCAAATGCACACATTAAGCCGATACTCAGGGTCGGATTGGGGCCGGGAACCGGCCCGGGCTCCCGTGTCGGAACGGCCCGGACGGGGGGGTCCGGGGGCTCTCCCCCTGGAAAATTTTGAAAAATGAACCCCAAATATGCGATTTGGTGGCATATCTGATTATAATCTCTGTCAAATAATATATCTCATACATCGATTAATTTAGGCCAAATCCCCGACCTGCAAGTAATCTACAACCACCAACCTGTGAAATTATCATATCGTCATATTATTAAATAACGTATTATCATTGTATCGTCAAGAGTCAAGATAATTTAACTGGTTAAAAAATGGGATTAGTTGAGAAAATTTTGACCATTTGATTAACCAGTTAGAAATATTGAATAAGTAGGAATATTTTCATTGAAAAATGTCCCATTTTTGTTGCTGGGAGCGCTAGTTGGTTCCTCCCGTGATGGAAGGCCACGAGACACATTGGTACAGAGTGACGAAAGTGAAATTCATGAAGTCTATTATACCAGCCCATTCCTGACTCCAGTGATGGCGTGGCGGCCCGTTAGCCACTAGCCACATACAACATGATCATCATCGCTCCATGGCCGGTCCAATATCCCCCCCCCCCCATATAATGTTCAGCAGAAAAAGGTTTTTAGACGAATTGGATAAAATTATTTGTTTTTCATTTTTTGTCCGACCGTCCCTTCGGGCGATCGCCCGACCGCCCGATGGCCCAATCCGCCCCTGCCGATACTGCAAATACATTTCTGTGAATATATTATCCAAATAGATTAGATTGAATAAATTCCCAAACTGAATTTTCTTGAAATTGTCTGCAACTATCTAAAATGGTGTTATAAAGATTAACCTAAAAACATTCTAAGCAGAAAATGTTTACGATCGAACTGAACCAATGTTTTGAAGTACATGGTAGTGAAACTATACATTAAAGGAGCTAAATCGCTAATATCTGGTAACAAGAAATTTATGGAAGTATAACGGTGCCAATTTTTTATTTCATTGTTTACGGTGCAAAATGCATTTGTCAGCAGTTCAAAATACGTATTTTAGTTTTACAATTTGCATTTTCCATTGCTCCACAATACCATTGTCACGGTGTTGAAATACAGAATACACTTTTTAATAATACAAAATACGGTATAATAGTTATTTTGCACATTGTACTTCCCCATTCTGCATTTTGCATTATAGGCAAATGCATAATAGAACTTAGCATATTAGAACATATACCTTATATGGGATCTACGACGAAGCTCATTTGCATACGGAAAAAAGTCCGGACTAGGACGGAAATTAAAAATTTACGCGACGCATCACTTTTTTTTCCCAAATATTTTATTACTAGGTGGTTTTGTATGTATAATATTATGCAATACTATGAACTATTGTTTCACACAATGCTCCCAAACGCAAAAAATATCGGCCCGTGTGCAGAAAAAAAATTGCCCGAGATGCACATGAAAGCAAACAATAGAGACTTTTGGCAAGCGGAATTTTTCCCATCCGTATCACGTATCCGTATTGTATACGTGATACGTTGCGTCAATGTAGTTTTAGAGTTTTGGCCGATTTTCGCGTCGCGTACGAATGCGTCGCTGAGCTGCGAGCTTAGTTCTATTACAGCATGATGACAGAGTATCTAGCCTAAAATGTCCAAGAGGGAGCGAAGTCGCTCGACCGTCGCTGAGCGCTTAAAAAATTTAAATAATTTTGGTTTCACTAATGTATCATTTCAGAAAGTTTATACCCTTTACCATAGAATAAAATCATTTACAGATTTGCAAGGTCCAGCCCCCTAAATTTAGCACGTAGATCAACCAGCATGCAGACAGACAGGAAAAGTATGAAAATTCCGAGAAAAAAAACCATCAAAAAATAATGATTAAATTCCAGTCCTTATCTTTGTTAAAATCACATCAAACATACACCTTCGTGTTCTAGAATACACATATATTCATAAAAACGCTATGATATAACATTTCAGCGTCTAAAAGTAGCACAAAAGACGCTAAAAAGATGAAAATGCGATACGGACCTTTTCCGTATGAAAGTTGTTCGATACGCGCTGCCGTATCCGTGTGCCGTATCACGTATGCGAAATACACACACATTGATGACGTCACACACAAAACCCATACGAATACGTGATACGGACCAGGAATTTACGCTTGCCAAAAGTCTCTAATAGCAACATTCACCGTACGTGTACTAGTTTTAAATCAATGAACACACTGAGAAATATCGTCTCATCCGTATAGCTAGTAATTTTAATTTTTTAAAACAATTTAAATTCCGGTACTGAATCAAATGTTTTAAATGCGATACAGGTACCTCTACTTCTGCAATGTATAATATTGTGACTGTATGGATTATACTCTACTATACACCGCCACAGTGCGTGGATGGTTTGAGAGAATGACATGTACAGTGTACAGGCATAGACCTCTGCTTGATGTACACAGATAAGTGTAAACATCTTAAGATAATATACTAAGAACAACGAAGGGCAAGGTCACTATATCAGCTGATATAGTGTTTTGGTCACTGCCGCACCACCGAAAACGGGCGAATCCACCCTGGCAACTGGCTGTTTCCTAGCAGTTTTTCATTTGGTTCGTTTCCTCTGCCGTTTTCCGGCCCGATGCCCGTTTTTCGGGCAATACCTATTTTCGGGCAATACCGTTTTTTCGGGCATACCTATCATAAGAGAGCTTCGGGCATATTTTCCGGCATGCAGTGGACAAGAAAAAGACGAGAAAATACTTTTCGGGCAGTGTGGATCTCATAGAAATAAGTTAGTTATATTTTTTCTCTAAACGTTAATAGAAAAAAAGGTCGTCGAATTTTTCATTGCCCGAAAATAAATGGATCTCATAGAAATAAGTTAGTTATATTTTTTCTCTAAACGTTAATAGAAAAAAAAGGTCGTCGAATTTTTCATTGCCCGAAAATAAATTTGACCAATCAAATTCATGTAAAGCAATATCTCCTAAGTAGACATCGCAGTAGATTATGAAATATATCACACAAGCGATATCTACTGTAGAATGTATTATTGGGTGATAAATAATATTCATATTTGATACTAATGTCCCCTGTATTTAGTTCATCTATGAAAATTGCCAGTGTTCAGTGTATGTTGGTATATTTTAATAAGGTCAATGGTAAATTAGATCCATGTTGAGTCCAACATGGTCGCCGGATATTAATTAGTATATTGCGGAATACCAACTCTAACCATAACCCTGACCCTCACCTTTTTAAAAGGGTAAAAGATAAACTGAACCCAAGTTGAGTCTTCTAAAAAGGATTAGGGTTGGTATTCCCCATAGAGACTCATTACCATTGACCAGGATTTTAATAATAATTATGTTTTAAAGAGCATACGACCTTTTGGCCATAGAAGTTTCTAAGCCTAACCCTCTTATAGCCCACATTAGTACCTAAATGACCGAAAAGTCGATCTACCATTTAAAATGAGACACTGTTAAAGATACTTTCCCACAAAAGCATTTACCGGGTGGTTATTTTCATTAATAGTATGGTAGTTTTGTATATGGAAAGTAGGCACATCCAGTCGTGCAAGAAAAATACTGGATTTACTGAATAACACCCATGAATCGTGTACATGACAAAAATGTAAGGATTTTTCCTAACCGGCAACCTGACGATTAGGGATGTCTGCTCAAGTGACGTCAAAGGTTGCACGCGAAGATCTCTCAGCGTTAGGGGGCGGTGGATTTATATGTCAATAAACCTGATGGTGAACGGTCTAGGAAAAAAAGTGAGAGGCTTAATCTTACAACAGTTTCTGAGATAAAAGTGGATAATCCGAATATTTAATTAGGCTTCGATATTTATGGTAAATGGACAGCGATTAAAGACAACATCGCCTTGTATATGCATGCATTAAATTCCCCCCGGCTTCGCACTCGTTGCTAGGTACCTCGTCAGACAAGTCACATGACAAACACATTTTAATAGATTTTTTTATAGCTTGGGGTATTTCCTCGCGAATACAATGTTTGTAAGAAGGATTTGAAGCAAAATTTTGATGAATTTATTAGTCTGAATATGTTTTTAGTCCAAATATATCATCAAATCACCAATTTTGTACGCGGGAATGTATCTTTACAGACCTAAATCTGCCTATTGCAGGTCTTTATTTTGGACTGAATAATATGCTATATAAATTATTAATTAGACATTTATTCACATGACAAGCCCATAATCATCGCTCTAGTTCATCGGGTGGCTGTGGTTTTGGACGGATTGAAACACGATCGCCATTTAATAATTGAATTTGAAAATGGGTAATTGAGACTTTGTTTATTATCGTAACAACGATAGCATTGAAATGAAAATCAACACGACGCTATTCTTCAAACAGTCATAATTTCGCTCACAATGAAGTAATTTGACTGAAATTTTCAATATATTCCTTTTACATTATCTTTTTTTAAACTATTACTAGTATAGCGAGAACGGCTAGCTCGTTATGCAAATCTTACAGTATGCATCTTCATTGGAATTTTAGCGTTAAGACAAGTATTAAATTTAGACAATTGCTCTAACCAAGATATATATTATAAATCAATATTTTCGACAAACTATGTAATGTGATTTATAAGCATTATTGCGAAACATTATATGTCGAGTTGACATTGAAACCTCTTTTCTCTATCTGTGCCTTGAAATATCTATTATATAAAATGTCACGTGGGCCTATATAATTATCAGTAGGCCTATATAAATTCTCCGGGAATAACCAATTAGTTGTATAAAAAAAACAACGTGCGTTTAACATGGAGATACTAAGAATTAGATAAAGAGGCGGTCGTTCTTGCTATAATAATTTATACATAGATAATACAAAATTAATATCATATTTGAAAATTCAGTCAAATTACTTGAATCTGGCTCAAGTTATGAATTTTTAGCAAAATTTAATCTAAATAATCTCGATTGTCAAGTACCATTGCAACGATAATAAACAGTCTCGATTATCCATTTAAACGTTAAATCTCATCCACCTGGTTGTCTAGAGAATTTATTTTGTGTGAATAAGGTCTATGTCTGGTAATTATCATAGCCTACTAAAGCCTACAGATTATCAGAATAAAGGTTAAATGTGGTTTAAGATCATATATTTCCCAAAGCTCCTGGAAGTTTATGTTCCAAAAAGAAATCTCAAACATATGAATTAGTAAAAGGTTCTGGAAACTTATATCCATTTGGTCATCGTTCAAGTTTTGTTCAAGCCCCTTTTCTCTGGAACAAACTGCCTCAAAATATTAGAACTGGGTTTATAGTTGTCATTTTTTAAGAAAAAATTGAAAATCCGCACTTATACTTAGAGGCTTTTCCTTGTTAATAATTATTTAAATTATGCATAGTAATGATAGTTTATACATTAATGAAATTTGTATGATTTTAAGTTGATTGCAATGATTATATGTTTGTCTTTTTTGTATCTTGGTTTATTTTATATGTATATTTTATTTTTGTGTCCTGTTTTGTAAAGCGCATGTGCGCACTTAATCGTGGAAGTTGTGCGATAAAAATAATAATAATATACACAATTAACACTGTTTTGCCTCTAAATTATTCTTATATTTATCAAATACTCTTATTTATCAAATACTCTTATTTATTTATCAAATACTCTTATTTATCAAAAGTTAAGCTAAATCATGTCCATTTAAAGTTAACATTGGTTCCTTAGTTACATAAGATAAATATTCTGTTATTTTTACACATGCTAGCCTATAATTACATTTTTAAAAAATGGTTTGGTGTGCCTTTAATATGATTACTTTGAGATATGATTGTCATGACATCTTTACACTCGATCACTCGATGGTGGCTATTATAAATTCTTCGAGAAAGGTCGTTTCGTTGTAAATCGGGCATTTCACTTTTCCGCGTAATCGTATATATTTACGTGGTTGTTAGGCGGGATATAATTGATTACCTATTCTTCTCACTTTCAGTTTTTGGTTCCTCCACATCAATATCATATCACAGGTAGGTTCAAATTAATAACATTATATCTGGATATTTAACATCATTATGTGGGTTGTTTTAGTGTTGTTTTCTGGGGTAGACTCTTGCAATATGGAATTTATCAAGATGGTAAAAAAATAATTTGATGGTATCGCCACTCAATTAATAGTCGATGTTTAACCTAATGGGTTTCCTCACATTTTAGGTTGTTGGGTGTTGCACATTAGATCAAAAAGTCTTTTATTGAATCAAATGGCGTTGTTCCGATTCTCCGCTTGTACATGACAAGGGGTAAGGTCGTCTACTCAACATTGTGGTCTTCTCCCTAAATGGCAGCCATATTGAAAAATTGATGTACTATTTTGTTATGCGGTTTTAACCCGTTTCCATCTTTCATATACACACAAAGATTAAATAAGCATTTTCAATTCTCGAATTTGACGTAGTAAGTGTTTTTCGACTTAATTCATTGATGTAGGAATTACAATCTGGATCAACCAGCTGCTATCCTCACTTGAATCAGGGCCGTATGTAGGATTTTAAAAGTGGGGGTGCAGCAGAGTGTTGGGGCGCCATAGCCTCCACGTAAGTGATATAAGAAGGTTTGGATCAGGGCAAACGAGCCCATTGGCGTGTGGGCGCCCTTAAACTTGACCGACTGATCAGTGCCTTAAGAGCATCACTGTGTGATCATAATCAAGTGTATTATTTCATAATTGAAAGATTGTAAAAAAAATTTTTCTTTTTTTTTTTTGGGGGGGGGGGGGCATTTCTCGTGACACCTTATTTTTCTGGGGGTGCCCTGACTTGAATTACTTTTTTTTTCCGTCAGATTTTGTAATCAAGATGTCTGAAGATTTTTCAAAGGCTGTAGCAGCAATCAGTAAAGATGAGTCGGAAAAGAAAACTGTGGCTGAGAAATGTGATAAGCACGAGTCTTCAAGCTTCGATGTGGGATGGCAAAAAGGCGGCCTCGGTTTAAGCTACACCTCAGTATCATCGTCTTCTTATATCAAAATTACCAAATACGACTAACATCCCGTTGTAATCTGACAAACAAGGATTATTTGTCATCAGACATCTCACTTCTGCAGATATACACTACTCTTTACCAAGTAATTCACCAGCTTTCAGGACCACAAAGCAGCACCCCTTTAGCAGAAATCTTGGATTTGGGGACATTTTGGATCGTATTTTTTTTTATGGAATAATGAAAACAAGACAATTAATTATTTTGTTTGTGTCAAATAGGTCTGGGAAATACCCAATTGGTTTGTGTTATCTAAAATTAAATGTGTTACAAAGATTAATAGGATGTCATAAGACATCGTAGATTTTGGGCCCTCGACTATACATTAATCACATTTTAAAACACGGACTTTGTGCCAACTGGAATAAAATAGCATTAACACATATTTCTTTGTTTCCGAATAGAATTATTTAAAATATCCAGATGCTGAATATAATAAAGTATCAACGACAATTCAAAATATTGACACTGCTGATTTCTATTTCTTTTACAATGATCTGTCGCCTACTGCGAATAAATAAACACCCTTTGCATGCATCATCTATGGTTTTTTTTTTATTATTTTTTAATTGAAATGATAATAAATGAAACAGTCTCTAAAGAAGATGGATGGTGGGGAAAATGTCAAAATTGGAAGGCTATTCACTTATGAAATCAGGTGGGGGCCACCAGGGCACTTTTTAAGGCCTCTGAATCACTGGGACACATGAAGGGGGGGGGGGAGGGGATCACTCTGGCGCTAGAAAATATTTGAATTTCAGTATGCCGTTAACTGCATGGATCTGGCGTATAGTTGAGTCTCGGCCGAAAATGAAGATCCTGAAAGCTTAGTGTGGGGGGGGGGGGGGTAGAAAGACATTGTTCACAGATATCCCAGTAAAACATATATCCCACTTTCCTCCCACCTGTGTTGTGTGAGCGTTACACACTCGCACTCTCTCTCCCTCCCCCCACACTCTCTCTCCCGGTTCCCTCCGTCTGTTTATTCCAGTCTACACCGGTAGTATTCTCCCCTGACCTGTGGGATATGCATAGCCTCGTTCATCGAGTCGCTTCATTACAAATGGCGCACGAAAGCATTCGGGCACGCGATTCGTGTGCCAATTTGAAAATTTTCATTTTGTCTTAAATATTGCACATCAGAAGCCCAATTTTTCACGGTAAGATCAACACCAATGTTTATTTAAATTGACCAATAAGTCGTGTTTACAGTGTCGAAGACTGTGGATGATACCGAGTTAGAGACTTGCCTCCTTTAAGGTGTAACCTTAAAGAGACAGAGCAACGAAGGGGACGGGAAGTGTTCTCAGGGGGGTGCTGTAAAATTGACGGACAATGTATATAGATCTATTGTTTGCTATGGTCAACAATTTTTTCACAGGTGGCCTGTTTATTGAACACTATAGTTATCGGCGCGCTCATATTTTTGTTTATAAACAGAATTTTATTGACAAAAGACTGAGGAACAAGCTAGGCCTATATCATTATGTGCCACATTATGTCAATATTAGAGGAGCCTTGACAAATTTGTCAACTAACTGTACTTTTTTGTCATGAACGTCTTATGTCGACTATACTGAAAATTAAATATAAAACCTTTCAAAAAAATATTATGTCTATGACACAATATTTAGGGATATCAAAATGTAGAAATTTGGGTGCGACATCAATATGGAAAAATCCATTTATTGTCTAAATTAGCGCAGTGATTACACCCAATAAATTAAAAATGAATACATGATATGTTAATTTGAAGAACGTCAATAAAATAGCATTTAGATTATAAGAAATATTTAAACGTAATTGACATGTATTGCACGATTGTCAACACCCAGTTATAATACGAACATTGAGGGCCTGGTGTGTTTGTTATTTTTTTAAGAACAGGGCTTCTATATATTAAATGATCTCGGTCTACGTTAAGGTTTCTATTGAGTACATCATTTCTTTACCGAGTTCAGGTTTATCGGGTTACACCCATTTCACATCATCAAACATAATAGAGAATTGGGTGTGTGGGTATTGGCGGTATATTATTGTTCATATAGGTAAACCCTGGTTATTTCACGACTAACGGCCGGTCAATATAAACCATTTAGTTTTATTTCATAGCCAATAACTGTTCATATTGTGAGAGCTTTCAATATAGGTAAGTAATTTATTAACTTGAGTATTTAGCTGAAAATAAATTGTAATTTTGGAATTGGTTGGTAATAAGTTATTGGAAGTGTCTATTTTAGCTGACATTAGATTGTGATCTAATTATATTAATATATAACAATAGATTTTGGAATTAGCAAGTAATTAAGTTATTGAAAGTGCATACTATATGCTGAGATTAAATGTTGATCTATAGCTACATCTTACATGTATATACTAATAACAAGCTCTGAAGCTAAAAGATTTTGGAATTGGTAATTAGTTTAGTTATTGGAAGTGTCTATTAGCTGAAATTAAATTTTGATCTAGTTATATTCATAACTCTGGTGACGTAAACTTGTGTCATGTAGAGATTTTTATTAATCTAGGTATATTTCTGGGGGTTTTAATTTTGAAAAGCAGACGAAATCGAGGAAAAAGGGTTATAGCACGTGCTATTTGTGAAATGTAACTGGGGAAACTTAGCAGTGACAACAACAATGATTTTAACCGTTTTCATTTTAGAAACCTATGTTTATTGTATATATTATCATATTGGATGAATGTTTTCTTGCCGGGAGATTTTTAACCAAGATTTGTGAACATTCCTTTTAACTGTCACCTTTGCCAGTCTTTAAATTAAGACAAATACTCCTAAGACCTAGGAAAGGATAAACAGATAATTTAAAATAGGCCACTAGGCATATTAAAATGTTGTTATTTATGAGCAAATATAATACCATTCATTCAGTAAGATATAAAAATATGACTATAAGCAAAAGGACATAGCATTCAGTGATTTGTAACGGTGTTTATTAACCGCATAATAACTAACTCGTTCTCAGGGTTTTCAACGCCCATGTGTTATTTATTATTTATAAAGTTGGTAAATGTCTTGCTTCGATAATCACTTTGTATATCCTCGCATCAAATAACATGTTTTCTCACTTCGTCTATATATTATCAGATTCATGATCCCTTAATCATTTCATTTATAGGAATTAAGATTCATAATCGCTATAAAATCATTTCAATAATATAACAATTTAATCATTTCAATAATATAACAATTTAATCATTTCAATAAGCATAACAATTTAATCATTTCAATAAGCATAACAATTTAAATGACAATAATTGTAAACTGCGAAGATCAACAAAGAAACAAAATAATCTTGGTGTTTAAAAAAATATATTTATTGTTAATGTTCTTAGTACAATATATAATTTAAATGACAATAATTGTAAACTGCGAAGATCAACAAAGAAACAAAATAATCTTGGTGTTTAAAAAAATATATTTATTGTTAATGTTCTTAGTACAATATATAATTGTGTCCTAATATGTGGTTAAATCTGTGTAATAAAACACATAGTTGAGAAAGTTAAGTTACTCTATACATTGTTACATCACATCACATCGTTGTGATTAATTACATCACGTCGTTGTGATTAATTACATCACATCGTTGTAATGGACTACATCACACCGTTGAGATCACATCATATCGTTGTAATTAACTACATCACATCACATCGTTGTGATTAACTACATCGTTGAGATTAACTACATCACATCACATCGATGTAATGGACTACAACACACCGTTGAGTTTAATTACATCACATTAAATCGTTGTGATTAACTACATCACATCACATCGTTGTGATTAACTACATCGTTGAGATTAACTACATCATATAACATCGTTGTAATTAACTACATCACACCACGCCGTTCTGAATAACTGCACTACGTCCCATTAAATATCATTAAATCGAACATCTTCATAAAAATTGAATTGATTCTGAAAATTTACAGGACCCATTGATGTGTTTTTGTTTTGTTTTATCGAGCAAAAACGCCTATTTTCGGGCAAAAATACATAAAATCTGCCATACACATATAAGCATAGGCGTACGAGCTGGGGGGGGGGGGGGTGCTGGGGGGGAAGGCGGCCGCCCACCCCACCACCCCATTTTGGGCACCAAATTCTGAAAAAATTGGGGCACACAATATTGTACTTTGTAAAAGTTGTATAAAAAAATATTGCGTTCTTGAATGTGTCCAATTTAACAGTGAATTTATTATTATTATGTAACATACTAAGAACCTAACTACATTATTTGGGCACCAACCACCAACGCCCCCCCCCCCCCGTCAAAAATTTTCCCGTACGCCTATGCATATAAGTTAGAGGGACGGGGCAGAGATAAGTATTTTTTATGCAGTTTGTAATGGACTATATTTGAAAATAGTCAGTTTTACTCAAATGACCACGTAAATTTATAGAACATTCTTAAATTACTTTGACAAGATAGTTATGACTGGAGTGAAGTTAATAATAATATGCTAATTACACTTGGAAATTCTTTTTAAAAAAGGAAAAGGGGATTTGCTCCTTTTTCCTGTATGACAAACTTCATCTCCTTATCGACAACTTTATCTGTTTTAAACCGTTTTAAGAGATGGCGCCAACAGCCCAATAATGTCTAAACTATAAATTATAAAAACCATCATCATTACTTATATATTATATTTGAATCTAATTTCGATGAAGGATAAAAGATTTCATGGATAATATTTATTGAATTCCTTGTACTTAAATGACACTGATGACTGATTCGTTGGGTTTGGATATATTTTCAAATTCCATTGTCAAATATATATGTATACCCACGAATCGTAAATATGCGCAATATTTGATTAAAGTTTGTACTTGCTTGTCAAATCAAGTAGATTGGGTAAGGATATTTATCAAAGGCTTTCTGTCCTCGCCACGAATAAAGACGGTATAGACAGTTCAAAACTTACGCAAAGTAAAAAAAAGATTTGAATTGAATAGATTTAGTTCATATTACAATGAGAAATTTGAGTTATAAAAACATTCTTTGTTGTCCGCGTTTACTTAAAATCATTGAAAGGTGATTGAGTAAATTTTATATCGCCCATAACTTAATGTTATCACGATAAATATTATTAATATTTGGAGTCGGCTGTTCTTTGACGAAGAATCGATGCCATGTGTGAGAGAAAAGAGAGACATTCACAAAACATAACTACACAAACTAGGTCATTTCGGGACGTCGTACATGTATAATATGGTTCAATTTTTTTTCAATAGTTCGTTTGCGCCTAGGGGTCTTCAGCAGTGTGAGTAAATCGGAGGACTCCAGAGAAAACCCACGAGCTTGGACAGACCTTTCTTGCCACGTACAAGCTGGGAATAAAACCACTGTCGGTTGTCATATCAAAGATAATTTAAATAAAATATAGGTTAAATTTGTCACCGTAACCCACTTTTGTTTTTATTAATCAATAAATAAAATATTATATCAGAACGTTGATCTCAACGTGACTTTATCCGGGCGAGGTTTACTGATAGGTTATATAGATATTTCATAGCGCATACCTTTATACATATATAAACAATAATATCGAGCTATTATTACGAGGTTTAGTATATAGTGTTTTACGTTGTTGTACTAGTTAAAAACGTTTTAATATAAATAAAGACGACTGTGCATGCAATACTGTCGAATAAAGCTCAACACTGAATTTATACACCCATCCTCCGCCAGCGATTTTTCACAAAGTTTCACACAAAGATTGTACATTTTACAATTGATTGATATTTGTAACTTTACCAATAACTCGGTTGGCTGAAACTGCTCTCTGAATTCTCACCGTGCAAAGAAGACTTAATTACTCTAAATATACCCAGAATGTCTACGGAGTGTGCAAAAAAGGTCGAATACCAACCGAACAGAAATTATACGATTCAAATATAGGTTAAGGTTCAAATCAGTCCCGAAACGAAACGTCTCCGGCATTCTCCATCCGAAGAAAATAAACAACGCCTCCAAAATGAGAACATATCATATAAACTTGTCATTTGGAAGTTTCATGCTAAATCATTAAATTAAACAAATAAATTTCGAAGTGGTCCTGTTTGTGAATAACAGATATTCAATATTTAAGATAAATTTCGAGATTTAAATTCACAGTAATTGTTCTTTGTTTGTAAGGGAAATCAGTAATACCATCATTACACACAACACAAATGGAATACAATGTACTTAAAGATACATTATGTGAGATTCCATAACGAGTTGGCAGTTCTCATTATAATAGTTAAAAACTAGATAATGTAAAGGCAATTTGCTGAAAATTTCATTCAAATTGATCCACTATGAACCGAGAACTAACCGATTGAAATTTTCGCCTAGCCTCGATCATTATTACTAAAGTCAGTACGATAAACAGCATAGTCTCGATTATCCATTTAATCGTTAAATCGTGAAGGAAAGTTATGCAGTAGATCGGCTTATAATCCACTAAAGATAGCAGGCTAGCGATGCCATCTAAAGTTGAATATGGTCTGGATAGGTTAATTAATGTCTAATTAATAATTTAGTTAACATTTCAGGCCTAAAGAAAGACCTGCAATAGACAGATTTAGCTCTTGCATAATGTATGTTTAAAAGATTTATTTCTGGCGACATTTCGACGAGGGTTCTCTCGTTTCTCGTCTTTAAGTTTGACCTGGTCTCGACTGTCATGTAATCAATAAACAAAAGCGTTGCTTGAGCAAGAATGACTTTAACCAATCGCATTGTCATTGGCTTAAATTGGAGTGAACCAAAGAGAGCAGCGAATTGATAAGGATGCAATTGGATCATCACGTAGTTGAGGCCTTTGTTTGCGATATCACCTCGGTGGAAGCGGACGTTAAATAAAGCTATTTCGCACACAGTTGAGGCCAAAAAAAAAAAAAATAAATAAAGAAAGGAAGAAATAAAGGGTTCATTGTAATTAGAATGTATGAGATAACTAGTGCCTGGTATATGATTATACAGTCATTTCCCAGACCATGTACATTCAAATCGATTAAAACCTTCGTAAAATGATCAGGTAAAATGAATACACAAATTAATTAATATTTAATAGATCTGGGATGGGGTGGAATGAATAAAATAAATCGTAAATATGACTTAATGCAGAGGCACAATAATAGTTTCTTAACATAGTTTTAAAGATCAACCTTTTTTTCGTTTTATTACCTTTCACCCAAAGGCGTTAAATTGAATCACTGGACCCGCAAATGACATGTAATTGTATTACTGACATAAATAAACCAATTCATAATTCATGAATCATTCAATGAATTCATGACTCGGAGGTAAGTTGCTTAAAGTGGTGGGAAAACATCATTGTGTTCACTTAGCTTAAATAACGAACTGTGTAGTGTAACATTGCTGAACTGATGTACCGTATTTTAGTGGAGCTAGGGGTACAGATCTATATTTCGTTTCGTTTTTTTTATACTTTCGATGGCCTACACTACCACACTGATCCGCAGTGAATATTCGCTTGGCTGCTACAATCACTGATAAGGATGACATCGATGCGACTTAATGAGCCAGAAATATTAACTTTTTTCCTGCGACAAATAGAATTCTAAAACATTTTTTTTATGTATTATAGAAATAAATAAAGGCGTTTAACGTATTTGTAGGTAAAAATTATTTCCTATTTAGTGCAAATGGGTATTGAAATGAGTAAAAGTCCCCATTCTGCCCGAACTAGAACGTCTTATGTAAACAATACACGCGCCATTGAGCCAATCATTGACGCCGCGTGATGAGACGTCACGTGTTAAAGGTAGTCATCTTTTACAGAGATATTAGAATACTTTCGTAATCCTCTGTGAAACAGACTGGACATGATGTAGTAAAGACACGTAAAAAGAAATTTTGAACTATAAAAACGAAACGGATCTGTGTTTTATTGAGATTAGGGGTAAAGTCAAAACCAACATGCCATGTGTATGGTCAAAAGTGGTATGCAATCTTATAGCGTAAGACTGGTTAAACCACTATGCCAATAGTTATCCTCTCTGTAGCAATACATTCATCAAATCCTCTTTAACCTAACTTTGCTGAAACCACTGTAACGTGTGGAGCGTTACACCTTGTAACTCTACTTAATACCATCCCCTCTCAATAGTTTAGCGTTTTTCAACCCAGTGTGTCGTGTGATTCACTAATGTGAATTTTTTGTGTATTTTTTCAGGTATAAATCAATATGTCCAATGTCCAGGATCTCACGGTACAATTCTACTACGATGACAACACAGAACGACAATTTTACATGCCCGGAGACTTAATGAGAGGAGTGATCACTGTGTACCTTCGGGGTCATGTTACTGTCAGAACTATCGAACTGTTTGTTTCTGGAATCGGTGCCGTGTCCTGGGAAATCCCGGGCAAAAAGAAACTTTACTCCAGTAAAGAGACATATCTTGATGGTGCCAAGAAAATTGTGGAGGAACATAATGGTCGAGCTTTAAGTTTAGGTCGAGGGGCACATGAGTATCCCTTCCAGTATCAACTTCCTACAGATATCCCATCTTCGTTTAACGGTGTTTATGGAAATATAACATACCTAACCAAAGTATCACTGGAATGCGAGGATGAGCGTCATAACTTAATCGTCAGTGAACCCTTTCTGTTCCTGAGAAGACCATATCTTCCAGCTGAAAGTTATTCAGATAAGGACATGAGCACAAGTCGCTCGTATTTCGGATTTTGTACCAGTGGAAAAGTCAAAGTCCAGTGTTCATTGACAAGAACTGGTGGGGTTCCAGGAGAGGATATATCAATTAACGCTGATGTTATGAACTGGAGTCCACGAGAAATTATCGTCATTCAAGCGGCTATCATTCTCGACAGTGTTTACTCCGCAAGAGGTAAAAAAATCGCTTTTCGACAAATCATCAATAAAAGAGAGGATCCTTATGATTTTGATAACCGAAAAGGTCGGAGATGGCGGAATGTACTGATGGCAATACCTCCATATATTGCCGAAACAAATTTAAAATTCTGTAATATCATGGATGTTTCTTACACGTTTCAATTTCGGGTGGCTGTGAGCGGTACTGAAGATATTCAACTGGAGTGTCCTATCTTCGTTGGAGGTCATCCAGAAAGTTATGACCCGCGCGGTGGTAATTCCGCTTTAACACCATCGAATGTGGTGACACGTGAGATGTTTCCATGGCACACAGGACAAAGTACTGTGACAGAAACTGTTGACGGTGATGCTTTCTTTGGATATCGGTAAATTTATAAACTTGTTAGTGAAGTATGTGACATAGATAACAGTGATGTCGGAACTAGACAGCAACAATGCAGACTGCCGTAACGTGATTATATTGATACGGCTGTCAAAGGCGTGTCTTAAGTAACACGAACTAGATTAAAGGCCGCGTCGTTCGTAACCAGCGCTTATAAACGGATATATTATTTATGTACCAGTTATACCAGTTTGGCACATTGCAAAACTAGGCTGTGATTTATCTAGGAGGAAATGTATAATATCCTATAGCCCAATATATAGTTATATAAATATCTTACTACATCTATATAAATGTTTACAGTTTACATTTAGTAAAATCGTTATCTTTGTTTGTTTAAAACATACTATATTCGATTCCATTGTTGATTTTTTTAGTTTAAACTTTTAAATATAGAATTACCAATGATTTTCTATATATGAAATGGAATAAAATCGACTCCGTGGACACCGAGATAACTGCTGTGACGAAAAAGACATCGATGCTGAAACTACTGACACAAGATATTGTATGGTTACTAATTCCTCTAAAAGAATCAGTTTTGAGGAACATCAATAGAAGAGAAACCCGCTTTATGGAGTTTTAGTATTAGGTCTCCTTCATGTTTATGTTTAGTCCCGAAATGACCTAGTTTGTGTCGAGTGGACGTTAAACCCCATTTCTCTCTCTCTCTCTCTCTCTCTCTCTCTCTCTCTCTCTCTCATGTTTATGTTTTAGCGTCATTTATGTTTGTTTCAGTGTATAGAGTAGGCTTGTGTATGGTAGCTTTTCAGTAGAAAAAAATAATTTATTGTATCTCATTTTCTGCGGTAATCAAAACTAATATGTATATAAATCATTATGATTAGTGTTTACACACACGCACGTACACATGTCATATAGACTCAGATAGGATGTTATTGACGAAACATACCATAATAAAAGAATGTAGGGTATTTTCAAGTTGCGTCCAGTAGCAGTTCTGCAAGTTACAATCTGATTAAAATACAGATCTATATTTCGTTTAGTTTTTACCCCCCCCCCCCCGCGGTACGCAAATAGTGTAAACATCTGGTATATCGAGGTTGTGGACCTTCTAGAGGTGACAATTTTGATCCGATTTTGATGAAACTCGAAATGCATGTTTATAACCCAAAGATCTTGGTTGCTCTCGATATCCGATCGTACCTTCCTTAATTATGGCGCTTGATGTTACGAAAACTCGCTTTTTGTTTAGCTTGTTCTCTATCAATCTCTTGAAAAATGTGGGCTGGTTTATACTTTCGATGGCCTTTACTACAAGAAGATCTGACCAGTTGTAGTGGGGTCGCGTAAGGGTCATACGTGTGGCTTTTGATCCTATGACGCCAGACATTGATTAATCAATCAGCGTTGACGTTTCTAGTGGTTTACCCACAGTTCCGTGTTCAGTACGCAAAGATCTCCCCGTAACAGACCGGTTCATTTGCTGATCCCTCACATCAAGCAGAACGCCTGTAACATAACAGCGCCTCCAGATCCTAGTGTTATGAAGATATCGTAGATAAAACTTAATATTTGGCCACGGGCATTTCTTTATAGGGCGCGTTCCGTAATTCTCTTATAATGATTAGTCGACCCCAAACCAATCTACCAATCAGATCCCGTGATACAGAAAAATGCATGGAATCATTTGATAGGCTTTAATTCTCGGACTTTTTGGTCGTCTGTCTAATGAAGGACGCAGATATTATTATGCTGGCGCCAGAAGCACATGTCTTTTTAACGGAACGAATATACCATCTAAGTTTAACAAAATTATCATTTACTATAAGAGGGAATGTATTTATATTAAATGGGGTTGTATTTATATGTGTATCCTATTTTGTTATGTAATAAAATATGTATCTAAAAGAAATTGTGCTAATATTAAAGGGAGTCAACACTAAATCATGTGCATTTCAAACCTGGTCGCGTCACTTCTTGCAGAGATGAGCTCGAAAAACGCTGTTGATCAAGGGGAAATATTATGCAAAGGTTTCAACAGCATAGGCGAAAGGGTTAAACTTGAGATATGTAAATTTCCAGTAGACCAGATTCATCTCTATGCTTATGCGTGTATTTGGCTGATGTTAATTTTGATTTTTGTTAAATACCGTATGGTAATATACATGCATCAAACGGGGTTCTGAACATAAGAGACACATTACCTGCTATATACATGTATTTAGTTTTCGAGCGATATCTACGTAAGAGCACATGGTCCCTAAATGTTTCGGGGTGGGGGGCGAATAGTCAATGCGTGCGCATTGCATCATAAGGTCTGTCATTAAGTCAAGTGGCGTGGTGTCGCATGTCCAATCCAACCTAAATGGTTTTCTCCGTGTCCTCCGGTTTCCTCCCATTGCTAAAGACCCCTACGCGCAAGCCATTTAATGAAAAAAAAAATAACCATATGTTAGTCCCGAAATGACCTAGTTTGTTTCGAGTGGACGTTAAACCTCTTCGAGTCCCTTGGAATCCTCCCACAGTTAAAGGTTTTTTGCTAACAATATAAGCCACACCTTGGTATAAAAAGTAAGTACGTGACTACTTTAATCGTAGGGTTTCTGAAATGGGGCGAGCGAGGTGCCCAAGCCCACCTTTGATTCACCCTATTATTTCACATGTTTATATTGAATAACAATCAGATATATCCTAACCTCATAAATCATAGTCGATCAATATATTATATATCATTACAATAATTATATACCTGTATCCCCAGCTTGTCACCGTTAAGCAGGGCAGGTTGTTATACTTGCAGGTGACGCGTGATTTCATGTTCTAATAACCGGGAGTACAAAAGGGTCTTCTTGCCGTCGTTTTTTACCTTACGAAATGACCTATTACCAATCAGTGGAAAACAGATTCTGGTATGTAGCCAAGTTAGGGAAACAAGACACCAAATGTCCAACGTGTGAACAATAAAATAAAACAAAATCACACCCAAAATGTAGTACCCCGCCCCTTCTCACACAAACACACACACGCCCCACACACACAAAAAAATGATTTAACATACTCAGTGTGTAATAACGAAACATGGGGTCATAATAAGACAAACGCACAAAAGGGTTAAAAATAAAATATGCACGTTGTGATTATAAAATTTGATAATAAAACACACACGAGAGGGGATTTAAAGTAGATTAGAACGATTCGGCCATTTAACGATAACAAACAATCAATGCACACATCTCGTCAAAACTACAAACCGTGACAATTTGGCTCAAAATAAATTTCAATATATTCATTTTGAATTATCCATTTTTGAACAATTATAGCAAGAACCGCCAGTTTTTTTTTTATACAGGTCACAATTCTATGGAATACAATTACTGCTTTTTACTGAGCGACGTTTCGACTAGGCTTCTCTAGTCATTATCAAGCTATGATAAAAAATGAAAATATGACAGGACAATATATACATGTACACCACAATGCTAAGTTAATGATGACAAACCAGGGATGTAACTTAATTACGTGTACCTAATGGTAATCTGATTTAATTGTACGCTAATAAGTAATAATACCAATTAACCTAAAAAATTGACTAATTGATTAATGGATAAGTTGTTGTGGAGTATACACAGTGATTAGTGGGTTTTAATAATACAAACGTTGCAAGAAAATGAAAATTGATGAAATGTTATCAACGACCCCTTTCACTGAAATAAATACAAATGGTAAAAGAGTAGATTGTTGTGGAGTATTTACAACGATTTGATGAGGTTTTGATAATGACAACATCCCACGAAGATGAGATTTGATTTGTGTTATAACCAAAATAATTGATATGTGGATGTTGATGCGAGTGATTACACTGATATACGAAAAAACCCTTAGAACAATGACTGCACAATGATCAATAGTCCCCTGAAGGTTGACAATTTAAAATATTGAGTGGTACTTCACTGGATGTTATGGTGATGTAGAAAAGCAGGGTTAGAAATATTGAGTGCATTAAATTACAATAACCGCAGGCCTGAAAAGCAGAAATGCCTGAAAAGCAAAAATAGTTGGGAATTATTAGTTGTCATTTTTGCATATTATGATGGTTATTACAAACTTAAAGTTATTACTGGAATATTGATAAGTATTAAATATGATAAAAAAGATAAAAGTAGAATTATGCTTAGCCTTGATTATGTGATAAGAATATCATACGCCCTGGGGAGGAACAATCCTTGATCTCTGTTCATCGTTGGTTTGTGTCGTCGTATATGAATGGCTTCATGTAATCGGCGCGCTCTCTTGTTGCTTATATTCTTGCATAGTGGTTTTACGTTGGACCATTGGACTCTGTGGCGAGGGTTGGAGTTCAAATGTTCAGCTACAGCTGAGTTGTTGGTTGCTGCTTTCGACTTGTGGTCATCTATCCTTTTATTTAATGGTCGCTTTGTCTCCCCGATGTATGCAATCCCACAATTGCATACTATTTGATAAACACATCCCTTTGGTTGTGGTGGTTGTGTAGGATTTTGTTTACCATTGGCTCTTAATATATCTTTAGTGCTGTAGCTTTTTGTGAAAGTTACATCTATTTCTGGTTGTTGCATTAGTAGCCGTTTGATTTGGTAGGAGACTTTGCCGTTGAAAGGAAGGAAGATTCTGACTGGGGCAGTCGGGGTTTTTGGTTTAGCTGCACTCGCCGACAGGGTCTTGTTGATGGCGTTTGTCACAAACTTCCCTGGATAGCCGTTGAAATTTGTGAAGACATGTTTGAGGTGATCAATTTCCTTGGAGAGGCTCTCAGGATCACATATCTTTTTCGCACGGTTCACCAGAGTTGAAATTGTGGCCGATTTGACGCTATTCGGGTGATTAGATTTGAAATGAATGTATTGGTCGGTGTGAGTTGGTTTCCTATAGACACTGGTGCGGATCGAGTTGTTGGTTTTAGATACACAAACATCGAGGAAAGGTAGTTGGTTATCATTTTCGGTTTCCATTGTGAATTTTATACGTGGGTGTTGCCTGTTGAGGTGTTGTAACAGTGTTTCTGGATCATCTTGTTGATTGATAATAACAAAGGTATCATCCACTTGCCTAAAGAAGCATGTTGGGGTTACGGTGGATGTTTGAAACGCCTTCTCTTCTAAATCAGTTAAAAATATTTCTGAAATTAAAGGGGAGAGGGGGCTTCCCATGGGTAATCCATTGGTCTGTTCGTAAAAATCGTCACCCCAGGAGAAATATGTTGAATTGATGCATTGTTTCAACAAGAGTATGATGTTGTCTGTTGATAGGGAAGTCTCTAGTGGGTTTTCTAAACTTTCTATGCGCTTGCGTAGAATCTTCAGGGCCTCTTCCCTTGGTACATTTGTAAACAAATCTACAACATCATATGAGACCATCCTCCCGGGGTTTTGAATATTCTGCAGTTTCTCACAGAATTCACCTGAATCTTTGATGAAGGACGATGCAGTTGTGCCAAGTGAGGAAAGTAGTTTTGATAAATATTGGGCTGTGTTGTAGAAGACTGAATCTCGAGAACACACCAGCAGACGGGCTTTCATGGGGTTTTTATGGATTTTTATAGTAGCCCTGGCATAAGGTGGTCGAGGGTGGTTTGGTCTGAGCTTGTAATAGAGAGCTTCAGAGATCTGTTTGTCTTCTTTTAGTTTTTTAAGCAAGTTTTCATGGCTGTCCTTGTGCGCGTTTGTTGGGTCTTTGCGGATTCTTCTATATGTTGCTGGATCTTGGAGTAAACCGTTGACCGTTGTGAGGTACTCGTGAGTATTCATGATGACTGTTGCTTTTCCCTTGTCGGCGGAAACAATTGTGATAGATCTGTCGTCTTTTAGGTCATTGAGGGCTTTCCTTTCTTGGCGGGACACATTGGTCGTCTGCTGCTTGGTAGATGCCTTTGCTAGTATTTCAGTTATTTGGTGCCCAAAGTGTAATAATAAAACACACTATCTAAAGTGTTCTTATAAAACACATTAAAGTGTTATAATAAAACACACTCAAAGTGTAATAATAAAACGCACCCAAAGTGGTAAAATAAAATACACTAAAGTGTGATGATATAAAATACACTCAAAGTGTAATAATAAAACACACTAAAGTGTAATAATAAAACACAACCAAAGTGTAATAATAAAACACACTAAAGTGTAATAATAAAACACACCTAAAGTGTAATAATAAAACACGCTCAAAGTATGATTTTAAAAACCCCCACGTTTACTGGTATTTAAATGACATATCTAACCAGGGTTCATACTGTCGGTCACCAAAGTCATAGGCGTACGAGCTGGGGGGCTTTTGTGTAAAAAAATATTGTGTTTTTGAATGCGTCCAATTTAACAGCGAATTTAAATTCAGAGTGTCTATAGTTAGGCAATTAAATAGAAATCTTAAGACTCGAACCCTCTATTGTTTGGAGTGCAGTAAGCCACGAATTAGAGTTACATAAACAACTGTTTTAGTTGTTTGTATATTACAAGTAAATAAAATATAGTTCTCTTTTATTGATGATTTAGAAATTAAGAACTTATTCATCGCAAAAGAGATATTATGATTATTATGTAACATACTAAGAACCTACATGTAACTACATTTTTGCGACACCAACCACCACCGCCCCCCCCCCCCCCAGTCAAAAATTTCCCCGTACGCCTATGACCAATGTCGCAATTTCAAATAAAAATATCAAAGTGGCGATTAAGATTTGATTTTGGAGATAATTTTGGGATAACATTTTGCGGTACTGGCAATTCTTTTTGGGAACTGGCGGAAAAAATCTTAAAATTTTAATCGTATCCTAGATTAACCATTACATTGAGTGTCAATCACGTGGCGGGCATACTATAAATTAATCAACTCGCTGATAATCTGGATCGTGTCAATGAGTAATGTATACCAATTGTCTCGGAATTAATAATTAGTTGATTGATAATAAAATTGCCTATTGTAAAGTCTATCTCGAGTCGCTATTTACTCCTAATGTTTATCCAAGCGATGATTATTTGATCTTTCGTTTCGTCTTAAAAAAAATAAATGGCCGACAGTTCGTTTCGGCGAGAATTAAAAATCTTGATAGTTGAATTCCGTTTACTGCGGCTTCATACGGCATGTAAAATATACAAGCATACCTAAGCGGATATTTTTAATTCAATTTATATTATCACCATTGGTTGGAAATGTAAGTTTGAGTCGAATAGCGACGATTCTCGAGTGAGAAAACGGTCCGCCATTTGCTTAATATTATCGCTGCCAAAATACTCTAAAGGAACGACATATAAAATTGAAATTAATGTCATCCTATCGAGGATTCAGATTGTGATACCTTTACGGTACTTGAAAATAAGGACTATTGTACACACGCAAAACATAAATTTATAGAAAATTAACTGTCCTTGGATGAGATTTGGCATGTAAATACTGAAAATATATTGCACAATACGGTGATAATAAACGTTTACTGGTATTTAAATTACATATCTAAATTATCTAACAATAAAGCATCTTTAAAATGCATATTGATATTGATGACCAACTCCTTGTATTTTTATCAACAAAATCAAAACGTTACATTACGTACGACTGTCTATAATTATATTACAAACATAACACTTAAGATTATTCAAAACAAATATACGTATTTTGTACAGCTTTGTACCAGTGCCGTTGGTCTATGTCCCCTGTAATTATAACTTAATCAGAATAATTATCACGGGCATTATATTGTAAACAATGTAATCCTGGTATTAATATCTTGAAGGTACCCATTTAAGATATTTAGTATAAAACACAGATCAGTAGCACTGGCACACAGACCCGAGAAATATTGGAACTCAGGACAGGCAGTCAAATACAGCTAGAACGTTTGGAAAAGTCAATTAATTATAACAAAATGTTGGTTCTAGGACTAACAGTGGTACTTTGCTTTCCACTAATATGTTTCTCGGTTCCAGTAATATCATCAGATACATTGAAACCAGCTGTTAGCGTTCACAATCAGGTACGGTATATCATTGAAATTATAGCAAATAATATAGAATGGATACAGGCTCATTATATTTATATATCTTATTTAGGAATTTATAGTTTTCAACTTTCTAAAAATAAAATGCTTTTATAATTGTTTAATTTGACTCCGAGTTCTGATATGATTTCTAGTCTACCTTTATTGTTTTTATTTCAATGGTTCTATGAAGCAATTCATATTATTTTTCAGCAAGTAGTAGCCGGGCTGCTGCATCATGTACTGGGAACATTAGGTGGGTTTAATATATATGTATTACTTGCGGGAAATGACGTATTTTATATTGTCTTGGAAGTTTAATTATGTTGTTATTTACTGGAAGTGGTGGTTGCACACATAGAAAATAAAGGACATAGATGGGGTTTAATGTCCACTGTTCTGCTAGTATACTGGGATAATGAAGACGGGCATACACCATACAGTGTGCTATGAGGAAAATTTTGCCTGGGCAGTGACACTATGGTCAACTCTTATATCGAATTCCAACTTCCAAGGGATCTTTTACGCGCACGCCAATGTATAGTCACATCGAACGATTAGACAGTTGTCCCTGTCACGCCCTCTGTCCTGCACCACTGACAAGGGGAGACCAGGTCGGAAAATCCCGATGATCTTTCTAGGCGAATGCACTCGGAACCATAAAATACACGACTCGTGTACTGATTATAAAATGTTAATTGTCTCTTATAAGGATCCAATATTTTACGGCAAGCTAACAACATCTATATTGTTTGAAATTTACTAAAAAAAACCCTCACTAGGTTGGACAGGCGACCCTTCTCCTTGTCACGTACAAATGGTGAGTCGAACTCACACCGCTTGACTCAATGGCAGACCTTGTGCTCTATTAACAATTTAAAATATATATAACTATAATAAACAGTACAATTTTACAGGACACGAATTAACAAAAGAACGGGAAATTCCTGAATTTGAAAATGATTATAAGGCAGAGGATGAACCAGATCATGAACTGCTACACGATAACACGGCGGAAATACACCAGACAGAGGATGAACCAGATCATGAACCGCTACACGATAACATGGCGGAAATACATAAGAAAGAGGGTGAACCAGATCATGAACTGCTACACGATGACATGGCGGAAATATATAAGGATTATGGATCTCCTGAATTTGAAACTTATTTAAAGGCAGAGGATAAACCAGTTTATCGTACTCTACATGAGAACATGGCAGAAATACATGAGCATTTCTCCGGAAATGTCTGGGAAATTCTAGAGAATTTGCAACAAGTTGCTGAAATGAGTAACCCAGGTGAGTATATGACAGAATGTGATAAGATAAATAAAATCAAATAGATTTCTTGATTTTCATCTGCTACCGATTGAATTTGGAATTCTGTTCCTATATAAAATCTTTGTTGCATTAACATTAATTTGATTTCTGTTCCTGTTCCCAGATCCTACACCAGTTCTGAAGCATGATTGTTTGAGAAAAGCGCTGAAGAAACTGATCTCGATGGAAAAAGATATGGAGAAGATGATCCAAGCATTGTTAGTAAAATGTAAGTAAATCCTATCTAACTAACATAGGATCGTCTGGCCAACCTCGATGGTTTCTTCCACAACCAACAGGATTCACTCGGTTTTAGTTTTCCCACCCAAATTTCATAAAATTATTAAGATAAAAATCCCCCGCCCCCGCCCGTCAACTGTCCGTCCCCTGTCCCCTGATCCAATCTCAAGACAAGATGTCAAAGCATTTTTCCTGATGGATAAATTATATTTAATAATGTGAAAATTCCAGGTCTAGGATATATAATCAAACGGGTGACCATGAACTCTTTTGGTATGTGAATTAATAAAATAAAGATGTACCAGAATTATGTTAATTCTTAAAGATACATTATGTAAGATTTATATAAAGAGCTGGTCGTTCTTGCTATAATAGTTCAAAAATAGATAATGCAAAATGAATATATTGAAAATTTCATTCAAATTACTTTATTCTGAGCCAAGTTATCACTGTTTGTAGCTTTAACGAGATGTGTGCATTGATTGTGTATTATCGTAACCACGGTACTCGTATATCCGAGGCTTAGCATCGCTTCCCCATTTTAAAATTAAATCATTAAATGGCCAAAAACTTCTAATCTAGTTAAAATCTCGAGTATTCGATGGCATCGAGAGTTGAGTATGGTTTTACCATGTGAATACATGTCTAATTAATAATTTATGTAACATTTAAGGCCTAAAGAAAGACCTGAAATAGGCAGATTTAGCTCTTGAATAATGTATCATTAAATACAATTGTTGTGTTGTTGAGCCGACGAAAACCCATTTTCTCTCTAGATGTTACACAGTAAATTTTATTGATTACATTAAATATAAAACTAACGTTTGTTATATTTTATTACAGTTCGACCGAAACGCATTAAATGCCCGGGTAAGTGAATGTTGGTATTTAAAAATTATCTTATAATATATACATTAAATAATTATTTAGTTCAAAACGCGTGCTTTACTCCCGAATATAATTCACGTAACGATAACTATTTCCAGTTTCTCATAGTACAATCTGATTAAAACACAGATCCTATTTCGTTTCGATTTTTATAGTTCAAAATTTCGTTTTAATTGTCTTTACTACACTAGGATTTGGAAGATTTGTTATATTATCGGCGTTTTGGTTGAAGTGAGGGACAAGCCAATGAAACGGTCTGTTACGGCGATTTCTTGGCGTGCCATGCACGGAACTGTGGGTAAACCACAAGAAATGTCAACGCTGATTGATTAATCAATGTCTGACGTCATAGGTCAAAAGCCGCTCGTACGAACCCAGACAAAACCTTCGAGTACAACTTGTCAGGTATTCATGTAGTGTAGGCCATCGAAAGTAAAAAAAAAAAACGAAACGAAACGAAATATAGATATATCTGTATTTTAATCAGATTGCTCATGGGATAATGATATTTTTTTTTTCAAAACGTGTCCTTTATTTATATGGATATTGCAATACTCTGGAATGTATTTCACGTAAAAATATATATATTTTTCCATTGTCTCATGAAAAACATTTTTTTTCTTTCAAAAAACCCCAAAAACGTGTGCTTTATCTCATTAAAACTCCCGGAATGTATTTTACGTAAAACTATATTTTCTCATGTAATGATTTTTTCAAAACCGTGTACTTTAAATAAATGAACATATAAATAACTTTCTTATATTTTCATCTCGCTGAAGAATACAAGATTTTGATATCTTTATGTTAATCACCATGCATCTTCACTTTAAATTTTTATTCAGGATGTCTGAATGGGATTGGTTAAGCCTATTCCCCAGTCCCATTCAGACATCCTGAATAAAAATATTGTTTATATATAAAAAAAAATTCACTCTAATCACGAAACGTCTTTGGAATTTTTCAGAACCGGCTGCCACCGAATCTAATGAAGTGAAAATGTACCACAAGGTCCATTGTGTAATAGCCGTTGTATCGGAGCTGATGACTCAAGCACAAAAATTGATTGACGACTACTCTTGTAAGTTTCTATTGCTTTAACGAAATGAAATGAAATTAGGTTTAATTGCCTACTGTTCTGCTCCGACTGGGCTAATAAATACGGGCATACGCCATACTGTGTGATATGAGGGAAATTTTGCCCGGACAGTAGCGCTTCGGCCTACCCTTATAATATTGAATTCCAACTGCAAAGGTTTCTTGTACGTGTACGCCAATATGTTTTCGTCCCATCCGAACGACTATACGTTATACCTTGCAATACCCTCTCTCTGATATCACTGACAAGGGGGACCACGCCGGAAAATCCAGATGACCTGTCTTGGCCAACACCGGAATTTAACACCTCTATACTAGCGATCCAACGTCTTACGCACTGAACCACCGCGGCTCTCCTCTTGCTTTAACAGTAACGTGCCAAGGTTTGGTGATGCCCGGGATCAACTTATTGATTGTATTCCCACAAGACTGTGAGAAACGCGAGAAAGGAAGATATTGTTATGAAACTTTTTATTCAAATTAAATGGGACAGCTTGTATAAAAAATTTAACAGAGATATTTTCACTTTTCAAAAAACTTAATTTAATTTCATTCTTGCATTGGATGTGCGTGCCCGAGAATGTCTTTCTAAAACACCGTTATGTGTATCTTTCTAGAACACCGTTATTTGTACGCTTAGTCTTTCTAGAACACTATTATATATGCTTAGTCTTTCTAGAACACTATTATATATGCTTAGTCTTTCTAGAACACCGTTATGTGTATGCTTGATCTTTTTAGAACACCGTTATGTGTATCTTTCTAGAACACCGTTATGTATATGCTTAGACTTTCTAGAACACATTTATATATGCTTAATCTTCTAGAACTGTATTTTCAGCGGGCAACATTCAGATCGGTGATGTTGTGGATCTGTTAAATTTGGATTTGGATATGAAGAAAATTAGTGACGATCTTTTGGAGATGTCCGCAGGTAATTATACATTATACACGTTTTAACCATTTCAAACAAGAGTTCAGTTTATAATGAAATAATTCGGGTGAAAATTTAATCGTCATTAATGACATAGATAATCACCTCCTCTGTCTTACCACTCCCACGATACACACAAACACGCCCCACCAGGTGGTGTTGGTGGTGGGGGAGGGCAGTCGTATGAACATTATGCTGTTACAATCGCCTAGACATTTGGACCCACTATTGCTCCTCTAATGTGACTCGGGTTGAAATCCATTAAACGAACTGTTTCACATATTCTGTAACGTGTTGAAAATATATTTATTTTCTTTTGTTTCAGCTAAGACTGGTTACTTTGATGACTATGATTCAGCTGATTACGATGATGACTATTATAACTATGATTCAGCTGATTACAATGATGACTATTACAACTATGATTCAGCCGATTACAATGATGATTATTATAACTATGATTCAGCTGATTACGATGATGACTATAACTATGATTCAGCCGATTACAATGATGAGTATTATAACTATGATTCAGCTGATTACGATGATGACTATTATTACAATGATAACTATGATAATTATGAATATTATGATTACGATAACGATACATTTTATGATTATAACAATACCGATTATCACGATTACTATAATGATAATTTACCTTTTCAACAAGACGTTCCATACCATATTCCTGACGAACACTTAAGGCCTGCAATGGGTCCTCGTTTTCATGACAGACACATGGATCCTCATTACCATGGCAGACACATGGGTCCTCATTTCCGTGGCAGACACATGGGTCCTCATTTTCATGGCAGACACATGGATCCTCATTTCCGTGGCAGACACATGGGTCCTCATTTCCATGGCAGACACGTGGGTCCTAATTTCCCACATAGACACCTGGGTCCTGGGAATACCTATTTCAACAACCACCAACAGAGATACGACTACGACAACGATGTGAACAATAACGATAATAACGACTATAACATGAATACGAGTCCCCACGAGACCGGTATGTATCCCAACGAAGGCGATACGTATCTCAACCAACATGATTCTGGTATATATCCCAATTCCCACGACGGCGATACGTATCCCAGCCAACATGGTTCTGATATGTATCCTGGCCAACATGAGGGCTATTTGCATCCGAATGATGATATGATGAACAACAATCAGAACAACTTCGACCAGTATAAGGACCACGATTACCACACTACTGGTTACAACTACCATAATGACAACCCCAACGGCTACAACAATGACAATGATGCATATGGCATGCATACCACGCAACACGAGGGTTTTATGCATCCGAATGATGATATGACGAACAACAATCATAATAACATCGACCAGTATAACGACCACGATTACCACACTACCGATTACAACTACCAGAATGACAACCCCAATTACAACTACCAGAATGACAACCACGATGACAACTACCAGTACCACGACGATTACAACTACCAGTACCACGATGAAAACACAGATTACTATGGAAGCGTAGATAATCTGAATGATGATGATATGAATTCCAATGAGGAAATCGTAAATACAAATGATGCTGAGCACAATATTAACATTCACGGTGATACTTGGAGCTGGGTTCATGTACTGAAAAATCACCCATTCTTTTCTAATTTAGTTCATAGAAAATGAAGAATTTCCCACCTATTTTAACCTTTTATACCAATCATAGTCTGTCAATTTGAGAATATATTTTATCTTTAAATCCAATTAAACTTTAAGCAGTGTGTATTATGTACATCAAAAAAATAATAATCTTTCTAGGTAAAACCCATCTTCATTAGCCCAGTCGGTGTCGAAAAGGGGGACGTTAAACTCCATTTCATTTGTGAGATAAATTATCGGGTTAAAAATCCGATGACTGTTTCGTTTCGTTTTATTTTTGATGTTGTGTACTACATTGTAATCTGACATAGCTTTTTGGCTATCCGGGTTCTTACTGACCAACCAGACTGCCCGTATTGCTGTTAACGGGAATTGTGGGGATTTTAAAACCAAGTGTACAAGGGCTAAATCTGTTTGTTAAGGCCAGCTCAATTTTCGTCTAGGTCGCTGAGATGTAAATATAGTTCGGGCACGTGATTGTTGGCGAGATTGTAGGTTAGGGTTTGGGTAAGCATTAGGGCTAGGTCCAGGGTTAGGTTTAACCAAACTTGAAGTTAGCCTTATCAAATAAATCTAACCGCGTACAGCGATGATTCTGAGTTTAATTGTATGTTCCCAGGTAGAACACTTTTGTGTTGGATTACAATGTACTGTAAAAAACAATAAACGAAACGAAATTGTAATCTAATCATTTTAAATTTCGATTCATTTCATTATCCACACCCTAACCTCAATCAAGTCGTCAAAGAATTTGGTTAGTTACCAGACACGCCAAATAACCGACTTAACCAATCAAACTAATGTGGCCATTTATGATTAATCCAAAAAAGATCAAGGCTCCTGAAACCCCTTTTAAGCTCAATTGAAGAAGATTACTCAGTCGTAATCAAAATCTTATATCGAACTGTTTCATGTAATTACCTTATAACCAAAATAAATATGTCTGCATATAAACTGTTGTATATTTGATTTTTTTAAATTTCGTTTCGGTTTAATATTTGGTTGGCTTGCTCTAAATGAAGATGTACCTTCTTCTTTATCATTGTTAGTTCTCTTTGAAGTAGTCAATCCTGTCCAAGCCAAGATGTTTGTTCATTTTAAAGGTCCGGTCATGTTAGACTTTACTGTAGTGTAATTGTGAACAAGATAAATACGAAAAAGAAATGAAAGCGGGATTTAATTTGACTTGCTCGGGAAACTCCGACATTTCCTTTCCAACAAAACATCAAAAGAGGTTGGGGTACATCAAACGAAACAATGCAAGGGCTGATCCAGGAATTTTTTTGGAACAGGGAGTTTGCCAGGTTACTGAGACAACGAATCTTTCGGGGAGGGGGCGGGGGTCTTGATACATGGGAAGAATAAGCGACGAGGATGTTTTTTGATGAACCGTTCTATATACATGTAATCATCCATATTTACCTCGAAAGTATAGTTAACGTTCATTAGGACTAAGCTTGTCGGGCGACCATCCGTCATAGTAGAACCATCTGATGATAAAGGATAAAGCCCCCCCCCCCACACCTCTGGACCCGCCCCTGCAACGAGGATAAAGAGACGTTTTGATGGCATAAACGAATTCCGGCAAATTTGTCAATCGTGTACATTATAATAGAAATATCTGAGTAGTAGCTGATATCTTCTAACCTTCGCAGGTAGCCATAGTGTCTCGGTGAGTAAGACGTTGGCTCAGGTTCCATTCCTGGGTTGGCGGGAAAGTTCATCGGATTTTCCTGAGTGCTTTCCCGCTTGTCGGTGATACCCAACGGAGATCCCGTGTATATATTAACGTGTACGTAAAAAGACCTTTGGCGATATAGGAGTAGGCCGCAGCGCGGCTGTCCGGGCAAAATATCCCCCATAGCACACTTTATGGCGTATGCCCGTCTACATTAGCCCAGTTAGAGAAGAGCAGTGGGACTTCAAACGCCATTTTATTTCCTTTCTAACCTTCGCCACCATTGTTACACTAGTAGGCCTACCAGTGAACTACACCAGCTTGTAAAATCCTGGACATTATGCGTTTGGGTCCAGTGGCATAGACGTACGGGTCGATTTTCCTTGGGGGCGGTATCATTTTTAGCCGAAAAATACAGTGGCAGCGCATGAAAAATGAACCTACATAATTTGATCACAAAATAACAGTAGTAAAATCTAAAAAAAAAACAACGGCGTGTAGCGCCTAGCGGAGCGAATTTTCTGGAACTGCGGTTTAAGTTCGAGAACTAGACACCCTGAATCAAAATCAGAATTGTGTTATTTTCGAATATCTGAACCCCGATTGGGAATTGCATCATTTTCAGGGATAGAATAATTTTTAAATTTTTTTCTTTTATATCCACTAAAATTTTATTGTTTTCATTATTTAGCCAGAAAAAATTTTATGATCGCCCGAAAAAAATTGTTTTGCTTGACTAAAGTGCCAACAGAAAACAAAAAAAAGAAACATTTTTGTACAACCATTATTTTATTTCAATAGCCTTTTATCCAATCAACTTGATATTTTAATTGTTCGCCCTTTATATATCTGTTATAATTATCTACAAAACATTCAGCAACCTGAAAACAAAAAATAAAATATTAATACATAGTGGAACATTTTACATTCGTCTTCATTAGACCAGTTCGGAGCAAAACAGTAGGACGTTAAACCCCATTTCATTTCATTTCATTTCATTTTACATGGAGGGTTGGATGGCCGAATGGTTAGCACTCACTCCCCCCCCCCCCCCCGAAACTGATGCTGTGATATCACTTCCCAAAACACATAGGTAACAAGTCTGTTTTATTCTAGTATTCAACGAGTATACAATAGATGATATACCTGTTCTGCAAGTGACGCACCAGCAACATGAGGTGTAATAGTAACATTAGATAAATCCCATAATTCACTGGTAGTAGGAAGTGGTTCTTTATTAAACACATCTAATATAGCTCCTCCTATCCATTCACATCTAAAATATACAAGACAATTGATGATGATGATTGGTATGGCGGTGATGATGATGGTTATGATGATGATGATGGTGATGATATAAGACAACTGATGATGATGATGATAATGATGATGATGATGATGATAGTGATGCTTTGTATGCCATGTATAAATAGGATATAAACACTAAAACATATTACTCATGACATTGAAAGCAGGACGCAGGGGCTGGACCAGCGGCTTGTCCTTGGGATGGGACTAATGACTGAGCTTCCATAAACACCTTGGCTACTACATAAAAGAATCCTTGACAGTTGGGATTGAATTGCTGTCCGGGCAAAATTTCCATCATAACACACTGTAGGCGTATACCGTCTTCACTATACCGATTGGTGCAGAATAGTGGGACGTTAAACCCTATTTCATTCTGACATTAAATTTCGTAGTACATGTATATAGAGAATTTACTTAATAGCTTTCACGAGACTTTCTTCATCTATAACATCACCACGTCCTATATTTATAAATACTGGTTTCTGAAAAATAATAAAAAAACCCCATCGATATCTGATCATAGGAAATTGTAGTATAGACAGGGAATGGGGTTATCGCGATGGGAGTTTATATGGGGTATTTTGGACGAAATGTAATCCATTTTATGGTATAGATAATTTTGGTAAGTTTATTTAGGTAGTATTTTGGACAGCGGCAGAGAGTGACCTACATTTTCTTATATTTTCATACAAAAGTAGCAAGGTGCAGATTTTCACCAAAATATCCTTTAATTGGTCTTCAGAATTTTGAAACTTCCAAAAACACTGTCCCCCCAAAAAAAAGATATCAATAGGATTGGCCTAAAACGGACAGATTCACGGGTGTAATTAGGAGCAAACTGAGATATATAAATATATATGTATGAATGAGGAAGACCGTGTCATATTCTTACTGTAGGCCTACCTTAGCTTTACAACGAGAAATAATTAACTTATCTTAGCTTTACAACGAGAATAAATTAACCTACCTTAGCTTTACAACGAGAAATAATTAACTTATCTTAGCTTTACAACGAGAATAAATTAACCTACCCGAGCTTTACAATGAGAAAGAATTAACCTACCTTAGTTTTACCGTGAGAAAGAATTAACCTACCATAATGTTATATAATGAGAAAGAGTATCGCCTGATAATAAATTAACCTACCTTAGTTTTACAGTGAGAAAGAATATCCCCTGATAATAAATTAACCTACCTTAGTTTTACAGTGAGAAAGGATATCTCCTGATAATAAATTTCTAGTCTGAGGTGTACTTGGTAAAATACTACATAAATAATCAAGTTGAGGTAAAACATCCGCTAGATTCTCTAGCAACCTGAAATAGTATCAAACAATTTGATTATATAATTATACAGATTAGATTGTGTGCGAAATCTGAAAAAAAACCCTCTAATCTACTGTTTTCTATCATAAATTTCCCATTCATAGCCATACCAGTTTATAATTAATTTCCACAATTAATCCGATATGTTAGAACGTGTACATTTTATTGGGAAAATTTCATGATAATTCTAGTAAGTTTATTTAGCTAGTATTTTGGACTGCGCCAGCGTGTCACCTTCATTTTCTGACAAAAGTAGCAAGGTGCAGATTTTCAACAAAATGTCCCCAAAATCCCCTTCTTTGGTCGTCATCGGAAAGTTGTTGATAAGTGTAAAATGTGCCATCTCCAATCGTTGATATATTTCACCAACAATGGCGTTATTTTAAATATCAAATTTCGAAACACCTGATACTACATTGCCATGGTAACGACAATTATATTGGTACGTTTCGATGGTAAAATGAAATGATCGTGAATTCAATGTGTTAGTAATATGTCTATTTATGTTCATGTATACTTCGTACAGACATATTTTCAAATAGATTTCAGTAATAATTCCTGTATAATACATTGCTCCGGGTAAGTCTAAACACTTTTAGACAGGAAATTGAATGGGGTTTAACGTCCTACTTATCCGCTACAGATAGTTAAAGTTACAAACCCGTAATTATCTACATTCTGACATGGTGGTGACGTAGAATCTTGTCTTTTTATACCCGTTACCGTCATCCCCATACATTTACACATTCTAGCAACTAGAAAATAAACAGTCCAATACATTTATACATTCTATCAACTAGAAAATAAACAGTCCAATACATTGATACATTCTAGCAACTAGAAAATAAACAGTCCAATAAATTGATACATTCTAGCAACTAGAAAATAAACAGTCCAATACATTGATACATTCTAGCAACTAGAAAATAAACAGTCCAATATATTTATGCCTTCTAGCAACTAGAAAATAATCACTCCAATACGTACATTTATACATTCTAGCAACTAGAAAATAAACATACCAACACATTTAAACATTTTAGCAACTAGAAAATAATCAGTCCAATACATTTAAACATTTTAGCAACCAGAAAATAAACATACCAATAAATTTAAACATTTTAGCAACTAGAAAATAAACATACCAATAAATTTAAACATTTTAGCAACTAGAAAATAAACATACCAATACATTTAAACATTTTAGCAACAATAAATTTAAACATAAATTTAAACATTTTAGCAACTAGAAAATAAACATACCAATACATTTAAACATTTTAGCAACTAGAAAATAAACATACCAATACATTTAAACATTTTAGCAACTATAGCAAACGATTTAAAGATGCATTATGTAAGGGCTAAATCTGTATTATTTCCAGTGATCAGCTCTGTTAAATGGATGAATAATATGGGGTTTAACGTCCTACTTTTCTGCATCGACCGGGATAATGACGACGGGCATACGCCATACAGTGTGCCCGGACAGAAATTGAATTTCAACAGTCAGGGATTATTTTACGTGCACGCCAGAGTGTACATGGGACCTCGGTTTGTTCGACCCATCTGAAGGATAAGGCGCCGTTTCTTCCCAGATCCTCTGTCCTGCACCACTGGCAAGGGGAAATCACATTGTACTGAGAGAGAGAGAGAGCGAGAAATGGGGTTTAACGTCAACTCGACACAGACTAGGTCATTTCGGGACTAACATATGGTTTAATTTTATTTCAATAATTCGCTTGCGCGTAGGTGTCTTTAGCAGTGGAAGGAAACCGGAGGACCCAGAGAAAACCCACGAGGTTGGACAGGCAACCCTACTCCTGGTCACGTACAACATTGTACTGAATGTAGTATAAACTCGAAATTAAAAGTGGTAACCTTATTTATTTATTCTACTTACCTTCCTTTCCTATTTGTCCTAATCCTAGAATACCAATATTTACACTAGTCAGTAGTCGAAATGATTTTAAACTATTCCTGCAAACATAATGATTCCAGTTAATTCTAAATTAGTAATGGGGCATTATAGAAGATTAGATAATGTAAAGGGAATATGCTGAAAATTTCATTCAAATTGTTCCACTCTGAAACGAGATATTAGCGTTTGAATTTTATGCCCAGCCTCGATCATCATTACTAAAGTCGGTACAATGAAACAACATAGTCTCGATTATTCACTTTTTGGATTAAATCATCAATGAGCGTTGAGCAGCAAATCGGATTCAAATCCAGTGAAAATCCGACACATAAGATGACATCGAGAGTTGATAAAGGTCTTTTCATGTTAATAAATGTCTAATTTATAGTTTATACAACATTTTCATTTTGAGACACAAAGAAAGGACTGCAAATAGGCAGATTTAGCTCTTGCATTTATAATGTGGTAAAATGAATATTTGCATTTTTTTTTCCAACTTCCCTGAAAAAAAATTGTTGAATGTAAAGTGGTAATACTGACGGAACGAACAACGACTCCGTAGTAGAGAGGGATTCTATTGACTTCCTGCATCGGGTGGAATGGAAACATCAATAACAATAAATATAAAGAAATACTGTTTTTTTCAAGCGGAATAGTAGAGAAGCATATGAAACGCGTGTCAATTTTATTTGTTTAAAGGGGCATAAGGTAAGATTAGATAAAGAGCGGACAGTTCTCGCTATAATAGTTAAAAAAATAGATAATGAACACAAATTATACTGAAAAATTTCAGCCAAATTGCTTCACTCTGAACCGAGATATTAGCCATATTATTGTATTTTAGGCAAGTCTCGATCGTCATTACTGACGTTAAAATGATAAACAAAGTGTCGATTATCCGTCACAAAATGTATTCAAATCCAGTAAATATCTCAGACTAATGATGGCATCAAGAGTTGATTATGGTCTGGATAAGTTAATTAATGTCTAATTAATAATTTAGATAACATTTCAGGTCTAAAGAAAGACCGGCAATAGCTATTGTATGATGTATGTTTAAAGTAACGATGCGTCATTTGCATTCTTCACTAAAATATCAAATTCTTTATAGCGTAATCCACGCTAATGTTATATAGTACTATATTGTATAGTGCTATCCTTGTATATACAGTATCTCATAAATATTCATGTACGTAGAAGGCTATATAAGGTTAGAGATTGGTATAGCTAAGAGAGAGAGACAGTTAGACATAGAAAACGTAGTGTTTAGTTCTCTTACTGATTATAGACTCACTTAGAATAAAGGATTACTCTACATCATATTTTGTGCCTGAGTGTTTTCTACACCAACCCCCACATAACACTAATATGTACTCAGATTGAGTATTCAACATTTAATTATGAAAACAAAATCAAAATAATAACGCTAGATAATGTTCCGGCTTGGATTCCATCGGATCATCATTTCAACCATAACAAAATGGCGGCGGAATTATTACATAGAGAGAAGCATAGATCGGTGAAATTTTAATTCAACATATTTTGTTAAGTACTAAGCGTAATTGAAAGGTTATTATACCGATATTCATATTACAGATTGATCTTTCACGATATTATAGTCTGCAAGGGATTCCTATTTCGCTAAACTGACGCAATGAGACTTTAGGTTAAGTGTGTTTGATTTGTATTGTGTTGCAGGGGTGGTGGAGTTTAGAAGAGCGACACAAACTCTAATAACGTCATTGACTTAACATAAATAAGCCAGTGAGCCGCGATGGTTCAGTGGGTAAGACGTTGGCTCTCTTTTTAACTTGGTGGTCCCGTGTTCGGCAAGGAAAACGTATAGTCGTTCGGATGGGACTCAAAACCGTGGTCCGTGTACACATTGGCGTGCATATAAAAGAACCCTTGACAGATGGAACAAAACAAAAATAATATCTAGTTTGAATTGGAATAAAGCTGTGGTATTGTTCAGGCCCGTAACTAGGGGAGGGGGCGCAGGAGGTGGGGCGACCCCCCCCCCCCCCCGGGCAAAAAGTTTTGCCCCCCCCCCCCCGTGAATAAATTGTCGACCATAAAAACAATAGATATACATTGTCCGTCAATTTTACAGCACCCCCCGAAAACACTTCTCGGCCCCCCCCCCCTTGTTGCTCTGAGCTAGTTACTGCCCTGGTATTATTTCGGAAAGTCCTTGTCAACTTACTTTGCCCACACATGTCCCTTCTGTTTGCTGTAAGTTTCTTTAAATCGACGTTCTGTAGCAATTATATGACCAATAACATATTCTCCTATAATCCGACCATATCCCTCGCCTGTTCTTATTAAGGTAAATGTTGGGTGTCCCTACAAAAGTTACAAAAGGCACAAACCAACAATTTATAATTTAGATACCATATTCATAATTAAAGATAAAAAAAATCACTCGGAACGAAAACGAGCCGATAGAACATGCACTCACACATGGCGCAAAAGTCAGAAGTAATTTGACTATGGGTGGACTTTTGGAAACTGCATTCTGTTTTATGTGACTTCAACAGAAATCATATAGAAATTTAGTTTCGTTTTTCGTTTTAGATCGTTATATTTTCTGTTCTATTTATGGTCTATTTAAAACCACCCCGTGTTTTATATCATTTCTCAACAAATCAACAATTTAATTAGCCCACGCAAGCCAGTTATCTAGGAAATGAAATGAAATGGGGTTTAACGTCCTACTGTTCTGCTCCGAACTGGGCTAATGAAGACGGGCATAGACTATACAGTGTGCTGTGAGGGAAATTTTGCCCGGACAGCGGCACGACGGTCTACTCTTATATCGAATTCAAACTGTCAATGGATATTTTACGCGCACGCCAATGTGTACACAGGACCTCCGAATGATTAGACAGCTGTCCTTATCAGTCCCTCCGTCCTGCATCATTAACAAGGGGGAACCACGCCGGGAAATCTGGATGAACTTTCTCGGCCAATGCAGGGATCGAACACCCGACCTCCAGAATAGCGAGCCAGCGTCTTACCCACTTAGCCACCGTGATCCCCCGGTATCTAGGAAGTGAGAATGAACTTAGACACAAATTTTTCGGCCTGCTTTTATTGCTATGAGCTCGTGACATATATACAACCAACTTGTCTGGGTGAGATAATATAACCTATCTTACTTTGCTATTATCGAGTTTATTTATCATCATATTCACACCTGAAATTCAAGCAAAATATCTATTAGGGTCGTGAAATAAAGTGAATGAAATGGGGTTTAACGTCCTACTTTTCTGCAAAGACCCGACTAATAAAGATGGGCATACGACATACAGTGTGCAATGAGGGAAAATTTCTTTACACAGTGGCGGTATGTCCTACTTTTATTTCGAATTCCAATTAAGTATTGTTTATTGGTCGAGAGCGAGACATTAAGTAATATACTGTAACAATAAGAGGGCCGTGGGCCCGAGTGTCTATTACAATATATTACGCAATGTCTTAAAGAAGCTAAGTCTCTAACTCAAAATCATCAAAAATCTTCGACATTGAAAACACAAAGTATTTGTCAACTCATATCAACATATTGGTCTTGTGATCTTACTGGGAAAAGATGGGCTTCTGATATCCAATATTCAAGACAAAATAAACATTTTACCATTGGTACACGAATCGTGTACCATAATGCGTTTCAGCGCCATTAGGAACAAGGGACTCAAAGAACGAGGCTAGACATATTCCACAAGTCATGTGAAATGGTGACGCTATATTCTTATCTAGAGAGCATGCGCAATAAATACCATTGGTGTAGACTGGAATAACCAGACGCTAAAGATTGTCATTTAATTGAGACTTTGGCGTATTTCGCCGAACATAACTGATTAGAAATTGCAGTAAAAGGAGAAACGATTGAATGTAAATCAGTTTATATACATTCATATTACATTATTATATGCGTTGCGACCCATTTGTGTCAATTTCTAGGTCCCAAATATTAACGATTTAGCTCCTTTAAGCTCGAGACTATTAAACACTCCGATCAAAAAGGTTTGAATTTCGAAAGGGTTCATCTTTACAACCAAATCCCACCAAAAACTTTAGAGTAGTGGACGACGGTGGCGACAATAATGTGTCAATATATATGCCTACATTAAATACGGGCGTATAAAAACTAACCTGCCGTTGTACAGACAACCAGTTTTAACTTAAGATCAGAAACATACATCAATTCAGCAATAAGACGTGGACCAGCCACTAAAACGTCGGCATCTTTAATCTGAAGTTTTAACTCGTTAGTTAAAATATTATCTGAAATATAATAAATAAATAAACTGGCCATAACCCGTTTATTTACTAAAAGGTCTTAAAAGGACAATATTGGTGCCAGTCATTATCACATGTTTAACCAGTTCTATCACATATGTGATAATGACTGGCACCAATATTGTCCTTTAAAGACTGTGTTCACAAACGGATTAGATGTCACAGAGTTGCTCACTCGTTATCTATGATGGTATATCGTGCACGAGAATTTCTTATCTTCATCAACCTTATAGTGTGTCAACCAGTAGAGTAGATATTTACGAGGAAGCGTTTCATCTAGCTATATATTTAGTTAATCATCCTTGATCACTTTTATCTATATTGAGATAAAGGTGAAACTTTTAATGTATACTCTTCAAAAAAAGTAGGGGATATTGAAAAGTAAATGCCTATGCCGGTTGCGATATGATAAATAGTTATGGACATTTGACATGCTTTGAGGGTATGCTCACAGATGAAGAACTTATCGCCCCAACAGAACCACTGAGCTGCACATGCGACACGCAATAGCGCCATGCACGTTGGAGGGGTTCATTGTCAAATTTGACACTTCAAGGAAGGGTTGATGAAAACTGCCCCTTGCTGGTTTATCCTATCCATGTTTGCTTTCCTATCGGTTCTTGCATAAGGCATAAGATTTACTGTTTAGCGTATCTTTGCTTTAGTGTGTTACGTTTAATTTGATCGGGAGACGTGTTCGTCGACGTGAACGTCAACCGACAACATTGCAAGAATTGGACGTGACACTGCAAGAGGAGTGGGTCAGATTGCCCCAAATCGTGATTGGACGGTTGATTAGGAGCATACCACGACGAATTGCTGAATGTCTGAGGATTGGTGGAGCAATTACTCATTATTAAGACAAAAATCAAAAACGTCCATTTTCACTTTTGACGGTGTATCACTTAATTTGCGAGTGAAATGGGGCCGTCAGATAAGCCGCCCATATGAACTGTTTATGTTCATGTGTAGGCAATTGGCCTGTTATTAACATACACTGGTTACCTCTAATAAAAACAGCAGTGCATTTCCACAGTTTGTATTGTTTCTGAATATCCCCTACTTTTTTGAAGAGTATATTTCTTATTACGGGTACCGGATGAACAATCCTTGCAAATTTCAAAAAAAAAATAATATATATTTAAAACTTTCAAAATACTGTGAATGGCCGAAAAGCGTGGGTGTTGATAATGTACCAAGCCTACAAGAAAAGATTTAACACTACAAACTGTTTAAATTAGTTTGAGGTAGCGACATGACGTGAACAATGATTTGAAAACGTATATAATGAATGGTCTGATCCCAGTATATTTTGATTATCTCCCTTGAAACAACCGGGGTGAATTTTTCAACCTTTTTATGCTTCTGACGCTAAAGAACAATATTCAACTAATATTCTGGTAACGAATACCTTCGTGTAATTCTGGATCAACTTGAATTATGGATTCATTCGGCAGCAGTTTTTGTATTTGTGTAAATAATCCAGGAACTGCTGAAGCGACATAGACAGCTTTCCCTCTTAAATGCGCCGCCATTGTGGTACGTCCTACAGCAGGTTTGATAACCTATTTTAAAACAGAATGTGACTGTCTCTTTTAACCCGTTAACCTCCACAATATCAACAGAATTAAACACTGATTCGTTTTTGGTATTCTTATAGGCCTATTACTACTATTAGTAATTCCTTTAACACGAAACGGTATCTCGTTTGCCCCGATAGCTGCCACAATAACGATCATAGAATTAAACAATTCGCTTTTTAAAGTATTAATTCTTTGCAGCGACTAAACACATGCTTTGATCATGGTATACGTATAGGTCTATATGCAACGATAACAAAATACATACACGTGATATTGGACTTCTAACCGTGTTGTATTTTTATACGCCCATGTTTTCATGTGGACGTATATTGTCGTCGCCCCTGTCCGTCCGTCTGTCCGGACGTCCGTCCGTCCACAATTTGTTTGAGGACTCTCTACAGGTCACAATTCTTGTTCGATTTCGACGAAACTTGAAATATGGCTTTATCCCAAAAAAATCTCGGCTGCTTTCGATATTGGCATGTATCGGATCGAAACTTCATGGATTATGGCCCCTGTTTGTACGAAAAATCACGTTTTTAGCTTGTGGACCCTATATAGGTCATAATTTTTATCAGATTTAAAAAAAAACCTATTGTTATGTCACCGTTACACCCTAAGGACGACGGAGTTCGAATTTCGTGAAAATTGGCCCAAAATTGACAGACAAAATGGCCGCCGTTCGTTCTCAAATAGCGTAAAAATATGGTATATCAAGGTTGTGGACCCTATAGAGGTCACAATTTTGATCCGATTTTGATGAAACTTGAAATACATATTTATAACCCAAAGATCTTGGTTCCTGTCGATATTCGCACATATTGGATCATAACTTCCTGAATTATGGCCCTTGACTGTACGAAAAAATCACTTCTTTTTTTGAGCTTGTTCTCTGTCCATCTCTTGCAAAATGTGGGCGTATCTATGTCAACCGCTTGTTATCAATTAAAATATAACGAGGCTATAATCGCACTTATTGATGTGACCTTAACAATAGTCAAATGCTGGTGATAGTGAAATGAAATGGTGATTAACGTCCTATTTTTCTACACTGTCTGGGCTAATGAAAATTTTGCCCGACCCCCCCCCCCCCCAACCCCCCCCCCCCAAAAAAAAACTAGATGGATTAAACAACACAGAGACAAGTATCCCTATGTGCTTGAATGGAATGAAAACTTGGGTTCACCCTGTATACACATTAATGTGCACGCAAATGAAAACTTGATAGTTGCAATTGAACGAAGAATAGGCGGAAAAGTCACACTGCGGGGAAAATTCACCTCCCTAGCTTTACATACCAACCCGATGTTACTGTTAAAAAATAAGCGAAGTATTGACGAAACGTTAATCCCAAAGGAAATGTAAGGGGCTTAAACGTCCTACCCAGTTGTATAATGAAGACGGGCATTCGCCATATAGCGTGCTATGGGGGAAATTAAGCCCGAACAGCGGCACTACCTCAAGGATTCTTTTATATATTATAGGCACGACTATGTGGAACCTCGATTTTTCGTCCCATGCGAACGACTTGAAGCTGTTCCTTTTCGGCATCTCCATCCTGTACCACTGATCAGTAAATTAAACCCAAAGGAACTTTCTCGGCCAACACCGGGACGAACCCCAGACCTGCTGTAGCGTCTAACTCGCTGAGCCATCGCCCACAGTGGGTCTATACGGGCTGATCACGTAAAGGATCATACAAGTGCATATTAATTTAGCTATTGTTAGTATGAAAATGTTATAAAGGTGGCGTGAACATCGTCGACTTGATGATCAATAATCCTGATGGTGGTATGAACACCCATGGCGTAATGCAAAAACATGGTAAGGATGTCATAAGAGTGGGAGTGGGTGCGGACCCCCAAATATCTGTGGTCCCTATACCTAAAGAACATCAATGACGAACCAACGTATTGAATTGTAATGTATAGACTTGACTATTTTTAATAAAAATGTCGAGCTGTCATAGAAAAATATAATCGGAATATTTCTGTGATTGTAATAGGGAAATGGAAATCAATGACGTAACGTTGAACCATCATAACGGTCATATAACGTTGAATCATGTAATGGCGACAAGAACATGGATGGCGTAACGCTAAACCATCGTAATGGCTACATGACGATCAATTAGGTAACTATGATCGTTTTGGTGACATCACAGAAATAAATACATGTTTTGGGAGACTTGATACGAACGATTCCAAAATCTAGAAAATCAAACACTTCAATCCAATGGTTTTTATTACAAACCAATAAAAGAAACATTTCTGTACAAACATTAATTTATTTCAATAGCCTTTTATCCAATCAACTTGATATTTTAATTGTTCGCCCTTTACATATCTGTTATAATTATCTACAAAACATTCAGCAACCTGAAAACAATAAATAAAACTTTTGACAGTCAGAAAAACTAGCAAGTACGACTGCTGGAATTCCGATAGTGAAAGGGAGTTTGTACACCTAACAACGTGGAAATTACATACAGTAAGTTGGATCTACACTGGTGCAGGACGGGGGGGGGGGGGGGGCTGACTGGGACAGCTGTCTAGTCGTTTGGATGGGACGAAATACCGAGGTCCCGTGTATTGTATACATTGATATGCACTTAAAAGATCCCTTGACAATTGGAATTCGATGTAAAAGTGTCGCTGCACACTGTATGGCGTATGCCCGTATGCCCGTCTCCGTTAGCCCAGTTCGGAGCAGAACAGTAGGACGTTAAACCCCATTTCAGTTCATTTCATTTGGATCTACACTATTATAGTTTAAACACACGTGCGAGACTAGCCTATAGTGTGGGAATCGTGAATCAGACAAGACACCATAGCAGCCATCTTGGAATTGTTACGTAATTGTCCAAACAACAAAGACAATAAAACTAACAGCTTCTGGTTCATAAACATATTGCTTAACCCCCTTTTCCGACCTGACGTCTGATAATTTATCCGCTATTGGGTGATGTTAATATAAAGATTGGATTACCTTTTCTGGAAGTGATGGGCCGGACACGTGGGGTGTAATAGTAACATTAGATAAATCCCATAATTCACTGGTAGTAGGAAGTGGTTCTTTATTAAACACATCTAATATAGCACCCCCTATCCATTCACATCTAAAATATGCAAGAAAACATAATGCTGATGATGTTTTCAATGCGAATGATGAATAGCTTAACATGCCCAGTCAGTTGCATGCAGAGAGGGAGGTACAGAATGAAAGTAAATTATATTAAAAATATTATTCTTTCTCACATATATATACCTGCAAATTGGTAGTACGGCAAGCTTACATCTGAAAGCCTCTAACCGGCCCAATCACTATCGAGTAGCGGTTGTGATACCTTGCGCTCGTCTCTAGATTAGGATATTCTGTAATCTTATATTAGCGGAAAGAGGTTGCGCATAAAGATTGTCGGTGTTATTTGAAGGAATTTGTGTAAATTACATGAAAAACAAATACGGATAAAATTTTTGTAGTAATTTTTGATTCCGGATTTTTTTACGTTTTTTCACGGATTTTGTTGTTACAGTGCACGATACATAAGTCTTGGGGGCATACAAATGAACGTGCTATTGACGGAGATAACAGTGATGAATGTGACGATGGTATTAATTATTGACTTACTTGATAGCTTTAACGAGACTTTCTTCATCTATAACATCACCTCGTCCAATATTTATAAATACTGGTTTCTGGCAGAAGTAAGAAAATAAAGAATAAGAATTTAGTCTGTTTAGTATGCATCGCTCCGAGGATTGTTTTCTCTCAAATTCTGAAATTCAGTGTCGATATATTTGGTATACAATTGGAGGGTCTAGAGCACAAGTGATCTAACAACCAACTAAAATGGTTGGTAGTTAGATCACTTGTGCTCTAGACCCTCCAATTGTACTCACGACAATTCAGGTCATTTACTATGTTTGGTTTTCAAAACCAAAGAGTTTGTCCAACAGGGCTATTAAAAGGAGATGGCATTCAGTATGCCAAACAACCACTATTCCATTCGGAATAGTTCCTGATTTATTCCTGATTTCAGCAGAAATAACTACTTATACAACATTACTCTAATCACAACCTTCTAATACTCTCGTGCACGATACCCGTCATTGTTTGTAAATGTATTATGTTAACTTATGTACTACAGAAAACTATTTTCAATGGAGGCGACTACGGGGCTAACAAATAACATGTATCTAGCCGTTCGAATGGCGCGACAAATATCATTTGACTCGAGAAGTGTTGGCAGAAACTGCGTTGTCTGGGCATGAAATTAGCATATTTGTCTCAATGCAACGGGACTATTCTATTGAGGGGGCATTAACTCCATTTCATTTAAATGTTTGGTCTAGCTTCATCTACAATTACTAAACTAACCTACCTTAGTTTTACAGTGAGAAAGGATATCACCTGATAATAGATTTCTAGTTTGAGGTGTACTTGGTAAAATACTACATAAATAATCTAGTTGAGGTAAAACATCCGCTAGATTCTCTATAAACCTGAAAACAAGAATTTGATATGATGTTAATTAAACTATTGGTCTACTAGGCTGTGAGGGTCGTGCACGATACGTGGTATAACACGTAATGCCACATTAAATGAATTCACACATTATATTAATTCAAATAGGTATAACAAATTCTGCCAAACTGTTGCAGTTACTGATTCGGGGTAAAACAAAAAAAAAAAACAATTTTGTAAAAAATTTTCAGAAAGCCGAAACATTTAGCAATAAAATTGTAGCATTATTGAATAATTGTAGCATTATTGTTTCTTGTAGCGTTTCATAACATAAATACATTTTTTTTCTATGTTTCTTCTCGATTCATTTTATAATCGTGCTAATGGTTATTTATTTATTTACCGGTAATTATCTACATTCTGACTAGAAGGTGACGTAGAATCTTGTCTTTTTATACCCGTTACCGTCATCCCCATACATTTACACATTTTAGCAACTAGAAAATATAAAATCCAATATATTTATACCTTCTAGCAACTAGAAAATAAACAGTCCAATATATTTATACATTCTAGCAGTTCAATACATTTATACATTCTAGCAACTAGAAAATAAACATACCAATACATTTAAACATTTTAGCAACTAGAAAATAATCAGTCCAATGCATTTATACAATATAGCAACTATAATTGAACGGTCCAATACATTTATACATTCTAGAAACTAGAAAATGAACAGTCCAATATATTCTAGCAACTAGAAAATAAACAGTCCAATATATCTACACAACTAGAATACAAACACCCTAATACATTTACACAAGAAATTCATTTTAAAGTGGTGTAGTTGTAAAATTGAAGTTATAATGTTTTATTAAAATAAATTGAAGTTATAATGTTTTATTAAAAAAAATTGATATTCTTAAATTTCTAAATTTTACCTTCGTTTCCGATTATTCCTAATCCTAAAATACCAATATTCACACTAGTTAGTGGTCGAAATGTTTTTAAACTTTTCCTGAAAATGATTGTCAAAATTCTAAGGAAAGAATATGATAGCATTTTATCACGGGTATTCCCGGTCCAACATTTACAAGTTGACTACAGCTTTTAAAATCTAGAACGACATAACTCAGTAGATTAGTGGAGACGTTCGAGAAGTTTTAACCGATATAACCCCCCCCCCCCCGCCCACTCACTACATGACAGCGGGAGTCTGTTCAGAAATTTCAGCAGAGGGTGGAGACAACGTCATGTTTGGCCTCAGGTCTGGGTATTATCCGAGAAGCTCTGAGACAATATTTCTGTTCATTTAGGTAGAGACGTATTAAGGATTAGAGAAGGGTGGGGTCAAAACGGCGGCAATGCAGAAATGTAGCAGAAAGGAAAATATGCCTTGCTAGAGCTTGTTCTAAAATTAGACAACATTAGACTAAATCACATCGAAAAAAAGATCTAATTTTAAAAATATTGACATTTGAACTTTATCTAGCAAATATTACGTACTGTGCCCACTCGTGTTCCTTCTGTTTGCTGTAAGTTTCTTTAAATCGACGCTCTGTAGCAATTATATGACCAACAACATATTCACCCATAATCTGACCAAATCCCTCACCTGTTCTAGTCAGATTAAATTTCGGTTTTCCCTAAATCAAAAATAATAATTTTTTTAAACAAAATAATAAACAAAAGATAATCTTTAAATACTAGAACTTAAATATACAATGATTTTTTTTTTACGTGTATACTAAAGTTTCCCCTGCTTCCTAGCTGTTTTTCGTGTTTGATCCTGGTGTTGGCCGAGAAAATTTATCGGAATTTTCCGGCGTGGTTCCCCCTTGTCAGTGATGCAAGACAGGGGGCCTGGCAAGTGACAACGTATTGTCGATCGGATGGGACGAAAAACCGAGTTCCCGTGTACACATTGGCATGCACGTAAATGAACCCTTGGCAATTGGAGTTTGATATTATAAGAGTTAGTCGTAGTTACCCACATAGCACACTGCATGTCCGTCTTCATTAGCCAGACGGAACAGAACAGTTGGGCGTTAAACCTCATTTCATTTCATTTCCTTCTGAGATATACCCGTGTAACTACACAGTGAGCCAAAAAAAAATAAATAAAAATAAAATAATAATAAGCCTTCCGCTTAACCATTTCGAAACAAAATTTTAATCGAAATAACACTCAATACTTTATTATTAACTAACTCAACGAGGTTTGGCGCCTTTAAGTTAATTAAGAGAATAATTTACTGACCAGGCTAGAATCTATTTTACTCATCATTACGTTTACACCTGAAATAAAACAATCTCATTAACTTAAAGGGACATTAGGTAAGATTAGATACCCAATGGAAGAACAATTACAGATGGAAATAATAGGCCTACAATCAAACACGAGACTCCTTTGACCATAAATTAAAAGTGTCGTTATATATCTGGCATATTCAGAAGACAACCACAGTCAAGACCGGTGGAATTACGTCTTTCTTGTAATCAATATTTTTTAAATTTAATTTTGAGTGAAGCCTGTATATTAGTTCTACTATAAATACAGGCCTGGGATTGTACAGCGCAATGCACGTGGACGCTTACGGCTGGCCCCCGGATCCATTTACTTTAATTGATATTTGCTGTTTATTTCTTGAAAAAGGTTCGTACCTTTTATAAATTGTCCTAATCCCTTTGTAAATTATTTCCAATAAAATATGTTTAAACTAAATTTCTAGCAATTTAGGCCTATGTGTAGTATGTCGTGTCCGCAGTTTGGTCTTATCGGGTTAGTTTAGTGTGTAGTGTGTTTCTGTAGCACTTACTATTATATTCAATATTACGGTATCATTTACTTGTAGTCAAATTCACCGCTCGATAAAATTAATGCCGTGACACAGACGTGATTCGCTAATTTATTTATTATTTTAGAATAAAGGGCACCAACCTGCCCAGGTACTGTTAACTAATTTTAGTTTCAGGTCATTAACGTATAATAGTTCTCCAATAAGTGGTGGATCAGCAACTAATATTTCAGCATCTTTAATCTGTAGTTTTAACTCATCTGTAACTAATCCATCTGAAATTAAACAAGTGAATGGTTAGGCCAGTGTCTCCCGACTCCATCCTAATTATTACTATCATGCTGCCGCGTTCGCTCACAATAACACAGCCAAACCACGATGGCATTTTATATCCATAAAGTAATGCATGACTCAATGGCTCCCCTTGGGTACAAAAGCAAAACAACAAAAAAATCATCAAAATAATGAATTTGGGCTAAGGAATCTTGGGGGTTATCTCCCTTGGTGTGCAATAACGAATACTGATCAATCCACAATTTCCATCTATACGTGATAATACATACCCTGGAATAGTTCTTGGTCAATCTGAACCGTCGGTGCATTTGGAAGCAGGCGTTTAATATGGGAAAATAACCCTGGAACAGCTGATGCCACATACACAACTTTACCTCTCGCAGATGCCGCCATTGTCCAAATCTTGGGGTAAAATGTAGTTACCTCCCTTGACCTTATCATAGTACCGGTAGACTACTTCGCAATATTGTTCATGTGTATATGCTTTTCAGTTTCATTAATTTGAGGCCGTGACTATCGGGACCGTCCTTGGTAATGTGCGCATTAAAACTACGTGGCTTGAATAAATCTTAAGAGCTTATATTTTATCACAATAATAATTCGACCTACAATTGGTGTTGTTTTTTCTTGGCCGAAATATTTGGATCATTATTAGACAAATTTACCGGGCGTTGGGGCCATTTGCAGAATTAAAGCCCCAGCCGCCGCCACCTCCCAACCAGCTCCTACGCCTATGGTTTTATCTATAGATAATGACAGCTTTGAATCTAATTTCAATTGTCAAAATTAAGGATCTTGAAAAAGGCTACTCTAATTCCAGTAATTTTGACAATTGCAAAGAATGCATCAATGCATGTAAAATTGGGTGGTCAAATAAGCATTTAAAATTAAATCGACATAAACCTGAATATATTCTTATTGGGTCTATATTATAAAAGGTTTCCAGATGTCTAAACGTTTTTGGCGATTCTGAAATCAAGTCTGGTTGATTTTGATAGTAATATGTCATGTAATCAGTTACCAATGGTTATTTTTACAAGGGACACATTTATGCTGAATTTATTACCATGTGACGAGGGAGAGAGAGAGAAATGGGGTTTAACGTCCACTCGACACAAACTAGGTCATTTCGGGACTAACATATGGTTCAATTTTATTAACATAATTCGCTTGCGCGTAGGGGTCTTTAGCAGTGGGAGGAAACCGGAGGACCCGGAGAAAACCCACGAGGTTGGACAGGCGACCCTACTCCTTGCCACGTACAACTCGGGATTCGAAACCACGCCAGTCGACTCAATGACAGACTTTGGGATACAGCGCGCGCACGCTAACCATTCAGCCATCCAACCCCCCCTATGTGACGAGGAAACTCTCGCTTTTATCAAGCAAATAATACAAACGCGTTATTTAACGTCCCCTCTACACAAACTAGGTCACTTAGGGAGTAACATATGGTATAATTTTATTACAATTCGATTTTAGAGTTGGGCTGCACTTGAAACTCACTGATAAATCGTTGCATGTACATTAGTATTATTTTTATGGCATAGATTTAAAGATTTTATCATCATGAGATAATGGCAGCTCATTTTTATAAAAGAAAACCACAAACCACATATTACTGGAATATAGTTTATGATCATTCATATTATATTACAAGCATTTAATTTACAATATAATTACATAACTGTACATCATTACTACTAATTTGTAAATTTACATATGTACATTAATAATATATGATTTACAATATTCACTACTTTGTTGTAAATTAAATAATTTATTTATATATGACTTATTAAAAAGATTTATGATACAGTATTGTAATTTTATCAATATATCAAATACTTTCAACAATTCTCTATAAATATCAGTAAATACAGTAAATAAAACCCCTAAATTCATATTTATCAATTGACAATTGAATACTGTGCAATAATTTATAAATAAACAGAGTAACTGGGGTAAATAAAGAGTGTTACATTGTGTCAAACTTCCTAGGTTTCAAATTAACCATTTTACATTTACAATATCTCTGACATAGTGAGGTATGCAGAATTTCTGAAAGGCACAAAATCTTGAAGCTATTTAAATATACAAATGTTTAAGTCGATGCAAAGTTTTGTAGGAAGTTCAGAGATAGAATTATATGTAAAGCACAGATTTTGGGTGCCTTTCCAGTAAAACAGTAAAGACTGAAATAATTTATGACACAATACATAATCACTATTTAATAAATATTTGTTAAAAGTCTGGGGTGAGTGGAGTGTGTGTGTGTAGATGGTGTGAAATTATTCAGTTTTAGTCATCTGCTTCCATAGATTCTTCTTCCTCTTCTTCTTCATTACCTTCTAGTTGTCTTAGCATACATACTACAAATATAAAACATACTCACAAATAAAAAACATCCATATAATACCAAAAGTAAAACATATATAGATATGTATACTAACAAATAAAACATTCTATACTGCAAATAGAAAACATATTGTACTACAACAGAAAAAAAATTGTACTGCAAATAGAAAATATATTGTACTACAAATAGAAAACATATTGTACTAAAAATAGAAAATATATTGTACATGTACTACAAATAGAAAACATATTGTACTACAAATAAAAAAGATGTTGTACTACAAATAGAAAAGATGTACTAAAAATAGAAAATATATTGTACTAGACTACAAATAGAAATCAAACGTGTTATGAATGCAGTCTTTGTGAGTGAGGTCTGATATCAACATCAGACCCTTGAGGGCAAGTGATCACCATCCTTTTACGGAGAAGTGTGATAGTAACATAAATATATGTGAGGGAGAGGTCTGATATGAACATTAACACATATAATAATATACTTACATTCATTTTCATACTGTTCAGGATTTATTTTAAAGATGGTGTATAAAGAATAGATAAGGTTGACATAATGATATGACTTTTCAAGTAAATCACCATCATAAAACCATATTGTGTTTAACAGTTTCAATCCCTGTTTTAAAACACTAATTAAACTATTGTTTTTATGCACTAGATAATCTTCCATTACTTTATGAATAATAAGAACCATAGAACGTACAAACTGAAAGTAGAGAAACACTGTGAAAGAACAATGACCAAGCAACTGATCAGTTGCAGAGTTTTATACAGGAGTAAAAAACAAACACAGAAAGATGCTTAGCACCCACCAGCAGCAAAGTCATCCACACTAGATATAAAATCAATGTCAATTTGAATGAATACAAATGAATGTGTTTGCTGGCAGTTAAGAAGAGAGGAAAATGCTTCTAGGAAAGGGCTTACCTCTTGAGCACATGAACACGTTGTCTCTACAAGTTGATTAACACCATTTCTACATGAGGTAAAGTTTAACATGCACATTATTATCTAAAATAGAAAAGAAATCGTGTTTAATGAGGACAAGATAGTTTCACATTCAAGACGTCCATTTAATTGATTCTTGAAAATATTATCAATAATAAAATGTAGTAATAAAGTAATATAGAACCATGCATCATTGAAAATAACAAGGAGCATTCCTTAGCCCAAATGATAATAGCAAGAATTGAAAAATCATTGCTGGCAAGAAAATAAATCTGTTAAATACTTCAACAAGCCTTATCCTTTACAAAATTATTGACTTGAAATATATGGGAACTTTATATAGAATGGGCATTCTCTTGTACGAATATGATAGCAAAATTATTATTACTGTATTTGTCAGTTTGAAAACGATAGACACCAATGCAACCTTAAAATAACCAAAATTAACGTTAGAATTGATTGATTTCAATAATTTTTTAACTGACTTTTTGTTAAAATAACAGTACTTTTTTTTCAATGACCTTAAACTGTAAATTTAGACTTTATTCTTGCATGTTGGGAATTTAACGAACCTTAATGTGTATTTGTCGTCTTTCTTCTTGGTTGGCATTTTCGAATGGTTTGTTGGCTAACATATAAACTGATGTTAATGGACATGAAACTAAAAATAAAAACATTTAAATAATTCAAATTACACAATTTCATGGCAATTTTATTAAAGATGAGAGCAGTGACATCTAAGTTAGTAACAATATAACCCCAGACAGTTTCATGAACAATCCTGAGTGGGAAACAGAAAACCACACATCGAATCAAAATTACCACTGTAGCCATTCAAGCTAAAATATCTTAGAAATAAATTTAGTTTGTGATAAACTGGCTTATGAGGACTAAAGATTGTGTCCCCTGTCTTCACAAAATATTTAAGAGTTTGATAACTTTTAATTGTACAAATCTGTTCTATGATTGTGTACCTGTTTGTTTTGTTAAAGATGACCTGATTTTATCTGATTGCGATAAACAAGACAATAGATCTATAGCACTAATAACAATAACAGGATGATTATCACATTGTAAACAGTTACTTAACACACTTGTTAATGGTACTAAACTGAAAGTAGACAAAAATATCAGAAATTACATGTAATGTCACTCACCCATTGTCAAATGATATAAGAATATAGTAGTTCAAAGTGATTTGTAACAAATGCCAGGTAACATTCCATATGGATCTAAGATATCTAACCAGGTGGGTTTTGGACTACTATATGAAATATTTTTAAATTTTAATAATTTGCATACTCACAGGTGTCTTTAGAAATGTCAAATGATTTACAAGTACAATGACCACCGAATGAGAATAAAGAGGAGAAAGTTATTCAACATGATGACATTACCAAACATTAATACATGTAGCATTTTATGTAATACTTACTTGTCTAGTTGAGATGTCGTTGTTTTTCGCACAAATGAAATTAACACATCTAAAGCTAAATTGACAATGCTGGTATTATATATTGGATTCTGTAATATAAGAAATAATTTACTGACGACATTAAATCATTATCCAGTACCAAAAATCTCTTTAGATTCAGACAATAAACTTTATAGTAGGACCTGGATAACTAGGCATATAATTACGAGAAGCATAAAGATCAACCTTAAACATAAAATACAAAGGAATTGGTAACATTGCCTCGATTCTCAAGAATCCTTACTCACATGGAGAAAGGGCTTCGGATAAAACAAGAACAAACAAAAAATTCAATGCATTTGGACATGCTATTACTGAGAAACTGGCAGCTCACATGCATATAACACTAAATATCTTTGATGTAGGTCAAGATAAAATGTTGAATTGGGTTGCTCTGATGTGTTAATCTAATTAGTGATGGAGCAAGCTCTATATAATAAATTTTTTGTTTTTAAGTTGAAGTCAGTTTGTTTACCAATTTTAACTTAAATTATGTGTATGTCACAGAATACACACTTTGATTATATCCCAACATTTTCTACGGGTGTTTGTCACCCACAATACAAATTAACACACAAAATGTCAAAGAAATCTAAAACTTTATTTTTATTAGATCAACCATTAATGATTTTGCATAAATTTCTTTCACGTTTTGAGTAGAAATATTTTGTTTAAGTCAGATTACTTACCTCTATAGAAGGTGTGGCTAGTTTAACTATATTATTTAAAAGATTAGATGATTGTAATTGTTGTTGAACTGTTGAAGATAATGTAACAGAAGTAAATAAACTACCAGTCATCACATCTGTCTCCATTCCTGATGATTCTACCTAAAAAATATAACAACACATAGAGATTAAAATAAAAGTCAATGGAAGAATTATTCAAAATAAAAAGCAAGTTGACATAAAGAAATCATGTAAATTCAATCTCAAAACAAAATTCAATGGACGAATGTTAAAGATGTTATGTAAAATTTAAAGTTGTTTTAGAACAACTAATAAATACACTACCACATGCTATAAACATTAAAATAAAAAGACCTTTTTACCTCTGATAGTGGCTTCTGACCTCTACTTTTTGTTTTTCTATCCTCTTTAACAATGTCAAACTTCGGGTAAAGAGCGTCCCTCACAGCAGCACTATAAATAACCAAATGTCTTAACGTAATCAATGAAGCAGATGTCAACATCTCCATATTCTGAGCATAGGTAGCCCCATCCTTTAACAACAAACCTAACGAACTTGTTAACGATTCGATGGAACTTTCACAACTGCTGCTTTTCAAAGACCCAGAATTTGTTGGACTGGTTAGACCGTTTGTCTCTTGGTTTGATGATAACATGGCTATATAATGTGTGAAGTAGTCCGTTAATAAAGGTAATATTAGTACAGCTGCTGTGTTAGTTATATCTGTAATTGATTCAACAGTCTCAATAGAATCAACACTGTCTAGTAATGTTTGTAATCCATGTATTGCTAAGTTATAATGTTCTTTATCAACAATTGGTTTGATATCTTTAGGCTGTTCATGTGCACCCGACATTTTCCTGAAAAATTAGCAATACATAATATAAATCAGTGTTCAAATTTGTGTTAGAAACCAAACTAAGTATAGAGAGAGAGAGAGTAACAAAACTTATTTCCTCATATGCCAACCACAAGAAAAACTCCACAATGTTACAATTTTTAAAGCAATTATGGTATCAAAAAACAGGATAGGGCATGAATGGGTTTTAACATCTCATCAACACAATGCTTTGGTTATTTGAAGACTAACAAGTTTTTCCTATGTTTACATGTGTAATGCTAGAGAGGCAAATTTTTTCCGAATATCAAAATTTTCACCTTTTTTTCATCAAATTCAAGGTGTAAAGAGTTCTTGGTTACACGCACTTCAGTCTGTACATGGGTTCACCTCAGTTTTTCCTGAACAACAAGGCAACACTCTCCTGGTCATCCCTGATGGTGCTGCCTGACACAAGGGAACCAATGCTCTTACTGCTCGACTACCGTAGCCCCCTTGATCATGATCATGAACGATCACACTAATTACCTCGAAAAACCATTTAAAAACAGAATCAGTGCAACCAATAATTAATTTGTCAGGAAGTAGGTTAACTTGCAATACAAAACAAACATTACACACTTATACCTGCTCTTTACCGGTGATAGAAGTAAATTACTCTGATCTCTATCAAAGTGTAAAGATTGTAGATTGGAGCTAACTGATGGTGTATGAAGCAAACCAACTATTCCTCTATCAGTTATCTCCCCTGCTGCATTACAATTATGATCCAGTAATCTAGCTACCAGTTTGGGCCCATTGACATCTCCTACAAAACAAAACAAAATCATTTTGATTAAAAATTTACCTACAAAGAAGAACATAAATGACAAGTTTTATTGAGAAGAACAAAAATATGATTTATGAAAGAAGAACACATAAAATGGCATCAATATAAGCAACAGCAGAAGAGGATACAAATCAAAATATGGTGTAAACTTTAATAATAAGTATTTATTTACCTGATGAAAAATTGGTATTTAAAACACATCTTCTGCTTATTTCAGTTCCAACTTCTATTAAATAAAATAAACATATTAACAACAAAAAAACACTTTTCTTTTTTATTCTAAAATTTTTAATTGCTGGGTATTAGAAGTCAGTGTTTTGAATGCAGATATCCTGCATCCTGCTGTAACCTTTCTATTCCATTAAAAGAAAAGTCAATTTTCCGTCCCATCCGAAAAGGCTAAACATGCTTTCCTTGTCTGCCATGAATGCACTACCCATGATAAATGAGAATAGGGGTTGAAAAATCTTTCCAGCCCACACTTGGCTCAGAATACTTTTGACTGGATATAACATGCCATGGCATATTCTGATGTGTGAGTCTATTAATAGATGTGTAATAAACAATAGTACAATTGAACTTGCCTCGTAATATTGTTGTTTCTTCCGTAGCAGAGGTTGATGGTTTGGGAGTTGATGTCTCAGGTCTCTCATCTGATCTGAATGAATCACCCGTTGGGAATTGTCCTTTCACTGGTCGAGGGGATACAACTATAGAAGGGGGTTTACTAACCAAAGGACTGCGAGATTTTGAAGGACTCATAGATGGTTTCTTAGGTGAGCTTGTACTTAATAATTGTAATTTATGTTCTAAAAAACGATATTTTTCTTCTAGTTCTAAATGTTCTTTTTCTTTAAACTGTAATCTTGTCTCCAACTTTTCGTTAGTTATTTTTAAATGTTTTTCTTTATCACCTTGTAATTGTTTTTGTTCGGCTACCTTCGCTGTGTTTTCAATACGTATGTTATTGAGTTCTGTGTCTTTTTGTCGAAGTTTGCATCGCAAATTTTTAATCTCACCCTCTTTAATGTAGAGATCATTTTCTATGGATTTTTTCTGAAAGGAGAATTATCATGGTTAAGTTAAGGTAAGCTATGAAATAAATAACTACAGAAAATTAATTTTCTACAAATTGAATACTGATTCAAATCAAAAATCTTCAAAGTGCAGCATGTATAGTAATTTGGTGACCTAAACTGCTGGATTAGGCTTGAATGTTTGCCACTACACTAAAGTGTAAATCTGGCAAATGGACAACAGAGATGTCAGCACTAACGTATACAAACTGCTCACTAACATCCAACCCAATTTTGACAGACTGGGAAAAGTTGAAGTGAAAGCCATGTGTCTTCTTCTTCTATTAGTGTTTAACGTCCGCGTCCACCGATGTTGATATCACAGATAAGCTGTCTTATTTTATTATGCGTTTTATTTACTAACTACAAACATGCCAAAGATGGACGTAACCTGTAACATTGAATAGTTACAACCTAGTCCTTTAGGACCTTTACGATAAACTATACACTTATCCTTCCAATAAGATACGAATATAAAAATGTTACTCACCTCTTCTGTTATTCTTTCACAATCTGTTTTCCATTTGTCTAATTCATTTCTCAATGCATCACTGATTTCAGTACTTGGTGCTATTCGTGGGTTAGACCCTGTGAGAGACACAGAATGAGATAGTCTGTATGATGATTGACCATTAGACGAAGAACTACTGGAAAGACTTGCTGAGGAACTTACAGATTTCCTGATGCTTTCATTAGATGATGGATATGCTGTATCAGTTCCATTTGACGAAGAACTAGACGAAGATTTTTTTAAAGAAAGCATAGATTTCGGGGCTACAAATGGTTGTTGTTCAACTGGTTTAGAGGTTTCAGCCAATGCTTGAGAAGACATTAAATCAATATCTCTCATGTCTGCTTGAGAAAATTCATCCCAATCATCCTCATCCCAATCGTCTTGCTTCTCCTGAATCCTTTGACGTTTATCTGCTGGTTGATTTGTTCCCTGCCCACCTGATGTACTAGCCCCTTCATTTTTCCTTTTTGATGAATATGGCTGTCTAAAAGACATTGTTCACAGTAAAATCTTTACAATCTGATTAATATTTCAAAGTTTACAGAACTGGCATATTACAGAGAAGCTCAGCACTGTTATATATGTATTAATTGTTTTTAGTAATTGATGTTGCATACTATTTTGATAATTAGCAAATATATTGCTATGTTACATCCATTCTCCCCACATATTGTCTTTCATGGTTCCTGGATTTTGACATACATGTATAGATGTATCATCATATCAAATTTCATCGAAAATTATATCACCAAATGGCCCAGACATGAAATAACAGCTTCTGGCATATATATACTAAGACTGAAATAATATCTGCAATCCTCTTGATATGATCTGCCTTACCTTCAAAATAAAAACAAAAATTCACTTACTTTAACTAAGTTTAACAGACTAAATTTTCTGTGCATTTTCAACTAAGCCAACAGCAACAAAGCTAAAATGGGTCTAAATTGAACATTTGTGTCCACTCGACACAAACTAGGTCATTTCAGGACTAACATATTGTTCAATTTTATTTCAATAATTCGCTTGAAATAATAGGAGTATACTATATAGCAGTGGGAGGGAACTGGAGGACCCGGAGAAAACCCACGAGGATGGACTGGCGACCCTACCACTTGTCACGTACAACCAGGGAATTGAAACCACAGCAGTTGACTCAACTCAATGGCAGACCTTGATACAGCACACACAGTGACACACTAACCATATTATTAATAAAAATGATATTTGGCCATCCAACCTCCCAGCTATATTTGAGAAGAGCGGTTATTACAATCATTTATTGAATGTAGTATTATTCAAAATTAATCAAATCTCATCACTTACTGAAAAGATGTCAGTGCTAAGAAAGATTCTTTCACTTCAGTATTATTGACAAAGTCAAAGTCAAAGAGGTTTGTTTTCACTTTTACGTATCGTATCGTATGGGTATAGGTTTGTTTTTTTATCTCTAAATGACTGATCACCGTCTCCAGGGTTTGACTTGTCAGGCCAAAGATATGGCCTCCATATATTTTAAGAAATTAACAAAAATATCCCAAGGAAACCTCTTTCGGTGTTACGCTATACCGATCATCAAGAGACAACAGAACCTTCAATATTTTCTTCGATGTTTAATGAACAGTTGATGTCTGCCATTGGATTTACCGCCATCATTTCTTTGCATTGTGGGAAGGGGTTGTGGCAAGACTCCTTACAGCGCACGGTCCGAACCACTGGTAACGCTTACGAAATAGAATTCATCAACGTCTAGCTACGAGAACGTAACTAAAAACGCTGAGATATATTAAGGTTTGTTATCTAATCAACGTCCTGCGGATTCTGCTCCGACTTGGCCAATGATGAATAGAGGGTAATTACGCTGACAGATTTGAGGATTTTTTTTTTGTAAACTATCCCAATTGAGCCAAAGAGATTCGCATACAGGAAAGTCATCTTCTGGCAAGAGTAACATATAGCCTACCATGCACATACAGAGATTTTCGTGTAAAATTACTCATTGGTTGGTTTTCATTGATAAATGAAAACAGAAATGGTACAGTCAAATAAGTTTCGCTAACATGTGTATCTGAACGTAAGAAATATCCACCTCGCAAAATTAGATAATAATCAAATTTTACAATATATTTACACTGTACATGTAAGTATACATTTACAAACACCGTTGAAAGATCAAAGATATGATCAGTGAAATAGTATATTAAATTTACTTTACTTTGTTATCATTGGCTATACTATAATTCATAAGAAAATAAAGGCCAAACAATTTAGTCAAAGCGGCCAAATAAAATTCAAAATGATTTGTGTAATATACTTGTTATCATGTAATGTGAGTTCTGAGTTGTTTTCAGACCCACGTAAATATGATTTGGATAAACAGTGTTAGAAAAATAATATACCATAGATGCATATCATTTTCACCTGACGACCGGACACAGCTATTCTTCTGAAAAGCTGATCATCGAAATGAAACTTACCATAAAATCTACATAATAGAAATTCTGAATCAAGTACACAATCAGGTAACTGCTTGGTTCGTTCGTTCGTTTCTAGATTTTTACGTCCACTTCCACCTAAGGTAATATCGTAGACAAAATTGTTTGGTCGTTCGTTCGTTTCTAGAGTTTTAATTGATTGTTAATCCCTAATTAAGTACAAACTGTTTGGTAATGGGAAGTACTTAATTAGGGATTAACAATCAATTGATTAATCAATCGGTATAAAATTAAAAATAGTCTGTAGATCTAGATATTTCTATTAAAGAAAAAATCATATTTTGTAAAATGTACTGTTTTTGTGATACATTAATATTTTGGCCGTTTTGACCAAAATTTGGTCGTTATGAATAAATGTTTAGCCGTTATGACCAAAGTTGATTTTTGACGTTATAGTTTAGGCCGTTATCATCACATCCCAACCTGCTAATGCAGTGTAGCTAGATGTGAAGGAGCGTGGTTTCAGTTATGAAAGCAATTTTGTCTTTAAAATATATGATGATTATAAGAAGGTTTGCATTACATTATATTTATTTTATTACCTTCTTTAAGTGAGACAATTTAATTATCTACCCTGACGAATGCGAAACTGTGTATTTATATTGGCATTGAGATTCGGCGAGACTTTGCGAGAGCAAGAACCAACATGGCTGGTGTTTGGAGGGCACTGGTGAAGCAAGGTCGACTTGCTTCCCAATTACATGCTCGCACAAGGATAGGATTTGCTGAACTAAAACAATGTCGAATGGTTTCAACATCTAAAAGTAAGAAAGATGCAACTATTACCTCTGTTGAACCTATGCCAAAAACTGAAGAGATGAAAAAATTAGAAGAAATGTTCGGAAATACAGACTCAAATCTTGAAAAGGTAAACAACCTGAATGCAATGCCGGCAATGGGGTTTAACGTCGTACTCTTGACTTCTGCACCAACCGTCTAATAAGATAGAGCACCTCAGAAATTCAACAATCGGTTTGCAAATAATCATCATCATAATCAATAATGTTTTCATGACTGTGTTCAATTCACATAAGTACCGGTAACGTGGAGAGAGAGAGAGAGAAACGTCCACTCGACACAAACTAGGGTCATTTCGGGACTAACATATGGTTTAATTTTATTTACATAATTCGTTTGCGCGTGCTTTAGCAGTGGGAGGAAACCGGAGGACCGGGAGAAAACCCACGAGGTTGGACAGGCGACCCTACTCCTTGTCACGTACAACCGGGGATTCGAAACCACGCCAGTCGACTCAATGACAGGCTTTATGATACAGCACACGCACGCTAACCCTTCAGCCATGCAACCCCCCGGTAAGGGGGAAAAAAACAGAAACCCGGAGTTGTTATCCAGTGTCTTGTCTGTTATACCTGTCGCTTCCATAAATAACCTCTCACTCTCAATTATCAAAGACCAATCAGATCACACATATCCATACATGGAGGTACACACACACGTCTTGACGTACATTGCTCCATATAAATATCGTAATATGAAACCTTTTCATTTTTTTAGGCATCAGAATTATGAGAATGCCTAAAAGTTCTTGAAAGTCGGCGAATCTGCTTTGGCTCAGCGACTCGAAGATTTGTGCAATTTATCATCCGTATCCATGTGAATTCCGCTAAGTATCATGGTACCACAACTTGTTGAGGTGTAGAATTCAGATTTTAAAATATCCGTAATCAATTGAATATCAAAACACGAATCACACAATGTGCATACACCATATTTACATGTACCACGTGCGGAGCACAGGTAATGCCCCCTTGAATTCCTTTCTCACATATCCTGTCTATATTTACGCTACAAATAATATTTATGTATGATTCGAAATATTTTTCCAACCTAATTATTTGATTTTGTCAAATTGTCTTATATATTATGCATAGCCTTTATTTATGGAAATTGTTTTAAACTTTTTAAATGATTAAATACACCGGGCAAAGAGCCGTGTGCATTTCCATTCCAGCCACCACTATATTTACTGTGGTGACGTTACGGTAGAATTATTTCAGGTGACTTGGGAGTGCGTTTTTATTTATGTAGGTATAATACTTCATAATATGCTATAAACTAGTGTCAAGCAGGTGAAAACAAGTGTAGATGGTGTGAAATTCATTGTTATAAAATTGTTTACTTCCAAACTGTGAGAGTAACCGTAGCCTGCGACAGAGCGAAATGTAAACAGTGCAAATGGCAGCTTTTGGCAGTATTTCCGTACTTAATTTTTGCATTTAGAAACGAATAATTAAATGTACGTGACATGGACAATGATTGTACATTTTCCATACTACTTGTTCGAGCTTCAAACATTTCCTACTTTGAAATAAAATTGTAAAACTCTAAAAAGTTCAATTCGAAATGAAATGCTCACATTTTGATTATGGTCAAACAAAAATTAATGTTTTAAATTTTATATCTGTAATTTTTTTTTTCTTCTTTTCTTTCAGAACTGGGTATCTTGGGGTTATTCTGAAACAGATAGAGATCTTGATAGATTTACCTATTATGTTACCCTCTTCATAGGACTTTCACTGTGTATTTGCTGGGGATCTTTTGTAGTTGCCTACATGCCTGATTATAAGTAAGTTCAACAGTTATACTTATTTATTTTGTGAGACTTTTGCAAAAGCTTTGCATGAAAACCTAGTTTAGGCTTAGTTGGAATGCCAGTAAATGTCATGTGCATACAGACACATGTACCTACATACAATGTATATGCACCATATAGATGTCACTTAGTGTTTTCGACTAAAATCGTTGAATTAGGACTTAAAATGTTGGCAACTAGTTTAGTGTCTGTTCTCAAATAGGAAGCCTAAGTTTAGTATGGAGCCTGTAGTGATACAGACCTCTCTCCATGTGAAAAAAGAACTAACAATAAAGGAATATTTCCCAAACATTGTATAATACTGATACTAGTGTAAGTCATAATCAGCTATGTGCTACAAGAAATACATATGTAGGCACATTGAAGGAAAATATCTTTATAAGTAACCATTTAAAAAGGCAAGTAAAAATTGAATGGTCTACATGTACATGTAGTAATCAGAAAATAGGGGTCAATCAAAACATTATAGGCGTGCGAAAGAATTCCAGTGTATTAATTACAAAGTTAGGACATACATGTAAGTCCTTATTTATATAAAACAGAGCACAAACTAAAACTGAATACAAAGAAGCAATTGGTAAAAATGCAGCTAGCTTAGATGACGGTCGTCATCTGAATGACATTACGTAAAGGCAGTAGTTTGCCACATGATGTCATAAGTTAAAATGTAATTATACCAACAATAAAAAGGGCAATAATCCAGACAAGACAATGCTAAAAGGGTTAAAACTGACAATTCAGGAACAATAGGTATTCTTTAACTGTGTAATTGCACAAAATACAATAAGTAATACACCCATAAGAAATGCAAAAAACATTATTATATTAGAAACATGCACAGAATTTTACTATTTATAATTCTCTTTATAATTTTGATTGTTTCATTTAGATGCACTTTGACCACAATTTTAATTAGACATTGTACTGTTATTTGTAAGTAAGCAATGAAAATTAAGATATTTATTTATTTTTTCAGAATGCAGGATTGGTGTATCCGGGAAGCATATTTAGAAATTGAAAGACGACAGAGAGAGGGATTACCTTTAGTTGACCCGAATCATATATCAGAAGAAAAAGTGTCACAATCTTTACCATCAGATGAAGAACTGGAGGACGCAGAAATAATCATCTAAAAGACTAGATTTGTGTTGTATGATAAAAGGAAAAAATATTAAGTCTTTGTGATTGGCTGCAGAAAAAACACCCCTAAGAAAAAAAAAAAATGAAGATTCTCTTATTTCTTACAGGTTTGGGACTCGAGCATTTGATTATTTTTTTTACAAGAGGCGTGTTTTGCATGACGACCAGTGAAAATTTTTATGGCTGTTTTATTCAGCCAGTGTTGTAGAAAGACATTGATGTATTTGATGTGCAAATTCTCGAGTTACAAATTACGAGAAGTATATTTAGACAATATCCAAATTTTGAAATTAATAATGTAACTCAAAGTGCTAATCCAGACTGCTGTTTGTTAATATTGTCATATTACTAGTTTGATAAAATAAGATATGTGTCTTTTTTTGTACACAGTAAAGAAAATATTAATTTACAATAATGAGTTCTGAATAATATGATTCTGGAAGATATATTCCTCTTACATTACATGTATGTTACATAGATTGAGAAATATATATAATTTATAAAACAATTAATATTGTTGTTAATGCCAATATATTATAGCTGTGAATTTAGGATTTAATGATGAAATCATATGGTGTTATAAATAGCTGTGGTGTTGTTGCATTACCCCTACATGTACTTGTTTAAACTACGAATACATGAATGCTGCAGTGTTTAAAATGGCATTCTAGCTAGGTGTTGACATAAGAATACGATTTGATTTTCCTAATCATTTTTTCAGATAAAGTTAATTAAAGGACACATTATGTAAGATTTGGATAAAGAGTTGGATGCTCTTGCTTTAATAGTTCAAAAATAGATAATGCAAAATGAATATATTGAATCTTTTCATTCAAGTTACTCTATTCTGTGGGAAGTAATCACTGTTTGAAGTTTCGTGGCGGACAACTCTGAAACTTTTGAAAAAATGCTATGTTTTCATGAAAAGCATATACCGGTAAATCTCTTGATCTATTCACCTCGAGCCACACTGTCAGTTGTGTTTCCCCAGTCTCTCATTATAACATTATGATCTGTAAATGGTGATGTTTCATAGTAAAAAGTGACTTTGTTCATCGAGGGGTCGCAATCAGATGATGGTTTCTGGAATGGGGTTGCAACCAACAAATGGTTGGGAATCATTGGTCTAGAGGGTTGAAAAGAGTTTATATAACATTTTAAATCAAAAAAAATACCTGCAATAGTTAGATTTAAATCTTACATACTCTATCTTTAACATTCATACTTTTAATAGTAAGTGAATGGCAATTTCATTGGCGATTATTACAGCATGACACAACATAGAATTACTTTACTCGACTATTTTCATTAGGATTGTCCTTGCTAAACAATTGACCTTTCACTTACAGGGCCAGAACATAACAGAATGTGACTACTGTAGTCTGCGTTAAGTGGTTATTAATGGATAAATTTAATTGGGTTGGGTTCAAATATTTGGGTTGGGTATGGCAAGAGCGGAGTTTTCAGTGGATTGGATGATTGTAATAACCGCTCTTCTCCAATGAAGCTGGGAGGTTGGATGGCTGAATGGTTAGCGTGTGTGTGCTGTATCAAGGTCTGCCATTGAGTTGAGTCAACTGGCGTGGTTTCAATTCCCCAGTTGTACATGACAAGGAGTAGGGGGCGCCTGTCCAACCTCGTGGGTTTTTTCTGGGTTCTACGGTTTCCCCCCACTGATTAAGACTCCTACGCACGAGCGAATTTTTGAAATAAAATTGAAACATGTTAGTTTCATTGAACCCGTAGGCCTATGGCTATAACCCCTAGTTTCAAGGTCGATAGAAGTAAGCATTACTTCTGTGTCAGTTATAATCATATATACGTAGGCTTAATTGTACATGTGTTAGATGATGCAGAAAACTTTATCAGCTGAATTTCTGAAAAATATTAATTGGCCATCCAGGTCAATGTTGGATTAAGCAATATATACTGGGATATTTGTGTAGTGGGCTCTGGAAATGTGAAAAAAAAATTACAAAAAAATGTTTTAAATGATTTTTTTATTTGGTGCAAGGTAATATGAAAGTTTAAATTGACATTTATCATATAATAATTGTAAGACTTAAATTTAAAAATAGTAAAAGGTTTGATTTCAAAAAAATTAAAATTTAAAATTTGTTTGAATTCCTAAATTTAATTTGCTATGTGAATTTGTATCCATAATAGGCTGTCAGTTAGACTAAGCCATAGAAAACTTTCTATAAACCCAAGGATTTTCGTCAATAAATTAAATATTGGATATCATTTGAAGGATTTCTTACTACAATATTCTCAAATTTGGATCTCTAAAAGGACCATCAGTTCAAAGATGGTGCAATTCCATTCTGGATTTGAATACATTTTGTAACGGATAATTTAACGTAAAAATGGCTAATCAAGACTTTATCATACAGTCGTGAGTAATGATGACCAAGACTAGCCTAAAATTCAATTGCTAATATCTAGGTTCAGAGTGAAGCAATTTGACTGAAGTTTTCAGCATATTTTGTTTTCATTATCTATTTTTTAACTATTATAGCGAGAACTTTCAGCTCTTTATCTAATCTTAGGCTAATGCCTCTTTGACTATTAAATAATCTATTTAAGTGCAGTGAAAAATTAAATATTGTCCCTAAAATTGTCACCAGCAACTTTAAACTTTGAGTGTTTTAATTTAATTTGTATACTTTTAGAAGTGGGTTATCTTTGTTCTCTGAAACCAGAAAATCTACCCACAGATCAATGTAACTCTGTCGACTTATTTTACCATCTGGGTTCTCTGTTTCTTTAAACATTCCCCCAATAGACTTGGCAAATTCAGGATCCATACCAAAACATTTCAGACCAACTGCCATCTCACTGATAGAAACGGAGCCATTCTTGTCGTTATCGAATATATCAAAGAAAACTCCAACCATTTCTGTCATGGATTCCTTAGCAGAAGCAGGATTTAGGGTGACAAACTCGCCGTATGCTTTTACAAATCTATCTTCTGAAACCTTTTTACCCTTTTCGATGTCTTTCTGAATTTCCGCAAATAGTGGCAAGTCAGTTTTGGTAGACATTCCTCTCTCCAAAATCATCATAACACCATTCTGTAACCAGTTTTGGATGTTTTTTCTTTCTCCAGTGGATAAATTGTATTCTTGACCAAAGCGATCTGCTACCAAGACAAAGTCGTCTAAACCAAGGGAACCATTTTTATTGATATCCATCATTCTAAACCAACATCTTACTTTCTTCTCAACGAATTCAGTAAATCTTATCGTCGCCATTTTATCTGGAAAATAAATATTAACTCATTAATTCTAATAATATTTTATTTTGTTGAGTTTTTGTCTCAATCAGTATTAAAAAGATGGAAGCAGGCTTTTACTTAGACTCTGCCTGTTCTCAAAAATAAACAAAAAGGTTTTGACAGATCTTGATCAGTTTATGGCTGCCTGGGTATCAATCTGATACTGAATTTTATATGATGGTCATACCATAAAAGGATACCCTTAGTTTTACAAGCAAATATCCCATTCTTCTTTGTTAATTAAAAGGGCAACACTGTAATACCACTTATAGAAATTGTTAAATCTTAGTCATTGAAGTGCCAAAAAGTATAATATGTATTGTAATTATAAATATTAGAGGAAAGAAATACAGATAACATATTCCCACTAAATCAATGGCTCTAGTTAGTAAATCAAGATAACATAAAATCTCAGTATAAATTGATTTTGGCCAGTGAACATCAGTTAAGGTTTCTGGTTAAATTTACTGATTTAAGAGTTCATTTTGAAACAGTTAACTGTTTATCTTAGATATAATTTTACATATCTTTTTTTTTGTATTTTAAAGTATAATTTAAAATAAGAGTATTTTTTTTTTTAACTTAAAGTGTAAATTAATTTATTTGGTTGGGAGGATGTCAAATGTGAATATTGATAGAAAGTGGTTCGTATTTTGTCTGCCATTAAAATTATCACCAGATACCTTAAAAAGTTACAGGTATTTTTTTCATGTTTTACCCATCAAATTTATTTTATAGAAATCTAAAAACTATTATTGAATGACTGATAATAGGTAAAACAGAAAGCAAGACCCACAGACACCTTTCTTTAAAGTCATTAATTCTTACCTTTTATGGTAACAGGTATGGAAATAGTAATAATATATACCACACTGTGTCAACAGGAATCAAGACTTTGTCCAACCAATCTCTTCCACTGATGAATCAACAAATGACAGAAACCAGCATCAAATTTTTTGTCTTTCTTCATATTCTGTAATATTTATTATCTTATATACCCACATCTCTTCACAAGTTATTTCAAACATAATTAAAAATTTAGTTAAATTTATACAGGTAGCATATTGATTTTCAAATTTTCTCAAAAATATATGCACTTGGTGATTTCTAAAGGACATGACCTTTCTGTATACAGCTCTGTGACAACAAATAGGTTATCACATATTTTAATTTATACTGGTGGAGTATCGATTTTGAAAAAACACAGGACAATGGCCAGTTTTTGTAAATATGAAATTTAAACATGCATTATGCAAGAGCTAAATCTGACTATTGCAGGCCTTTCGTTAGGTGTGAAATGTTTTCTAAAGTATTAATTAGACATTAATTAACTGATCCAGGCCTTAATCAACTCTAGATGGCATCAGATTTCTTCGATATTAAATAGATTAGAATGGTTCAGCGATACTTTGATTTAATCAAATATGGAGGACCGAGACTTAGCCACGATCAACCAGTATGGTGGTTGAAATTATTGCACACGTCTGTCAAACCTTCAAAGGCTAATATCTTCGCTTGCAATAGAGTAATTTGAATGAAATTTTCAAATTATTCATTTTACATCATCTACTTTCGAACTATTATAGCAAGAATGGCTAGTTCTTTATCTAAATCTTACATAATGTATCTTTAAGATTTGTGGATTCAAGAGAGATTGTTCACATATATCTGTATACAGTGGTGTATTGCTAAAAATAGCAAATTAAGGGATTGAACATTTAATGATTTATTCAGATGATAGAAGTAAATAGATGCCTTGGGTGGAAAATGGCTGTAGGCTAGGATAGAGCCAAATAAAATGAAATAAAATGGGGATTAAATGTCCTACTGTTCTGCTCTGACTTGACTAATGAAGACGGGCTTACGCCATACAGTGTGCTATAAGGGAAATGTTGCCTTGGCAGCAGCACTATGGCCTGCTCTTATATTGAATTCCAACTGCCAAGGGATCTTTTACATGCACTCCAATGTATACACTGGACCTAGGTTTCTGTTACATCCAATTAACTAGACAGCTGTCCTTGTCAGGCCCTCCGTCCCGCACCACTGACAAGAGGAAATCACATTGGAAAATCCTGATGAACTATCTTGGCCAATGCAGGGATTGCACATGCAACCTGCAGACTAGAGAGCCAGCGTCTTACCCACCATTGTTCCCTCGAATAGAACTGTTAGTCATGATGTCTGTTAGGTCAAATAGAATCTAATAATACTGACATAATCTAGAGATCTAACATTATTTTTTCTTGATGCTTGTCCTCGGGAATTGACTGATCAGTTGTAGGGTGCCTATTGCTCAAACTCAGTATGTTACTAGATAGCCAGTTTAAAAAATTATTAGATTCTAGTTTGGGCAAAAAAGAAACTAGTTTTAAAAAAAATCATGCAATTTACAATTCTGCACTAGCAAGAGAACCTGGATGTAGCAGGCTGAAATCCCTTTATAATTTGGTTAATAGATAGTGGTTAAATATTTTGCTCTGATAAAAACTAAAAAGTCATTTAAGATCCTATTTTTCTGCACCAACTAAGCTAATGATGACACATGTCATAGAGTGACTATCCCTGACACGAACCCTGCGTCCTCACAGCCCGACTATCACACCCTTCATGCAGTCATAATGGTTAAAAACTGCAATCTGAATAAATTCCAACCAGTTTTTATTGAATTAAATTTCTTTTTATTATTCAATCAGCAGGTTTACATGTTAAATTCAAGTTTAAATTTTAATTGGAATGTTTATAAAAAATGGGAAGATATCATAACTGTAAAAATTTAGACATGAAAATCTGATTACATACAGATTTAAATTTCGTTTTTTTTTTATACTTTCGGTGGTCTCCATGAATAATGCAGGCTATTTATATTGAACTTATAAGTTGTTTTGTTCTCAACTGCTCAATGTTTCCAACAATTCTGTAGTTACCCCAACAAACATAATGCTCTATAGATGTTTCCCATAATTCTGCTACCCCCCACCCCCCATCAAACTTAACCCAGATTTTTAAAAAACTTTTCCAAAACATTCAGTCATATGACAAATATGAATAATTAATAAATGAAATATCTGGTTTCGTGTTTAATCAGATGGGTTGACAAGACTAAGATGTACATCTATATGGTGTCTACTTATTAAAGAGTTTACACACTTCATATTATTTCACGAAACAAAAAACTTTCTTAAGAAAGTCAAAAGAAGATAATTATTTCTATGGCTTTTGCTCTATAGGTTGTTAACTCACTATTATACGATCATAGGTATCATTCTTACACTTAAAAACCATTCACCCCGGGAATAATAACACAATTACCTCCCTTGTTTTTCTATTCCCCCCCCCCATGGAATAGCTATCTCCAAACGTTTGAAATTGAAGTCGAAAATGATATTTTTGCCAATTTCTCAACTTTCAATAGTGAATTATAGGATTAATAGGATTATTCTTTAACAAGGTAGGACTGTTTATAGATACCATCTATTTTAAGGCTTTATTTTAATACATTTTAAAAATATAACTTAAAAACATGAAATTATCGCTTTAATTCAATATAAATCTTTGTTTGAATTGTGACCCACATGAGCAGAAATCTATGTGTGAGTGTATACAGATTCGTACTGTTGCAGGTAAAATTTATATGTGGAATGTGGAGACCCATATAAAATATTTAGTGATAAAATTATGATGACATTCAGCCATTTGTAAAGTTGCGATAAGAAAATGATAATTTTGTTACATGTACAGCTATTTTTTTTATTTCATATCTTAATCTGAAGCATTGACAGTGATGGTTTTTCCTTTCGGGTCATCAAATCGATCCATGGTGCTAAGGTTAAACATCATATAGATTCCAAAATACAATATAACAATAAAAATTAGAGCATAGAAGAGGGCCATCCATATAGCTGTTGTAAAGAAGGGGACACAATCCCAGGCATCACCAAACTGATCACGAGGTTGACCGGGCAAACCAAATACTTGGAACTGAAAAAAAAAGAAAACAATTTGTGAAGCAGATCAGTAGAAAAAGCTTTCATACTAACTCTTTTATCAATCTTGAACAAATAAATTCTGTTTTACTATTTGCAGAGAGCCACAGCGGTTCAACGAGTAAGCAGCTTTCTCAATAACCAGAATGTCCCAGGTTCAATCTCAGACTGGTCGACGAAGTTACTAGCAATTTTTCAGCTAGCTTTCCCCATATCAGAAGTGCAGGATCAAGGGCCATGCGTTGAAAAGTGTCTAGTCATTTGGATGGGATAAAAAAAACAACACTGAGGTCTTGTGTAGCACACACAAGTAAATGCATGTAAAAGAACCTGTGACAGGTGTAATTTGATGAAGAGTAGACGGAAATAGTGTTGTCTGGGAAAAATCTCAGCTCTAGGCCACAAGCCGAATCCCCAGCCCAGCGATTTAAATATATAATGTACAAGAAGTTATTTACCTGCAGTCCATCTATGTAGAGCTGAATGTAGGGTTCCCCTTTGGTTCTATTGGTTTGTATTATATTGAATCCCGAACAATGATAGGAAAACAATAAAGGGAAATCTAGATTCAAACTTTTAATATCCATATCCATATCCATGTCTTGGTCACCACCTCCAACGGTTTTATTTGTAAGTGTCAATGTGAAGTTGGAAATCTTAAGACGATATGCATTGTTTTTGGTCATAGCAAATCTTTGAAAGAAAAATAAAACAGGCAAAAAATTAGTACAGTTACCATAATAAATAAACATAAGATATTAGAATCAGAATCTATGTTTCAAAATATATTTCACCAGGTATAATCAGAGGATCTATCCGACCATCTAAACTTATTTTTATCTTAAAGTAAGACACAGCCAGGAAAAATCATGTGTTTAACAGATGATCACCCAGTGCATTCATCCCAGTAATAAACAATAATGATGAATATTCATATTGAACACATTCCAAACAGTATGCTCATAAGCTTTTGTACAGTGATGGTCATGCAAGTGTACTACTTAATTAAATTGGAAGATTGTCAAAAGGGCTTCCCTTTAATTATCTCAAAAGATGCTAACAAGCCAAGTAGTTTTTCCAAATAGTTTGGCTATGTTTTCTAATCACAGGTTATAATTACTTATGTATTAAACGATCCAAAAATTATTTAACCTGGTTAATTGGCCGTTAAAAACCTAACCGCAACCGGTTAACAGATTTATTCCCATTTAATAAATTGTTTTTATTAAAATATTTGTTGCATGGCAGGAAGACTTGTCAATATATTTTTAAATTATTAGTATTATAGCTTTTAAGTTAACCATCAGTTCAATTCCATTCATTCATTCATTCTTGACTTCATTTCTCCATCCTCCATCTTTGACAGGTCAGGTAGAGACCAGTTGAAATCAGGTTGATTTATAAAAAAAGCCTCCTTATACTTGATGAGATTAGTTTTGCATTAACTATTTGAAAGCCTACTAGTGGATTTTTAAATACAAAATAATTTTTGTCATTTAATGCATCCGTTTCTGGTATTTCAAAAGACACATGTTCGTTTCACAAGCCATGTTGTATGGTACCAGTGACCCGGATGTCGTCAACTTTGACCTCCATCAGTTCTATAATTGCATTTTACTATCCTGTCTATTTTAATATTATTTCATCACACCAAACCATTTTGTTTTCTTTTGAGACTGTTTATAGAGTGACAAGGTTTATAAATACTGTAAAACAATTAAACATGCATTATGCAAGAGCTAAATCTGCCTATTGCAGGTCTTTCTTTAGGCCTGAAATGTTTTTCTAAAGTATTAATTTGACATTAATTAACTGATCCAGGCCTTAATTAACTCTCGATGGCATCAGATTTCTCCGATATTAAATAGATTAGAATGGTTCAGCGATACTTTGATTTAATCAAATATGGAGGACAGAGACTTAGCTTCGATCAACCAGTACGGTGGTTGAAATTATTGCACACGTCTGTCAAACCTTCAAAGGCTAATATTTTCGCTTGCAATAGAGTAATTTGAATGAAATTTTCAAATTATTCATTTTACATCATCTACTTTCGAACTATTATAGCAAGAATGGCTAGTTCTTTATCTAAATCTTACATAATATATCTTTCATTTGCCAATCACTCGAGTGATTACTAATGACATTTACAAAACTTTAAGCAGGAATTTATAGAAGTTAACTTCACATGATTTATAACAAATGACAGGTGCTATATGAAGAATTTATGTGGTCTTTAGTGAAAGAAAACATTGTTGTGGGTACCACTCCTGGGTTTGAAGTTGAAGGACAGATATGATATGAAAATGAATATCTGTTAACCGAGTAGCCGTTTATTACATCCTTAGGTATAATGGATTGCGACCATTGAGGAAATTTATCCGTAATACTAAAATGGGTTTTTGTGACAATTTTATATTGTACAATCAATGGTATCATAAATGATTTTTTTACTCTCTTATCACTTATACAGCATTTCGGAGATCAGATTTTCCTTTATCATAAGATAAAATGATCTCATGAAAGATGTTGTGAATTTACAGCTTTTAGTGCACCATGTCTTAATATTGTATGCATATGCATAGCTCAAATACAACCACTAACAACATTAATCGGTTAGATGTTGTTATTAATGCAGTCTCTAATGACAACCAAAAGCTGATTCAACAATGAATGGTCATATACCACTTCCTAGTTCAATAGGTTTACCACTGTCATACCTGCTACAAATCTTAGTGAGATCAGCTGTGTACCATTGCCCACTCTACTTTCTAATAAAAGTTTGAGGTTTTTATGTTGTACCCGACAAAATGAATTTTTAGATTTTATTTACAAGACATTTTTATTTTTTTATTAAATCAATAAAAACACTACAGTATGAGTCGAAGACTTCCATAAATTCTGTGACGTCATACTGAAATCATATGACAGAGCAAGCCCAAAATGTCATCACCGTTTTGTCATTTTTGTAAATAAAGTGTGGTGTTAAAACAACGTTTTTTTTAAATGCAATTTACTCACTTGATAGCAACACCATACTTCTGTGTACCATTAAGAGCTGGTACATCATCAAACTTCAATGAAAACCTAAAATATTATAATAAACATGTACAATCAACCAGCCAAGCATAAATTACATATAATGGTCTTCTTTGTTGTTTAATGTCACATGAGAAATATCACCATACAATTTTAGAACTAAGATCCAGTTATTTTTAATTACTATGCTTCCATGTCCAATACAGGAACAAGAATTTTGCTTGGAAAGCTGTGTTTTTGTCATAAAATGTGAATTATTACAGGATATTTTATATTGTATCAGGAGCAGGTAACTCCAAGTGACGATACGTATGCAGACCACCATTGATTTTCCCAACAGACCACCATTGATTTTCCCAACGACTTCAATGTTATTTCTGGTCTCTTTGCCCGGCTCCAACTTTTCCCAAAACTCTTATAGAGTATCAAATGGTCATGTCTTTACTCCAGATTTTGTATGAGGTTGACCAGTGAAATTTGGAAATACACACAATCCTTAAGTAGCATACTAAAGAAATGCTACTATTCTCCGTACATATCACCGTAACCAACCCATAAACTCTGCTATCCTTCTGCCTCTAAATCATGAATATTTACAAAAACCTGGCAGAAACAGTTAATGCAAACCATCTTCTTCCACCTAGACCAAAAATCAACAAAAATGGCCATGCAAAAGGGAGAGAGAGAGAGAACTGCTATAAATAGACCTGTTGAAGCAGAATAGTAAGACGTTACACCCCATTTCATTTCTATAAATAGATGAACTACAATTTGTGGGTACCGAGATGGTGAAATTTAATGGTGTTCTCTGGTGTAAAGTGTATTGTTTTACAATATAACTTACTCTCCAGTAGTGTTTCCCATCATTGAGCCAGTTGTATCAGGCTTGGCAACGGCAGAAGTAATTGAGAAATTCATATTTCTTTCTGAATTTGGTAAAACCTGAGTTATTGTTATTTTTCGGGCGTAAAAAAATATAGTTGATGATACGTTGACAAATATGCTTGTGTTTGTTGCATCAGCACTTGCAAGTAGACGTCTTCCTGTGTATTTTGACTCGGCAGGTTTCTACAATAATAACAAAAAAAAAAAATAACTCTATGTCACTTCATCAATTTCTGTTGATTAATTACACATCATTAAAATGAAGATCAAGGCTATTTCATTTTCAATTTTACTTTCAATTTATACCTATATTTTGAGCTCAGTGAGTTACCAGAAAGAAGAGTACCATTCAAACTGATTATTTTAACTTTGCATATTAAGGGTCTTTCTTTTGTAAGTCACGGAATGCTGATATAGATAAATGCATAATCATACATGTACATGAATATCAATCGACAAAAGAAACAGATTAAAGATATATCCCTTTACCGAGAGAGACAAAGACTTATGTCCTTAAACACAATTATCCAAGACTATATTTAAAGTAGCTAAGTCTCTAACTCATTATCATCCAAAGTTTTCGACATTCAAAACACGAATTATTTGTCAATTTAAATCAACATTGATGTTGTGATCTTACCAGGAAAAGATGGGCTTCTGATATCCAATATTTAAGACAAAATAAACATTTTACCATGGGTACACGAATCGTGTACCATAATGCATAATGCGTTTCAGCGCCATTTGTAACAAGGGACTCGAAGAAAGGCTAGAAATATTCCCCATGTCATGTCAAACGGTAACGCCAGATTCTTATCTGGAGAGCATGCGCAATAAATATTATCGGTGTAGTCTGGAATAACCAGATGCTAGAGATTGAGACTTCTCGCGTAACTGATTAGAAATTACAGTAACAACAGACACGATTAAAGGACAATATTGGTGCCAGTCATGATCACATATGTGATAGAGCTGGTTAAACACATTCCAAATATAATTTTAACGCAGAGATCATTGCTATGATAGCTGAGTAATACAGGTTTCCTGAATCGGAAGTGACGAACGCTAAAGGAAAACACGAGTAATCCCTCTATATAACTGACTAATGTGACGAGTGATAACAGATACACGGCCGAATTTCTGCTCACTAATAATTCCTTCTAAGACCAAAAGTTGCTATATGGGATTGTAAGAGGATACCTGACAATTCAATAAAGTAATTGAATGTCATTAGATAAGAGAAAACGAGAAAAATAGAAATAGTCCGTACATTCCTTTGTTTATATTCATTCTATACATTATAAAAACATGGTAATGCACGGACTTTTTCTGTTTTTCTTTAGTGTTCTCTTATCTAGTGGCAGTCACTTCTTTTTATGAATTGTCAGATATCCTCTCACAGTCTCACACAACAACTTTTGGTCTTCGAAGGAATTATTAGTGAGCAGAAATTCGTCACATCAGTCAGTTATATAGAGGGACGACTCATATTTTCCTTTGGCGTTCGGCACTTCCAATTCAGGAAACCTGTATTACTCAGCTATCGTAGCAATGATCTCTGTGTTAAAATTATATTTGTAATGTGTTTAACCAGCTCTATCACATATGTGATAATGACTGGCACCAATATTGTCCTTTACATGTAAATCAGTTTATACACGTTCATATTACATTATTATATGCGTTGCGACCCATTCTGTCCATTTCTAGGTCTCAAATATTAGCGATTTAGTTCCTTTAAATTAAACATCCATTTTTTGATTAAAAAGATCAAAAGAAAATTCAAAAGAAAAAAATTCAGGAAATCAATTTTCCATGTAGTTTTGTTATTTACCGTTTGTGATGATTCTGCTGTATAGACAGCTGTATATTTAATACTTCTCTTCTTCAATTCCTTCACAACATCATTAACAATAACATCTATAGTATACAAAAACATTGCAAATAACTGTTTATTGAGTAGAATTTGATATTAAACTGTATTGTCTACTCTCATACATGTTTGTGACATTCAAATGGGGTTTAAGTCCACCTGACACAAACTAGGTTATTTCGGGACTAACATAGTTCAATTTGATTCCAATAATTCGGTGTCTTTAGCAGTGGGAGAAAACCACAGGACCCAAAGAAAACCCACGAGGATGGACAGGCAACCCTACTCCTTGTCATGTACAACCAAGGAATCGAAACTACGCCAGTTGACTCAATGACAGACCTTATGATACAACACACACATGCTAAACATTCGGCCATCCAACCCCCCGGTAAACATAAGAATTGATTGTGAAGCCCCACAACATGAAGCTACGAAGTAAGACAGATAATTGTGAAACTTATTTTAAAGCATATGTCCTTACCATTATTTCTGAAAGCTTTTTCTTCATTACCAGCTTTTCCATCACTAGGTAATATAACTAGAATCAGATGACTCTTGCCATCATCCAATGGTAAACTAGGAATATCAGAAGAAGACTCAACAGTGTGTTGTCTCCCTTTAAAACTTTCCTTCAAATCACTGATGGCAGTAGTAGGTAGTTTAACACTTGGTATGTGAACAGAGAACTGTTCCTCCATCAAAGCCTATTTAAAGAAACAACTTGTAACTGTATTTCATGAAAACATTTAATTAATAACATAAACAAATGACGTTAGTATGTGATACTGTATGACATGAAATTCATGCAAACCTGAAGGGGGCTGACATATATGTATAGGCCAATCCATATTAAATTTAAGGTGACCAGCATTAATTCTACTCTTGGCTAAAATTGGTAAGATTAGCTTTTTGTAATTACAGAATATAAATTTGACACCATTTCATAAATTCCAGTGAGATAATTATATCATGGTTATGGTATCATCACCATAGACATCAATGCATAGTCATTCTGATGGGCCAGAAAACTGAGGTCTCATGTACACATTGGCGTACACGTAAAATAACCTTTGACAGTTGGAATTCAAAAATAAGAGTAGGCCATAGTGCCGCTGTCCAGGCAAAATTTCCCTCATAGCACATTGCATGGCGTATGGCTTTCTTCATTAATTCCCATTTTATTTCATAAAAAATCATTCTGAACATCTGAGACACGCTACCTGCGGAGAAGTATCTCAGACCCAGTCAGTAGCCATGATATCCATATCACTTGATCTACACATCACAGGTCATGACATTGGCGTTAATGGGTCATGAGGTCAACTTTGTAAACAATAGGTTTATCTTCAGCATCGTTCGTGTCCGTTGCACACATAAAGACTATATAATTTGTACAGTCCCAACATGTTCTCTCTTCATCCAATGATTTTTCACAAAAATAACATCTACAACTCATAGAATTGACGTTGTCTTCAATGACAGCGTCTGCAAGGGTTGTTCAAAGAGGCCGCCATATTGCACTATTTTGTGCGTCGGTCGCCCGTTCTATTTCAGATATACACAATCAATTCTGTTGATGTTTTTAGCGTTGGGATTGACTAATAGTTAATGTGTTTCAGTTCTAAAACAAATATTTTAAACTTTAAGTCAAATTTAGAAAATAACCAAATTCTGGCTGGGATTACTGAGCAAAATGGCCATTCAGTGTATACGTGCGAAAAAAAAGCTAGCCGCCAATTAATTTTCGTACGTTAGTTACGTACGATAAAAAAATATGTCAACAGTTTTAATATAAAGGCCATGAGTGTCAGTTGTTTCCTACATTGTAGAGTTATCTGTGATGCACTAAATCAACTTCCTCATAATATATAGGCACCTCTGACTTACGATAAAAAAAATTAATTACCTTGATATTTTTAAAAGCTCCTCCATCACTATAAGGATTGTAGATATCTGCATATTTAGCAAAATCATTGATATTCAACTAAAAAGAAAAAAAAAAGATACAAATAATATAATATGGTGATATTGAAATCAGACAATGTATATATATTTATCTACATGTAACTTATGTATATTAATATTTAAATACTGTAGTTGTACATGTTGCTTTTCATACAACAAAGAATTTCATATCCCAAACATCACAATGTGTAATTTATGGTAAATACTTTTTAATTCATGTACAGACTTTTATATCTTATACATATATGTTCAACATTGTAAATATTCAAATGCTACAGTAAATCAAATGAATTCATTTACAAAACATCTACATCATGTCTGACAGAAATACATATATAAAATAAACTGTTTACCTTATCTTGTAAGAAAACGACAATGTGATGGTCATTGGTTGCAGATAAAGGTGAGAGGTAAGACTGGTGAAATGTTCCATGATCTATCGTATTTCCTGCAAATGGCTGGGGTAAGTCACTCAGTGGTCTAAAAAGATAAAATACTGTAAGTAAATACACATTAAATTTTTTTATAACATGTACATGTACGATAGATACAATTGATAGTTACAGAAAGCTAAATGGTTCTAAATGTGGACAGGGTTTATGACTGAATCTGACCAACAATGGAATAAGTCGAAAAAACTATGACTTGTACATGTAGATGAGACAACATATAAAGTTTGTGTGACACCAGCAACTGACTGTAAACATGATGATGATTAACACTACTTTATAATATCATTATCTAGTTAATTAATTGCTATATGCCACGTTTAAGATTCCTGTCACGGTCAGCAGTTGGCCGAGAAAGTTCATCATGATTTTTCGACGTGGTGTCCCCTTGCCAATGTGAGGACGAAGAGTCGGACAAGGACAGCTGTCTATTCATTCAGATGGTCCCGTGTATACATTGGCATGCACGTAACAGATCCCTTGGCAGTTGGAATTTGATAGTGCCACTAGTCGGACAAAATTTCCCTCATAGCACACTGTATGGCGTATGCCTGTTTTCATTAGCCCAGTTTAGGAGTAGGATGTTAAACGGAATAAACCCCATTCCATTTCATTTCATTTCACGGTCAGGGTTAAACAAGCTAAATTCTAATACAACAAACATTTATTTAATGATTACCAAAATGACAACCCCTTTACCATGTTCAGAAATGTTAAGAATGGCGGAGTCTAGTTCTGAAAAATCATAGGGTGGCGCTGTCCTGTCACCATTCTTACAGGTCCTGGGGGAATCCACTGAATTATACATGTATGGTACAATTTTATTTCAATAATTTACTTGTATGTAAGGGTCTTTAGTAGTAGTTGCCGGTTGGGAACCGGCAAAACTTGAGAAAACCAATGATGTTGAGCAAACAATTCTACAGCTTGTTACGTAAAAGTTTTGGATCGAAACGTTGTCACTTGACTGAAATGACACAGCCCCCAACCCTTCTTGTTATTTCTCAAATATTGGATGACTGGATTTCCAGGTGTTATAATAAGCTCAGAACAATCTTTTCTTATCACACTCACAATCACTTGTTCTCATCACAGTCACCCCTCAATGGCAAAAATAAGTCAGTTAGACACTAAAAAAATATACTTGGGGAAACTGGAAAGCCAGTCTTGTTTTTCCATTCAATAACTTAAACATACATTATACATAAGCTAAATCTGCCTATTGCAGGTCTTGACTTAGGGCTGAAAGTGTTACATAAATAAACTATTAGACATTTATTAACATGACAAGACCATATTTCAACTCTTGGTGCCATCTGATGGATCCGATTTTCATTAGATTTGATTCTGATCAGCCATTCAACGACTATTGATTATTAACCGTAAAAATGGATAAATGAGACGTTGTTTATTATGGTAACAACAGTAACAAGGACATTTGAGGCTACAGTGTTATTAAAATGAGTATTTCTCGGCTCAAAAGTGAAGCAATTTACATTTAATCTATTTTTTAACAATTATAGTGAGAACTATCAGCTCTTTATCTAATCTTCATTAATGCCTCTTTAATGTCTATACAACATAACAATTGGATTGTAAATCTGTAGGCTGAACGATTACATGTCATTTGGGACTCACGTCATTTGGGACTCGCGTCATTTGGGACTCAAAAAAATATGACCACGACATTTGGGACTCGGGTATACGACGTTTGGGACTTTGGTATACGTCGTTTGGGACTCGGGATAATTCATTAGAAATAGGCCAGTTCAAAACACGAAAAAAAATATTTATTAACATGAAACACGTGGTTAGTAAAAGGCTCAACCATACGATAAAACATTAGTTGCACTTACGATTCTTTGATAATCAACGTTATATATTTATTTAAAACAAATAATATGCTGATGAATGTATTTGAAAATGACCTACACAAAAAACAAAATAAATATTTACACGCCATGCAATCTTTTTTACAAGCCCCTAGAAATTGTTGACGATAATCCATGAGCTGCACGTTGACATGCTTGTCGTAGATGGCAATACCAATCGATAAATTAGTGCGTACTAGGCAAAGTTTTTTTGTGGAAAATATAAGAAATGGCAACGATCAAAGCGGGATAATTAAAGCTGATTAACTGATAATCCCGATGTTATTGCAGTATGTTCAAAGAAACCTAACGGTTCTTTGGTGGATGAGGAAAAACATGAGTTGTAAATCATCGAGAATGGCGGCCGTGTGTTGATTGCAGTTATACCGTTTCACGAAAAAACATTAGCAGTGGTCGGTCAATCAAGCTTGTTTACTATTTGATAAAAGAAAAACAACGAAGTATTACTAAATATACACATTTTTTCAACAATAAATTATTGTCAAGTTTTATACTCGCAGATAAACAAAACAAAGGAGAAGATTTATACTTGCAGATAAAACAAAACAAAGTAGAACTAGCAGTGTTAATCGCGGTCTCAACAATCGCCGATCAACTAAATAAAACGAAAGACAACTAAGACAGCTGTTACTATATATCTCATAAATAAATAGTCCCAACTGTCGTTTATATTGAGTCCCAAATGTCGTTTGTGTTGAGTCCCAAATGACGCCAATCAAGTCCCAAACGTCGTCAACTGAGTCCCAAATGTCGTTTATGTTGAGTCCCAAATGACGTGAGTCCCAAATGACGTGATACCGGCTGAACATCGTTGAGTGATAATAGTACTACTAGTGCCGATCAAGCCACCCAAATATTGCTCACATATCTAATGAAATAATTTAGTAGTCAAGCTAAGTCTATTAGTTATTTTGTGTATTCACTATTGACCTACATAACAAGCATGATATTTACTTTGCTTTTCTTCACTACCCACCAGTGTAAGAATAACCTTTCCCTGTCCTTCAGCAAAGTAATATTCTTAGTATTCTTACACTATTAGTCTACTATTTTCAGCTTATATGTACCTGTAACTGCCACAGAGACAGTTAATATGGGTTATTATTTTATTAGATTGATGAAAATAATTATTATATTTATAATTTCAAATAGATCTATGACATAAAATCATTTTTATTTTCATTTAGTTTTTTAAAAACTGTTTTGATTACAAAATTAATCCACATCGTCATTTCCCCAATCATTCTCTGAACTTTGTTGTATTTCATCCAAATAAAATGGCCCCCATCACTTAGAAGTCAGTACGAAATTTGTTCCATAACAAATTATCTTGACAACGTGAACTTGACACAGTGTCCCGTGACTGACAGTACACTGCACAGTCACCGTCTGACTGACTGCCCGTCGCCGTTAACACTTCGGGATTCCAACACTTCGCATATGATTTGGACTAGAGAATGGAGAGGTTTCCAACGCAAAGCTATATCTTTAAAATACTTGCCTTGATGGTGACCACATAAGTACTGGGACATTGTCGGCTAAAGCAACAGAAAACAGAGTTGATAATGCAAGAAACATTTTTAACTTGAAGGATACGTCCACCATTTTGAATTTTTTACTTATCATGTGATTATTTCAGTGACGTCATCGGATATATTATTCCCCTAGATAACGGACTGGTTTTGGTATTTAGAAATATTTTGTTTATATTTCATATACTATTTGCTTTGAGACTATTAAGCACCCCATAATAACCTGTTTCAAATTATGTGGCACTTTTAACTCTGGTCTGTTAGATACAAATAAATGTGAAGTCATTAAATAACCGTCATGAATTTAGATACGTTCCTCGATCATTATTCAATCCGTAGATAATTTTATATATAGTCTTGGTTGCCTGGCCATACATTTGTATTGACAATGGGATAAAGAAATATTGGTTCTAAACGATCGGGACTAAATCTCGGGATCATCGATATTTTAACGAGAACTGCCTTTTTGTGTGAACCGCCATCATGGGTATGTTCTTTCCCACGTGGTGTAACAAAATATTGTAATTTCTAACAAATATAATAGAGTATTTGCTTTTGTTTTTAATAAAATCTTGTCCAAAATTATTTAGTATCTTTACATAATTCATTTCAATAATTTTCTGTGGATAGGCTTCATGTTTTTGTGGTTTTATTTAGTGAATATTTCATTGGGTTGTGTGAGACGAGTCTTGTTCGTGATGGTCAATTTTCAGCCGAGGAAAATTAGTTTTATCTTAATTATTAGAATTGGCTCTTGGCTGCCAGCAATCTCTTGTTTTATTCATTAGGAAATGCCCCCCCCCTCCCCCGTCCCGTCCACGTGGGTGGCATTACGAAATCTACCGTTTTTCGCAGGCCAAATATTAATAATTATTCTGTGTTAGACAAATCGTCGCCTGAAAACCATATTGTTCTATTTCCAATTACCACTGTTTTGAGAAAAATGAGATCAAATGTTTGACACTGTATATTTGGTTATATTATTGGCCATCAGTTTATTATTTTACATCACATGCATATGAATTATACCTGAATTTGGAGCATCAATTTTAGATGAAATAATGAGAAATAAAGCTAAAAAACGATTTTTTTGTTTGGAAATAGAACATTTTCCTAAATCTGAAATCGTTCAAACTGAAATCCAAAATGTTCTATGTCCATTATATATGCATATGAACATGCACAGGAAATGTAACTGGTAATTTTATCCAATTATGGGTGTTTAAGAAGGGGGAAGCTTACGTGTTCGCTATAGACTATAAGGTCTGTCATTTAGTGGCATGATTTCGAACCCAAACTTGACTTGTACGTGACAAAAAGTAGGCTCGCTTACCCAACCTCGTGTGTTTTCTAACCCCCCCCCCACCCACTTATACCCCTCTAAGCACATGGGTATTATCAGAATAAAATGGTATCATGTTTGCTCTCTCTCCCTCTCTCTCTCTCTCTCTCTCTCACTCACTCACTCACTCGATCACAGTCAGAGGCCATGAAAACCTCCTTGACCGGTTCAGCTTTATAATAATAATAACAGATTAATTGAACTAAATGTTTACTAATATTGTAATATCTGACATTTAATACACAGAGATTGAAAAAATTATTAGCATGCATGTCTGGTTCTTGGAACTTGGAACTCCTGGTAGATCAGTTTCAACATCAGTCTCAACTAAGAACATTAAAATACATTCCATATGATGTAGTCTATAGATGATACATGAACAATATAAAAGAAATAGACTTCAATATAAACATCAGTGTCTTGACATCTTATTCAGTCAATTTAGACATAAAGACTTTATCTTTTGGTGTCATAAACTTTAACATAGCTCTTAAATCTTTAATTTTTCTTGGGAAAGTTGCATCTTCTTGTAGATACATTTAACAGCCGGCCACCTTTCTGGTGAAGAAAGACGTCTCTTCATATTTTGTGAACGTATGGAGCAACTGTTTGCAGTGTGTCCTTCTTCGAAGGATAATTTATATTCTATTTGATATGTCGCATCTTTACGGTATGAAATCTGCTTAACTTTCGAAAATGGTGCACTTCTAAAGTTTAGAAGCTTGGATGACCAATAAACTTGATCAGCACATGAGTAGGCTACTGATATATCTAGGAAACGCGATCCAGTTGAATATCCGCTATTCCTTTTCCTTAATGCTGACGCCCAACCCCCCACGGCTATCTTTTCAGAAATCCAGGTTTCAGTTTTATCACCTTTTTTTGCTGCCCAGATCTCCACCCTTCAGTGAAACAGTCTCATTCTATAAATGTATTTTATTTTTGACAGGTAAACCATCAGGGCTTCATACTGCCCGTAAACTGAGAAATATTCGTCGTGTCCAGAAATGGCATGATAAAGATTACAAAAAGGCTCACTTTGGTACCAGATGGAAGGCCAATCCTTTCCAGGGTTCTTCTCATGCTAAGGGCATTGTTTTAGAAAAAGTGTAAGTAGGTCTTTTCTTAAAGTTCTAAGCAAAGTCTTTTGGCCCTCTTCTAGAGACCAAAGCTGACACATTAACCTTATCATTAACCCTTGTTTTCTTTAACCCAATTATCAAGAAGTTATGAGCTTTAACGCATTAAACAAACCATGTTAATACACAAATTTACAGTGGTTATATTTGTTGGTCGGCATTCAGTGATCTGAAAATAGTTAAAAATAGTTGTGCAATCATAAATTCACAAGTATGATGAACAAGTGTCAATGTTAGAATTTATGGCATGCTTCATTCATTAACAGGTTTAATACCTTGGCTTCAAGGCCTCTGTGTTTAAAATTGTGAAAGCTGTGCTATAAATATAACTTATTTGGAAGTTGTTAAGTCGGATGGCAGATGTTAATCTTTACATAACAGATTTTTCAGAAATAGCTTTCAGTTTAAGTTTAAATCAAGTTTGTTATTACTAGGATTCAGAAATTTAAAAGCAGTGATCTTGCATGTAAATCTATTTTGTTTAAAATTAATACTAATCTATTTACTTACAGTGGTGTTGAAGCCAAACAGCCTAACTCTGCTATTAGAAAATGTGTCAGAGTTCAACTGATCAAAAATGGTAAAAAAATTACAGCCTTTGTACCTAATGATGGTTGTCTAAATTTTATAGAGGTAAGCTTTTGAAAATTTGAAACTGAATGGTTATTAAGTCATTACTTGCACCATTCTGGTTTCCTCTTAAAGTTGTCATTCGTGCATGATGGAGAGCCTGGCAAGATTAAAGTATCTAGTTGTTCGGATGGTGCTCCACATGCTGGCATGTACATTAACTTGAGGAACCTGTGACAGTTGAAATTCTATTAGGCCAAGGCAAAATTTCCAAAGTGGCACACAAGTTGATAGCTACTACATGTATTGTGGAATTTAACAACCAGCTTTCTAAAGCATTGTCATGACAAAAGGACAAGTTTTTATGAAATAAAGCAAAGTCTGAAGAGTTTAATTTAGAATATAATGGAAAAATGTACTTAAGGTAAATGTGATGCCAGTGATATAAAGGTTAAATGATCATCAGTTAGGACTGACTAAACTTTGTTTATTTTCTGTTAGTCCCTTTGATTTGATTATATTATTTACTCTTGCTTGTTTCTTAGTCTTGGTGGGACAAGGCGAGTAATCTAAAGTGTGCATTTTATATCATTAAATCTGTGCTTGATAAGGAGTGTTTGCCGGTTAACTTTTCTTCAAGTTTTCGTCTTACTAAAGTGAATTGTTGAATAATAGATTTATCATGTTAGTCCCAAAAGGACCCAATTTGTGTTTTATAAAGTTAAAATTCTGATCTCCTATATCGGGAATCCTTTTGCTTATTGGAAATGTATTACTTGTATCCAGTTCTGAATATTTTCTTTTTTATTTGAACAGGAAAACGATGAAGTTCTTGTTGCTGGATTTGGTCGATCAGGTCATGCTGTTGGAGATATTCCTGGTGTCCGTTTTAAAATTGTTAAAGTAGCTAATGTTTCACTTTGGGCTCTCTTCAGAGGCAAAAAAGAAAGACCACGATCATAAAATGTAATAAATACAATTTAAAAAAATATTTGTAACGTTTTAATTTTTGGGTCTTTACTTTCTGTGACAAGAGCCTATTTCTCAAAGACTGAAAGCAGATGAGTTTTTACATGCCCACAGTTTGGGCTGGGGTATGGGTATTTTGGGTTTACACATGTCATAATTCATTTCATATTCGCTATTTTTACTGGCTTTAGTTTTCGAAATATGCACTTCTATCAATTCTGGAAGGTTGGTTTAAATATTGTTCATAATAAATTGTTGTGTGTAGGAGTCATAAGGGGATCACAGTGGGTAAGACGCTGACTCGCTAGCCTGGAGGTCGGGTCTTCGATCCCTGCATTGGCCGAGTAAGTTCATCCTGATTTTCCGGTGTGGTTCCCCTTGTCCGTGATGCAGGACGGGAGGGCCTGACGAGGACAGCTGTCTAGTCGTTTGGATGGGAGGGAAAACCGAGGTCTTGTGTACACATTGGCGTGCACTTAAAAGATCACTTGACAGTTGGAATTTGATATAGGAGTAGGCCATAGTGCAGCTGTACGGGCAAAATTTACCTCGTAGCACACTGTATGGCGTATGCCTGTCTTCATTAGCCCAGTTCGGAGCAGAACAGTAGGATGTTAAACCCCTTTCCATTTCATTTCATAAGGGAGAAACCTATTGAAATTCAGAATTTCCATTACAAAGTCTGTTAATAATGTTGAACCCACAGATGATATAAGGCCCTGTTTGACATGGCATTAATTGTGGAAGATAATTGGTGGAAACGTAGTTACTAAAGTAACTAATGCAAACGATCAAATTAGTATGGTGTCCACTTGAACCAAGTGGAGTTGTGCCCCTTCACCGACCAATGGTATGCAATTTCCGTTTGGTCTCCGTAGTCGATCCTACTAGCCACAACCACTCAGTGTAGAAAAGTAGGACGTTTAAACCCCACTTCATTTACGGATCTGCTTCTGTATGTGGAATAACCCCATGAATTAAGTTACCCCGTTTTTCCTTTACAAATTTCTCAATGATTTCACTACCTATTCCCAGTCAAGTATTTCTAAGCAACTATTTTTAAAACAAACAGTTTGATGTGTATACTGAGTGTATTTGAGCTTTCTGTAAAAATCAAAACAAATAGTATTATTATCCTGTCCTACTTTTCTACACTGACTGGGATAATGAAGACGGGCTTAGGCCATACAGTGTGCTGTTTGGAAAATTGTGCCCGGACACTGGCGCTGCGGCCTACTCTTATTTCGAAGTATTTAAAATGCACGTCTCGTGGGTTTTCTCCGGGTCCTCCGGTTTCCTCCCATTGCTAACACCCCTACGCGCAAGCGAATTATTGAAATAAAATTAAACCATATGTTAGTCCCGAAATGACCTAGTCTGTGTCGAGTGGACGTTAAACCCCATTTCTCTCTCCCTCGAAAGGCACGCCAGAACCCACAGTGAGTAAACATTGGCTTGCTATAAACCCGGAGGTCCCATGTTACATCCCATCCGAAAGACTAGACAATTTTTTGCCAGCCCCTCCGTCCTGCACCACTGACACAAGAGCAAACTGCAACCTCCGGGTTGGCTTACGTCTTACTGCGGCCACCGCAATTCCATATGATTGTTAAAAACTATATGTAAAATATAAGCTAATAAATGTAGATATTGTATAATTTTAATACATCCCTGCTTTTTTAAGTGGGAACCGCTGGAGGTCTCGTGTTCAATCCCGGTTTTGGTCAAGAAAGTTGATCGGGATTTTCCAGCGTGGTTCCACTTTGTAATTGGTTCAGAACGGGGACCCGACAAGGGAAAACGTATAGTTGTCGGATGGAGCGATGGCATGCACGTAAAGAACCCTTGCCAGTTGATATTCGGCTCGTTCTACTGCTTCGGCCATGTTAAACTTGCGGAAATTGAGACAATTTCTTTCGCGAGAATCAACTCTTCAAATTGTCAGCTCTTTAGTTTTCTTCCATACGGATTATGGAAATAGTCTGCTCTGTGATCTGACAGCAGCTACTCTTCAACGAATCCAATATATGACTGCAAAACTAATGTTTGGTGTTAATTACGACCATAGCTCCACTGTAGCTACGAGAACGTAGCTAAAAACGTTGAGATATACTGATGTGTTTGTTTTTAGCTACGATTGGATGCCTTTAGTTCCAAGTGGCAAACTCAATTTCTTTATTAATGCATGTAACATCTTTAAAATAGATAAGTTTATGATATTATGATTAATTAAACTTACAGAGGCCAATGTAGTGGCAGAACTGTCGCCTAACTCCAAATATTCGCGTTTAAATTAATGAAGCGTTGTTTTTGTCTGACATTTCACCGCCATCGAAATCCATTCATAGTTACTGTGCTTTCGATTGTCCTTTTGATTGGCTGTTATAAAAGCCTTATATTTAGCCCCACCTTCATGATGACAGCGTATCGTTTAAAAAGATGGCGGTCTTAGTAACGGCTTAACGCCTCGATTTTAAAAATGACGATTTGTACCCGTTTCAGGTAGGATTATATGCTTAATTGTAGTTGGGTGTTGTAGAAATATTATAAATAACAATAATCAATCGTTGTTTTGATTAAAACTATGGTCAATTTTGTTTAAAAATGCCGGGTGTGAATCGCTCCGGCAGCTGCAACGTTATAGGTCATGGCCTCAGTTCTTAACTCGAAACACGGAGGGTTGAGAGATTAAGGTTTGTTATCTAAGCTCCACTGCTGCTCTGAAAGAACTTCATATATTGCCAATTGAAGTCCGATACCAATTAAGCTACTGGTACTGGTGTATAAGAGTCTCCACAATTTTGCTCCTGTCTACTTTCTGAATGAGTACAGTCCCAAACTTCATCATACAATACGAGATCGTCATCAAAAAACGTTACTAATACCCCAGACTAAAAATAAAACATTGCAGACAGATCGTTCAGTGTGTTAGGACCGCGGCTCTGGAATACCCGTCCAGAAAGTGTAACACAATGTGAGACTGTAACGGATTTTAAAAAGAAACTAAAATCATACGTTTTCTTAAAGCATTCCTTTAACGTTTGTGTAAGACAACGCAGAAACGCTACCACAACATCTGAAGAGTCGACAGACAAGAATAAAATTCACAATGGAAACCGAAACGGACGAAAGCCTCCTATTTCTTGATCTCCGAGTGACCAAAACTGACAACAAACTCTCTACAACTGTTTAGAAACCAACTTGGAAGGTTGATGAAACAAGAAGTGGGCATAGACGTCACCTTCACAAGCTGCAGAACCTAATGGTACCCCCCCCCCCCCCCTACACACACACAAACACACAGCCCAAAGGATGTATTTACGAAATGACTTGCTCGTGCAACGAAAAATATGTAGGTGAAAAGAAGCTTCCACCTGATGTACGAATAACGAATAAAAGAGCACAAGTCACTAGCTTCCACCAATCCATCAGCTGTAGCAGAGCATATTATTAACAACGGACATCATACAATTATATGGGACCAAACAAGAACTCTTGCAGTAAATTATCACCAGAAGAAAACCAGGAAACTTCTTGAGGCCATCCATATAAAACGCGTCAAGCCCAAGTTAAACCGTGATGTGGGACTCTTTATACCAAGGGCTTGTGACCAACCTATACATTGATTCCCATACTTTAGCTCTATTTCAGTGCTTATCCAGTTTTACAATCTAATTATACATTTTACTTATCTTAATTTTCAGCACTTATCCAGTTTTACAGCCTGATAATATATATTTAGCTGCTGTGGGCGTATGACAACCTATCTTTTATGATGAGGGGCGGGAAGGGGTGTGTGGGAGTAAACCATGAACACTGAAGAAACTGTAAACATGATGTAAAATTATATTTTTAATATTCTATTCTATTATAAAATATAATATTACTATGTTATCTTTTAATAAATAAACTATTGATATACATTTGTAAATTGAATTCAAATGTTAAAAAAAATAATATAATGGCTATGCAACATATAATAAGCAAACCAACAATAATATCAACAACTTAATATATATTATAAGCAAAAATAAACAAAACAAAAAAGAAACACAAAGCAAAAGAACTTCTGTTTGGGGAAAGCATATCCTATGGATTATATGGAATATATGCTTTAGCTTTTAGACAAGAACACATTGTGGCTTTATAATATTAATGACTAGTGCTTTGATATTAGATAAAAATATCTAAAAAAAACCTCATAAATTAATTAAGTTTTCCAAATCCCTATGGAATACCCCTATTGGTAAAATACGGTAAGATCTATTTCATAAGGCCAATTACAAGCTTGGTCAAAGGTCACGAGATGTAACCAGGGCTAGAGCTAATCCCAACCCTAACCCTGGACTTAACTCTGAGCCTAACCCTAAAATACAATCTCGTGCCATAACCTTATTTACATCTCGACGACCTTGACGAAATCTTGAGTTGACCTTAAGAAAAAGATCTAGCCGTAAAATACACTTAGTAAAATTCCCCATCTTGGATTTGCTCTCGGTCCAGTTGAACGTAGCCAAGGCCTTGATGCATGTAATTGGCTCCAGGTAGATTTAAGCTCTGAGATCATAGATAAATGATTTCATTTATATCATTTGTTAAAATAAAAATCGGAGTGGTTTTCTGATTTAAGCTCTGAGATCATAGATAAATCATTTCATTTATAAAAATCGGAGTGGTTTTCTGATTTCTGAGTCCATCACTCTGTTAACGTGAAAGAGAAAGTTTTGAGCATGTTCACTTTCGTGAATAGATTCTGTTGCATCGGCGTCAAGCACTGGACCGTTTATGCTTTTGAGAAGCGGGTGTAAATTTAACTCGCGTTTTATCCTCTTTGGAGAGTTGGAGATTTGGAGATTACTCTTGTAATCCATCTCTTTCGTCAAAGAAAACACCCTATTATGGTCAATTGCGAGAAATTGGAAAAAATCAGAGAGATACTCTTTTCCATAACCAAACGAAACAAATAAAACTATTGAATTATTATTCAATGTAGATAGGTGCCGGAGACAGTTTTCACTTTTGCAATTTCCGAAAAATCCATTCGATAGAATAACAATTACTACGCCATAATCTGGATTTGTGACCAGGTTTAATTCCTCCGCTGGTGTCATTTGTTGAACATCTTTTCCCAAATACGTCATCAATCTGCAGAAACTTTTGACAGCATTAAAATGGGAGTCGTGATCTGGTGCATAAAGCACTAACATTTTGTTGTTGTTATCGTCTGCAATAAATAAAGAAAAGCCACCAGGTCTACATTAATTGGTAATTCTCCCTTTAGGTTGATGATGTCATAACTTCAAGCAATTGGTAGGCCTATGTTTATTCGAACATTGACAGAGAGAATGTGAAAGTTGGGAGTCCAAGTGGTTGTGGCCCATATGGTATACAATCGAGTTATGTAATCATATTGTCGAGTCATGGGTCTGTGCATCCTCCACACAAGTCCGCATGCCTTTTTAAAATTATCCACGTAACCCTCTTTAAATCACGTTAAAAAATTTTAAACGTCATCGTAGACTCGGTTGTCTACCTAGCGAAAACTAGTGAGTTTCGCCACTGGTTGACGGAATATAGTATAGTGAACTTTGATCCCAATTATTTAATTCCAACCCGTTTCTCACCTTGGTATTACTACATGCATATCTAGCCTACTGAAAGAGAATCGGTTTCAGACGAGTTATATGCCCTTGAGTTACAAATTGGAATCAGACCAGTTATTTGATAATCTCGTTTACGAACATGGACGGAACAGACTTTAGACATCTACTTAGTCATAGTTCGATGTTATTTTTGAAATATTTTCCACGTTGCAGGCGCCTGTGCACAAGTCTCGCTTTCCAGCATTAGTGTGAAATGCAAGGGAAGACAACTCTGGGAGATTGGGGTCTGTGGTTTAGATCCTAGGTTTGCACATGTGCTGAGTAGGATCGCCTGTCGGACCTCGAGAGCACCCCCCCACACACACACACACTGCTAATGACGCATGCGCGCAAACGAATTATTTCCTGACAAGAACCCAAAAAATATGTATTCGAGCATGCCTTACCTTCACGAGGAATCAGTGGTAATGCATCTTCCAGATTTTTATTCTTGTTCAAACAACCCTTACCTGAAATTTATTAAAATTGTTGTCCACACAACAAATATTTTATAAACTAACAGTACAGATTAAATTGTGTAGTGACAACAACATAAATGCTCGATGCTAAAGCTATCTAAGCAGTAAAGTAAGCAGAAATGGGTAAATAAAAAAGGCACATTGAAAAACCCAAACTTTTTAGGCATCTAAAAACGTTTAATTACCGTACTGAATATTAACAGCAAATAAACTTAAACAAAAGGGGAGGAAGTATAATGGGAATGGTGGTGGGGGTGTCAACGAAGCGGCCGCTAAGTAATAAAATTATTGACATCAGAAATGATTATGATTTGCACCCATGGTGGGAACTGAAGGCACACTTTCTGTATACACGATCTTGCAAAATTAACATGAACTGGGAAAGTGAAGAACCACTAACCTTGTTCAGTATCAACTGAGACAAGAATTATAATTTGACTCTGAATTAAATTAATACTTCGTATTATTATACATACCTAGCGAGGAAAGAAGTAGTATCAATAGAAGTGTAAATACCAAAAACGCAAATATTCCACAAATTACGATAACAATAGGCCTATGTATGAATTGATCGAACTCTGGTGTTGAAACTTTTTCTGTCCATGTGGGCGGTTCTACTGTAAGATAGAAAACGGTTGTATTCAAAAATTTCCAAAGTAATACTGAGAATGAATTTAAGCAGCAAAACTTAAAGCGGAAATTGCAAATTTTTAAGTTATATTTTTAAAATTTATTAAAATAAAGCCTGAAAATAGATGGTATCCATAAACAGTCCTACCTTGTTAAAGAATAATCTTTTTAATCCTATAATTCACTATTGCCAGCTGAGAAATTGGCAAAAATATCATTTTCCTCTTCATTTTCAAACGTTTGAATATCGCTACTCCATGGTGGAGAATAGAAAACAAGGGAGGTAATTGGGAGGTAATTGTGTTATTATTTCCTGTGTAAATGAATGTTAAGTGTGAGAATGACACCTATAATCGTATAATTGTGAGTTGACAACCTATTGAGCAAAAGACATAGAAATAATTACGTTTTGACTTTCTTAGAAAATTTGCAATTTCCGCTTTAAGTAGAAACTCTTATTTACGTGTGGTGTAGCTGTGCAGCAGCGAGTGTAAAACACAGACATATATTATATAAGAGAATACCTAAGGTGCATTTATTCAATGTGCAATATGTTTTGTTCTTATAGAAATAGCGACTCTGCATGCATACACAAATGTTTGAAAACTTTAAAAACAAAAGAAATAAAAAATAAATTTAAGCGGTGGACACACTAGCCGAATGATTCGGTCGAATCAATCGGCGTTGAAATTCGCTTCCGAATGATTCGCCCGAATCAAACATGTTTGATATATTCGGCCGAATTATATTCGCCTAGTGTGTCCGCTTCGCCGAAGCATTCGGCCGAATGTAGAATTCATTAGCCAATCATCACTCATCGAGAAGTCACGTGATTGTTTGAAGACTTGGTCGGCACCATGTTTCATCATGTGACGTGAAAGGTGATGCAATCGACCACACTGATCCGCAGTGAATATTTGCTTTGCCGCGACAACCACTGATAAGGATGACATTGATGCGGCTTAATGAGCTAGAAATATTAACTTTTTTCCTGCGACAAATTAAATTCTAAAACATTTTATGTATATATTGGAAAAATAAATAAAGGCGTTTGACGTAGTTGTAGGTAAAAATTATTTCCGATTTAGTGTAAATGGGTATTAAATTGACTAAAATGCAGCATTCTCTCCGAAGCAGTTATGTCTTATGTAAACAATGCACGCGCCATTAAGCCAATGATTTACACCGCGTGCTGTGACAGCACGTGTTAAGGCAGTCATCTATGACAGAGATATTATACGAGACTCGTAATTCTCTATGAAACAGATTGGCAATCGACTGGTGAATCGGGCGAAGCATTCGCCTAGTATGTTCACTCATTTGGCCGAATAATATTTGGCGCCGACTGATTCGGTCAAATGATTCGGATAAGGTGTCCACCGCTTAAGACAAAAAATTGCGCGTAAAAAGGGCAAAAAAGATATGCACGTAAAGAGGGCTAAAATTATATACAACCGCAACCTTTAATACACCCTTCCTTCTTAAAATCGCACGGGAAATAATGTACCCCCACTTCACCCACCGCCTGTTATAACAAAGTTATCGCATTGTCGACCCATTTTCTTCCAGCAGTGACGAGTTACGCTAATACCCGATTCCATCTCTTATTATTGACATTTTTGTTTCTTCAATTTGTTCTGTTTTAAACTTTATTTTATCTCATTTTAATATTTTAACAACGGAGGCTCGCCTTCTTCTGGCATAATGTCTACCACTGTGCACAAGGAAATGAAAATAAAGTGAATGCATGCAATTTAAAAATAGACATAAAATGCCCTACCGGTGGTTGGGGGTGTACCGACTATGAAGGGCACGGATCTGTATCTTGTTGTATCACAAGCTTTACCCGTTAGTCTATAATCGGCACAATCTCGACAACTCAGAATTTGTACCTGCAAATATATGTATAAAAAAAATATAGGCTACCAATAAAGTAACAACATACACCCACCAGCATCTAATTTGTCAAAAGCCTCAAAGGTATTAAACAAGATTTCGTAACCATGGGGAATAACTCTGGGTGTATAAAAATCGACATGAAAATAGATGGACACAGCTCACCAAATATCTCTAGAATGTAGGGCCAAAGTTATTTTTAGTCTTTCTCTCCCTTTCCCTTTTCCATGGCGATTTTTGTTGACTTTTTGGTGTAGAATCGAAGAAAAGGGTTTGAAAATACATTTTCTGCCAGGTTTTGGTGAATATTCATGATTTTGAGGCGGAAGGATACAAGAGTTGAGAGGTTGGTTAGGTTAAAATGTAGGGTCAAAAATTGCATGTTTAGGCTACTTGGCTCTACTTCCAGCTTGCGTATTTGAAGTTTTCCATGGTGAACCTCATACGTGCTTTTGGGCAAGAGGTTGTCACATGTTGCTCCATCTGTGGTAGAAAGCGTTCTACCCAACGAAAATTTGGGAAAAAGTTAGAGCCGGTCTAAGAGACGCGAATTAACATTAAAGTCAACGGGCAAATCTTTAGTGATCTGTGGCCCGATAGTTGGTTTGACAGATAGTGTATTGGGAAAAAAGTTGGGTAAGAGTAACAGCTCATTGATGAAATACCAGGCTGCAGTTTCCAAATCAAGCAGCTTCATCTTATAAACAAGTTTCCTATGCCCACTAATTCAGAAGACGCTATGTCTAGGTTTATTAGACACCAGTGGTGTTAGAGAGAGCAGCTGCACTGTCAGTACCCAAAAACAATATGGTCATGATTACCGTCAACACTCAACATTTTCAATTTTATTCCACAAATTGCGACCCACAACTGCAGCCATCAGTCAACACCATTTTCGGACAGTTTTCTTCTAGAAATGAAATGAAATGGGGTTATAACGTCCTACAGTTCTGCTCCTAAACTGGGCTAATGAAGACGGCCATACGCCATACAGTGTGCTCTGAGGGAAAATTTGCACGGGCAGCGGCACTGACGCCTACTCTTATATCGAATTCCAACTGCCAAGGGATCTATTACGTACACGCCAATGTGTACACAGAACCTCGGTTTTTCGTCCCATCCGAACGACTAGACATCTGTCCTTGTCAGGCCCTCCGTCCTGCATCACTGACAAGGGGAAACCACGCTGGAAAATCCGGGCGAGCGAGCCAGCGTCTTACCCACTTAGCCACGTGATCCCTAGAGGTTCTGGCTAGAGGTTTTCGGGGCTAGAGGTCCGGGCAATAGTTTTCAGGGCTAGAGGTTCGGGTAATAGTTTACAGGACTATAGGTTCGGGTAATAGTTTTCAGGGCTAGAGGTCCGGGCAATAGTTTACAGGGCTAGAGGTTCGGGCAATAGTTTTCAGGGCTAGAGGTTCAGGCAATAGTTTACAGGGCTAGAGGTTCGGGCAATAGTTTACAGGGCTAGAGGTTCGGGTAATAGTTTACAGGGCTAGAGGTCCGGGCAATAGTTTACATGGCTAGAGTTCCGGGCAAAAGGTTTCAGGGCTATAGAGGTCCGGGCAATAGTTTTCAGAGCTAGAGGTTCGGGCAATAATTTTCAGGTATAGAGGTTCGAGTAATAGTTTTCGGGGATAGAGGTTCGGGTAATAGTTTTCAGGACTTTAAATCAGCGTGTCATGAATTATTGAATATAAGATAATTAAAGCATATACACTCACGGTTCCTCTATATTCACCATATGTAATATTCGGAAAGAAAGCCCAACAATTTTCCTAAAACATAAGAATATATAAGTTTATGATTAAGGAACCTATATACGTTGTACTTCGAGAAAGTATTAAGAGGCATTTGGTCAGCAGACTAAATAATTGATATATAATTTAAACAAAATCAAACCATATTGATCATCGTTAAATTGTAAAATCATTGTTTTGGCCAGTGGAGTTCCTGACTGACTGTGGTGGTTTTCAGCTTGGATAGCCAACATGCTTTAAGTAAAAATCACAAGAAATTCTCCCTCTTCTCCAGGAAGGACCAGGTTCGATCTACGTGTTGACCGAGAACGTTCCTGTGAATTTTTCGGGGTGGTTAGACCTTGTTAAGGAACATCGTCTAGATGTTCAGATGGGACAAAAAACCGAGGTCCCGTGTACACGTTCACGCGCATCTTGACTGCTCGAATTCTAAATAAGAGTAGGGCGTAGCGCTGCTGTCCAGGCAAAATGTCCTTCATATCAAACTGTATGGCGCATGACCGATTTCAATATCTCGGTTAGTGCAGAAAATTAGAACGATAAACCCATTTCATTTCATGCCCATTGTAGGTAAATGATTAGACTTTGCCAATTTAAATTGGAACGTACCAGAGGTTCTATTAAAGGTTCCTCCATACTATTTGTCTTTGTATTATATAAACCAAATTCCACTCTACCAAATCGCCGTGGACAGGAAGATACATTTACACCGTTGTCTATTTCTCTACATCTGATCTTTGGTTCATAATTAATGCACGGCTCTGGAACTGTAAAAATAGACAGGTCTAGTATTAATTTGTGAATGGCACATAAGACGTAACCAACACCCAAATTAGATTGGAGTTAAACCTCTTTTACGAAAACCTTGTGAACTTGTTACAGGCTAAACTTTTTAAACATATTCTTTTCCAAATCTGGGGTTATGAGAGGACGAACCCTCACGATATCCAGCATTTCACGTCCTCATTTTTTTAATGCATGTTTTCCAATTTGGTGTTAAGCATTGGGGTAACGAAACAATGAGCCTTATAGATTATCAGACTTCCGAGATCATCTTTTCCGTGTAGAAATGGCTTCCCCAACCAGCCTGATCTCCCCCCCCCCCCCTTAGCAGCCCTGAAAATACCTGTCGATCTTCTGGTCAACTACCAAGAGCCTCGGTGGAGTGGGTACGGCCAGAGGTTCCATCCCGATGTTGACCGAGAGAGTTCTACGAGATTTCCTAGTGTGGTTTCCCCTGGCCAATGACGCAGGACAAAGAACGGCGGCTCGGGCAATGACAGCGTCTAGTAATTCGAATGGTTCGAAAAACCGAGATCCGTGTACACTCAGGCATGTACATGTACGTAAAACAACCATTGACAACCATTCGATATAAGAGTAGGCCGTACCGCAGTTGTCCTGGTGACGCTTCCTCATAGCACACTGTATGCCTGTCATCATAAGCCCAGTTGGTGTAGAAAAGTAGTACGTTTTTAAACCCCATTTCATTTTAATTAGCCCACCTCTCAATGTGGCACAGCATCAGATTGAAAACGAAACGAAATACATTGTGCCTGCCATGATATGGAATAGTAAAAAAAAAAACAGACGTCAGGATAAACTACTCATCAGTAATATTATTGACACCTTAGTCATATATTATAATTTAGAGGCGATAACTATAGGATTAAAAAATTAACAAAATTTTACTTACTTTTTTCGAATTTGTATCCAATTTGGCGAATGAGTTTTGGTTGATATCTTTTCCCCTTTATTTTAAATACTGAAATTATGCCTTCTCTTTTCAGGTATCTCTTAAAGCACGATAGCTGTACTGGTATTTTTCTTTTTCTAGTGGCATTGCGAAATCGCTATAATAATAATAATAACAATAATAATAATAATAATAATAATAATTCGGGGGTCTTCACGGTAAAAAATAATTTTTGATTTGACGGTTCAACGCCACTGCCACACTTTCCTTGGGTCATTTTGAGGGTAATATATACGGTAAATTTATATGGTTACGTGGAGAAGTTTTTCCGATCACTGACTTTTCTACTGATCTTCGTTTCATCCCTTTTAAGTAACAACCCAAAGCCTCTTCTCACCCCCCCTCCCCCCCAAAAAAAATAACATGGAAGACAGTGCCGGACTTAGATATGATTAATGTTCAAATTACTCGCGAGAATGGACTTTCTCTTAGTTTATCAGCCCTTTGATTTTCGAGTCGAGTCCAATAGCCGTAACATGACTTTCCCAAAAAAGAGATAACCCAGAGTGTTTGTTAAATAATCAAAAAAGAAAATAAAATCTCAAAATGTAACCTGTCAAGGGGTTACATCCTGGTGCAACACTTCGATAGTTTTCCTTCGTAATCACAAGCGGCACAATCCCAGCAAGTTGAAATAAAAAAAACACACACACACAAAAAGTGTCTAGAACGGTGTTTATTCGTGTGGCTGAACCGCCTGCATGATCATTATTTGGGAAGAACATTAAAATTTTAATAAATACCACTAATTGCATAGCTTTAGTAGGAACTAACCTTGGCACCAATTACACAAACACGAAAACATGTAACACTTCTATGCTGAGAATTTTCCATTTTTCGTTTAATCTGTACAAGGAATTGACATCTAGCAAATCCATCAAAATATCGATGATTCCATTCCAATTTAAGTTTATTTTTGTTTAGGACAATTTCATTAATGGCGATACTACCCTTCGTTTGGCGACCTTCGCATTCTATAATCAAAATGGTTGTAAACATATTTAGAAAACACAGAAAAAAAATAAATAAATAAATACCCAGTCCTCAACAACCCGCATCATAGACATGTTTTAGAAGGTACATGGATAGACTATCCCAGTGTTTTTAGAAATCAACAACCAAATGCAAGTATATTTTAAATGTTATAAGCATAGCAAAAGTATGCTACACTGTTGCGGTGAATATAAATGTTGTGCAATTACAAACTGCGGTGAAATCTCGCTCAACGACCACCTCAGTTTTATGGGCGCCTTTCGTATACGACCGTACTTTAAAAGACTGCATGAAGTCTGTATTCTGGGATTCCAGGGCCGCTTCACTATTACGACCACTCTATATCAGTCCCACAACGGGACTTATTAGCGGGATTTCACTGTACCACCACAGTGGTTTGTATTTTCAGAATTACACTATCAAAGTTTGCAAACGTAGAAGTCATACAGATAATCTGAACGGTTGCTATAGATATCTTCCGGAGTAATAATTGCATATCAAATATATTTCCATAGACATTAGGCATCTGGAATTTCTAAGTAGCAAAAGGTGCGACTACAATAATATTTTCATTTGTGTACAAACTTTCATAAAGATATCATGAAAGATTTATGACTCCATTAATGAACGTAATATTGTCAACCCGCAAAGAGGTCTATAGTTATATTAAGTGTTGAACTTAAAATTCATGAAAAACACCACGCTCCTTGATAATTTATAAAATAAACTTACTTTTTCTTGATTCTGCTATGAGTCGAAACTTTATCGTTGTATTCTGAAAGGAAAATATAGTGCATTATTAATGACAAATTACATGTTTAGAAAGAGCGTTTCTTTTACTCCTCATCGAATTATTTGCACTCTATTATAATTTGTACATGGTTAGTCTCGTAGGTGCCAACCCCTGTGATTGCAAAATCCCGAATACTCTTCTTCGCCCAAATTAACGATTTGGTTATCTCCTCTCCTCAACTGAGTGTCCATACATTGCACACATGACCATAGACAAAAATAACCGTATATCAAATGACCCAAATCTTTTGTTGACGGGACATCTTATCCAATAATTGGGAGTTATTAATTTCAAGATGGAATATATAAACATTTACGTGTTTTTGAATGCCGGTAAAATCTCAAATTTATTATGTACTTGACTACTGCTAAACCTCAATATAAATGCATTTTACAGCACGGTCATGTATATGCGGGACGCTTCGTACTTTGAAACATTCTCGCGGGGTTGGATGGCCGAATGGTTAGCACGTGCCTGTCCAGCCTCGTAGGTTTTCTCTGGGTCCCCCAGTTTCTCTCACTGTTAAAGACCCCTACGCGGAAGCGAATTATTGAAATAAAATTGAACCATGTGTTTGTGTCGAGTTGACGTTAAACTCTCTCTCTCTCTCTCTCTCTCTCGGGGGATCACGTGGCTAAGTGGGTAAGACGCTAGCTCGCTAGCCTGGAGGTCGGGTGTTCGATCCCTGCATTTTCCGGCGTGGTTCTCCCTTGTCAGTGATGCAGGACGGAGGGGCTGACAAGGAAAGCTGTCTAGTCGTTCGGATGGGACGAAAAACCGAGGTCCCGTGTACACATTGGCGTGCACGTAAAAGATCCCTTGGCAGTTGGAATTCGATATAAGAGTAGGCCCTAGTGCCGCTGTCCGGGCAAAATTTCCCTCATAGCACACTGTATGCCGTATGCCCGTCTTCATTAGCCCAGGTTAGGAGCAGAACAGTAGGACGTTAAACCCCATTTCATTTCATTTCATTTCTCTCTCTCTCTCTCTTGAATCATTATCCGTAGCAGAGTTGTCTTCCATTTCACACTAATGCTGGATAAAGAGACATGTGACCTTGAATGCTGCGTTTCGGCCTTGTGGTCCGTTACGTTCAAAAGCTGAATTATTCATTTTTTATGACACTATCCTGGGAAAATGAAAAGGCATCAGAAAAGTCTATTAAATCTATGAACGGACGAAATTAACGAATCAATACCGCAAGCTCACCTCAACTGCATCCCGCAAACGCACCCGACAAACACAGTTACCTGGTCATTGTCTAGCTTTAATACAATGTGAAAAGTAAAGAGTGTTCGTTGAAAAAAAAATGAGCTTGTCAAATAACTGTTCATTTTGTAATGTCATAAAGGAGTTACGATGGCTCAGTGAGTAGGGCGTTGCCTGAGAAAGTTCACCGGGATCTTTTGACGTGGTTTCCCCCTTGTTAGACGGAGGGCCTGACAAGCGACAGCGTATAGTCGTTCGGATAGGACGACAAAACCGAGGTCCCGTGTACACATGGGTGTGCACGTAGAAGATCCGTTGAAAGTTGGAATTCGATATAAGAGTAGGTCGTAGTGCCGCTGTCCGGGCAAAATTTCCCTCATAGCACACTGTATGGCGTATGCCCGTATTAGCCTAGTTCGGAGCTGAACAGTAGAACGTTAAACCTCATTTCATTTAGTTATCAATGCATCGTATTAAATAACCGCCGTACTATGCTATTCATATACACATGACGCTACTCATCGACCGTTGAAGCAAATTCAAACAAAGAATAGAATACTATTACGGGGACGCTATCAACAATATGACACCTCTTTTATCTTTTTTTATCTCTAGTTAATGGTGAAGAATAATATTCTATACGTTTCATTATACAAACAAACCCGGTTATATTTTAAATGTCAGGAAATTAAAAATTCAAATCTCCTCTGATTTCGCTATCACTAACAGGATTGCAGCCAGGGGCCCAATTATTTAAAGTAGCTATATCTCTAACTCAATATCATCAAAAATCTTCGACATTGAAAACACGAATTATTTGTCAATTCAAATCAACATTGGTCTTGTGATCTTACAGGGAAAAGATGGGCTTCTGATATCCAATATTCAAGACAAAATAAACATTTTACCATTGGTACACGAGTCGTGTACCATAATGCGTTTCAGCGCCATTTGGAACAAGGGACTCAAAGAACAGGGTTAGACATATTCCACAAGTCACGTCAAATAGTGACGCTATATTCTTATCTGAGAGCATGCGCAATAAAGACCATCGGTGTAGACTGGAAAAACCAGACGCTAAAGATTGCCATTCACATGAGACTTCTGGCGTATTTCGCCGAACATAACTGATTAGAAATTACAGTAAAAACAGAAACGATTGAATGTAAATCAGTTTAAAATACATTCATATTACATTATTATATGCGTTGCGACCCATTTTTGTCAATTTCTAGGTCCCAAATATTAGCGATTTAGCTCCTATAAAGGGGTCCACAAATTGGTTCAAAAACAAATTTTGTACCATAAATAAAAGGGTCATATATAGAGTTCAATCAGATTAAATTACAGATCTATATTTCGGTTCGTTTTTTTTTTATCCCACGCCGAATGAAGTTTGGAAGGGATATTGAAATGGACATCGTCTGTCCGTGTGTCCGTCCTCCCGATTTCGTTTCCGAGCATATTTCACAAACCGTTCAAGATGTCTTTTTGAAACTTTGCAACTTTGCACACACATCAACATGCAGTAGTTGTGCCTTTTGCTATTTTGGAATTTCTTGGATTATATTTTTTGTGTTTCCATGGAAACAAATTTGACTTAGTTTTTGGTGTTCAAATTTGTTTCCAAATCATATCTCATAAACCATTCAAGATATCTTCATGAAACTTTCTACAAACATTAACCTATTGTAGTAGTTGTACCTTTTGGTAATTTTGAATTTCGCGGATTAATAATGTTTTGTTTCCATGGAAACAAATTTCTCTGATGAATGATTTTTGAATGTTTACTAAACATTTGAACGATTCTAGTGGAAATCACTCCTTGGCCGTGTTATATACAACGAATACATTTATGAACTACAATTTTTGTACAAAATATCATAGAAATAATGTTTTTCATTTCTACCTTATCGATCCCCGAAAACCACTGACCCTTAGACGTGTTACCTTTTCTTTTAGCTTTGTTGCAGGGTTATTTTGATGCAAGATAGATAAAATCAAATTCACAACCAGTGACAGCGCCAGCATGTTTCAGTTTGAACATTTTATGTGATAAAACATAAGTTTAAAACTTCAATCAAGGTACGAATCGCAATCAGTCCTTTTAAAGACAGACTAATAAACGGCTATATCAGAAACCTTTAGCCAAAAGTCGATCAATACAGAACCCGTGGGTGGAGGGGGGTACTATACAATGTGGAAGACTTAACGATATATCACTGTTCACACCATAACACTATTGCGGGGGGTTGGATAGCCAAATGGTTAGTGCGTGCGCGTTGTATCATAAGGTCTGTCATTGAATCAACTGGCGGGGTTTCGATTCCCCGGATGTACGTGACAAGGAGCAGGGTGGCATGTCCAACCTGGTGGGTTTTCTGCGGATCCTCCGGTGTCCTCCCACTGCTAAAGACCCTACGCGCAAGCGAATTATTGAAATAAAAATGAACCATACGTTAATCCCGAAATGACCTAGTTTGTGTCGAGTAGACGTTACCCCCCCCCCCCTCTCTCTCTCTCCGAATCAGCTCTGGTTGTCTTCCCTTGAATCACAGCCCCGCACGAATTGGTTTAAGCCAGAGACTGTCCAAAGTACTAATTTCTAAATATGGAATGTACACGCCTCATACCTTGCAAATTAGCAGGGACTATTACCTAATTTGGTCAACTAGATACATTCCATCACCGTTGGTGCAGTTTCATTAGCAAGTGAGGATGTGGTGGGTTTTTGAAAGGAAATGGCAATATTAGCCACTGTATTTTGTTAACCTATGGGTCATTTTAATATATAAAAATATTGTCTATTTCAGTAGCATTACGTGATGTCCTATCTTTAAAATAAACTTGCTTACGAATTTAAAACCAATATTTTGTCGAGGCCATAATATTGCTACAACAGTAGAAAAAACACTCGATTTTCACTTGACATCATCCAATCTGATTAAAATACAGATCTATATTTCGTTTCGTTTTTTAAACTTTCGATGGCCTCTACTACATGAAGATCTGACCGGTTAGTTGAAGGTCGCATCAGAGGTCATACGAGCGGTTTTTGACCTTATGACGTCAGACATTGATTAATCAATCAGCGTTGACGTTTCTAGGGGTTTACCCGCAGTTCCGTGCATCGCACGCCAAGAACTCGCCGTAACATACCGTTTCATTGGCTAATTCCTCACGTCAACTAGAACGTCTGTTATATAAGAACTCTTCCAGATTCTAGTGTAGTAAAGACAAGTAAAACGAAATTTTGAACTATGAAACACGACACGAAATAGGATCTGTGTTTTAATCAGATTGGACATCATCGCTATTGCCCCAGCACCCGATTAGATTTTATTACATACTTCGAGAAGGTATTTGTTGAGTAATAAAACCTTCTAGTAGTTTATCGAGGGCTGGCCGTCCTTACCGCACGGTACAAATATTATCACCACTAGAAGCAACAAATTCCAGAACAAGCCAGAACTCATACCAAAATGGCCGCTTTATACAAATGAGTATTTAGGGGAATACTAACCCGAACCCTAACCCTTTTAAGAGAAGTAAAAACTAAATTAGACCCAAGTTCACTCTTTTAAAAGGGGTTAGGGTTCGGGTTGGTTATCCCTAAAATTCTCATTTATATAAAGCGGCCATTTTGGACTCCGGAAGCACCCGAACCTCGATAAACTACTAGAAGTAGAAGGTTTTATTTGTACCGTGCGGTAAGAACGGCCAGCCCTCGATAAACTACTAGAAGGTTTTATTACTCAACAAATACCTTCTCGAAGTATGTAATAAACTCTAATCGGGTGGCCCCACTGGGTCTTTATATTATTTAAAAAGTAATGGGACAGATGTTTTCAGCATTGGGTCATCCCACTACTTATTATACTAAAGAAATTCCCAGTACTTTCTTTTCTATACTGGAGCCACCGTGGCTATGTGAGTACGACGCTGGCTCGCTAGCTTGGCGGTCGAAGGTTCGCTCCCGGTGTTGGCCGAGAAAGTTCATCGGGAGGGTGGAGGGCCTGAATAGGAGAGCTGTCTAGTCGTTCGGATGGGACAAAAAAGCGAGGTTTCGTTTACACATTGGCGTGCACGTGAATGATCCCTTGGTAGTTTCTGTAGCAATGGCATTCAAACCATTATTGCTTTTTTGAGATCTATTGAGTTAATTTTCTTGTCAAATCAAGAGCATAAATTTTATAAATGGGCTTTACATTTTATGGCGTCTGATCAACAAAAGAGGACTATAGTAATATCTTACGCGTTTTATAGTTGTCTTTTCAGAATAATTTGTATGGGTTAATCTTAGCCCCTAAAATTATTCCATACTAATAAAGCACTGATTATTATAGTAACATGACTTCGAATAGACTCATTTGTATCATTTACCGTGAATCCTCTTTTATACACCTCAATATTTTGTTGCACCTGCTGCTTTCGTGTCAAATTTTACTATATCAACCTAGCTGTTTAATCTCGTGTAGGGCGTAGGGCTCATCTCAGAATAATACGATCTATAAAAGCGGTCATGATATACTATTTTGAAGTTAGGAGAGTAACAATAATACTGGGCTATGTTCAGCTCTGGTCTAATAAATTTTAAAGTGATACTGCCCGACATTTCAGTTGTGCACAACGAATGCAAACAAAGCTTGATTAAAATGCTTAGTTATCGGCTGAACCCGGAACTTGACAAAAATTTCAGCCTATACCACGCGACCAAAGCAAAATGCAAAAATACAAAATGCCTTCATTTATTATTTTATTATCTTGAGTGTCCACCAAATCTTTCAAATTGGTCAAAGGTGATATCCCTAACATTAATTATCGTTGAAAATCAGTAGACTTATTCCTCAGCCATATTGACTTAAACATGCATTATGCAACATCTAAATCTGTCTATTGCAGGTCTTTCTTTAGGAATTAAATGTTATCTGAATTATTAATTAGACATTAATTAATTAACTTATCAAGACCATAACCAACTCTCGATGCCATCGTTAGCCTGCAATACTTAGAGGATTTGAATACGTTTTGTATGGAGGATTTAACGTAAAAATGAATAATCGAGACTTTGTTTATTAGTAATGAGGACCGAGACTAGCCTAGCATATTCTGTTTTCTATTTTTTAATACTATTATAGCGAGAACTGTCAGTTCTTTATCTAATCTTACCTAATGCCCAGACGGACGGGGATGACGATAATATACGACCATATTTTAAAATCACTATAACTTTAAGTCCCCTCTACGCTCAGATATAATATTTATATTTAGCGAATGACGTCAAAACACTTATTCGAGAATTGATATTTTTATGTATTCGTTTGCATTCTTTAAATATCGGGCAATGATTAAATAAAATTTTTGACATTAATTGCAACACTGTATTTTGAATAATTCAAAGCCCTTCACAACTTTTAAAAATAATAGTGATAACTTACCTTTGAAATTTGACATGGTATTCTTCTTGACTCCACCAAATACAAACACAAACATAACATAAATAATTTCATCTTCTATTGATATGAAATTGTCAGGAACTATCTTTCAGGATAGAGTAGTTTGAAATTTAAATACCCATGCTCATATGTCAACATTTCATACGCTTGTTTCGAGATCACGTGATGAGGAACTTTGTTTTATCCTCAGGGCCCCATTTCTTTCAAGGGCGTCCATGCATTAATAAACAATCTACATGTATCTGCAAGTTAAAATCTGCACTTACAAAAATCTGAGGAAGTGTCTGACCAATCGGCATCTGCTCTTTGTAATTTATCCAGGAAGTAAAATGCAATAATTGTTGCGATTGTGCATCCAATGAACTTAATAATTTCAAAATCGAATTTTGTTTAGACGAAGCTCCGTACACTAATAAATGAAACATATAGTTTTTGGTCTGTTTTGTTTGAATAAATGTCAAACGCAATGATTTTTTTCCACATATCCCCAGATAAAGCATCTAAAGATCCCAAACATACACAGTGCTAGAGTAATACGAGTATAGAAAAGAAAAGAAAAGAAGTTTGAGATCTTACAATCTCCGCAAATAGGACGTCATACAATAAGCCATACAATACGAGCAATGACATAATTCTTGTCAACTAACACGAGATTTAAAACGCAAAATTAGGTCAGCAATATCAACAATTCAATTTTCGAGTCGCATGTTCAACTGGCTTTTTTGCTCGATTTTAAGGCTATTTTTCAACGATTTCCGAACGTTTACTTAGACGAAAATATCACCCAAATAGCTCTTGGAATGGCTACAGATGCAAGGAAATGACGGATAATTTTCTTGGGCCCCCACACCCCCCTCTGAGCGGCGTGCCGCGTCTAAGCGGTCAGTGCCCTCATTTTAAGGCGCCCCCCCCCCCCTTTTCAAAATTCCTAGATCCGCCCCTGTTAAGGGTGGGATATCAAATAACTAATTGGTGGGATGACGTGAATTTCTGGCAATCGATTAATAATTTTTTAAACTACCACACGGAAAAACCAAACTCCTACTCTTTTTTTTATAAGGAAATTTCCTTAAATGTACCATTTTATTTCATAGAAGTTTCTTACTTGTCAACGATGTGAGATTTTCCTCAATTGAAATAATAAACCACCTCTAATTTGTCTTGCGGTTTATATTTATCATTGGTGTAGATTTATCAAGATGAGTCGAGAAAGTTCATCCAGATTTTCCGGCGTGGTTCTCCCTTGTCAGTGATGCAGGACGGAGGGGCTGACAAGGAAAGCTGTCTAGTCGTTCGGATGGGACGAAAAACCGAGGTCCCGTGTACACATTGGCGTGCACGTAAAAGATCCCTTGGCAGTTGGAATTCGATATAAGAGTAGGCCGTAGTGCCGCTGTCCGGGCAAAATTTCCCTCATAGCACACTGTATGGCGTATGCCCGTCTTCATTAGCCCAGTTCGGAGCAAAACAGTAGGACGTTAAACCCCATTTCATTTTCACGTGTTATTTCTAGCCAGTCATTGTTAACAATAAAAGCAAAAGCGAAACAAAACTCCTTTAATTAAACGGACAAATGGACATTAACACGGAAATTGTGCCTAGTCCTAGTCAACCCGGGTAAACATTGGTGTGCACATAAATAGTTAAAAAACGATGAGGTGTTGCTCGAGAAAGTACATCGGGAGTCTCCAGCGTGGTCAGTAGTGGTCTAGTCACTCGGATGGGTAGAAAAACCGAGGTCCCGTGTATATACATTGGCGTACACGTAAAAGATCTCTTGACAGTTGGAATTCGATATAAGAGTAGGCCGTAGGTCTCAAAGTGACCGAAGTATTGTGTTGCCGAAACATTAAATTCATTCCATTCCAATTTTACTTATAATGAAATATTCCCTACTTTGTTTAATTTTTAAGTTGGTTCAAATAATGTTGATCATTGATTTCATATCACTGACAGAAGTTGCTATTGCAGTGCACATGGTTGCTAAATAAATGGTAACGTGTTTTAGATCACAATGGAAAGTTTCAGTCGAATATCTGAATCTGCCCCCTTTCTAATTCTGTGAAAAAAAAAGAGTCAAAAACAGGCCAAGGTCTATGAGGAGATATTCTCATATACTGCAGACCAGGGCTGAGAGCAGTTAACTTATTAACTGGTTAACGTATAAATGAGATCAATGCGTTAATATAAATAAAAAAAGGCGTTAATACTCTGTGACGTCATATATGCATATTCGGCTGGAAAATCGTTATACAGACCCATGAAATGACATAATTCATGCAAAATATCACCCGGAGACAACATTGCCACTGTCGCTTTAGTTACGTCTGCTGGACCTCAAGTCTCCGGTCGAAATAACTTGGTCTCCAGTCTCCCTTGAATCAATTGTCAAGGTCGAAATCACCCAATTCGATTTAAAAAAAAAACAAAACGTTTTTTCCGTCAAATGCCACCTAAATACTAGATTTGGAGTCAAGAATAAAACTACTGATCAAGAATAATATTTGTTTACTCTCTGAAACAGGCTGGGTACCAAAATGACCATGTTTTAGGAGCTTCGATAATTGACTCATATTAACTCGTTAACTTTAAAACTTTAACGCGTTAACCAGTTAAAAGAAATTTTAACTTGCTCTCAGCCCGGCTGTAGACCCCCCCCCCCACTCCTCCCAGCCAATTTCCGTTCCTGATTAGACGAAAAACCAAGGTCCTGTGTACACATTGGTGTTCACGTAATATAACCCTTGTCAGTTGGAATTTGAAAATAATAGCTTTGAATACTCATGTAAGTTAATAAAAAACAATGAGACATTATAATAAATCTAAATCTGAATTACCTCCCGGCGTCAAGGGTCATTTACGAATTATAATGCATATAAAATCGTCTCAAAGTAAATAAATTAAGTAATAATACCCGGGGTTTTATAGGGTATTTCCCTTCTTATAACACGCGCAATGAGGGTGTCTGTGTCAACAGCTTATAAACAATTTATTGATCTAGTTATTTACATAGCCTCTTTATTGTCCTGGTGCAAGATGATGCCGTGCGACTTTTAAACTCGTATGAGATCGGCGAGCCTGACCAATTTATGATGAGAATAATGTTCAGGGCGGACCCAGGAATTTTTGCAGGAGGGAGTTTCCCAGGTTCCGTTAAGGAAATGAAATGGGGTTTAACGTCCTACTGTTCTGCTCCAAACTGGGCTAATGAAGATGGGCATACGCCATACAGTGTGCTATGAGGGAATTTTGCCCGGGTAGCGGCGCTACGGCCTACTCTTATATCGAATTCCAACTGCCAGGGGATCTTTTACGTGCATTCCAATATATACACGGGACCTCGGTTTTTCGTCTCATCCGAATGACTAGACAGCTGTCCTTGTCAGGCCCTCCGTCCTGCATCACTGACAAGGGGGAACCACGCCGGAATTGACAGTTGACAATGCATGATGCCATCATATTCTCCAAATTACGTATAGACATAGACACACATTGTGCCTATTAAAGAGAGAAATCCAACACCCCATTTGACGTCAATTTTTATAATGAATTAATAGGATCACATTGTGATTCAATTTCACTTGTGCAAAGCATTAATTATGATATCGCATATGTCTGTATCATTATCTCGCGCTTTGAATGTCCATCCCACCCGTGCACCATCTGATGATAAAGGATAAAGCACACGACCGTTACAAATTTCTCATAAAAAGCGTTGTTTTACAAGAAAAAAAATTAAAAAATAAGGAAAATAGAAATAGCCCGTACATTCCCTTGTTTTTATTTATTCTATACTTAATAAAAACATGGTAATGCACGGCCTTTTTCCATTGTTTTTTTTCATTTTCTCTTACTTAGTGTCAGTCAATAGTGCCAATTTTGTCAGCGAGTTTAGAAACAACGGCCAGCCAGCTCCCCTACTATAATCTCTAATCGAATGACAATCTCTATCGTCTGGTTATTCCAGTCTGCACCGACAGTATTTATTGCGCATGCTCTCCGTTTGACATGACTTGTGGAATGTCTAGCCTCGTACTTTGAGTCCCGTGTTACAAATGGCCCTGAAACTCATTATGGTACACGATTCGTGTACCAATGGTAAAATGTTTATTTTGTCTTAAATATTGGATATCAGAAGCTTACCTTTTCCCAGTAAGATCACAACATCAATGTTGATTTAAATTGACAAATAATTCGTGTTTTCAATGTCAAAGACTTTGATAATACTGAGTTAGAGACTTAGCTACTTTAAACCTCATTTTTTTTCTTTCTACATTAAACTATGGGTTCTTACGAATAAGGCGAGAGGGAGAGGGTGGCCGAATAGTTTTACGTGTATACTTTGGATCATAAAGTCTGTCATTAAGTCAAGCGGTGTGGTTTCGATTGAGATATGATATATCCGGTTTCTATAGGCTATATGGTCATTTTGGCGTATATCTGGGGTAACCAAAGGTCACTTTGACAAAACACAGAAACTGGGATTTTACATGAAAAGATACTAAATACGTGTACCTACTATGCTAAGTCTTAGTTTTACTGATATGCAATAAAATCAGTTCTGCACGATTTGAACAGGAAGCTAAATAGAAAAACAAAAACCAACCGCGACTGTCTCAAACACCAAAATATCATTACATATTAAACTATTTGGGGGTTTTTCCAATACGCCGGGGGGTCACAGATAACTTGACAAAAGCCTAAAATAGAGTTTTGCACAGTTATGCACAAATATAAAGGGGAGTATAAGCGGCGTGGATGTTTTTTGATAACCGTTCTATGTCATCGATATCTACCTCGAAAGTATAGTTAACGTTCATCAGGACTTACCTTGTCAGGCGACCATTCATCATGGTAGAACCATGTGATGATAATGGATAAAGCACACGACCGTGCCACTATTCTCATAAAAAGCGTTGTTTTACAGTTTTGCTGTCAATCTATCTTTTTCGGGATCAAAATGCCTTATCTTTCCCAAGAAATATGACTGCTGTGAGGCGATTGAGAACGCAGACTTAAATCACCAGCAAAATACATGCTTTAACAATGAGTACGGTATCGATACCACGCAATGCTCACCGAAATAAACACCGACGGATTAGAAAACATTTTCCCAAGAATTAATGTAGATAGATGAAGTTACGGAATTATTCGGCCGTTATTTGAAATTCTTACTTAATTTTCTTTTTTCTTAGGAGTTGAATAATTATTAAATTTATAATAATTTTGTGTGTGTCTTAAAAATGAAAAACTAGCTAGATTTTGACAAAATAAAAGCATAAAAACAAAAACCGCTCTCTCCCCGCATCAATGTTTTTAAAAGGATTATCTGAGAACCAGATAATTTTTTGTGTGGCCTGACTGTAAATGGTGAAACAAACTTAAAACAGATGTTGGCGTACCATTATTTCAAATAATGTTACATGACAAGGAGTAGGGTCGCCTGTCCAACCTCGTGGGTTTTCTCCGGGTCCTCCGGTTTCTTCCCACTGCTAAAGACCCCTACGTGCAAGCGAATTATTGAAATAAAATTAAACCATATGTTAGTCCCGAAATGACCTAGTTTGTGTCAAGTGGACGTTAAACCCCATTTCTCTCTCTCTCTCTCAAATAATGTTACGTGCAATGTGCCAAGGGTACATTATTTATACTAGCTGAAATATTGCACGATATTGCGTAAAATATAGATATAGTCCTCGTACTAACGCACTCGTGCATTATCAATGTATTACTTAACGTCTCGCTCTCGACTATTTAACTACACATAAAGTATTCTATGTAATATAGGTGACAACTGAGCCCGCAATATTTATTAGTATTGATACGCCTTTGTAAACAATAAAAGGCTATGAATTATTTATGCTTGTTTTACCGCTTAAAGATACATTACGGGAGAGTCGATAACGAGTTAGCAGTTCTCACTATAATAGTTAAAAACTAGATAATGTAAAGGCAATTTGCTGAAAATTTCATTTAAATTGATCCAATATGAACCGAGAACTAAGCGGTTGAAATTTCCGACTAGCCTTGATCATCATTACTAAAGTCAGTACGATAAACAGCATAGTCTCGATTATCCGTTAAATCGCGAAGGAAAGTTATGCAGTAAATCGGCTCATTATCTACTGAAGATCGCAGGCTAGCGATGCCATCTAGAGTTGATTATGGTCTGGATAGGTTAATTAATGTCTAATTAATAATTTAGATAAGATTTCAGGCCTAAAGAAAGACCTGCAATAGACAGATTTAGCTCTTGCATAATGTATGTTTAATTAACCTACAGTGTTTGAGAATGAAACTGGATATAAAAAATGTTTGTGTTGTTTGTATCTAAACCACCAGACAGGTGATAAAAAGCTAGGTTTATATTTTGTGTAGTATTCCCACTGTTTTGGACCAAAAGAATAAACATTTTTATTAGCAAATGTTTATAACTAAACGTAGGACGATTACCGTTTTCATTTATCATGTCCAAAATAATATTAAAGTAAGCCCCCGAAGTCAAAATAAGCATGGGCACTAATCTTAAAGTATACACATCGGTGAGAATTAATCTTCTACTCCAACAAATAACCACTGAACTTTAAAGAGATTACGCGAAAAAAAAAAGGTGCATACTCAGCATACAAGAGAGAGAGAGAGAGAGAGAGCGAGAAATGGGGTTTAACGTCCACAAAATAGGTCATTTCACGAGCAACACATGGTTCAATTTCATTTCAATAATTCGCTTACCTGTAGGGATCTTTAGCCGTGGGAGGAAACCAGAGAACCCGGAGAAAAACGCACGAAGTTAGACAGGCGATCCTACTCCTTGTCACATACAAGTGGGGATTCGAAACCATACCACTTGTCTTAGTGACAGACCTTATGATGCAACCATTCGACCACAACGAACACAACTATATGAATATGCAACGCAAATATAACCAAAGGAGCAAAGTGAGTTTTAAGAAGGCATTATCAGGTATTTTGTCAAAGTCCATGACAAAACTCTGAAAATAACATGTTTCGGTTAAATCGGACAATATTGCTGGCGTTACGAAGAATACATACTCCTCGCAGTGTTTCGATTGATCAGAGCTAATCCCACTAAATACTGCTTTAATGGAAGCAAATTTCTGTTCCAAATTATATCTGGTCAATAGTCCGAAAACCAACCAATATCTAACTGCGTAACAAAATCGTTACATTTTAAACAAAGCTCCAAATTGAACCAAATAATTTTACATAACGTTACGTCATGACTCACGATTTTATTATGCTCAGTTAACCAGTGCATAGCAGAATATTGCAGAAAAATTAATTGCGTGACAAACGAGGCTATCAACACGAATACAATGTACACAATACTGTATGGAGACGAAGAATACTTTCACCGTTTTTAATACCTTAAATCACTGTCCAAAGTTTTAAAAAAGACCCCAGATTAAACGAAGGGCTGTCATGTTGCTGTACTTGGGATATATGTGATTGAGTGGGAAGAATACATACACTTCCTCAGAATCAGAATCCAATCCAGCAATGGGCAGAGAGGGATTTCTCGGAGCATTGCTTCATGAATATACGAAGAATACTGAATTTGAGGAAATTATGGGGAAAATGATGTTTATTATGATTAACAGTATAATAAAAACACAAGTAAATAAAACAATAATATTATAAATGATTGAACCATTTTCACGTTACCGTCCATTTATAATTAGTAGCTAATAATATATAATATATATACTTTGAATTCTATTAATAATGTAATAAAACATATCCACGCACTGAATATCTTAAAATATAAATATATATATATATACATGTTACTAATTTTTGCTAAAAAAAAATAATTAAAATACAAATGCGCCATTTGTTTTACATATTTATTGGATCATGGCCATTCAATCGGTTTATCGCATAGTATCTACCAAGGGGTGGATGAAAGTATAAATAAAGGCAGCAGATGCTCTGAATAGCATTATGAATGTTTAGTTGTCCTCAGGAGGTCATTCTAAGCCCATCGTTTCCAGATGATAATTTATTAGAAATGCGATGTTTCGTTGCCTTTACATAACTAGTTCAAAGATGTCGTATTTTAACAGCAAATCGTTCTTTTAAAGGCATGGGAGGCGGGGAGGTGGCATGTTTGTTATGGTAAGATCGTGGTCATTCAAATAATCTTATTTCACAAACGCACACAAAAAACAAAAAACAAAACATTAAAAACATTAGGCTAACCGAGTTGTCCGATTTATGCGTTTCAATGGACGAGAATGTTATTGAAGATCTCTCGATCATGCGTATAAAGTACGGGCTCTATCAAACGTGTTGTCCTCCTTCTTAACTTTTTTCTTGATTACCTTTTTTCTGGTTCTTGGTAAAGTTTGTTCCATTTCTTCTCTGTGTCTTGTTTCAACTTCATTTATTACTCCTTTACTCTGATAAAACAACAATGATATTTATTTAATACAACATGCTACTCTAATAAAACAACCATGATATTTATTTAAGATAACATGCTACTCTAATAAAACAATGATAAAGTTGTACTATGATATTTATTTAATACAACAGGCAACTCACTGACCTCAAATTACAGTTAGGTTATTAGAGAAAAATGTGGATTTTTGTTCACTAAAGCCTAGCGCCAATTATAAGCGTTGTTTAATTGTCCGCGTTGCCCCATATTGCTAAAAAAAATTGGCTCGGATGGGCAAGTTTTTTTGTCACCTGCGATGAGTTGCCATTTAATATCAACTTGATATTTGGCGACAAAGAATTGCTCGTCGCTCTGAAATCGTACACGTGTGTTATGTGACAAGCAATCCAATCCGCGTTAGCTAACACATCATGTGATTTGTGATCAGCGGTGGCAAAATCTGAACCGTCGCCTGCAAACTCGACATCCTCTTAGCTGGTTATCTATCATCGCTTCAACAGGCAATAAAAATCGCAAGGGTGTCGGGGGGTATTTCATTTACCGCTCTACCGCTTTAGCTGGATTCTTGGACAAAGAGCCTCCAGTGAATCCTCATTGGCCGATTGCTATAAAATGTTTTGCGTTCTGGTGGTTTATGGGAGTAAAAGGGTTAAGTCCACACTGATCAGCAGTGAATATTCGCTAGGCCGCGACAATCACTGATAAGGATGACATCGATGCGACTTAATGAGCCACAAATATTAACTTTTTTCCTTTGACAAATTAAATTCTAAAACAATTTTTTTATGTATTAGAAAAATAAATAAACACGTTTGACGTATTTGTAGGTAAAATTATTTCCTATTTAGTGTAAATGGGTATTAAAATGGGTAAAGGGCTACATTCCGCCCGAACCAGTAAGGTCTTATGTGCACAATGCACGCGCCATTGAGCCAATGATTGACGCCGCGTGATGGGACATCACGTGTTGAAGGTTGTCATATTTTACAGAGATATTAGAAGACTTTCGTAATTCTCTGTGAAACAGATTGGATTAAGTCATTACCCTAACTTGACTAATACATTGCTCTGACACTGGTACTGTGTTGGTGATAACCCATTATGTGTAACGGCAGTCAGGATATCATACGGTTTTACAGACGAGTTGTCGCCCCTGCTTCATACTTACCCATATGAAAAAAGCAGCAGCTCCAGCACTGGTAATCCTTATTTCATCTAGTGTCATACTCCCTAAAATATTCTTAGCCCCAACAGCCACGTCTAGTTGTAGAAGATTAATGTCAAATGCTTGAATCTTTCTCTTCACCGATTCTGTTCCAGTCTTCCCCAGCAGAATTTGAATCTTAGACCATTTCTAAAATTTCAAATACAAGATAATAATAGCAGCACCGGTGCATCTTGTTGGTTATGTGAATTTTAAATTGGTATCAGGTGTTCTAGAAAGAGCAAGCATACCATTCTAGTACACGACAATCGTCACCATGTCTTTTAATAACCATTTAAAACAACCAAAACCTAGATCGTTCTCACACGAACAATAATGTATTATCTTAAGGAAAAGATTGTTTTTAAACACGTCCGAGTATTAAGAAAACGACATGACTTATTATTCCTTTTTCATTTATCTAAGACACGCAAAGATGGCGGTCTAAAATCAATTGTAATTTTTAAATTATGACCCATCAAACAAGATGGATGTATCACAGAAATCAATGTGAAGTCTGTTATTTGTAATTGAGCACAAAACTGTTTATAAAAAACCTTCGCGAGGAAGAGAGTAGGATTAAAACCACTATATTCTAAGAGGACAAAAGATGGCGTTGTGAAACTAATCAAAACCTTCAAGAACTTAAACATAGCCATAACTTAAATAAATTGGAGCGACTTTAATAAATTTTAAACCAAAATAGATTTTTTGAATAACATTACTGATGATTGTGTCTGGTCTTATACCTTGTGCCTTTAATGCTCTCTTAATAGAAAACAACAAAGTTCACCCCCCCCCCCCACCCCCCACCCCCCACCCAATGTACAGTTGCAACATTTTGTCCTTAAGGAAGTTTGTTTTGCATGTTCCGTCTTCATTATCCCAATCGGAGCAAAACAGTAGGACGTTAACCCCCATTTTATTTTATTCTGTTTTGCATGTTACCCACCTTTGTCTCATCTTCAAAATGTCCGATCAACAGTAAAGTAGCCATCATGACTTTATGAACGGATTGTGGTGGATTACTGTAAGCTCTGATTTCAGACACAGTATGCTGATCTAAATCTAACACTTTGTGTAATAGAGAAATGATGTGCGCATGTCTTCCAAGAAATTCTCTGGCCAGTTGTATCTCTTCCGCCATTCGATCATGATAATTCTTCTTTAAAACATATTCTAATGCATCCTTTATTCTTTCAACATGGCGAAAATTCAAGGCTTCTATTAACCCTGAAATTTGAAAAAGCAATGCATATATAAATGTATGTACGAAAGCTGGCTGAAAAGTTTTAAGCCTGAAAAGGATAGATCAATTGGGTTGAAAGTGAACGAATCATAGACATAAGAACTGCAACTGTGGTGTTATTATTGCCTTCGCACAATCTTGTGACACTACCCATTGCAATCACCAGAAATGGACAAAATAGACTATAGGAAAGTCATCCAGTACCTGCAATTGAAAGGAATAACCCCAACACAGATACATGCCGATATGGTCTCTGCTTTGGGGGGGGGGGGCCTTCCTTTTCCACGATGACCCGCGTCTTGGAAGGCCGTCAAAAGCAACCATTCAAGAAAACATTACCCGGGTGCATAACATGGTGATGGCTTATCGACGATTGACCACTCGACATATTGCCAGTGTTGTGAAACAGATCCTGATAATTTAATGGCCAGATCTGTAACAATGGATGAGACCTGTTTCCATAAATGATAAAGGAACTAGCCAGTTGTCATTTTCCTAGTAATAATGACGTCATGTCAGCGGTGAACCACTTTTGTAACGTGGCTGAAGAAAATTTCTTCCTGACCGGCATCCAGGCCTTGCAACATCGTTGGCAAAGGGGACTATGTAGACAAGTAAATGGAAACCATCAACTTTGTACAGGTCTTTCACAGATGGACACAGATCACCAAATATTCCTACGCTGTCACCCACGAAACAAGGGCCAAAGCTATTTTTAGTCTTCCTCTCCCTTTTCCTTTTTGTTGACTTTTTGGTGTAGAATTGAGGAAAAGGGTTTGAAAATACATTTTCTGCCAGGTTTTGGTGAATATTCATAATTTTGATGCGGAAGGATACAAGAGTTGAGAGGTTGGTTACGTTGAAATGTAGGGCCTGAAATTGCATGTTTACTTGTCTCTACTTCCAGCTCGTGTATCTCAAGTTTTTCATGAAGAACCTCATACGTGCTTTTGGGCAAGTGGTTGCCACATGTTGCTCCATCTGTGGTAGAAAGCGTTCTACCCAACGAAAATTTGGGAAAAAGTTAGAGCCGGTCTAAGATACGAGAATTAACATTGGAGTCAATGGGGAAATCTTTAGTGATCTGTGTCCAGATAGGCTTAGTAAGCTAGCCCTCGTATAGTTTAGGTTGTAACACCGGAAGTAATTCGATGCGTGGTTTGTGTTCTTCTTACAATTTGGTTGATATTATAATGGTGTGATAATCTGCCAATCGTTAAGATAATTAATGTTTCTTATAGTAACCACTTTAAGATCAACTGGCTAGTAAGTCATTAACCTGTCATCACTTTTCAAGCCGTCATTTGGTGACGACATTAATCCAATCTATTGTGTTTGTTGATTTATTATATTGTTTATTCCTTTATGCATTGTTCATCAATCGACGTGTCAGTTTTAATTACAGCATTTACTTTTATCCTATTATCTGATTTTTCCTTAAATATTACAAAATTTGTACATTGAAGGAAGTCACTAGTTAGATCTACACCTCTAAAATATGGTAACTGGTCACAGATATACTAAATATAATCATTTATGTTTGGCACGTGTTGGTCTAAACATTATAATGGACTGTGCGATCACGGGTCACATAGTCAATGGACAATTTTGAGGTGAACCTTCACTGGACTATATTTTATGGCGTACTTAATTGACATATTCTGAAATGCTCGGGTGGCACTACGCAGTTTCTGATTCTACACAATCATCTTTAAACCTCAAGATAAAGAAATGCCAAAGGGATAAAAAAAAATATAGGTACGCAACTCCAAGGTTCAACCCCTTGACTGCCGAAAATGCCATATAACTATACAATTTTACATTGTGACAAAATTCTTACTATTTGTAGAGTACAGAATGTCCATCTCTGTAATAGTTAAACTTAATAAAGCTGTTGACCAAATTTCATTTTTCTTCTTTTTTAACTTTTTGGCTATATTCCCCAGTTCTTCTTCATCATGGGCTTCAACAGCAGTGTTAATAGCTCGTCTATATTTATCTTCTTCACTTTCTGAAATAACAATATCATCCTGTAATAGCCAACCAAGTATACAGCCGTATATCCTGGAAAAGTCTAATTGCCGAACAAGTGCAATTCAACCATGCTCTGGAACAGTCGTGGCTAAACGTCATGGCTATTCTCTATTCTGCCTTAGCGAAAACTGACCAACATGACTGATCCCATTGGAAAATGGAGACACATTGTTAACATTGTCCATTCTGCAATAGCAAGAAATGTGCACTTGTCTGCTCTTTGAGCGATGCAGTTGTTGTGGGTCATTCAAATTCAGGTTTCAAATGGTTTCCCCTTGTCAGTGGGGCAGAACGAAGAGTTTGACAGGGACAGCTGCCTAGTTGTTGGGAGGCCCCGTGTACAAATTTGCGTGCACGTAAAAGTTCCCCTGGCAGACGGAATCCGATTTAAGAGTAGGCCTTGGCGGCGCTGTCCGATGTATGCCTGTCTTTATTAGCCGAAGCAGAACAGTAGGACCTTAAAGCGAGAATTTCATATTTTCTAAGAAAGTCAAAACATAATTATTTCAATGTCTTTTGCTCAATAGGTTGTCAACTCAGTATTATACGATCATAGGTATGATTTTCACACTTAAAAATCATTCACACCGGAAATAATAACACAATTACCTCCCTTGTTTTTTCTATTCCCCCCATGGAATAGTTATCTTCAAACGTTTGAATTTGAAGTTGAAAATGATATTTTTGCCAATTTCTCAACTGGCAATAGTGAATTATAGGATTAACAGGATTATTCTTTAACATGGTAGGACTGTTTATAAATACCATCTATTCTAAGGCTTTATTTTAATACATTTTAAAAATATAACTTGAAAATATGAAATTCTCGCTTTAAACCCCATTTCATTTCATTTATTTCCTACGGTTACATATGTAATGCGGGGGTTGGGGGGGGGGGACTCGGACCGCGGTTCATCCACTTACCCTTCCTTGATTTCCATCTGTCAGGGGTTCTGTTAAGTACAAGGATGGACATCGATTAGGCAGAAGTACCGGCAGGTCTAAAACATTTCTGAAGGTCTCTTCTCGGCCTACGCCGGGATTTGAACCCGCAACATTCTATAATCGAGGGTACAAAGTTTGGCCACTCGACGACTGTCCCCAATTAACCAATGCCAATGGCATGTTAAATCCCTAGTATACATGAATTAGACGGATCACTCTAATAAACTTGAGAAAAAACAAGATCACAATACCTTCTGGTGGTGGTGTAGGTAATTTAGTAGAAGGCACACCAGATGAATAGGTGATGACGTAATCAAACAGCGGGTCTATCATATTCTCTTTGTCTTTTGATTTTATACCTAATTTAAATCCATACACGTCAGAGTGAGGAAATATTAACCGATACGTCAATAGTTTATCCTCTTTAGTCACGGAAACACACTGTGTTGAGTCAATTTTCTCGTTGGCAACAAGACTATGATATATTTGTTCTTCAGAGTCGTATTCAAAAGTCAACACCATCTCTTTTGAGTCTGAAACCAACACGGCCGAAGGATTAGAGATGGGCTTGAAATTAACCCGACCACATGCAGTTCTGCGTCCAATTCGTTTACTAATTTCTTTTGGATAACATTCACTACTCTGATTCTGTTCTGAGATAAGAAAATAATTGCAAAAATTTTCTTTGCCACCGTCTTCATTATCCACAAAAAGTCGCACAGAGTATTCTCCCTTCCGAGGTATCTTAGAATTAAAGATTAGTTTTTGGTCTTCTAGTCTATAAACGAGTCTATTTGTCAGTTCAGTATCTTTGGCGTCAATAAGCATACCACTAAAGCGTTGTTTATTTATCTTATCAGCATCTTTCACAGTAAAAGATATCTGGACATCTCCTGAAATTGTGGCTCTAACTTGTCCTGTTTTATGGCTCAGGGCAGATAACCCAACGGCACGCGTATGGGAGGCGGGGCCCCATCCACTATCAGGATGAGCGGGATATAGCTGCGTATTTTCACTGGGTTTGTCAAATTGAAGTTTATAAATAACAACCCAGTCGTAATTATAGGAGGATTTAGTAATCCGAACATCGCGGCCTACCAATTCTAAACGGTACACGCCAGAACTCTGAGATCTGAATTTCAAACTTAATGCCTTTTCAATAGGCCGATGCATAAATACATGGCGATTGTATTTTGGTGCTACTCGGTTTGAACTGTCCAATTTGTATAACATATACTGAAATTTATAATAACAAGCGTCCTCGGGTGGGATTCCAAGACTTATCTCTAAATCTCCTGTTTCGGAGGTGATGCAGCAGTTTTTATGAGAATCTAACCACATTCCGAAGCTAAAGAATCGATCTTTTACATTTGCTCTAGCCTCAAATTTTTCCACTGTCCATGGATTTTTCAGTAACTGCCAATCTGAAGCTTCAGGAAAGTGTGAATATATAAGTTGTTCGGGGTCGGTAAGGAAATAGTTTTCATCGCAGGCATAGGTCAGCGTTAGTCCTGGCGCAGCAAGACTATCTTCTCGGTTGTAGGATATCGTCTCTGCAGCTTCTTCCTTTGACTTTATCTTTGTTTCTGTAGCGGGATTTTTCTGATTTTCTGATTTGTTTTGGGATTCCTTGGGGGAATCTGCCTTTTCTGCATTGTCTTCTTCATCATGTTTCTTTATGCAATTGGATTCTTCTATTTTGTTGCTGTCCTCCTCGTCTATGGGACTGAGTATGACATCGGCATTTGTTGATTTATGTGAAATGGGACTGTTCTCTTCTTTCTCGGAATTTTTGAGCGACTGCCTTGACTGGGGTTCTGATTCACCTGCGTGATCTTCTATGGCAGCACATGAGCCCCAATAAGCATCCACGAATCGCCAATATCCATCTATTAAAACTGCATTCCATTCTCCATAATGTTCATCTTCTAGAATCTTCTCACCAACCTGATACGTAGATCCTTTCAATCTCCCGTTTACTATGGCACACGGTATGTTGCTTAGTCTGAAAATACAGAATCACTACTGTGAACAAATTTCTCATAGCGATCTTAGCCCAGTCGGAGCAGAAGAGTAAAACATTAAACCCCATTGCATTTCATTTCTCATAGCCATCATTTTTTTTTTTAGACTGCCCAAGAGATAATGTGGTATATAATTTAGGGAACCACGCCGCGATGATTGGCAGTCTGGTTCATTACTTACCTGCATAATATTGCAAACCATTGAGCATAATTTCCCTCCCTGTGTTTGATTCTCCATATATGATACATGGGTATATTGCCTTCGGGTTTATTTCTTGGTGCTAACATCAGATCTACTGGCTGTGCTGTCACCCATCTATATAGTACTCTCACTTTCTCCAGATCTGTGGTCAAGTCTTCTGTTAAATAATCTACCACTTCATCATACGGTCTGTTTAAAAGTCTGGATGGAGCCTAGCAACGATAAATTTATCTCGTAAAATACAGAGGAGTTAATAGGATAACACCACGAAACTTAGGGTGAATGTGCGAGTGGTCTCAACGACAAAGGCGCCGGCTCACTAACCAGGAGGTCCTGGTCCGATCCCGGTGTTTGACGAGAAAGGTCCTCGGGAGTTTCCAGCCTTGTTCCCTTGCAGAGTACACTGACACTCGACTGTATAGAAAGAAAAGCACGACGTTAAGCCCCATTTAATACCACAAGTCCGATGATTAACATAATTAGATTAAAGATTATATCAACAGAATCTATGTAGGTTTACCTGGTTTAACACCAGACCAATTATTTATCTCAACTGTATCCAATGGTTTCTACGGAAATAATGAATCATTACCTGTTCAGCTCTTTTATCAATTTCACCGAAATCACCGACTTCACATATTTGTTTCTTAGAGAAAGGCGGTGGTTTAGGTGGAGGAATCAAGTCGAAGATTTTAGGATTATCGGCATATAAAGAATGTGGTGTTGAAAGGGTATAAAGGGGACTAATTTGGTATGTTGATAGAAAACTTATAGTTGAAGGGCGAGTCTGAAATAGAAAACAGTAGATCGTTAGCTATTTAACATTATAATACTAAGTACAGGAGGACCGCACTACACGCAAAACAAAAATCTACAAGATAAACCTGTGGACAAGACAGAAAATAGACATTGCAAAAAATAAACAAATATCAAATCAAGTGAATGGATTTAGGAAAAAAATTAAGCTTACTCAGTTTTCAGAACTAGGAACCAGGGAGGCACAGTGAGTAAGAGGTAACGTGCTCGATCCCTGCGTTGGCCGAAGAAGTTCATCGGGATTTTTCCGGCGTGTTTCCCCCTTTTCAGTGGTGAAAGACAAATGGTCTGGCATGGGACACCGTATAGTCGTTCGGGTGAGGTAGATGGAATTCAATATAATTTCCCCCATAGCCGACGGTATAGTGTATGTCCGTCGTCTTCATTAGCCCATTTGGGGCTGAACAGTAAGACGTTAAACCCCATTGCATTGCTTTCAGAACTAAAATGGAGTTATAAAATAGAGTTATTCCCCTTGTGTCGTGATAACCCCGTTAGAAGAATATTTTTTTTCTTGGATCACATTTGGTTCAAAATGGCACCTCTTAGATATAAATGAATAGCTACCATAATGGTTTGATAAAATGTATTAGCATAAAATATTACCTTTTCGTCTTTTGATGCCCCAGTACCCATTCCTTTAAATGTCTATGCAAAATGGTATAAAAGAAAATGATCCAATTTGTTCAAAGAAATGTGTCCATTTTATTTTTATATGGTATTTTTCACATTTAATCAACAAGAAAGGCCATAATGTTGAAAATATAATTCACAATAACTAGACAGCTACATCAGGTCCATGCTGCTCATGCGCTAAAATATTCCCTGCAGTATTACACAGGGGAGAAATAATCCAAAGAAATATGATTATTGTAATCATATAAGATTTTACTTAAATGTAGATTATTGTAATTCTTGAATTTCTTTAATCAGGATTCACCAGTAATCCTCTTATTTGGCTAAGCTATCAACAATATTATATGAACATTCTTTGCTTTTGTGTTATAGGCGTTGGTTTTTGTGTTTCACATTTTTTTCATCTACAATATTTTATCTGAAAATATAAAATATATAATTTGAAGACAAACTGATCTATAATCAAAGCTTTTGACGTTTTTTTTTTCGTTTTTTTGTTTTGTACATATTTGAGCACATAACTCTTTCTGCATTATCTGGCTCTATCTGTAGCCTGTCTGATTGCTGTGACGATATTTACCGTGTAGAAGAGAAAACTGGCCCTGACAGGTCTGACTGTCTCCTGGCAGTTCCGACTGGTTGCACTGGAGACAACATATCGTTCAAAACTGGAAGGATTACGTAAACAAATTTGCAATAAAGCGGGCGGAGCATCGTCTCTTCCGAACGTCTAGTCAGACCCTTGTGCTGGGGTTAACTCGACACCAGCTATGTCATTTCAGGGCAATTAAACATACGGTTCAATTTTAATTCAATAAAATAGGTGATAATTAGTATATTCTATTCATGTAAAAGGAAATTTTCGGTAACCAAGATTACCTGGTCTGGTGCTCCGGGTCAGGTGATCTGGGTTAGCGAGAATGGTGGATAGAACATAGATAACCAGAACAAAGATATGTATAGTATATATTGAATACTATAGATGCGTTTTGTTCGTGTTTGTGTTGTATTTTACGAATAGACCGAATAAGAATAGAAAGCAGAAATAGGCCTTTTGCTTACATTAACTTTATAACCCTGTTTATTTCTTATATGTGTCTATATTTTCTTGTCTACATGGTACAAATGTATATACGTTAGTTTCTTTATAAAACGATTTTTAAAATATCATTTAAAATGTAATATGACAGCATCTAATAACAGATTTAGTTTATTTTTTAAAATATAATTTATATAATGTTTCACATTTTCCATCGGATTTTTATGGATAAAGATATTAACTATTCAATGTTTTGAATTGTTATTATTGCCCTTTGAGATTTGTAGGCCTTATGGGAGCAGCGGTGACTCAGTGGAAACCGAACTCACTCAAATAGGTCCCGGGTTCGATCCTGGTATTGACCACGAAAGTTTCCTTGGCGGATTTCGCCTTGTCAATGGCGCAGGACGGTGAATCTGACAAGGAAGGGGGCGCGTCTAGTCGTTCGGGTGGGATATAAACGAGCCTCTTGGCAGTTGGAAATTGAAATGAGAGTATGCCATCGTATCGTTTGAAAATAATAATTATGTACAAATGTTTGGGTCGACGAAATCTATGGATAGAATTAATGGTATTATAAAGAAAACTTAATTATTAATAAAAACGAAATGAAATGGGTTTAACGTCCTACTGTTCTGCTCCGATTGGGCTAATGAAGATGGGCATTCGCCATACGGTGTGCTATGAGGGAAATTTTGCCCGGGCACTATGACCTACTCTTATATCAAATTCTAACTGCCAAGGGATCTTTAATGTGCCCGCCAATGTATACACGGGGCCTCGGGTTTTCGTCGCATCCGAACGACTAGACAGGCTGTCATACTCAGGTCTTCCGTCCTGCATCACTGACAAGTGAAAATCACGTCGGAAAATCCCAAATGCAGGGGATCGAACACGCGACCTCCAGGCTAGCAAACCAGCGTCTTACCCACTTAGCCACCATGACCCCCTCTGTGGATAGAATTAATGGTATAGAAAACTTAATTATTAATAGAATAAAAAGTGTATAGTTATTTTACCTGTCGTAAAAATATAGACACACACACACAATACTATACATATCTTGTCCTTAATGTTTACATAACCTATACTACAGATTGTCTCATAGAAACGTATTCGATATCCTTGTTCATAAACTATTATGCATTAAACTTTATAATAAACAAAATACCAGTCCATTAATAATTAAAGATCCTTCTAGCACAAAAAAACACTGTTTCTGTTACCTACATTTAGTCGCCATATTGACTCTCCCTTGACTACTGCCTTTTCAGTGGGCCATACCGTAACTAATTGTTAATCCGATTATGGCTGATTAGCTAATAATATGCCCAAAAGGTCGATCTTTGATTCATAAATCACGTTCAAATCATAGACTAACCTACCTAAAATATCTACAATAAATTGTTGGTTGTTAAAGGGAAATCACCTATTTCCTGTATGAGGTGATTAAATAGATAATCTGTTAAATGGGAAGCCCCGTTATTTAAATGATATTCGAATATTCGAGTGATCAGCTTTGGGATATAATTTGGCGTAGTTTTGGACATATAAAAATCGGGAATCGTTCGAATGAAAATGAAATGAGTTTAACGTCTTTCTTTTCTTCTTAGAGGAGCCGCGAGGGCTCGGTGAGTAACAAACTGGCTCGCTAACCAGGTCTCGGGTTCGCTCCTGGGGCTAGCCAAGAAAGTTCTTCGTGATTTTCCGGCGTGGTTTGGCCTTGTCCGTGGTGCAGTGGCAAGGACGGTGTCTAGTCGTTGGAATAAGACGAAAAACCGAGGTCCCGTGTACACATTGATGTGCACGTAAAAGAACGCTTGACGGTTAAAATTCGAACGTTAAACCCCGATTTCATTTCTAGACGCTGCTTTAACTTCTGAAATGGATTTACACACATTCTTGACGTTATAGTGTTTATTGGCGTACGACCTTCATTCATAGGCTATTTCATATTCTATTAAATAAGCTATTGATACTCTATTGCTAGGCATGGAAAATCCCAAAATAAAAGCTCCACCCTTTTGTAATAATATTATTAAGTATATAAATGGTTGAGAGTGTGTTTTATTAGCGTGTTGTATGTTCTGTTTTGGTTACAAGGTTATAAACACTGGTATTCATACACGTTTTATTCCATTTAAGTGTGTTGCGATTAATAAAAGGGACGTCACTCTATTTATACCGCGGATTAGTCGCACTAAGTTCCCCTAAAATAGGACCAGAAATTGCTGGTAATCGGCTAAGTATTCAGATTTAAAATATCGTCAGTATTTTAACAATTATTGTTGGCCATGATTCCGTTTCAAAGCTCGCCTAAGATCATTTTGTAACCTCGCCTACACTTAGTAAAATGGGCCTCTGGTTCGTTAAAGTTGCAATTTCATATTTTTAAGTTACATTTTTAAAATTTATTAAAATAAAGCCCTAAAATAGATGGTATCAATAAACAGTCCTACCTTGTTAAAGAATAATCCTATTAATCCTATAATTCACTATTGCCAGTTGAGAAATTGGCAAAAATATTATTTCCATCTTCAAATTCAAACGTTTGAAGATAACTACTCCATGGTGGAGAATAGAAAACAAGGGAGGTAATTGTGTTATTATTTCCGGTGTAAATGAGTTTTAAGTGTGAGAATGACACCTATGATCGTATAATAGTGAGTTGACAGCCTATTAAGCAAAAGACATAGAAATAATTATGTTTTGACTTTCTTAGAAAATATGAAATTGTAACTTTAACATCTTAAATGTAAGATATGTTTTGGTGCTTAAATTTTCCCTGCTCATTGGGACGGGTGATGCCGAAAATTGGGAGGTTTAAAGCCATTTGATTTCATTTCTGCCCAAGAATTTAAATATTGATCAGACTGACAAACCATTTGCCTTCCATGTGCGACTTTGACACAATCTCTTTGATTTGGGCCCACAATAAAATTTTTGCTTTAACGAAGTTTATGTGTTGATCTGTTTTGTGGGATGACAAACTATAAAAAACGAAACGAAATAGGATCTGTGTTTTAACCAGATTGTTGTTTTGTGTTCAATTGACGACAAATTAAGCCAAAAAAGAAACAAGCATTTGTAAGCTTATATATTCACTAGCAAATATAATCGTATAACACTTGACCAAGTAGATAACACATACAATTGGATACCACGAATCAATAGGCTTATCTACTCTAGCACAGATCATATTCTAAGATTTCATCAGATTTCGGAGCCACGGTGGCAAAGTGGGTAAGACGCTGGCTCGCTGGTCTGGAAGTCGTGGGTTCGTTCCCTGTGTTAGCCAAGAGAGTTTAATGGAATTTTCCGACATGGTTTCCACCCTGTCGGTGGTGCAGGACGGAGGGCCTGACAAGGACAGCTGTCTAGTCGTTTGGATGGGACGAAAAACCGAGGTCCCGTGTACACATTGACATGCACGTAAAGGATCCCTTGGCAGTTGTAATTCGATATAAGAGTAGGCCGTAGCGCCGCTGCCCGGGGAAAATTTCCCTCATAGCACAATGTGTGACATATGCCCGTCTTCATTACCTTAGTCGAAACAGAACAGTGGGACGTTAAACACCATTTCATTACTTCGTCAGGTTTCTCCCAAGGTCAATGAACCGGGATTACAATTGATTTTGATTAAACTAAAGAATTGGCATGTTATTGTGCTATATAGACATATCCCCCCCCCCCCCCTGAAAGTTTTCTGGTGACTTATTAAAATGAACGACATTAATATTTACAAATAATTACATGTATCCTCACTGTAACAATGGGCTAGGTATTGTTGATAACCTGCTTGGGTCAACAACAGTGGACATAAAGCCCGGTTTGTTTCCATCTCGCATACAAACTCGAAATCCTCAACATTAACCAGTTCTTCATTCCAAGCGTGATTTGATGGGTTAGTGTTATTGACATTGTCACACTCAACAGAATGGACACTTCAAAATATTTAAATCTTCAAGCCTTCATATTGTTTTAAATATAAAGGCTGAATTTACGACCCTGGATTTTCGGGGGGTTTTAACAGTTTACTGTGATTTCAATAAGCTACCATATAAGTTATAAATTACTGGTCGGGAGGGCGGCGATAGCTATTAGTTTGAGAGGACGCGTTGGTAATATTAGTCACGACCGATGGAACGAAATTAATATTGCGGGGCAGTTAACGTAGCGGGTCAAATGGGGTGTCGGGGACTCCTTCCAGCGTAGCGGCCCAAAATGGGATCCGGCGGCTGGTTCCAGGGGCAATTTTCGAACTAATGAACACATATTTACAAATTATTCAACCACCCTCACCACAGTTCCAACGTTTAGGTTTAGAAATATTAGGGATGCAGGCAAAAAATAAAATAAAAATTGTCAGTGCACAATTTGGGCGTCATGTGTTTTGACCGTGGCGGGATCCAGCTATTGGACCAATCAACCATGTCTGCTCCCATGCGTCGCTTACTGATGGAATGTATATTATCATAATGATTACTTTTACTTTTGTCACGGAAGTCATAAATGTGTGCATCGTCCAAATGCACAAGATGGCTATGTATATAGGCTATACACTTAATTAGGATTTGTACAAAAAAATCAAACAAATACTTCAGTGACAAGCGATATTTTAACATGCGTTTTTAGATTACTGAATACAATGAGAAATAAGGATGAGCACTGCACATTTTGGAAACATTGCACGCTTATAATACACTGCATGCATGATGTGTCAATACCAAATTTGCATTTTAGAAAAACCCAGAGTACCATCCCTTGGTAAGGCCACGTATATGAGTTGGGGATCAAGAGGTAAGGTGTGGGTGAAGAATATGTGTACAATTATCGCATTTAAAAAGAAACAATTAACCGTTCCACCTGTTACGTAGAATTTTACAGAGTTCAGAGACCGAGTACACTAATTAATACATGAATATCTATTCTGACCACAAGTATATTTTCATCATAGTCAACAGTGGGTAATTAACACACGTGCCTGTTTTCCATCATGTACGCGTAGAGGAATTTTTGCAGGAGGGGGTTATCCAGCCCATAATCAACACTCGATGACATCGCTAACCTGCGATATTTAGCGGATCGGAATACACTTTTTGAAAAACAATTAAAGATACATTAGTTAAGAGTTTTATAACGATTTGGCCATTCTCTTGTTATTATAATTGAAAAATAGATGATAAAAAAAAATGTTGAAAATTTCAGTCAAATTACTTTTTTCTGAACGGAATTGTATTGTCACTGTTAGAAGTTTGGACTAGAAATAGGCATCAATTGTGTCTTCGCCGTCTATGAGAATTGGCGATCGTTTGATTGACAAACGATAACTCCACCCACATATTCTCGATTATCAAGTAACATGCTCGATGGCTATGGTAGCCTCGCCTGGCAGGCTTTTCATCACCAGTTTCCGACTGTGACATGATGCAGCGAGTAACGGTAAACGTTAGCTTGGTCCGCCATTTATTGATTTAATTTTAAATGGACGAGGCTGTTTAAATCCAAACTGTATCCAAGCCATCCGTGGGTCTACAGGGTTGATTTTAAGCTTGTCGTGTAAATAAAGGTCTAATTAATAGTTTCTATATCATCTGAAGCCTAAATGGAGACTTACAATAGGCAGATTTAGCTCTTGCATAATGTCTGTTTAAACGTAAAAATAAATAATCGAGGTTTTGGTTTTTTTATCTTACCGACTTTAGTAATGATGATCGATGACAGCCTAAAATTCTAAAGCTAATATCTGGGTTCAGAATGGAGCAATTTGACTGAAATTTTCAGCATATTCTATTTACGTTATCTATTTTTAACTATTATAGCAAGAACTATCAACTCTTTATCTAATCTCCCATGATGCCACTTTAATTGGAGCGATGGTCGGAACTTGAAACTTGATCAGAAAACCAAAGCTGCTTTACTGAAACTGAAGCTAAACTTGGTTCCGTGTGGTGCATCAACTGAACTCCGTCATCACAAACCACCAGGTTTAGTATTTGTAATACTCGTGGGTAGCCTATCGGATCGACGGCCCAGTGGATCACGCCCCCCCCCCACCACCACCACCATCACACACACAATATATTTCAGTCGCGCGAAATGTAGTGAATGTAGGATTAAAGATACATTATTCAAGAGCTAAATTTGTCTATTGCGGGTCTTTCTTTAGGCCTTGTTATATAAAATTTTAATTAGACATTAATTAACATACAAAGACCATAATTAATTCTCGATGTCATCGGATTCTCGAAATTTTAACTAGAATAGAACGGTTCGGCCATTTAATGATTTAATTTAAAAATGGAGAAGCGAGACTAAAACTCGAATATACAAGTACCGTGGTTACGATAATAAACAAAAGAGGCACACATCGTATCAAAATTACAAACTGATAACTTGGCTCAGAATAAAGTAATTTGAATGAAATTTTCAATACATTCATTTTGCATTATCTATTTTTGAACTATTATAGCAAGAATGGCCACCCTTTTATCTAATTCTTACATAATGTAGGCTATGTTTAATCTGATGAATATCGGGTGTCTCCCACCCCCACCAGATCAGGCTAAATCACAACACGTTACCCGGTAAACATACTTGTGTCGACATCGGTAGTTTAAGTCATTTGACCAGGGTTAACCAACACTGTGGCACCCACCACTCATCAGTAAAGGAGACGTGTTGCATTCGTATTTACGGAATGCGATGGGGCCCACACCGGTCCGGTTTATCCGGTTCTGCTAACAATACTGGTACAAAACCTTAACCTAACCCCTAAAAAGTAAAACACATTTGTTCTTGCAACTTGTAGCTACTTTTAATACCGCAGAAAAAAATGTGGCACGTGCCTGTGTCTTTTCGCGCCCTTTTCATTAAAAGACGGTGTAAATCCAAACTAAAAACCCAATAGAAATCCTTCCGTGTTTAAGTTTCTAATCTGAGCAATCTCTACCACGCCTTACTCAAGTAATAAATAAACCGCAACAAAGAAGTCCACGCCTGTCACATAATAAAATATTTATCGAGAAATATTTGTCCGTGGCTATAAATTCCGTCACCCGTTAATAGCCGGGAGCGCGAAACTTGTGGATGATACTCCGTGACGTCACCAAGTTTATTTTTACATCCGGTGAAAGGTTGAATCGACTTGCGATTTGTTTTCTGTACCGGCGATTAAATCTGTGAAAATTGTGGACTTATTACAGGTAAGTGGAAATAATGGATATACCTGGTAGTTAGTAAGTTATTATTGAATATATTTCCATTGATAAAACCCATATGAAATGTGATTTGTTGAAGTTGTTGGCCAGATTTCGTCACGACAACAACACACACCTGTACTGAAGACAAGCCGCTGTAACCACCTTTACAATGACACAGGTGAAAACACAGTTATCAATGGGTTTAGGCTTGATAAAGTTTATCTGAACGAAGGGTTTGTCTTCTAATGTATACTGTATATATACCCTTACTACATGTTATGATATTTATATTTGATCAAGGAGTAAATACGAACTCCCAGTGTACAGATTCCACCTACATATACGTATTTAAAAATAAATATTTCTGGCATTTATGTTTTATTATAGTCAAGAATGACCAGATATTTATATAGGCCGAACTTTACATCTTCCCTTCAAAAATAACTATTGTAATTCTAAAATGTTGCAAAAAAAAGGCTATAGGCTACCTTTTCTTTAAATTGGTCATTCCAGTTAACTGTACAATATGCACATCGCATGAATTAACAATTTTTTGGGGGATAAATCAACTATTGGATACACCGTCCTATCCCTTTCCTCAGGACCTGTTCATATTAAGGAAGTTGAAAACATCCCCCCAAATTTCTTTGTTTGTTTTCACAAAACATACATGTAACTTCAATTTACTTTTAAGAAACATGAATGTAACTAACTTGCTTTAAAGGAGCTAAATCGCTAATATTTGGGACCTAGAAATTGACACAAATGGGTCGCAACACATATAATAATGTAATATGAATGTATATAAACTGATTTACATTCAATATTTCCGGTTTTACTCTAATTTCAAATCAGTTATGTTCCAGTCTTCACCGATAGTATTTACTGCGCATGCTCTCCAGATAAGAATATGACATCACCGTTTGACATGACATGTGGAATATGTCCAGCCTCGTTCTTCGAGTCCCTTCTTACCAATGGCGCTGAAACGCATTATGGTACACGATTCGTGTACCAATGGTAAAATGTTTAATTTGTCTTAAATATTGGATATCAGCAGCCCATCTTTTAACGGCAAGATCACAACATCAATGTTGATTTAAATTAACAAATAATTCGTGTTTTCAATGTCGAAGACTTTGGATGATATTGAGTTAGAGACTTAGCTACTTTAATAGAGGTCAGAATAAAGTATGGAATCTAATTGATCTAATGTGGGATTTCGATTAGAAAAACTTAAAAGGATTAGATTTTGTTTAATAAAAGAATACAAAATCTATTATATTATATCTTAACACTGACTTTATTTTAAATCTAAAATTTACAACTTGGTGTGACAGTCTCACCAAGTTAAACAATTAAACAATCAACATCAAGAATCCAATGAAAGTAGGCTAACAAATATTTTCCATCCTATTTCCAAGAAGTGTAGTCATTTTAATTATTACAAATTTATAATGTGTTTTACAACAATCATGTTTTTCACCTACAGTAGAAGGTACAGTGGGTCTATTCACTGACACAGTTTACCTACTAACAAAACTATATCACACATTTAACAACATTTAAAAACTTTGAATAGAAATTATCTAACAAAAGTCATCCGTTTTACTAACTTTCACATGAGTATAATAGACTGATACAGCTGTATGAGTCACAGAATGTTTTATGTATAAACGTTATTTACCTCGATTAAAATTGTTGCTTTCAACATTTTTAACAGTCATTCTTTACATAAACTATACTAGAATAATTGATTGTGAAATATATTTATGTGTATGTAGGAATATATTATGTATATTTACGGTTATCTTAAAGCCCTTAATCTAATCATAATTTGAGAAATTTTGAATCCCCTGTGATGTACAATATTGGGATAGTTGAATCTTTAATAGTGATATCAGCCCCATTTCATTTTTTTTTTTTTATACTTTCGATGACCTACACTACATGAAGATCTGACCTGTTGTAGTGATAGGTCACGTCAGAGGTCATACGAGTGGCTTTTTACCCTATGATGTCAGACATTGATTAATCAACCAGCATTGACTTTTCTAGTGGTTTACCCACAGTTCCGTGCACAGTACGCTAAAAACTTGCCAAAACAGACCGCTTCATTGGCTAATCCCTCACAACTCTTCCAGATTCCGGTAGTGAAGACACGTAAAACAAAATATGATCTGTGTTTTAATCAGAATTTATTTAATTACAAAGATAGGATGAATTGAAAAATGTGTAATGTTCCGCATCTTCTGCAGATAATATATAGAAGAATTGGGTAAAGTCTTTTGATGTGAGGGGTGGGGGTGGTGGCTGAATGGTTAATGCATGCACGTTGCATCATTAGGTCTGTCATTGAATCAAATGGTGTGCTTTCAAATCCTCGCTTGTATGTGACAAGGAGTAGGGTCATTTGTCCAACCTCGTGGGTTTTCTTTGGGTCCTCCGGTTTTCTCCCACTGCTAAAGACCCCTACATGCAAGCAAATTATTGAAATAAAATCGAACTGTGTGTTAGTCCCAAAATGATGTAGTTGGTGTCAAGTGGACTTTAAACTCATTTCTGTCTCTGTCTCTCTCTCTCTCTCTCTCTCTCTCTCTCTCTAAAAGTAGTATCAGATCAAAAGGTTCAATTCCTGTTAGTATTTAGAAATATATGATCTATTGAAAAAATTTCAATATTCAGCATCCTGTTCAAATGATACATGTATATAGAATTGTTGGTTAAAGTCTTTTGATGAAATGAAATGGGGTTTAACATCCTACTGTTCTGCTCCAAACTGGCCTAATGAAGATGGGTTAACACCATACAGTGTGCTATGATGGAAATTTTGCCCGAGCACTATGGCCTATTCTTACATCAAAATCTAACTGCCAAGGGATCTTTTACGTGCACGCCAATGTGTACACGGGACTTTGTTTTGTTTTCCCCATCCGAACGACTAGACAGCTGTCCTTGTCAGACCCTCCGCCCTGCATCACTGACAAGGGGGAGTCTTTTGATGAGCCTCTTTTTAATCTGGTTCAATTCAAACTGTAAGGTTATCATTGATTTGGATCAAATTGTCTGAGCTGTGAAATATTAAATATTGTCCTAGAAATACATGATCAGGATGATTGACTAGAGTATATTGACTATAGACTTGAATAATTAAATTTAAATAGATTAACATGCCTCAGTACACTTATCAAATTACCTATATATCTCAAAAGTTCATCAGATCTTTTGACATACATGTAGAACACTCCAGTTTTGCAAAACATATTTATAGATTTGGGACACCGAACACCTTTTCAAAATGTTGAATGTTATCTGTTAGGAATACAAGAAAGATGTTAAGTACGTTAGAATTTGTAATATGTGGTGAGATGTTAAGTACGTTATAATTTGTAATATGTGCTGAGATGTTTAGTATGTTAGAACTTGTAATATGTGCTGAGATAGTTAGTATGTTAGAACTTGTAAAATGTGCTGAGATGTTAAGTATGTTAGAACTTGTAATATGTAATGATATGTTTAGTACCTTAGAAGTTGTAATATGTAATGAGATGTTAAGTATGTTACAACTTGTAAATGTAGTAAGAGATTAGAACTTGTAAAATGTGATGGGCCGTTGTTGATATGTTATTTATAGATGGGTGACACTGAACACCTCTTTCAAATGTTAAATGTTAGGATTACCAGAAAGATGTTGAGTACATTAGAACTTGTAAAATATGGTGAGATGTTAAGTATCGGTACGTTACAAATTGTAAAATGTGGTAAACCATGGTTATATAAAATAAATAGGTTGATAAATTGTTTTGTGATGGGTGTCGTATATATATATATATATGCACATTGTGTTTTATATAATTTGTAACATCATTAATCATTCATCACTATTTTCACAACTGTTACAATTGTTTACTTTTTGACATAAGTAGAGTTGACATACCTTACTGTTAACTATACAAACATTTACAAGACTTAATTAGTTTTAAATATTCAATTTTACTTACTGTAAGTTCATATAGACCTCTTGTTTTATGAAGGTCTTACAGGTAATTGTTCAGTAACAGTGCAAGGATTTTGAGTAGCGGGGTGCAAAGGCGTTACTTCTAGAATTCCGGGCAAAATACAGGATTTTGAGAATGGGAGAAGAAAACCTGCCTATTGGAGCTTCAAATGACGAGTACATACATGTACATAATTCAAGTTGATTCAAGTTGCGTGATTTTGATTCCAGCTTAAAATAAAGTTGAATCCACGTGTTAGTCTTGAAATGAACAAGTATGTGTCGAGTGAATGTTAAACTCTCTCTCTCTCTCTCTCTCTCTCTCTCTCTCTGGAGTTAAAACATACATGTACTATATTAGGGTTATCTAGAAACTTATTAAAACTTACAAACTTTCTCACATACAATATTTGAGAACTCGAAAATGATGGTTTTAAATGACTTAATTGAGAGACAAACAATGAACATAATTCGAGATTATTGCAAGTAGCAGAACTTTAAACTGTTTTAATTGTTCAATTGATGTATATATACAACAATTATAGTAGGATTAAAAGCTGGTTAATTATAACAAATTATTCGCTAGCATAAACCTATTGCTGCTTTGCACAGGTAAAATCAAAAAACAAAAAAACGTCGTCAGCAATGTGTTCATACATTTCTAAAGGTCCTTTGGTAAGCTTTTTACATTTTGTCGTTGTATCAAGAATTCTTATAGGCAAACTTAAAATTTTCTGAATGTTTTGTTTACTACTTTTCTCATGTATACTGGAAGTGAAAGACTAGATTGTATATGATTCTCTTTAGATTGTATTTACACAAAATCAACAGTTAAACGTGATCCTTTAAACATTAACATACCTAAAGTCAACCTGTATCCTGTTGGTAAATTTGACCAATTAACCTGTGCTTGTTACAATGACTTCTCCCTGTTGTAAATAAACCTTCCATGATGATAGAAAAAAAACTTTCAGACTTTCTAAAATTATTTGCACAGGTCAAGTTTTAAAATAGATATTTATTGGTTGTTTATCTGCGGCCTAATAAGTTCAAATACCCGCCAGATAATCGCCTCGTTGACACTACAACATGTCAAATACGATCATTTGCCTTCAAGACAACGGTTTTCGGCTTGATGTTTTAGGAAAAATGTCATTTGAATATAATAACCAACCCAAATGTTAATATAATTAAATTGAAAATATAGCTATATTAAAGATGAAAGATTCTTGCGGCATTTTTAAGACAATAACCTCTACGATTTTACCGCAATTAATTAGCAGTATCAATGAACTTTTGTATGAAAACCTGAAAGGATGGGTAAGATAATGTCAATGTCATCTAGTCTGCGGTTAATTCTATGGTGTGGGATGTATCAATGCATTATAGACAATAAATTGTCACTGTTTTATCAATAGACATTTATATTTTATTGAAACTAGCCATGTCCATCGATAAAATAAGACAAATATTTGTAATGTCATTTTACATGAAACCTTTATACCTATCAGTATTAATCCATTAGAAACATTTAGTAACTGGATAGAGTAATAAACTATAACACTATAACAATTACCAGTACTCAATTTATTTGGACCACGTTTTGAAGAGTATTCTCTGAAAGTTTCAATCAAGCCTTTGATCTTGTTTTTGTCTTGCATGGTTTCATATCTGTTATCTGTTATTATATATGATTGCCCTACAAAATGTTACTATACTTACTTCAAAACATTAGGAGAATTCTCTTTGAAGCATTAACCCAAATAAATTGAATAATTGTTTTATCGCAAAGTATGTGTTATAGTTTATATATATGTATTTGATGTTGGTAAGGGTAACTTTTACATAATATTTGTTCAGTTTGGTAAAGTCATGTGGCATGGTTTTAATTCCCAACTTGTTCTTTGACAAGGAGTAGGGTCGCTGTACAACCTTGTGGGTTTTCCTTCCACTGCTAATGACCCCTACTCACAAGCAATTATTGAAATAAAATGTACTGTGTGTTAGTCCTGAAATGACCTAGTTTGTGTTGAGTGGACGATAAACACCATCTCTCTTATTTAGATTGATTTGATTGGCTTCTGATCCTCAATTGCACTTTTCGGACAACAACTGATTTTTCACAATGGATTATCTAACGTTTTTTAAGAAAAAAAACCAAAAAATTATGGATAGATCATCTCAATGCCTGGATTCAGTCAGTTTTAAAAATATTTTACCGAACACTGGATTTTTGATTATGACATTTGAATACATTGCTGAATGTTCAGAATAATCAAAACATCATTTCTTTGTAAATACTGAAAGAACTGCACGATTTCTAAATTGTTATTCCTTTCTTAACTTTTACAATATTGTGGAACTGGAAGGTAACCTTTTTCCAAATCCAATTAACATTATGCCAATTTTTTATTATGTTTTATTTTTTTGTCGTTTACTCAACTTAATCTGGAGCCATGGTGACTAAGTGAGTGAGACGCTGGCTCGCTAGCCTGACAAGGACAGCTGTCTAGTCATTCGGATGGTTCGAAAAACTGAGTTCCCGTGTATACATTGGCGTGCAAGTAAAATATACCTTGACAGTTGGAATTTGACATACAGGTAGGCCATAGTGCCGCTGCCCGGGCAAAATGTCCCTCATAGTCATTTGGATGGTTCGAAAAACTGAGTTCCCGTATATACATTGGCGTGCAAGTAAAATATTCCTTGACAGTTGGAATTTGACATAAGGGTAGGCCATAGTGCCGCTGCCCGGGCAAAATGTCCCTCATAGCACACTATATGGTATATGCCCAACTTCATTATCAACCCATCTATCAAAAACTGTGATACAGAAAACTCTAAAAAAAAATGTTTTGAAAATCTTTGAATTCTGAGTGATTTGATCTTGGTCAAACATATTATTACTCTGTCGTCACAGATCAGAAAGCTTTTTTCTTAAACATGTATTTAAATGTTATTGTAGAGCCAATCCCAGTGAAACAGGATGATAATAATTGATAACCTTTTTCCTTGCCATATGGTGGCCTGGCGTTCAAATGAGACATAATGGTTGTTATTGTAAATATTTGTAACATTGTAGGAGTTAATCAATATCAATTTTCGATATATTCAACGATTTCTAGTAATTTGTGGTACTGATTGCCATCTGATATACAAAATTAACACTATCTATCTACAACTAGCGCCGCTAATTGACCGACATTTTAATTAATAAATCAGTGATATTAGTCGAAGACGCTAAGTATACTTCATCAATTTAATATATTCGGAAAAGATTATTTATACTTTGTGTGTATGTAAGATGTAAAAAAGATCAGATGCTACAGTTTTTAATGGATTCTTTTCAAATTTGGGGTGAAGCATTGTGGTTATGAGAGGATATATCATATTGATATTCATCATTCTGTGATTTTCCTTCCCAGGGATATGCCTCCTTTTCTGGAAGCCTTGTGAACGTGACATATGCTATAGATTTTAACAGATCTTTTTCAAAATTGATGGTAAGGATAGGGGTCATACGAGGAGTAAACTCTCTTGATATTCAGCGTTCCATGACTTTCCATGCCAGAGTTATGCTCTCTTTTCTCAAAACTCCTGTGGTCACGATAGAGACTATAATTTTAACAGATCTTTTTCAGATGTAATGTGAAGCATTGGGGACGTGTGAGGGCAAACCCTATTGATATTTAGCGTTCCACGATCTATAGAGGCTACTGTTTTTTTGTTTTTTTTTCAAACTTCAAATGTTCCTAATCAACTACATCCCAATTTTCTTTTCTGATAAGGTGCTGTCGAGACACAGCTGCTGCATGGCTATCTTTTAATGTGGCGGTCATTCGGGGCAGAGATCTAGTCTCAAAGTAAATAGTTCTCTGTGTGCAGAATTTCAATCTGACTATTGTGTGGTGAATGGCAATCTGACTATTGTGTGGTGAACGGCAATTTGACTATTCTGTGTGGGAATAGCAATCTGACTATTCTGTGTGGGAATAGCAATCTGACTATTCTGTGTTGTGAATGGCAATCTGACTATTCTGTGTGGTGAATGGCAATCTGACTATTCTGTGTGGGAATAGCAATCTGACTGTTCTGTATGGGGAATAGCAATCTGACTATTCTGTGTGGGGAATAGCAATCTGACTATTCTGTGTGGGGAATAACAATCTGACTATTCTGTGGTGTTATTCCGGAAAGAATAATGAATCTCCTTAACATCGTCTGCAATAATAAAGTGCTTTTCACTGTTCTGTACAATTATATACAAAATTAAGATTAAGACTGGTGTGCATCCTGGTTCTTTGGCACACTTTAACAAATACAAGGGAAGATAACATGTGACTGTTCAGGAAACAATTTCGATTTAAAGAGTGTATTTCAGTTCTTAATACATTTATTCAATGCAATTCATTCTGAAATTAACAGATTTGTTTAGAATAAGAGAAGTAAACATTAGACATCCCTAGGTGAAATGATATAAACTATTACATTGAGAATAAAATTGGAAGAATTTAGGTCTGTATTTAGATTGGTAATTGGGAGAATTTTACAAACATTCTGTGATCAGAACACAACAGGTATGGTACACATAACTAACTAGTTTGTCATTTATTTAAATTTTATGGCTCACTTGCTGGGGTTGTTGTCTAGTCATGTATGTACTTTAACCAAATCCATTTAGTTCATTGATCTTTATGAATTCCAAATTTTAACATGTCAAAAATATTTTTAAAAAAATTAAATTAAATCAATTAAAAGATAACCAGATCCATTTAGTTCATTGATATTAAAGAATTTTAACATATCAAAAATATTTTAAAAAAAATTAGATTAAATCTATTGAAAGAAAATCAATATTTAATCAATATCAACATTCAGATAAATACAGTCCATCTTTAACAATTTCACATATCAATAGATTTTATTACAAAATCTATCTCAAGATTTCTATAAAGGGACCGAGTTAAGAAGATTATATTATTATTAAATTTGACAGTATATCAGTGTCAACTTTAAGTCTGGTTGAAAGCTCTTTCATTTTCTATTTGTTATCTTAATCTGAAAATTGGGTGTTGTTCTTTTTGACAAGATGGATGACAAGTTGTAGGATTAAACACTCAAGGGTAATTTCTACCTTTATTTGATTATGAACACCCACATGTTGAAAATAAACCAATGTATTATTATAATCTATTGAAGAACTTTGGTGGATATAAATTTAGAGGGTGTGTATTTCATATACTTTATATATATTTAAATGTTTATTTTATTGTTTAACAGGTTGGGGGTCAAATGGTCAAAAACATGCGCTTTAGATTATAAGGTCTGTCATGGAGTCAAGTGATGTGGTTTTCGATTCCACACTTGCACATGACTAGGAGTAGCATTGTCTGCCTAAGTTTTCTGCCACTGCAAATTATCAAAATATAGTACCATGTGTTAGACCAGAAATAACCTAGTTTGTGTTGAGTGGACCTTAAACCTCTCTCTCTCCCCCCCCCCCTCTCTCTCTCTCTCTCTCTCTTTCTCTCAGTAATAATGGCTTAAATCAAGTGATCCTTTGACTTTATGTCACAGATTTAGAAAAATAAGGGTGTCAGTAGTGATTTGTGGCATGCATCTTGACTCGAATACAACATTCAATTTCATCACAAACAAAAACCTAAAATTTAAATAGAATAATTAGTAAATTTTGCATAATGTCGAGGGGGGGGGGGGCTGGGGCCCCTGGGCCCCCCATCTAGATTCCACCCCTGTGTTTATGTTACTGTAGTTATGATAAGTATTAGCCTGTATCAAGCCTCTAAGGCAGGATAAATCTGAATTTATATCACCTGTATCATATATCTACAAAGGTAAAAGTTTATTCACAATAAAATGGTCTGGCTGTGACCACATGTTGATTAAATCACCAGTGTTGACACTTTAAATGTCTATATATTATATATACATCCGATTTTATTTACCTATTTAGATTGTATTTATAACCAGACAATCATAAGTAAACAATTGATACATATATTATTGCTTGTTAAATGGGCGTAAAATGCAGATTTTTTAAAGATATACCAAATGCCATTTATTAAATAAATGTATGTGTTTAGTTTTCTGGCTTATAGGATGCAAGAAACTGAATTGTTCGTAATGTAAACAATGAAAGTTCATATATCAACAGATAAATGTACTTAATACCTACATGATCTGTCAAACAGTAGTAGTGTATCCCAGATGTCAAAAAAAAATATGTGGAGGAGGTCCATAAAATGTAAATAATCCTAAAATGCATATTTGAAGAGATGGGAGGGCACAGTAAACAGGAGTCTGTAGGCTAAATGTTAGTGTTGGTTTATAAAGTCAACTGTGGGTCTCTGGGTCTCCAGTGGCTCGATTAATAAAAAAGTGATGACCGAAACTATGCGATGTCTATCAAAAATAGAACATTGATCTACTACTGAAGTACATTCTTTATTAGAATTGGATACTGTCTAGCGATGAATAATTTACCGTGGTATATCAGTGTGATAGATTTATAACTTATATGATATACATACAGTATTGTGTGCTATTTTTCATTGTGCATTTCATAGATTCTCAAAGACAGGTATGTGAGTGTTTCTGCTGGGAAAAAATTGGATTAAGCAGGGCTTATGTCAAGATTGCAACTGGGAGCAACTGTTTTCAACCAGTTTCAAGTGTGCTTATGTGGATCAAATCAACAATAATTGCAATAATAATTGCTTTGAGTTTTAAGAGGCGCTCAGGTCGACCGTTTTCAGTCGAAGCCAGTTACTCGCAGTTGTATGTTCAACATAAGCTTCACTTTAGAAATCATAATCTTTGTATGGAGTTTTAATAATTAATGGGAAAGATTCACCGAAATTCAAGTCTACATGTTAGATGTGTGTGACTTTGTCTAAATATATATGTGGGGATCACGGTGGCTAAGTGGGTAAGACGCTGGCTCGCTAGTCTGGAGGTCGGGTGTTCGATCCCTGCATTGGCGAGAAAGTTCATCCCGATTTTCTGGCGTGGTTCCCCCTGTCAGTGATGCAGGACGGAGGGCCTGACAAGGACAGCTGTTTAGTCATTTGGATGGGATGAAAAACCGAGATCCCGTTTACACATTGGTGTGCACATAAAAGATCCCTTGACAGTTGGAATTCGATATAAGAGTAGGCCATAGTGCCGCTGTCTGGGCAAAATTTCCCTCATAGCACACTGTATGGCGTATGCCCGTCTTCATTAGCCCAGGTTAGGAGCAGAACAGTAGGACGTTAAACCCCATTTCATTTCTTTTCATTTTTACATAAGCTCCGCTTTAGAAATCATAGTCTTTGTCTGGAGTTTTAATAATTAATGGGAAAGATTCACAGAAATTCAAGTCTACATGTTAGATTGTGTGTGACTTTGTCTAAATATATATGTAGGTATATGCATGCTGTTCTTAATGGACGTCTTGATGCAATAAATATCTTATCTTATGTTGATCAAGTTTGTAATGATGGTCGCTAACAGATAGCAGAAATGAAATATTTAGGTCATTAAAAGGGAGTTGGTCCAACAGACGATTTATAGTGTATTATAAATTTTATGACTGGTCATCTTGCTATTGTTCTTGGTTATTAATTTACTTCCTAATGTTTGGATATCCACCTCATTCAAACTTTGTGTCTGGTCAAGGAGGTATTTTTGTATTATCTTTATATTTATTACTGCTAGGTTATCTCTCATTGTGGGCTGAGACAGTCATTGAGATTTTTCAATCCCGGTTTACATTTGTCAGAGATACTGTGGTGTCTGGGAGGTTAACAAGTAAAATGAGTCTAGTCATTGGTAAGGTATAAAAAGCTATGGTCTATTGGTTTACACATTAACAAACATGTGCTACAGTGGCATAGTGAATAAGGTGCTGACTCACAAACCAGGAGATCCAAAGTACGACCCTGGTGTTGGCAAGGAACAGTGTATAGACATTCGTATGGGATGAAAAACTGAGATCCCATGTACACATCGGCATGTACATTAAAGAACCCTTGGCAGTTGGAATTTGAGGAAGAGTATCTGGAAAAGCCTCTGTCCGAAGAATGTCCCACTTGGCACACTACATAGCATACGCCAGTTTTCATTAACCCTGTAGGATGTTAAACCCCGTTTAATAAAGCACCAGAATTCAGATAACTTAAGTGGTGGACACACTAGCCGAATGATTCGGCCGAATCAATCGGCGCTGAATTTTATTCTGCCGAATGGGTGGACACACTAGCCGAATGCTTCGCCCGATTCAACCTGTCGATTGCATCACCTTTCACGTCACATAATTAAACATGGCGGCGTCTATGTCTTCAATCTATCATGTGACCTCTCGATATGGGTGGTGATTGGCTAATGAATTCTATATTCGGCCGAATGCTTCGGCGAAGCGGACACACCAGGCGAATATAATTCGGCCAAATATATCAAACCTGTTTGATTCGGGCGAATCATTCGGCCGAATAGAAATTCGGCCGAATGATAGTGGACACACTAGGTGAATTTCGACATCGATTGATTTGGCCGAATCATTCGGCTAGTGTGTCCACCGCTTTAAAGAGGGCATTATTCAAGAGCTAAATCTTCTAATTACAGGTCTTTCTTTAGGCATTAAATGTTATTATAAATTATTAATTAGACATGACAAGACCATAACCAATCCTCAATGCCATCAGATGGCTCCGATTTTAAGTAGATTAGAACGGTTTGGCCATTTAATAATTTAATTTCAAAATGGAGAAGCTAGGTTAAGTCTCAAATAACCAGCACTGTGGTTATGATAATAAACAATCAATACACACATCTTGTCAAAACAACAAACATTGATAACTTCGCTCAGAATAAAGTAATTTGGGTATGAGTAATATACTAATTTTGCATTAACTATTTTTGAACAAAAAATACATAATGTATCTTTAATACACCACCATTGTTTAATGTAGCCAGACGCAGAACAAATGGCAGTTGAAACTAAATGATAATAATGAGAAACAGAATGATAATAATAACGTATTTTAATTTACAAATGGTTCCGCATATATCAAATAACTTGTAGCAGTAGTCATCATTTGTCATTGTGTATCCAAATTTATTGCTTTTTAATGACAAACTGTAATTATTTTGCCAAGCTTTTAATGATTGTTGATATAGAAGTGGATGTGTTCTGGCAAGCTATCTGTTAATCACATCCCATAATTACGTTATTTACATCTTTAATCTGTGACATTTAATGGAGTGTCACCCACACAGTTTGTCTTTATTTATTGTTCTTTTTTTGGAGTTTGGATATAATCATGTCACATGACCTGTCTGTCAGTTGTGTATAAGAATACAAAGACATATTACACACATACATGTATTAACATATATATTATTCATCCTTCCTTCGTTCCTTGAGAGGTTTTCAAAAAATAATTGTCACAAGATTTATGATTCAGATTTTATTTTTAAAAACTATTTTCAAACTGATAATTAGAAAAAAGTAACAGCAAACTGCAGTTTAGTAACCACTTTGTTTATTTTGTCTCAAATTTTGCTACCCAACAGTGCAGTGTAAAACATGAAGTTTATGGAGAGAGAGAGACAGACAGAGGTTTTGAGACTAACATATTGTTCAACTTTACTTCAGTAATCTGCTTTCATGTATGGGTCTTTAGCAGTGGGGGGATCTAGAGAAGACCTACGAGGTTGGACAGGCGTCCCTACTCCTTGTCATGTACAAGCGGGGAATCGAAACCACACCACTTGACTCAGTGACAGACCTTGTTAGCATTTAGCCATGGAACTCTAATCAGTTCAGTAATATTCCCTTTAAACCACTGCTTCATCTGTTTCGATGCAGTGTTGAACAGAGTCATGATCTGAAGATATACATGTATATATATATATATATATATGATCATGTGCAGTTACATGTACATTGCATGTAATAATACTTCTGGTGTTGAAACAATTGAGTATTCCGTAATACTGTATAATTCAGCATATTGTATCGATCCGATGTTGGAAGTGACAGAGTTCACTGTAGTTTGATTCACCTGTAAATGACTGTAGTATAAATCTGTGATTAAGGATTAAATATAGAGTTAATCCTGCTGTTAATCTTCCTGTATGTTTTATTTATATATTTTTACCTGTCTATTTTAGTGTGTAATGTAAAGACTGAAGTGATAGTCAAGATGAATGCAGGTAAAGTTTGGATTTATTTTATTCTTGTTCTAAATCGAAAACATTTTAAGGCGTAATATTCTAGATTAAAAGGCAAATATGATCATGGTCTTATTAAAAATCATATTGGTCCATAATGTAGATTTATTAAAGATCACATTGATCCAAAATAAAGTCTTAACAAAAATGATAGATCCAAAAGAGGGTCTTATATCTAAAACTACATTGATCCAAAATAGGGGCTTATCTAAAATCATATTGATCCCCAAATATGGTTTCATCTAAAATCGTGTTGGACTTGAATAATTGAAATTGATTGGTGCTAAACTCCTTATGTAATATATGGCAATTTAAAGTTTAGATAAAGAGTTGACAGTTCTTCCTTTAAAAGTTAAACAATAGATAATGTGAATAGAATATGCTGAAAATTAAATTTTATACTAGCCTTGTTCATCATTACTAAAGTCGGTATGATAAAAAACAAAGTCTTGATCATCCATTTTTACGTTTAATCATCCTTCACAAAATGTATTCCAATCCACTAAATATCACAGGCTAGCGATGGCATCGAGAGTTGATTATGGTCTAGATAAGTTAATTAATATCTAATTGATAATTTAGATAACATTTCAGGCCTAAAGAAAGACCTGCAATAGGCAGTTTTAGCTCTTGCATTATGTATGATTAAGACCATTGTGACCATGCCTATTCTTCACTTTGTTGCTTCTTTACATGATTAAGAAATAAATTCATTTCTGCTTAGTTTGGTCTTAATGACGATTGCATTCTCTAAAATATGAAATGAAATAAAATGAATTGGGGTTTAACGTCCTACTGTTCTGCTCCTATACTGGGCTAATGAAGACGGGCATATGCCATACAGTGTGCTATGAGGGAAATTTTGCACGGGCAGCGGCCTTAACGCCTACTCTTATATCGAATTCCAACTGCCAGGGGATCTTTTAGTGCATTCCATTATATACACGGGACCTCGGTTTTTCATCTCATCCGAAGGACTAGACAGCTGTGCTTGTCAGGCCCTCCGTCCTGCATCACTGACAAGGGGAAATCACGCCGGAAAATCTGGATGAACTTTCTCGGCCAATGCAGGGATCGAACACCCGACCTCCAGGCTAGCGAGCTAGCGTCTTACCCACTAAAATATGCATAAACTTGTGCTAGATAACTATGATATTTTAACAGTTTTTGAACTAATGTTTATAGAATAGTAGATATTATGAAATACATACCAAGAATTTCCCTTAGTTGCTGGTTAATGTCGATCCTAAAGTAAGAGCAAAAATTGTCCCTAAATGGAAAGATTTAGTCTAAAATGAATATAAGATATGTTGTGGTAAAAAGCAAGTTTACTTTGCTGGTTTGTCAAATTAAAAAAAATTCTAGTGAAATAACTATCCGATCTGTTGAGAAGAAATTTTTAAATTTAGGGAGTTTTTTTTAAAGAATAAACAAGAGGATATCGTAAAGTAGTATTGAAGATTGGCCTGATATAGAGAAGGCTGATTTCCTGATTGCCTGCTAATAACAGTGACTGATATCTATAACCAAACATAGAATAAAAAGAGAGAGAAAATCAGCAAGATTGGAAGTGAATAATTTCAAACCTGTAATACGCAGTAAATGTCCATAATATTTTAAAAATTCATTATTAAATTTCAATGAATTTTTATATACCGGTATCCACATTTCATATCGACATATATTGTTTTCTCCCCTGTGCGTCTGTCCATCTAGTTACATTTTGTTTGTGGACACCTGTAGCTACAGGTCACAACCTTTATCTGATTTTGGCAAAATGTAAAATATAGGTTTATAGTTTATATACAAAAGATCTCAGTTCCTTTCGATATTCTTATGTAGTCTAGTGCATGAGTTTTACATCAAAAAGCAGAATATTTATGCAAATTGGGGAAGTAATTCATCACTGATGTTTTACTGTTATTTTGATTCCCCAGTGTCTAAAAATGGTATAGGAAAAAGATTAGATGAAGTATTATTCCTCATGACATAACAGTATTTAGTAGTTTTTTTCCAACCTATGTAGATAGCTAATATCTTTGCAAATCATTATGGGTAAGGGACAAGTCTAATGTAAGTTTCACCTGGTATTCTGGTTTCCACCCACTTCTAAAAAAGCCTGAAATAAAAGGTACTATATGTTAGTCCCAAAATGACTTAATTTGTGTTAAGTGACTGTTAAACCCAATTTCTCTCTTTCTCTGTCCCATCAAATAAGATATGGTGACTATGAAAAATAATTGATTTTTGTACTATTCCTTATGGCTATATCTTTACTTGCAATTTGCTTTGTAGACAATTTGATCACTGTTATCTCAGTTCAGATCTGCACTTTGTATATTTCTTGCTAGATAGGCCATCTGATCAGTGTACCTGTACGACTGGTATGGGAACTGCTTTATTTCATGAATTATTCATAAATAAAAGCACAACCTTTAAAGATAACAAAAATAGCATGCAGAAATGATAATGAAAGAATAAATTGTGTTGTATTTTTTTTTATTGCTTGGGGCTAACAAATTAGAAATCATACTCTTTTGACACAAAACACTAATCTTTTGGGGTTTATATATGAGAAAAATACCGGAGTCCTTATTGTTGATGCACATGTACTTAAATCGATCTATATATAGATCAAGTCCTCTTAAATGTCCGGGAAAGATCGTTCACCTCAAAAATGCCATCGTCTATTATAAGTGATTTTGTTTTAAGTGGATATCAAAGAATTTTTCACATTTTTTCCAACTTGATATTTTTTTCATGAGCCATCTGATAAGAGTTTATTAATAATATTTATTAGGTTGTTGAGATTTATCATTCTATACATTTTCTATAAATATTCCATGTGATCAATCAAGCAAAGAGATAAAAAACAACATTTACTACCTACCAACTGTATAGTGAAAAGTTTATAAATAACCCAAATTCTTCAAACAAATTTACTTTGCTGTATTAATGTGTGTATATATAGCCTAATAATTGTGTGGATATAGGTTTTTATGTAGAGATTTTTGGGGTAGGGGTTTAGGGAAAGGAGACTAGAAGTGTAAATGGCACACAGGGGAGGAGAGTAGAGGTGTAAAGAGCACAGGGGGGGAATGCAAGATAATTTGTTACTGTTAAATACTTTATTGTAAAGAGACAATGCAAGTACCTTCCAATTTTGTGAACTATGAGGTCGTAGGGCACAGGTCTCTTGACTATGATGATTTTGTGGCAACGTCACGTTATATCCAGTGATAACATTTATCGCTATGTGAATTTTTGGGCATACATTTATCCCAAGTTTTGGTGTAATTATTGGCGCGAATAATGTTGGGATTTACTGCTGATGCTATATTAATCTACTCGACACAATCCCATTAATACCTAATTACAGACAGATTCATGTAACGCAAAGAAATCTGTCCTTGAGTTTGTCCCGCACTCTTGAAAACTCAATACACATATCAAACTAACTTAAAACAGTGTTTTCATGAGAAAAAAAAAATTGTATCCGGCAACTTAATCCTTCTGCCTACCCCCCCCCCCCCCAGCAGTGTTTTTCAATACAGAAGATCATCAAGATTGTTAAAATTAGGATGCTGCTCACCCCACCCTTGCTACGCTACATTGTAGATATATTATATAGATAAACATATACTATGACTTGTATAGTGATCAGTTTTAATTTTGACGATCGTAGTTCCTCAAGCTGCTAATATACTTGTATGTTCGTAATGTTTATTAGTGAAATGTCATAGGTGATAATGAGGCTCTAATTAATATCATATAAAGATATAGGTATATTAATTAATAATTATTTCCTTAATGTCAGATTTTATGATATTTTATATGTAAAATATTAGTGATGTTTCAACATCGAAAATTGGCCGATAAGTGGCCTGTCGCTTGAAATTGATTACGTTGATTCCAGCGGTTTTGTCGATACTGGAGTTAGCAATATCTTTTTAAAAAGACTCTGTAAATACCTTTAAAGTATGATTATTGCTGTGAACAAATTAATCTTTCTTGCTTGCCACTCTACCCTTTTATGTTTATTTTCATGCATGTGATCAACTCTCATTGCATTTTCCCGACTAACAATAACATGTATCTACATTAATCATCACTAGCAGTTGACCTGGCATAGCACAGGTATACATGTAGCCATGAACCAAAAGTGGCATAACTCTGAAATCAGTAGTGGTAGTCCATCGCCACCAGGCCTATGTTACCCCCCTGTCCGAGCTACCACTATACACCAGATTTAAGCCTCAGGAAAGTCTTAATGTAGCCACAAATATTAGTATAGATGACATTTGAGGCATTTTAATTGGTAATATTTTTATATCTGTCACTGTCGGTGAATGTATCTGTATTGGCCGAAGTCTCCCTGTCAGCATCTGAAATCGGTAAAACCTATAATACCCATATTAACATATTACTATAAAATAACATATTGGGTACATCCTTTAAAAGATAAAAACATCAAAGTAATTTTTGTAAACCATGTGTCATCATTCAACTAATGTTGGACTGTTTTTTGCTTTGTGTGCTGTTTAGCAGACCGTTACGCCTAATAAAACTTAATGCAGGAGGACTTATGGCATGCAGCATTAACCGAAATGGGAAATCTGCAAAACTCCATGAAATTCCAGTAGCTGTGGCTTCTGAGGTTTAAGCAGAAACTCTACACATATCAATTCATGGAATTAGCTATCAGAAGTGACAGGTGTTATACATGAATTGTGGTTTTCTTAATCTTTCAAGAATGCCTCCTATCTCTTCTTTGTTATCTCAAGAGTTTGTACAGTCAACTATTTTTGTATCGTAGTCAGTGAAACTGAATGGGGTTTAACATCTCATCCTTCTACTTTGGTTGTTTTGAGACTAACATATGGTCATTATTATTTATATGATTATGTCTGGTAAGGGACACTATATAGTCAGTCGGATAGGACAAAAAAATAAGGTTCTGTGTACACATCGGCATTTGGAATTTGATATAAGAGTAGGTCATAGCACCACTGTTCGAGAAAAATTCCCCTCATAGCACAATGTATGGCATATGTCCATTTTCATTAGCCCATCATAGTTGTGTACAATGCAGACTTATCAACTGATTCCTAACCCTGATGGATTCCCCAGTTCTTTCGTTGCCATGCGGGGATCACAGTGGCTAAGAGGGTGAGATGCTGGCCCGCTAGCCTGGAGGTTGGGCGTTCGATCCCTGCATTGGCAGAGAAAGTTCATCCAGATTTTCCGGCATGATTCCACCTTGTCAGTGATGCAGGACGGAGGGTCTGACAAGGACAGCTGTCTAGTTGTTCGGATTGGCATGCACGTAAAAAATCCCTTAACAGTTGGAATTCGATATAAGAGTAGGCTGTAGTGCCGCTGTCCGGGCAAAATTTCCCTCATAGCACTCTGTGTGGTGTATGTCCGTCTTCATTAGCCCAGTTCGGAGCAGAACAGTAGGACGTTAAACCCCATTTCATTTTTGACAAATTAGGTATTATTATACTGAAAATGGTTTAATTCATTGCCATGTTCCTATTGTTTCAGTTCAATGCTCATATTTTCCACTCTTTTTAAAATCCCAACTGCCTTGGGATGTTTAAGATGCACTACAAATTTGTACACTTGACCTTGGTTTCTCATCCAATCCAAACTATCAAATAAAGATCTAGATTGAATTGTATATTGTATATTGTATGTACAATACTCATGTTTTATTTATATATAAACATATACCTGCCATAGCACATCATAAAATGATCATCAAACATTTATTAACAATCCTGAGGGGGGTATATTTAAATATGATGAGAGTATACAGTTTACTGTTCTATTGATATTAGCATACTGTACCTGAATCCATAATATTAAGCAAATATGATAATCATGGCATGAAATGGATATCTGTCTGAATCTGAGGGTCATAAATATAATAACTAATTCAAAAAAATACTCTGGATAGATATCTATCTGAATCAGAGCTTCAGTTAATGATAACAAAATACACTGGTTAGACAGCTACATGTATCATCATGATTGGAACACTTCAGACAGTTAACGTCATGATAGGAACACTTCAGACAGTTATCATCATGATTGGAACACTTACAGACAGTTGTCATCATGATAGGAACACTTCAGACAGTTGTCATCATGATAGGAACACTTACAGACAGTTATCATCATGATAGGAACACTTACAGACAGTTGTCATCATGATTGGAACACTTACGGACAGTTGTCATCATGATTGGAACACTTACAGACAGTTGTCATCATGATTGGAACACTTCAGACAGTTGTCATCATGATAGGAACACTTACAGACAGTTATCATCATGATAGGAACACTTACAGACAGTTGTCATCATGATTGGAACACTTACAGACAGTTGTCATCATGATTGGAACACTTACAGACAGTTGTCATCATGATTGGAACACTTACAGACAGTTGTCATCATGATTGGAACACTTACAGCTTACAGACAGTTATCATCATGATAGGAACACTTTAAACAGTTATCATCATGATTGGAAAAATTATATGAATCTCCCCAAATAATTGAGGAGTAGTATGAAGTATTTAAGTAAGGTTAAGCAAACCGTCTTTCCTCCTTGTCACATTAACTACTAGGGGACATAACTCTGCATGATACCGTAAATCTGTACCATGTTACCGAACCACGGTGCAGAATTTAAAGTACCCTTAACCGGACTGGGTCATGTATACCACAGTATACCCTTTCAGCGTATATCGATGCAGCCCTACATATCAAGCATTTTATCATCATGTCTGTAAACCAGTCTAGGAGTGTACAAAAAAACCCTGATCATTTAAAATAGCTTGACTTTTGTCATTTGATTCAAAAATATTTTTGGGGGTATTACATTTTTTATGTTGAGATGTGAGGAGGCAATCTGTCTTTATTGAATAGTTTACGTCAATTATAGATAAAGCTAATGTTAAACAAGCTCCTGTCACTTAATCTTGAAAAGCAAAAATTTAATTTGGTAGAGTTTGCCTCGTCGCTAATGGAAATAGCACATCAGATCAACTGAAGTCAATTCTTTATTAGTCCACTATTAGTGAAACAGGAGGGGACATCAAAGGTTATCTCTTATGTTTGTTTGTATGTCTCTCTGTCCGTCATTTTTGTTTTCCATATTCCTTTTTTATTATTGATATACGACTGAAATTTAATACACTGCTGTTACATATCAAGTTTGCGCTTGGTGGGATTCCATTAATTTATTCTGCATATTTTATAAAGCCCAGTTTACTGCATGAATACAATATGTTGAATTGAGTACAAACATTTCTATGGTTACACATATTGTACTTTGTATTTATGCAAAGACAGTGAGAATGTTTGTCAATGCCGACTTAACATTTAATTCATGGCAAGTATTTTACTTTTAATTACTAATGAAAGATTTGAGCAATTATGCCATTTTTCAGTAAGAGCGTAGTGGTATTTTGACAGATAAACCAAATTGTCCAGAAGACATTAAGAGATTTAGCTAAATGACAAGTTATTGAGATCAACCCTGTAACAAAAACAATTCAAGTAGATTATTTATCTGGCGTATATAAACACTTAACCAGTATGCTAATGAATGGATTCTAATACCAATTATTATTGCAGCTCATTTTCAAGTAAGCAGATTTAAGACTTATTACATCAGAGCAGAAGACTTAAATCTAGCGGCATTTCTCTGTGACTGGCACACAATGACATTAACTAGTAACATTCGATCACTAATTGCTGGTTACCCTGCTGATTTGCGACTTTTATAATTACGCTATTCTGTGGAAAATAAAGAGATGGCCTACAGCAAGGTCTATGACGAGTTATATGGTCGCCCATGACATCACTGATTTACGAAAGTGTTTTGTATTTGTTTACCTTATAATAAAGTAACTGGACTCCTGCGCTCACTCATCTTCTATTGTCTTGTTAATGTACCATGTGATGGTCATTGTCAGTGTTACTTTTTTAAATCTGTGTTTTTATTATCTGCGTGGATTAGCTTTGTTGACCGATTAACTCACTTGTGTCAGGTAAACCCTTGCTATTTACAAATCTTTTCATTTCTTGTAACAAGTCTTCTTCAAGTTGCATTGTGCGAGGTTTGCAAGATTTGTGATTAGCAAAATTTAAATGCTTTTCACAACTCAAAGATATTTTGTTCTCATAGGCAGCTTTTTTTGCCAACCTTTGGAAGCATCTACATAATTAGGATTTATTTCTTGCAGCAATGTTCGAGTTTGCAAGATTTTGATTAGCAAAAAAAATTATTGCCTTTCAAAGCATAATTATTTCTGTTTGCATCGGCAGTTTATGACATATTCTTAATTCTATTGCCATATATTTTTAGGACCTATATTAGCTTCTTGGAAACATCTATATGTATATATTTTTAGGACCTATATTAGCTTCTTGATAACATTTATATGTTTAAGATTGTTTTCATTAAAGCTGAGTTGTAAATTCTATTCCCTGCCTTTTTATGTTCTGGGCAATCCTTTTTATGTTTGGTCAAATGTTTTAGATCTGCATATATTGTATTTAACAAATTAATTTAGATTCATTTTTATATATACAGAATTCTTGTAACTGACCAGAAAGATGTCAGTTCCAAAAAGATTTTATTTGTCGTCACCAATGTATGTAAGCTGTTAAGAAAATATCTGGCAATCTATCTTAAAATCTGATTTACAGCTCAACTTGTATAATATTATCGAATTATTAACCTATATTATGATTGATTATTGCCTAGCCATGTAACTATTGACTCAATCTTAACTAATATTGTTTCTATGATAACTGTTACAAGAGGAAGTAAGGGGTTTTACCTTATTGTTCCTAATTATTTGCTTGATTAGGTCGTAGAATGGAGCGAATAGTTTATTGATGGAGGGAATGTTGTATTGACATAAGACAAGTGTATTTTATGTCAACATGTACTTGTGACATATTGTTATATGTAGGTATTGCCAATTAGTGTGAGAGTATTATATAAAGTGTTTAGTCAATAGACCATATAAACACTACTTCACACACATGTGACATATAGATACCGGTACAGACGGCAAGAAATGTAATCTAAAACCTGCCATATGTGGATATGATTAAAAATCAACCATTTGTTGTTAAATGAAATGAAATGGGGTTTAACAGAGAACAAAACATGCAGCGTAGGCCTACTGATCAATTTGTTGTTAAATAAACAAAGAACAATATATGCAGTGGAGACCCACTGATCAATTTGCTATGCAGGAAATGGTAATTTACCTCATGCATAGCTTTATGCATATTTCACATACAAATGTCAGTTTTCGAGGGGGTATACTTAGCTATGCTATATTATATATACCAGAGTACACCAAAAAGTGAATTGGTATCGTGTTTAAGAAAGTGTAAGCATACCCTTAACCATGCATGAAACCTATCAGTACTTCCAGTTAACTGGAACAATTGTGTGAGCTGGATTTCAGAAATCTTAAGCATCTCTGGTAGATAATAACCTTGATGTCACAGACTACCAACAGTACCTTCAACTCATTGGTTTAAATGCAAAGAGCTATACTATATACCGGAAAACACCCGAAAACTACCGGAAAACACCATGTTATACTGAATACCGGAAAACACCGGAAAAACACTAAATACCGGAAAACACACTAAATACCGGAAAACATCCTATATAGGTAACTCGGAGCCTGATCCTCTGGAAAACACCGGAAAAACCTAACCCTAGCCCTAACAATAACCCTAACTCTCTGCAAACAGAGGACCAGGCTCTTTGTTACCTATTTAGTGTGTTTTCCGGTATTTAGTGTGTTTTCCGGTATTTGGTGGTTTTCCGGTATTCAGTTTAACATGGTGTTTTCTGGTAGTTTTCCGGTATTTTCAGGTTGTTTTCCGGTATTTTCGGGTATATATACTATTCAAAAAAAGTAGGGGATATTTGATTTTTAAGTGTTATTAAAGTCACCTAATGAAACTGACGAAGAAACAAATGACAAAATGAAATGAAGTTCACATTCATCGATTTATTCCAAATGATCGTTAGACTAAGTAAGGCACAGACTGACCATTATAAGGGTAAAATGATACCCGGGGTCAAACAGCAAAGTTACCACAGCATCACAACCAAGTCAGTAACGGGTAAATCCTCCTCTGTTTGCCAAACAAGCATTGATCCGACGTGGCATACTCCTAATGAGACGTCTAAGGTCATTTTGGTCCAGATTGTCCCATTCCTGTTGCAACGCAGCAGCAAGTTCTTGGACATTGGCAGGACGTTGTTGACGTTGACGTAACCTCTGTCCAAGCATGTCCCAGACATGCTCGATGGGGGAGAGGTCGGGACTCAGTGCTGGCCAAGGTAATGTGGTGATGTTCTGTTGTTGGAGGTAACCTGTAACGATCCTGGCCCTGTGACATCTTGCGTTGTCATCCTGGAAGATGAAACGACGGCCATGACGTCGTGCGAACGGCACAACATGGACTGCCAAGATGTTGTCCCGGTAGTACTGGCCTGTAACACGCCCTGCAACAACATGTAAAGCCGTTCTTCCAGCAACAGTGATGCCTCCCCACACCATAACAGAACCACCCCCAAATCGATCATGTCTGATGACGTTAACGTCTTGGAAGCGCTCGTTTCGACAACGCCACACCCTCCTACGTCTGTCCAAAAAATCAACAGTGAACCTTGACTCATCTGAAAACATCACATTGCTCCAGCGTCGATTATCCCAGTGTTGACGATCCCTACACCAACGACGTCTTGCCTGAATGTGATGATCTCTCAAACAAGGGATCACGCGAGGACGTCGGGCGCGAAGGTGACCCCTATGCAGTCGATTCCGAATCGTCTGGCCACTCACTCTCACACCAGTGTCTGTTTGAAGACGAGCGCTGATCTGATTTGCTGTGATGACACGATTTCTCAAGGCCAAGGTACGGATAAATCGATCCTGGGCTTGAGTTGTCGCCCTTGGTCGACCTGAGCGTGGTCTGTCCTGTACAGATTGTGTATCACGGTATCTGGACCATAGCCTGCTTATGACAGACTGAGAAACATTCATCGTCCGCGCCACAACCGCCTGTGTTGTGCCGATCTGTAGCATGCCAAGGGCACGTAACCTTTCATTTTGGGTAAGCCGACACATATCAAAATTTGTTTTCTGGTCACTAAAACAATTAAACTGATGTTTCCACCCTGGAATTCAATGCCACAATGACTGTAACATTCAAAGTCAGAGTCGTGCAAATCTTGGGTTGGACCCCAATGATGATCCCAAGCATCACCTGCATTCCATGCGGTAGCTATTGGTGCGTTTGGGCGTCACATGTAACTGGAAATGTTTCTTCTGTTAGGTTCTATAGTGACTTTTTTCGTAGTCATTTGCATATTTTAGTATTATGCCCCCAAAATCAAATATCCCCTACTTTTTTTGAATAGTATAGTATTGCTGAATCCAAATGCACATCAAAAATATTTATCTGTGAACTTTGAATGAGAAGTGGTATGGGATTTTCGGAGAAGAGTAAGCATAAAGGACATTGTAAAGAAACTGCATATTTAACAACACCGTATAAGACGGTATAAGACAGCATATTTACACAGAAGATATAAACTGAAAACAGAAATACCGGTAACATATATTTGATAAAATAAACTATAATAATATGAATATATTTAAAGTTATACAATGAGAAAGGGTGGGCAGTAAATTCTATGTATTATTGGAGCTCTATGGTAGATAGTCTCCCTGCTTGGATTCAGTTTGATTAAAAAGAGGCTCATCAAAAAATTTGAGCTAAGATTACAAGTGGCACTGGCTTGTTATAAATGAACAGCCTTAAACCATGGTGGCTCAGTGGGTAGCACGGTGGTTGGTAACCTGGAGGTCGCGTGTTCAATCCCTGCATTGGCTGAAAAAGTCCATCAGGATTTTCCAGTGTGGTTCCCATGTACATATTGACGTGCACGTAAAAGATCCCCTGGCATTTGGAATTCAATATAAGAGTAGGCCATAGTGTGTATGGCGTATGCCCTTCTTCATTAGCCCAGTCGAGCAGAACAGTAGGATGTTAAACCCCATTCCATTTTATTTTTAAACCAAAACACCCCAAACATTTTTAAGTATTGAATCATTTTTGAACTGATATTCCTTTCAGAAATTCAACTTCCATAATATTCTAGTTTGCAAGGGATTCAAAGTCCCTCAAATGACCATTAGAGACTTTAAACTGAAGTTTTTGTACTTTTTATTTTTTACTTAAACTCAGTTTTATTTCAACATTATAATGGTTTATATATATACCATATTGTTGATGTGGGACAAAGGTCAAATTATAAAACAGATTTAGACAAATTAACACTTTCATTTCCCACCCATATCATCGTGGAGGCCATGTCCTGTTAAGAATTTGGACACACAGCAAAATTCTTGTGATATTTGATTACAATCAGAGAGAGGCATGGATACATATTGACAGTTCAGGAATTTGACCTCGACATGTAAAAGGTGTATGTCCAACAATTTAGGGACCTTGCCTTAAGCAGTTCACATGTAACACTCAAGTAACAGATGACCACAAAAAGAATGGACCGACTCTAAGTGGGGGGATTAAACAAGATGCTTTTCTTTAAGTCGAACATTGAAAGATTTCCAGTGTGTAACATCGAGTTTGTCAAATTATCAAATTGACAATGTAGAGTGTCAATGTCACTATTGTTGTTCTGTCTGGGGTTTCTCCTATTGACATTCATGTCAACCGTTCAAGTAGAGTTATTCTTCAACCATCATCTTTTTAAGTAGAGTTATTCTTCAACCATCTTTGGATTGAGGACTTGAAGTAAATTTGATAAATTTGTTCTTAACAGCTTTATAAGAATCTAATATGACCTGTACGAGTCATTTATTCAACATTTGATGTAAATTTGCTAAATCTGTTCTTAATATGATCTGTACGAGTTTGGTGATTAGTTTTATTTCAGCTTTCGGACTCTGATCATCATTTTCATTTTTAACTTAAAATTAATTATTCAACTTTAGATTAACAATACATTATGCAAGAGCTAAATCTGCCTATTGCAGGTATTTCTTAAGGCCTGAAATGTTGTCTAAATTATTAATTAGGCAAATAATTAACTTATCCAGACCATAATCAACTCACGATGTCATCGCTAGCTTGTGATATTTACTTGATTTGGATCCGATTTGCTGCTCAACTTTCATTTATGTTTAAATCATGAAATGGATAATCGAGACTATGTTTTTTATTGTACCGACTTTAGTAATGATGATCTAGACTAGGCCGAAAATTCAGTTGCTAAATTCTCGGTTTAGAGTGGATCAATTTGACTGAAATTTTCAGCAAATTCCCTTTACATTATCTAGTTTTTAACTATTATAGCAAGAACTGCCAGCTCTTTGTCTAATCCCCCATAATGTATCTTTAAGGAAAACAAAACCAAAATATCAATGATAGATAATCTCCTGGCTTGGATTAAATAGATTATAAAAGATATTTTTTTACGCAATAATCATAGGTGGTTTGTTTATAACACCGGAAGAGAATGCTGAATGTAGGACATTTTCATTTCATCTTTGAAAATACTGAATGGACTGATATTTCTTTTAGAGATTACACTTTCAAATTGTTGTGGGGGTTAGATGGCCGAATGGTTAGCATGTGTGCGCTGTATCATAAGGTCTGTCATTGAGTCATCTGGCGTGGTTTCGATTCCCCTGTTGTACATGACAAGGAGTAGGGTGCCTGTCCAACCTCGTGGGTTTTCACCTACTGCTATAGACCCCTACACGTGAGCAAATTATTGAAATGAAATTGAACCATATGTTAGTCCCGAAATGACCTAGTTTGTGTGGAATGGAGTTAAACTCCCTCTCTCCCTCTCTCTCTCTCTCTCTGAAATTATTGCAGTTTGCAAGGGATTAAGGATCCATCAAATGACAATGATGATCAGCGTCTGTAGATCTGTTGTGATCTCGCTCTCGCCAGACTTAAAAGTTATATTCTTGATAGGCTTAATGTTACTCAAAGTTTATTGCACATGTTTCTTAATTTAGGAGTTTCAACTATCCTTTTTGTTTTGCATTAATGTGACTTATTCTTTATCTGTCTTATTGATAAAAAAAAGTCCATATGTAATACTGCTTTATATAATATACTTTTATTGTCTTGTGTAAAAACTCATGTATATCATACATTTTTGTCTGCTCTGGGCTGTCCCCTCTGAAAAAGGAATGTATTATAAAAATTTTGAAATATCCATTTTAAAGGTGCTAAGTCTCTAACTCAGTATTTTCCATAATATTTGAAATTAAAAACCTGAATTCAATATTGATCAATATCAATCAATATCCAATATTTAAGAAACAAATAACATTTTATAATTAGCACACGAGTCGTGTACCCTATGGTTTCAGGTGCCATTTTCTAATGAACAAATAAAGATATATTCTACAACAAAATTTATTTTTATAAAAATTGAATATAAATCATTTACATACATTCATATGACATCAAAAAGTACTTTTAGAACCATTTTTGTCTTATCCCCCCCCCCCCCCAAAAAAAAAGCCATACACCCTTTAAGCGCAAGTGAGAAATCGCTATTGATATTTTCAACTCAGATAACAATTACCCATTTGTGCTCGTGCACCAATTTCAATCGTTTAGCAGACGGCTTATTTTTATACTTAATTACCAATGTTGTCTACCGGTAACAATAGATTTTGTAAATCTACGTTGATTAAAGATTTTTATTATTTTTATATTACCATTTGTTTTGTCTTGATCCAAATGCTAATCAGAAATTTAGATCAGATCTATAACATGGTGTAAATGAAGACAAATAATCCTAGAAAAACATTAAACGATACTTTATATAACCGAGACCAAACAGCAATCAGTTTATTAGTCTGGTCACCTTTGATGTAAAGGTGTAAATTTAACAGCTGATCAGTCAATACCATGATGACCACAAAGTTACACAACTTCATCAAATTCTTCTCTACTCCAATGAATCAAGTTAAACACAAACAAAGATTCAGATCGAAGAAAATCAAGAATATGTTATGACCTTAGGCCCTCGGGGGACACACAGTAAATATAACATGGCCATAGGGAAAGAGGTCTCCACCAACTTTTAATAAGACTAGCAAAAACCAGCCAGGCAAATCTCAATCTTATGTCAAGCCAAGTCACACATTAACAAGTAACCCCAGGATATACTGTGAACTGGTACACATTTGATCACTGATTTGAGGTGCGATATCCGAACGTAAATGTCCCGTGAAATGGTGATCACGTCTGCAAAGAAATAATTAAGAATTATACTACTATTGATGAACACAAATTTGTTTAAATGTAGGACAATATTAGGAACCTCATGTTTGTGAAAGTGTGCATAAACAGATCTATTTCATTCCGAAAGTAAAGGATCACTAATTAGCTATTGATTGGTAAAATATATAAATGAAGCAGAAACAGAACGAGGATCTCTATGTGTAATTTTCAAGTGAATTTGGATTTATTTGTGATTTATCGTTAGTTCTTTAGTACATGTGAGTAATAATATTTACCATATTTAAATTTTAAAAAGTTTCTTTATACTTTCTTTGAACTCCATTTATACTCAGTATGTGATGTGCTATTTTCCAGCCCAGGAAACAGTGTGGTCACAAATTATACTCAGTATATTAACTTCTGTGTCATTATTACCCATACCAAGGAACACCATGGTTACAAATTGGATGGGGAAAACATAACTGACCATTCCATGTCTTATCTAACGTCCTACTCCTACTGTTCTGCTCTGACTGGGATAATGAAGACATAGATAAACCATACAATGGGCTGTGAGAGAAGTTTTGCCTGGACAGTGGGACTATGGTCTACTCTTTATGTTGAATTCCAACTGCCAAGGGATCTTTTACGTGCATGCCAATGTTAACACAGGACCTAATTTTTTTTGTCCCATCCAAAAAACTAGACAGGTGTCCTTGTCAGACCCTGATCCTGCACCACTGACAAGGGGAAACTGGAAAATCCTGATGAACCCATTTCAACAAAAACAAACAGGAAACAAAGAACAATCACAATGCAACACTCAAAAATATGATGGTGAATGACAAAGTCCTTTCCAATAACATAACAGATATGGACTGTCAGGAACTTGCCTTTCCTGACATAGAATTTGCATTGACTTTTCATTTTAGAATTTTGTTTAACATCGTACATGATTCCTAATTCATCTGGTGATCCCCTCCTTTACTTCCTCCAGGAATATGCCTTGTTGGGTTTACAACAATGTGGAAGGTTTAATCTCCTATCCCCCAAATCCATTCACATGATGTGATATGTGCGTTTGTTGTTTGTGGTGTCTGTATATTGCATCCTGTCCGACATGTAGGTTTGCCTTGTGTACTTACTAATAACCAATCTGACTAAAATACACAGGGCCTAAAATAACGTGCCTTGGAGCACGCACGTGCCTCGAAATGAAAAATCCGTGCTTCGAAAATAAGAAAACCAAACTCAGAAAAATGGTGTAGTGCTCTAAAAAAGTGTAGTCAGTGATGCCTCCTGACCCCTAATTGGGTGTTTCTTCTTGTGTTCTTGTGGTGTGGTCAGTTGCACAGATCAGATCAGATCACCTGGCTCACTCGTAACGAAAGTGATGTGTTGTCTTCCTAGTGCTTAGTTTTTATGCGAAAAAAGCTGCTCGCGACAAAATAAATTCCTATGTAAACTGCACCAGAATAGTCCACAGATGCCGGTTTCAAGCTCTCTATTTTCAAAATTTTCTGGGGGAGGCAGCCCAGACCACCCGCCGGCGCGTTTTGCGCCTGCGGCGCTCGCGGGCGGTCGACTCTAAATCTGTGCTCTGAGAATTTAACCTTATTTTAGGCCCTGAAAATGCAGATCTATATTTCGTTTCGTATTTTTATACTTTCGATGGCTTACACTACATGAAGATCTGACAAGTTATAGTGATAGGTCACGTCAGGGGTCAAAAGACCGACTTATGACCCTATGATGTCATACATTTGATTAACCAATCAGCATTGATGTTACTAGTGGATTACCCACAGTTCCGTGCAGAACACGCCTAAAGCTCGCCATAACAGACCGTTTCATTGGCTTATCCCTGACACCATTCAGAACACGAGTTAAATAACAACTCTTCCAGATCCAAGTGTAGTAAAGACAATTAAAATGAAATTTCGAACTATAAAAACGAAACGAAATAGGATCTGTGTTTTAACCAGATTGTACTAATAACAGAAATTAAATTTTTAATCAAAATATCAAGGTGGATACAGAACTGATCTTGCCACAAGACAACATACTCTGTCCCATGTATGACACTGATCACAAATTGAAGTCATGAGGACAAAGCTCAATTTACAGAAGCAGCCACCAAAGGGAACAGGAAAGCACTGTCGTTTGTGTCCCTTATTATTTCATGGTTTAGAAATAGATTTTGATGGATTTTCCTTTTGTTGTTAATGGACGTAAGATGAGCAATAGTTTGTTGATGAACAGAAGATTAACTACATATTTCATTATCTGATACATGATTCTCTGATATTATTGTCTATTTGATACATGATTCTCTGATATTATTGTTAATTTTATACACGATTCTGTGATATTATTGTCTATTTGATACACGATTCTGTAATATTATTGTTAATTTGATACATCTAACACATAAACATGTTTACTTTTTTACATTTGACAGAGTTTGTTTATCTGATATGTATTTTGCCTTCACATTCAATCTGAAATGATGGATTAAGGATGGATTACCCCCCTTTATACCCTGAATGTGTTCTGTGAGGAGTAAGATACAAGATTAATGTTGGATTGCCCCCTTTTATATCCTGAATGTGTTCTATGGGGGGAAAAAGATGCGAGATTATTATGCCACATTTGAAAATATGATCAGAAACAGATTCAAGGTCAGTTTATTGACAAGTTTTAATACAAGTCACAATAATTTCAGGAACGCATAAAGCTCGAAATATTGGTGCTATATTAGACTCGAACCTTTCGTTTAAAAATCACATACAAAGTATTTACCCCACTGCCTTCTATCATATACATCGAATTGGAAAAATCCAATGCTATCTCAATTATGAAAATAAAGAAAAACTCATTCGCACATTCATCTCAACTAAACTAGATTACCATAATGGTTTACCATACGGCTTACCAGACTATTAGATTAACAAACTACAACATCAACACATCTCCCCTGTATTGCAATCTTTACATTGGATCCCAATTCAGCAAAGAATTAAGTTAAAGTTACTCCTCTTCGTCTTCAAAGCATTAAATGGCCAATCTCCATCTTATAAAACAGTCTTGTAGAACCCTATCCTACCAGCAGAAATCTCCGTTCTCAGAAAAAACATCTTCTAAAGTCTCGAGTCATGAACTTACAACTTGGAAAACATGCCTTTTCTTATGCTGGTCCTTTTCTATGGAATAGACTACCACAATCAACGAAATAGTTACCATCTGTGGACCATTTTAAATCTTAACTCAAAACAATCTGGTTAAAACACAAATCCTATTTCGTTTTTGTAGTTCAAAATTTCGTTTTACTTGTCTTTACTACACTTGGATCTGGAAGAGTTGTTATTTAACTGGTGTTCTGAATAGTGTCAGGGATAAGCCAATGAAACGGTCTGTTACGGCGAGCTTTAGGCGTGTTTTTCACGGAACTGTGGGTAATCCACTAGTAACATCAATGCTGATTGGTTAATCAAATGTCTGACGTCAAAAGGGTCATAAGTCGGTCTTTTGACTCCTGACGTGACCTATCGCTATAACTTGTCAGATCTTCATGTAGTGTAGGCCATCGAAAGTATAAAAAAACGAAACGAAATATAGATCTGTGTTTTAATCAGATTAAACTCAAAACCCTGATGTGTAAAATAATCAGTGAATATAAAAACCAACAGTGCCTTAGAAACTGTTTTCTTCAGTATTAACACGCTTTATAAATTACGATATTATTATTATTATTATTATTATTATTAGCAGGGCTAGAAATGGCTTTAGCCATCTCACTTCTTTTTTTTTCACCAAACACCCAATTCCCAAAATATATAAAACACAATATCATTAAAATATATAATTTCTTCTTAAATAAAACTTTAAATTGGGTCAGAATGTACGTAGGAAAATAAGGAATCGCAAAATATTCACAGACATCTTCAGTGTGTCCACATCTGTTTCGTTTGATTTCCGTCATCCCACTTTATGACCATCAGTTTCTGATCATTTTATATAAACAAACCATATATTTGAATATGGATTCTACTGGTGTTCATAAAACAAACAAAAAAGAGAAGTGACTTTTAGTCTGTAGAAACTTGATCCATTATCAAAAATAACATTTAAAATGCAAAATCTTTTAAGGTATTTTGATAGTTTCTTTTCCTTTTGTACGCGATTAATTGTTGAGACAGGACTCATGGGGAAACGACGGTGACTGGACATTTGCTGTAATCTTTGTCATTAAATTTTAAAAAGAAATGTATTAGGTAACAAAAAAGATGTCAAAACTGTTGATAAAGTGTTACTACTGTGTTTTTGATAACAAGAATTCCATATTCCCTGTGAAGGTGGATTTAACTAGGATTATCCCCCTTTTTTTCGTATGTGATCTGAAGAAAGAATCGCCTTTAAATGAGAGGCTACTCTCTATTATTATAATATCTTACAATACATAGCAATTTGATCCACCCTATTCTTTAATAACTCTATACACCTGTATGTCCTGACCCTAGGGGGGGTTTACCTGTATGTATAATCAACCATACATAGGTGTAATATACCATGTATCAGTAGGGGTATATCACTTATACCACGCCTGAATATACCTCCAAAACACCTGGACTAATAATATCTATATATAACTTTAATTACAATCTGTTTTTACAATCTTGATCAATTTTTTTGATTAATGAATAAAACATATCATAAATGACATAACTGAAAGTTGTAAAAAATTGTCTTTTAATTAATAATTGAGTTGAATGAGTGTAAGGTATATGATATATGAGCGGAAAGGTATGAGTTTTCATTTTGTAAGGAATGTACGAGGGTGTATCAGTTTTAGTCCGATTAAAGAATGTTGTTTTATTTTATTGACAGCTGTAGTTTATATATGTAGTAACAAGTACAGTGATTAATTTAAATTATTACCCTCAAGATGATTTGTGCTTCGGGCGGAATTTGAATATTTGAAAAGGATATGATAAACTGATATTTGAAGATCGCTAAAAAGTGAACATTATGAAAAATGTGGTTATTATAACAATACTAAGGAATGTACATGTTGTAGGAATTTATATATTTTTTGACTAAGTGTGGTTATAATCGGAAAAAGGATGTTTTTATTTGTGATGTAATTCACAGTGTTTCATGAACCATGAAAATTGTGTAGAAACTTTTATTCATTGATTTGAAATTGTTGATACATTTTTATTTTTGCAATTATATTTGATTGGTTGTGCATTTTTTTCACCACATTCCCGAACACAACTATTGGTAGATGATTTAAATCAGAACAGTAAACTAACTGAAATTGAAAGGTACTAGAATGATCTTTACAAATCTCAGATTACAAAAACTAAAGTAGTGTATTTTGAGCAACGTATGTTGATCCGTGTAAAAGAGAATTTTGTGTTTAAGATTTTAAGAGTCTACAAAAGCAGTTCTACAAGGATGTGTCGTATTACAAATGGATTAAATAATCACGATAAACAGATTGTATTTCAATTAATTATCTCTACTGATGTACCTTTGATGTTCTTTAATCCAATCGCTAAATAAACGCCTATCGCAGTGCATTGAAACTTTGCTAGATTGAAAAAAAACCAAAAACTTAATGGAGTGGCTAAAGAAACGCCTGTAGAATATAATTCTCTTTGTAAGGTGTCTTAAAATCTCTCTATTAAGACCATGCCAGATTAAAAAGAAAAAGAGATTTGTAGTGTTTACGAAGTTCACTATGAATATAATCTACCAATTTTGAAATACATAAACTGATCTGATAATAGGTTTTGTAAGAGTTTATTTGAGAATAGCTAATGTCGAGATGGGATATTTATGTTTAAAGTCACATAGATTAGTGTCAGTTATGTGAAATAGATGAACTGTGGTACTAGATGTTATAGAAAGTGTAAGCATACCGTGTGCCAAACATCATCACAATATTAATCATGCCATTATAATCATAATTATGATGATTGATTGGTCTTTAATGAGAGGTGATACTGTAATTTGCGAATAGATGAGTGTTTGGTTGTTAATTACAGGTTATATTGTAATCTGTTTTAAATCGGTTATCGTGACAATCAGATTCTTTACTTCGTCTGATATGTACGTATCATTGGAATCAAAATTATTCCATAATAAGTTGAAAGTTGAAACAGGACAGAAGTGTTAGTGCTGATTCCAGTCAGAGAAATTGGCAGATTTTGGAAATATCCAATGTTTGTGAAAAGTCTGATGCACTGTTCAGTGGAAATAAATCATTGCATCCAGTTTTATTTAAAATTGAAAGTTTTAAATTTCCGTCAACAATTCTAGGATTATTCCATGCTTTGAATTTTGAACAGTGGAAAATTTTCAGTGTTTAATCGGATAAACTCTTGAAAAGTATGGCAACCATTATTAGAAAGCATGAAATCTGGAATGAATTTCTCATAGATATAATTTAATTGAACAGCTAACACCAGTGCTCACTGCTCAACTATCTTGAACTTTTCTATTGGGACGAACTTGAAACGAAATGTACAGAAGATATTCTCAAGTGATTTATTGAAGAGACAATATGAATAGTAGTGGCTTGCTAATATAATTAAAGAGATCTGCTGCTCATAACAAAAGATTTCTGTCAACATATTATACTGCCCTCTAATCCCACGTTGTGTCACTGTTGAAATGTGCCACATCCCCGGGCTGTCGTCAATTATATTTTCAACTCTACCTTTTGTTAACTAAACTAAACACAGACGATATAATTGGACCATTCTACCTGTCTTCGGGCGAAGGGTGAAAAAAAGATTAATCATTAATTTTGGCGATTGTCGTAGATTTTGTTATGATCTATATATTTTGTGACACGTTAACAACGAACATTCTTCCAAACTAAATTAACTGGAAGAGAATCAAGATAATCAGTAAAGTGACCGTGAAAAAAAATTAAACATTTGTTTGTGGTAATGCGGTTTAAATTACAAAATTAATCCATTTTGAGTAGTATGTTTATAAAGTGAATGAACTGTTGGAAGCTCCATAAATTAATTATAACGAAAACATCAGGAAAAGCGGCTTTTGTTTAGAGATTGAGATCAGAATATTTTAAAGTTATTATGATAACTTTAAAACTACAAAATCAATAAATATTTATTGAAGTGATTTGTTATTTTATATGGTTTTGGTGAGGTGGAAAGAAATATAAAATACATTGTAAGGAGAGAAATACATTTAATGAGTTTTATGTTTTCAATGAGACCTTCCATCATGTTTCTCCAAGAGTCCTTGGCTAAACTTAAAAAAGCTCCAGTAAATATGATTAAGAATCTTAGTTTTACCCCCAAGATTCTCTTCTCAATCATGGGTAAGAGTTTTCATATAGTTCTGGTCAGCATATAGTTTGCATCCCATTGGACCATTCCACATTCCAAGTAGCACATTGCAGCCCATTATCTGATATTTAGAAATTACCATTATGACTTTCTTGAATTATCTGTATTTTCCCCTATATATTATCAGTAGACCGACATGTCTGCCACAGGTTGAATAGGTGCTAACATTGTATTTATTTGAAGTTATATGGCACATCCTACGGATAATATTTGGCATCTTGGAACATAAAATGTTGGCTTCCCCTGTTGAACTGTCAATAAAAGATTTTATATTGTGTGTGCTGAAAAAAGTATCGAATTATACCCCCAAAAGTACAGTAATTTTGGAGGAGTTTGAAACAGGTACGGGTCGGCAGGCTTTCATTCTATCCTATTACGACGACACGTAATTTTGTAGGAATATTACTGACATAAATTTGAATACTGTACGGGAATTAAATATGAAAAATAACAAGGTGCACCTATTTTTTATTACGTATGAATTTGAATATTGACACGTGATTTTTTATTGTGGTCTGAAAACGCCTGCTTAAATAACGGTAAGAGTTATGCCCCTTTATTTTCAGCAAAAAATGTCTGACAAGAAAAAATTTGAAATCACATCACTGCATTAGAGTGACAGTCAAGGTTAACCAATCTGGTGTTTCAACCTCCCCACCCCCACCATATAACTGTAACATAAATCTTACTCATTTGTTTCCATCTTCGGTAGTTTTGAAATAATTTATTTACTATTTAGGAAATTGGTCAGACAAGTTCTCTTGAAAAATATGTTAGGGTACATAATGAAAAGAAATCTGTGAATTTAAAGATATATTATGGGAGATTAGATAAAGAGCTGGCAGTTACTCACTATAGTAGTTAAAAACTACATGTAGATAATGTAAAGGGAATTTGCTGAAAATTTCAGTCAAATTGATCCCCTCTAAACCAAGATTTTAGCGATTGAATTTTCGGCCTAGCCTTGATCATCATTACTAAAGTCGGTACGATAAAAAACATAGTCTTGATTATCCAGTTCATGATTAAATCATGAATGAAAGTTTAGTAGCAAATCAGTTCCTAATCAAATAAATATCGCAGGCTAGTGTTGACATCGACAGTTGATTATGGTCTGGATAAGTTAAATTAATGTCTAATTAATAATTTAGATAACATTTCAGGCCTACAAAAAGACCTGCAATAGGCAGATTTAGCTCTTGCATAATGTATGTTTAAATGGTGAACACTCACTGCATGAAAAACAAACATATTAACAGAAATCAACCCAGTCGTAAAATCATAATTAATTTCACATTTTTAATATGTGAAAAGTTTAATTAGTGGATGCCAAAGGATCTAATGAAAAACAAACATGAAAAACAAACATATTAACAGAAATCAACCCACTCGTAAAATCATAATTAATTTCACATTTTGAATATGTGAACATTTTAATTAGTGAATGCCAAAGGATCTAATGGTTCTGAAAAATATTTTTATACAGAAAGAATTACCATTAAAATGGTTTGTCTGTTTTTCTTTATTGGGACGTAATAACTCGATTTCTAGTTGAACTAGTTTGTTCAAACTTGGTGAGGCATTTCATTAGGTGACTGGTTTCGATAATGATCATTTTCCGCTTATTTGTCAAGAGAATAACGCTGATCTAATGGAGGGGGAGTATATAGTTAGTGTATACATCGATATATTGAAGAAGATCGATAGTGAGCATTTTCTGCTAGGGTTATGCAGCACAATAAACAATGTGATTGCTGGAAGCTTTTTAAAAAGATAAATATGCCAGTAATTAATGAGTGTCATCTATTGGTTTGGGGATTGAGGTGTGGGACCTCAGCCTCACTGTTATTGTAGATGTCCCAAATTGTCCTTTTAAACAAACTAATGTAGTAGATCATATTTCATCAAATTATTTGACCCCAAAATGAGCTAGAAAATTTTTTTTTAAGGCTGTCTGAACTAAATATTTTACTATTTGCTATTCAACATAAATTTAAACTAATGGAATTTAATCAATAATTTGTCTCCTATGAAATATTTACTAATATTAATTCATTGACATCAAGTATGACATCAAGTAATGTTCAAGAAAATATACTGATTTCACAGATTTGCAGTGTCTAGAAATTGAATTGAGTTGAATAATATTCAAATAATTACATACAATGTTCAAAAGTCAATAATGCATATGACCACTTACAACTATACTTTCGTTTATTCTTCTGAGCAAAATGATTTTCTTTAGCTTGCATGTGTGTATATGAATACTGTATATTTTTTTATCCTTTCATGTATAAATATGGTATATTTATAATCTTAACTCTTTGTTTATTTGTATATTTTAACAGAGGAAGACTATATATCGTGTCAACATCCTGGATGTAAAGATGAACACAGGGCTGTCAAAGTGAGTTATATTTGTCTATATTACACACTTCCTTATACCAACCAGTACACACAGGAAAGTTTGGGGGATATAGATAAGATAAAGCTTCTTTAAGTTCTAGTAATAGTTAATTTTAAAATAGTTTATTTACTATAAAATGTTACAAAATAGTACTCTTTAACAACCACAAGCATACTATATAATGAACCATGAACTGACCATGACATCATCACAATTCCATCACAAAAATCGATATCGGTCAATCAATGCCCAATTGTCCAAAGAACAAGCCTGCCAAAAAGAACTCAAAACAAGTTGTGAATTTATACGATGAACATGCACAACATACAAAACAAACATGGTAACAGAAATATACCCAGTCTTAATGTAATTTCACATTTTCAATTAACCGGACAAATTTTAATTAGTGGATACCAAACAGATAACTCTTCAAAGTAAATTGATTTAATTTGTTATTAAATTGTGAACATTTTAATTACTGCATGCCATATAATCTAATGATACTAAAAAATATACAAGTATTATAAAGACAAAATTACAATTTAAAGGGAGATAACTCTTCAAAGCAAAAATGGCACACAAACCTGTTATTTCTAATGTTGTCATCATTGTTATGTTGGGTTTTTTTTGTACTTAGTAACATATTTGTACAGAGATAATACACACATACAACAAATTGTTTTGAACTAGAGGCCAGTGTAGAAATTATAATCAAATCCCTTGTGCAAAAATGTGTCAAGGGAGATAACTCTGTATATTTAGTCATTAAATTTCCCCTTCATAAAAAGTACATAAATAATAAATGCACGTACAGCTGATGGTTTTGATGTGCTCTTATTTTAGTTAATTATAAATAATTGAACAATTGTATATATTGTATTATACAAATACAGGTTAATAGCACACACACATAAAATGGAGCAGCTTAAAGTGATTTGTGCAATCTGTTTTACAGAGGATTACGAAAGACTTCTAATATCTCTGTTAAAGATGACAGTCATCAACATGTGACGTCACATCACGCGGCGTCAATCATTGGCTCAATAGCACGTGCATTGTTTACATAAGACGTTACTGATTTGGGCAGAATGGTGCCTTATACTCATTTTAATACCCATTTAAACTAAATAGAAAATAATTTTTACCTTAAAATACTTCAAACGTCTTTATTTATTTTTGTAATACATAAAAAAAATGTTTTAGAATTTAATTTGTTGGAGGGAAAAAGTTAATATTTGAGGCTCATTAAGTCGCAAAAATGTCATCCCTATCAGTGATTTTAGCGACTTAAGGAATATTCAGTGCTGATCAGTTTGTGATTTGTGTTGTGTAGGACCTATACTAGAATCAGCAGAAAAGATGAAATGAGCTTCACCTACAGGTCTAAAGAAGATGGGCATATTCCATGCATTGTGCAAAAGGTCAAATTTGCCTGGATGGTGGTGTTACTACCTACTCTTTTTTTTATCGGTCAGGGAATCTTTGATATGCTGCTAATGGTATGAAATAGTTTTTTGTCCAACCCACATGACTGACAGGCCTTCCATACTGCACCACTAATGAGGGGTAACCAGGTCTTAATAGCACAAAAATAAAAATAGGTGTAATTTGTAGTATTTTATGTCGGGGTACACTATAATACAATTAAAGTGTCTTATTCAAGGTTGCAAGGGTTACATACCCAGCCGAGACAAAAACATACAACCGTGTAGTGTAGTATCTCTGTATATGTAATATATTTACTACCTGTAATTAGTACCTGATGACTGTCTGATATAAATCTACCTGTCTGTATACTGTCTGTCTATTGTCAAAACCTGTATACTTTTATATATAATTAAACATGGTTACTGTTACTATTGAAGTTATAGTCACTCTAAATAAAGTGCGAGAGAGAGAGAAATAGGGTTTAATATCCACTAGACACAAAATGGGTCATTTCAGGACTAACATATGCTGGAGGATCAGGAGTAAGTCCACAAGGTTGGACAGATGACCCTACTCCTTGTCACATACAAGAGAATCGAAACCATACCACTTGACCCAATGACAGACCTTATGATCTAACAGCCTGCGAACCCCCTCAATAAGTAAATAAAGCACAGCGACTAAGCATTGAAACCAGAAACTTTGTTCTTTTATTATCTCCTTCAAGATTCATATTTGATGATACTTTTAGTAACAGTATTGTACTGGATGAAATTTGTACACCATCTTAAGTATACCGTGCAGGAAGGCTGCATGACAAACCACAGACAAAACAAATTATACAAAAATGGAATGAAAGTTGAAAAAGCAATGTGAATAATTGATTATATTATATTTGATGATATTTTCAGTAACTATTTTTTTTTATTATCAATCTACAATTTGATAAAAATTTAAACATTGTTTTAAATTAAACATGTAGGAAAGCTGCATAGCAAACTACATACACAACAGATAAGAGAATAAAACAATTGTTGTAAAGCAGTGTGTAAAGATAAACCAATTAGCTACATGAACTAAGCACAAGACAATTCACCTTTATAAAAGGCTTCAGTAATAAGTGGTATCAAGTATTCTGGATGAGTTAGCATGCTCTGCCTTTTTAATGAGTGTCACTTTAAGTGATGAAATAATAGAGGCTAAGGGTCAGACAAACTGTTTATATAAATATATTATGGTTGATGTCTTTATTACATTTCATTCTACATACACTGAATATAGATAATCTTATTGAAACATTAAACCCTGTCATTATATTCACATTATAAATAAAAGGTGGTTGACATGTACTTATACAAATATATATTTACCCCTACAAAGTTAAATATACACATTTTTTATGAATATTGAAATATGTAGTGCAGTGATAAAATTGAAATGCAATGATAAAATTGAAGTGCAGTGATACAAATGAAGTGAAGCCATAAGAAATGAAAATGAAATGAAATGAAATGATGTTTAATGTCCTACTGTTCTGCTCTGAACTGGGCTAATGAAGACGGCATACACCATACAGTGTGCGATGAGTGAAATTTTGCCCAGACAGCGGCACCATGGCATACTCTTATATCGAATTCCAACTGTCAAGGGATCTTTTACATGCACGCCAATTTGTACATGGGACCTTGTTTTTTTTGTCCCATCCGAACGACTAGACAGCTGTTCTTGTCAGGCCCTCCATCCTACATCATTGACAAGGCGGAACCATGCTGGAAAATCTGGATCAACTTTCTCGGCCAATGCAGGGATCAAACACCCGACCTCCAGGCTAGCGAGCCAGCGTCTTACCCGCTTAACGACCTTGACCCCCCCCATAAGAAATGAAATGCAGTGACCATAAACACTTAATGCAATAAAGAAATGCCATTTACCATATACCAATATAAAAATATACATAAGTATAATTATTGGTAAAAAAGAAAAATCCAAAAATATCAGGATAGATGAACTTATAAAGAAAAATTAGTACATTGATACACATTTGGACAGACCCATAATTTATACGTATTGATGGGCATAGACATTACCAGGCTATGGCGTAAACAGTGGTTGACACTGTGTAACATACACTTAGATTTTTCCTGGTCATTACAAATATCATTCCTCACAGATAAAAATTAAGTTATTTGGCTTGATAAGACGATTGAGGATCATATCTTTAATAATCAACATTCCAAATACTTCCAAAGATAATTCTCAAATTTCACTTTTAATATTTCAAAAAGTACAACTTGAGGTCAATTTGAGGTGATGTGTCTTGACATTGTGTCAACATGAGAAAATATTCCAATTATTGCTCCAAATATCAAAGTTCACAAAACATTCCAAGTATGATATCATAAATCAATTGTAACATACACACACATGATTGTTTTACATTGAACAGATAAGCTATGAACCTGATCTCTGTCTCTTGTCGAGTCTTGTCATCAAACTTTGATTTTAACAGGTTCATGGCCTCTCGTCAAAGTTGACATAAGACTTTCTTCAGTGTAGCAAAATAAACATCGACTGTTCCCAATAATGTGAAGTACAAACATTTAGATTACGTGTTAACACCTGTAGGGGTGATCATAACTTTCACGATTTCTTTCAAAGATTAAAGTGTTAGGAAGCCAAAAGAAAGTACTAGAGTCTGCACTGTGGTCTGTGGTTAAAGCACTAAAATCAGTGTTCTTGTTAAAGTACTAGAAACTACTCTATGGTCTTTTAAAGTACTAGAATCTACTCTATGATCTGTTATAGTACTAGAATCTATGGTCTTGATAAAGTACTAGATTGTGTGCTCTGTAGTCTTGTTAAGATACTAGAATCTGTTTATAACTTGTTAAAGTACTAGATTGTGCTCTATGTTTTTGTGAAAGTACCAGATTGTGCTCTATTTTACTTTTATGGTTAAAGTACTAGAATCTGGTTTTAGGGTCTGTGGTTAAAGTACAAGAATCTACTCTATGGTCTGTTAAAGTACTAGAATCTATGGTCTTGTTAAAGTACTAGAATTTGTGCTCTGTAGTCTTGTTATGGTACTAGAATCTGTGAACTTGTTAAAGTACTAGATTGTGCTCTATGGTTTTGTTAGAGCACAATCTGGTGCTCTAATTTATTTTTATGGTTAAAGTTCTAGAATCTGGTTTTAGAGTCTGTGCTTAAAGTACTAGAATCGACTCTATGGTCTGTTAAAGTACTAGAATCTATGGTCTTGTTAAAGTACTATCATCTGCACTATGGCCTATGGTTAAAGTACTGGTTGTTTTAATAGAACAGACAAATAAAATGACATAACACTGGAGGAGTTTTGAAGTTTGTCCATTGAATAAAATAAAAATCAACATTGTTAATATGAACTGTGAAAAAAGAGGGTTATAAAAATAATTGAAATACATGGATGCACATGAAAAGCTAACTGAATAAAATATTATAAAAGGAATCACTCCATTTATTATGACATCTTGATAACTCTTTCTTGCAGAACCAAATAACAGTTTATTCTTTACTCTTTCTTGCAGAACCAAATAACAGTTTATTCTTTGTGTGTATTGTCATTTCACCCCTTTTATTCTACCATCATTTCTTTCAAAATGAAAAGAAATTCTATATCAATGATTTACCTTATTATTTCATTGACAGTAGTTTCCGTCAGAATATATAATTATTTAAAAAAAAATTATCAAAGATTTGTTAGTATCTTCACAAATAAGATGACAAATTTTGTTGATGACAAAATTTCATTCAGAATTTCTTTTCCTCTCTTTTGTGAAGTAATAAATAAAGTGTTTGAAAAGAACAGGAGTGTTTAACATGCACATTGAATGAATGGTTTGATTTCAAAGAGAGATTGCGAATATAAAAATTTGTAACTGTAATTAGTGGTGATTCATTTGCAATTTTTTTTTTTTTAGTTTTCATCAATGGAAAAGAAGAATATTATTCTTTTTCAGTTTGTCCCTTGATGACTCAATCTGAATAATGCATCTTGTATTATTTTTTCTGTTGCTGCACTTCCAAAATGATGTATCTCAATTTTTTTCCACTTTCTATCCTCACTCCCATTGACTTGATTGTACATGTGCGTAGATCCCCTCTGACTTGGTTTGCTGGGCGAGTTGACTCCCCCATTGACTTTATGGCCAGGTGAGCTAACACCTTTTCTTGCCCATGTCCCTGGTGACCTGTCCAATAGCTTCAACTTCTTAAGACTTAGTCCCAGCTTCTACTTTCTACAACACTGGATACAATGTATTATTACTGTTCTGTATATAAAAGACTTCAGGTAGAACTGATTGTATTGAATACAAGAAAGATGCGGATGATGCCTTGATGAATGAGTCACGGGGAAGGAAACTAGTTTAATTCTTTTAGACGGGAGAATAATACGGGACCCGTAATCTTACAGATGACATGTTTCTTTCATATACAAACTGTTTACATACAGTTCATAGAACCGGTCTTTTTATCTCATTTAATCTGTAGTCATCAGTTTATAAAAGGTTTGTTATTCCCCGTACTTGTATATATTTGTTGTATCTCCCTTTTATACTTACTGACCGTAACTTTTACCATTGTCCACCATTTTAGGGCCAAGTTCCTTTTTTGTCTACATGTAAATTCAACTTACGATTCTCTTTTTGATTTCAAGCCCAGGTGCAATGGAGAGTGAGTTAGTACATAATGTGACCTCCTTCAATTTAACTTGCTCGGAAAATTTCAGGATTTTCAATGAAACAGTCAGAATGTTTCAGATTTATTGATGACTGAAATTGCTGGAGATCTGACAGGTTTATCTTTGACCCTTGCCTCAACTTTCATCAAAATGTGGAATTTGGGAAATTTTGTCTGCTGAAAAGACAATCTTTTTGTAGTGTTGTTAAATTTTTCTAATTTTTCAAAATGTGCATTCTTTATGCCGTCTGCTGTTAGCGTGTAAATTGGTTTCCAACAGACAACAAGTTTCCTTTAATGTAAAAATGTCGGCAAGAATTTGTTCATCAATGTTAAAATGATGTTTGACCAGGACGACCAGGTCAAGTGAGATCAATTGTCCAGTATATACATGGAGGTAAACAATAAGTGATATATGATAGCCAATTGACATTGACTACATTTTACAAATAACTTGATTGGTTAAATCTACTTGAAAATTTGACTTCAGTGGGATCCAATCTCTATCCCACTAAGCTAACAAAAAGGAGTTTTATAGATATTGTTTGAAACAAGCATTTATGGTGTTTCAAAAGGATTTGTATTTTCTTCTAATAAAAGGTTTGACTCTGTGTCTTACCAAAGGAATTACAAGAAAACCAAAAGCAGCACAAATTGTTTTATGATTTGTTACACTGTGTATGATAACGATAAGAGGATACTTATCAAAACATCATGTTTAAATAATAAAATCAGTTTTTGTTTCCCATTAATTAAATTTGGCAAAACTTTGATAATAATAATATATTGCATTTGATAATGCGCCACATCCACCCAAGTGAGTGCTCTGTGCGCGGTACAACCTATTGACTATATCAGTAGCAACAATATTATTATATTTGTTGGGAGTCGCAGTGACTCAGTGAGCAAGAAACTGACTTGATAAGCAAGATGTCTATTATTTGCTCTCAGTGTTGTCTGAAAAAGTTCCTCAGGATTATATCGTGCAGGTTCCCCTTGTTCGTGGCGCAGGATGGCCGGGGCCTGGCAATTAGGACAGTGTCTAATCAAAAAGCCGAGGCCCCATTGACACATTGGAAGGCACGTAAAAAAAACCTTGACAAAGATGGAATTCGAAATATGGGCATAATTTCCCTCATAGCACAAAGTCATAGCAGAAAAGTAGGATGTTAAACCCCATTTTATTTCATGTTATTATATTTGTAGACAAAAGTTTTGACTTGAAGTCAGCATCACTGTTGGTAAATTAAAAAAAATATAAAGTACAAAGAGCTTGGCAGTGAATTGCTTTTCACCACTTAAAAAGGTAGAAATCATAACATCAAGTCATTGAAAAGAAAAAAGAAAAAAACATTTATCAAGCATTCTTGTCCATTATTTGTAGGTTAGTACATACACAAGCACATCAATCAAAACTATTCACAAGTGTTCAACCTTGTAGTTTTTATTGTCAATTATTGAACATAAAAATCATCCTAAAGAATACACAGTGGGCGTGATCATTATTTTGTTCTCGTGTCAAAGGTCGTTGTCTATTCTTTTAGTGAGACAAGATCTGGATTAACCCCCTTTAGGCGATTTACTATGTGTATTAAAGAAATTAGTCAGTTGAATGATGATGAAAACCACAGATTATTGGTAAAAGAATAAAAGGGAAGGTTAAAGTGTAATTAAAGATACGGTTAAATGAATAAAGAGGTCACTTCAGGTGACGATGATGGTCGTAGCCCAGCCACAGGCTATAAAATGTTTTGAATATGGTCAATCTAACTACAAGCACATTGACATTACTTTTGTTTTCCTTTGGTCAGCAAATATTGTTTTGAGTTCATTTATGTTTTATTAGTTATGTTTTATAATTCCCACTTTTCAGAGAGAGCAGGAGACTATAAAAATGAGTTTTTCCATGTCAGTTGATCCATCTGTCCCACTTCTTTAAAACACTTATTCAGAGAATGGCCTGACTGAGTTTTATAATGAGCATTCTGCTTAAATTAACCCTTTCACTGCGTATACCCGGTAGTACCGGGTATTATAAAATGTCGGTAAAATGCCCGTACCCGGTATTACCGTGTACTCAGTAAAGCCCTCGCTAAAATTAGTACCGTAACTGCAAGTGCCATCTATTGTATTTTCTATACACTAGAACATATTTCCACGTGTTTCAAAGCAGCAAACCGTAAAATGGCGGAGTGCATTGTGACAACGTAGACGATGCACTCTCGACGAAGTCGTGAATGACGTCTTGCTGACCAACATGTGGACAATTTCGAGGCGGGTGATACACATAATTCGTTTCCAGTTACTTGATAATGATAGTAGTCAGGACAGTGATTGGTATTATGAAGTGTGTGATTTGTTGTGCGACGTTCCGCCCATGGCTAGCTATGTCTCCCGTGCATGATGAACAAGCCCAATGTGAACACGATAGCCCTGTGTCTGCAGTAGATTCTGACAATAATTCTGATGTTGATAATAATGCTGGCCTGCTGGATCGTAAAATACGTAGGTAATTCCTGATTCCCGAACGTGTAGATCTATTGACTGACTATATTGATAATGATATGGGACTTGGGGATGAAAGTGAAAGTAAAAACAAGGTATTGCAATCCGCACGTGGTCATGGCAGCGGGAGACGTGATGCGCGTGTTCGCGGCGGCATTGCTCATGGCTGCTATTGATATTTTTGTTCATTTTATATATCTTTATCAAAATCCAGTAAAAAAAACAATATCTTTTAAGTATTTCATGGAGAAAAATTCGTTTTCGTGTTAGCTTTAGTGTGAAATGAGAAATCCAAAATGGCCGCCATGACGTCACGTGACTACATTATTATGCAAATTTCCAAAATTCTATTTTTTCCTCTTAGCCCAACCTCATGCCCATCCCAACAGACAAAAAGATTTTTCATAAAAGCTTCCATAAGTACTGCTTGGCATTCAGTTCCAACCTCCCTTTTTTCCTCAAAAAAGGGTCTAGCACAGGCAGTGGATTTACGTCTAGCATTGAAAGGGTTAAGCAGTGATAAGCAATTTGATGTCATTCCTTTGGGATACAATTAGTTTGATGATGAGCAGGTTAAGCATATTGATGATTCATATGAAAATATATGTGAAAGTAATTAATGAGTTTCATCTATTTATTTTGGGATTGGCTTGTATTAAAGTATTGTTATTAAATTATGGTCGTTTTGGTTTGCATCCATTTTGATTATATTTAGTTTTTATGTCTGCAGAGGTTGCCGAGTGTTGCTAAAGTTTCAATTCATCTTTTTTTTGTAAATACTGAATGGAAATGAACCATTTTTGGACTGATATTTCTTTTAGAGATTCAACTTTCACCAGATTGTAGTTTACAAGGCATTAATAATCCCTCATATGAAATGAAATGGGGTTTCTAATGAAGACGGGGGCATATGCCATACAGTGTGCTATGAGGGAAATTTTGCTGGGGCAGCGGCACTACAGCCTACTCTTATATCACATTCCATCTGTAAAGGGATCTTTTACGTGCATACCAATGTGTACACAGGACCTCGGTTTTTCATCCCATCTGAACGATGTTAAGAGACTTTATTAACTGAAATAAATACATTATGACTCTTGCAATATTAATTTTGCACAAGCCATGAACTTCTATATATATCGCTTTCCTGGTTGAAAATCCTAGTAAAAGAGATTAAAACATTAGATAATCCCATGGATTAACCTAGATGATATTTAATATCATTTTAATTAAAAGATACCATGACAGTTTGATACTTTGTCTAATTAATAAAGATTGATCAGTTATTGAAATTTATATGATTTTTGCCATATGAGATGTCGGGATTGCCACAGCATGCCATTTGCCACTATGTATTGATGTGTAATTGTTACATCATCGATAAAAAATTAATGTCTTAATCTGTTAATGACGGGGATGATGTCATGATGATGTCATGAAAGGTAATATTATAAATATACTTCAAGTGATTGCACCTAATAAAATATAATTAAATCATAAATGATAAAACTGAGGATAAAATATCCAGATAAAGATTCATAGCTTCTTGTTTCAAAATATTTTAAAGGTACATGTGTCCGAGTTATTAAATCTTATTTCATTTTGTAAACCAATTCCAAAAGTGGACATGAATTGTCCCTGATACGTGTGTGTCTGCCTGTGAGCTCACAATTTTTGTAGTCAAACAGCAAGTTTGGATAAAACCCTAAAGGGTGGGTGGGGGTGGAGTTGTTGATGGCTGAATAATTCGCGTTGTACCGTAATGTCTGCCATTGAGTCAACTGGCATGGTTTTGTTTCCCCAGCTGTACGTTTCAAGGACTAGGGTCGCCTGTCCAACCTTGTGGGTTTTCTCCAGGTCCTCCGGTTTCCTTCCATTACTTAAGACCCCTATGCGCAAGCAAATTATTGATATGAAATTGAACCATATATTTGGCCCGAAATGACCTAGTTTGTGTTGAGTGGACGTTAAACCCTATTTCTCTTTCTCCTTTGATGTTGGTGTACCATTATTTCAAATAATATACTGGCAACTGCCAATCGTACATTATTTTATTCTAGATGAAATATTGGACTTGCATGATGATTCCATTGAAATGCATGTGCCGTATATAGTGTCTGTATTTTAAGTTGTTTAATGGTCTTTAGCAGTATCAATATATTACTTAAAGATGGGTTCCCGCGTACAAACTGGGTGATTTAATGGTATATATGAACTAAAAACATATTCAAACTAATTAATTTGTCATAATTATGCTTCAAATCCTTCTCAAACATTGTAATTGGGAAGGAATGTCCCGCTATAAAAATTTGATTAAACCAGGTTATGTTTATGTCACGTGACTTACCTCTCTTGGAAGTCAGAGGAGAATTCATTGCATACATAAGACGATGTTGTCTTTAATCGCTTACTATTCATTACAAATATTGAATCCTAATTAAATTCTCGGATTATCCACTACCCGCGTCTTATTCCGTCATTTTTATCTCAGAAAGTGTTGTATGTCTAACTCTTCATAAAGTTTATCAACTTGTACATCAAGCGCTCAATGTTCGCGTGTGACCTTTGACATCACGCGTGCAGAAATTCCTAATCATCGGGCTGTTGATTAGGGGAACCCTTACATTTTTGTCCTGTATACGCTCCATGAGTGTTTTTCGGGGAATCCAGTATTTTTCTAGTAAGATTGGATATCTCTACTTTCCATATATACCAAAATTACCATACTTTTATTGGAAATAACCACCCAATAAATACTTTTCTGGGAACCCATCTTTAATGTCTTGCTCTCGACCATTAAACCACACATATACTGTTATTTCTCCTGTATTAAAATGCTATTCTGTCAGCCTCTAGTTAAACATGCCTTTGTCATCAACAAAGTATGTGTTTTTGTTGTTAACAAAGTTAATATTCTCTATTAACATTCAGTGTGTGTTTCATTAAACAACATATATGAATGGAAAAATGTGATACAGGATGTGTATGGGCTTAATATTGATTATGTTTAATAAGACAAATTTTCTATAGTAACCTTATAAAACTTGAAAGTTTATTTTAAGTTTTTCTATTGTTTATTGAAAATATTTTGTCGACGGTGTCAAGAAGATGAATGTTGAAAAAAAATTAAATACTTAAGTAAACTTTGTAATAAAAGTCAGACGTTCTCATTCATCTATTTTTATATTTCCCATATTCGAGTTGACAAAAAAAATGAAATTAAAAATTGAAGAACTATTTGAATAAACTGAATATCTGAATTATCTTCCTTATTTGAACTTCGAGAAAGTATGTATTATACACTTATTTCTCCTGTGCTTTCTATTAATAATGTTTGCATTAAGGATTCCTGAATAAACAATTTATTAAAAAAAACAGTTAAATTTGCACTTACAGATGCTCATCTATTCATTAATGTGAAGCTTCACTTTACTTCATCTCTAAATCGTACCTATATTTTTTGACTGCTGTATTAAGGTGAAAGGGGCCACTTGTAGTAACCTTAATGTCCTTGATGTTGATATATAGTGAGATTTATAGTTTAAAGTGCCATGGACGCATATGGTGGCTCAGTGATTATGATGCTGGATTACTAATCAGGAGGTTCCAGGTTCGATCCTGGTTTTTGTCTGAGAATATTTCTCACAAATTCTTGATGTCTGTTGTGCAAGACGGATGGCATAGCAAGGAAAGGTGATTAATCATTTGGATGAGATTAAAACTGAGGTCCTGTGTATACTTTGGCAACCAATGAAAAATTCAGTTGAAAATCAAAAATAAGAGTAGAGCTTATGCTGTCCAGGCAAAATTCCCTCATAGTATACCGCATGACATATATGTCTGTCTTTATTAGCCCAGTTGGTGCAAATAAGTAAGATGTAAAACCCCATTTCATTTCATTTGAATACAGAAATAACCAAAGCCTTTAACAAAACACTCAACATATTTATGTATTCTATCAAAAATCAAAATACTTTTACTCAAATCAGATTACTATATTTCAATAACAAAATACTATAAAAAAAAGAAATTTAAATGGGAAATAATTGAATAGGTTTATATGTTCAATTAGACCTTTCTTTTTATGATTTTATATGAAAGTGTGCCAGGTACAGTGGAAGGTTTAATAAATCGTATTCATACTATATACTATTGATTATTTATTTGGCAATGGTAATCATTAAAGTATGACCTGGGCTTATGGCCTGCAATGTTCTATGGGGGTAAATATTGCCCAGACTGTGGCACTATGGCCTGTATATGTATGAATTATTTAAAATAGATATGTAGCATGTGAGTTAATTAGATCATTATTTTGAGGCTGTTTGAATACATAGCCTTTTCTCCTTTGTTCTTGTCAGTCATATTAGGTAGGATGGTGGCGGGGGGTTGAGGGGCCACTGTACACCAACCATAGAGAGATCTGTATTCCAACAATAAATTGGGCCACATACCATGGGTAACCACTCAACCATACATGTTAATCATGACTGCTTTAGGTAAAACTTAACTGAAATATCTGAGGATCTATCGGTCAACTAGCATATAATTCAAACCCCAGTTTAAAACATGGCTCCAATATATTGACAAAGTGGTGTGGACATGTGAATTCAAGATATCTTACCATAAATAAAAAACTTGAAATATAAATTTAATTTGCAAAGTTTCTGTGCATTATCAAAGTGACTGACAGTGAACTTTTTGAAGTGGAAACCCAACCTCATATCAACCATAGAGGTATCCACATGCTCACCATAGAGGGGCACTGTAAACATAGAGGTACCCATATGCTTACCATAGTGGGGCACCATAAACATAGAGGTACCCACATGCTCACCATAGAGGGGCACTGTAAACATAGAGGTACCCATATGCTTACCATAGTGGGGCACCATAAACATAGAGGTACCCACATGCTCACCATAGAGGGGCACCGCAAACATAGAGGTACCCACATGCTCACCATAAAGGGGCATCGTAAACATAGAGGTACCCACATGCTCACCATAGAGGGGCACCGTAAACATAGACCTACCCACATCATCACCATAGATGGGCACCGTAAACATAGAGGTACCCACATGCTTACCATAGTGGGGCACCGTAAACATAGAGGTACCCACATGCTCACTATAGTGAGGCACCGTAAACATAGAGGGATCCTCATACGATATGTTCACCAATCACTAAGCATCTCATGTAATCTTGCATCAACTGCTGCTTATTACGAATCTGAAATGAAATGAGGTTTAACATCCTACTGTTCTGCTCCGAACTGGGCTAACGAAAACGGGCATACACCATACAGTGTGCTATGAGGGAAATTTGCCCAAACTGCGGCACTACCACCTGCTCTTATAACGAATTCCAACTGTCAAGGGATCTTTTATGTGCATGACAATGTGTACACAGGACCTCGTTTTTTGTCCCATCCAAATGACTAGACAGCTGTCTTTGTCAGGCCCTCCGTCCTGCATCACTGACCACGCCAGAAAATCAGGATGAACTTTCTCGGCCAATGCAGGGATCAAACACCCGACCTCCAGACTAGTGAGACACTTAGCCACTGTGATCCTCCCTCTACCTATAATGCTACTAACACTTTATTTAGAGGTGGTTGAATAATTGTGAAAATTTTAGTGTTTTGTATGCCTGGGCTTATTTACTTCCAGTATTAGTATTCAATGTTTTTCATAAGTATACAGTACTTTGAAACTTTGTGGATGTTATCTTCTTTTACTGATGTTATCTTCTTTTACTGATGTTATCTTCTTTTACTGATGTTATCTTCTGTGTTGTGACTGGCATTAAAGAAAAGTAAACCCATTAACATGGAATAGATTGTCTAGTTTACATACTTTTAACAAAAAACAAAGATGTTGATAATATTCTTTTTACCTCTTTTCAATTGCTAATCTCCACCAATCTTGAAAGTTCTTCTCATTCAAGTTATTTTTTAAATTTAACATAAAATGACTAGGATATATTAATACATGAGCCTACAGGTTTTAACTATGATAAAGATGATATAAATTTTAAAGATTTTTTAAAAGATAGTTTGGATGGCTTAAAATAAGTGAATAAAGCTCATGAATGATACATATCTTTTTGTTTAACATAGTAAATTGAAATTTTAATATCTTTTAAGTAACTCGTATCGTAGAGTTAATCAGTGACACGCTTGATGCACACGACAAAAGACGCTCAATAGTAGTATATTGTTTAGATGTTTTTTTCCTATAGACTGAGTACTAGTCATTCATACGTTTAGACCGATGAGTACACACCTTATAGCTAGAGTATCCCCTGTCGTAATCAGTTTGTAACGACACCTGTGTGTTAACTTGACGTCCAGTCAGGTTTTATTCTATACTGATATCTAAAGGAGTGAGGAGTAGACATGAACCACACAGTATGGATTATATTTTTATTTGTGGAGTGAAAACAAAGTTTGGATAATTGTGCAGTTGAATGATGTGAATATAATGGTATACTTTTCTCATGTTGTTTCTGTCATTATAAAGGTGAAAATAATTTATGGAAAACCTTAATTTTGAATAAGAATTATTAATTGTTGCTTATTGAACATGCATCATTGGAGTGAAAACAATTTATGGAAAACTTTATTATTGAATAAGAATTATTTAGTTTGTTGTTTATTAAATATAGACTTTGAGGTGCTCTATTTCTATTATAACAAAATATGGAAAATCTTGTTTTTGTATAAAAATTATTTAATTGTTGCTTAGTAAATATGGACTTTGAATTATGGTGCTATGTTTCTATTATAACAAATTATGGAAAACCTTGTTTTTGAATAAAAATCAGTAATTGTTGTTTATTGAGTATGGACTTTAAATAATGGTACTTTGATTCACCGTGGTTCTACGATTATTCTTAAGGCGAAAACAAATTATGGAAAACCTTGTTTTTGAATAAGAATGATTCATTGTGGTTTATTATGGAATTTAAATAATGGTACTATCATTTTTAAGGTGATAACAAATTATGGAAAACCTTGTTTTTGAATAAGGACAATTAACCATTATGTATCATAAGTTTATTGAATGTTTACTGTGGTTCCATCATTATAAAGGTCAGGGGGAAAATGATGGGATATTGTTTATTTGATATTTGTGGATTACCATGATAGATGTGTAGGTCGTTTAGAGAATATTGGAATGGAAAGTTAACATCTTGTTGACAGTCATGATGGGGTTAACATACCATCATTTTTATTTTTATGATCATTTGTGCAATGTTAGGGGTTGTGTGTGTCCCAGAACATATATAATGATCATGTGTATTATTATAATAGTCAAATATTTAAGTATTGGTATTGGCGTAATGTGATTAATAATGATAAATAATTATTAATATTCGATCTGAGTATACTGAATAAATTAGGATGTTTATTAAAAAGTATTTACAGAGAGGATTTTTAGAGGATTTTTCTTTTTGATTACCGAAATTTGTTAATTAAAAAATAAACTCCAAATTAGCATATGAAGCCACTCTTTGTTCAAGAATATAAAATTTATTGTTATGGTTTGTTCTGTCATTTGTTGTGCAGTTATTGTGCATTGTCTATTTTTGTTGTTACAAAATACTTTTAATTCATACTTATCTAACAAATAGAGATACTGACTAAGAATTAAGATGGTTGCTCTTAAACCTTGATATCAGTTTTGGAGATGAAAAGTGGGATGTAAAACCCCATTTCATTGATTTTAAATATCTGTATACTGAGCACTTATTGAAGGAGGGTATAAAATTTCTTATATATGAGATGATTTGTATACTTACAAGTATATAACTGTCAATATACTTATATTGTATTATCAGTATAAATTTACCTGTATATCTACTATATATAAGTACTGTACTTATACCTTAGGTCTATGACTGTAACTAGAATACTCTTTGAATAATGTATGTGGGAAAATGATGCTTTGGAGAGTTGAAGTGCCATTTTGTTTAAACTTCTAATCTTCAATGATATTTAGACATATGGGGTTGAATTAGTATTTGTTGACTTTTATATGAATGCATTTATTATCATTCATAAGGTTAGCAAAGTAGATGACTTAAACATACACTATGCAAGAGCTAAATCTGCCTATTGCAGGTCTATCTTTAGGCCTGAAATGTTATATGAACTATTAATTAGAAATTTATTAACAAAATTAACAAAACAAGACCATAATCGACTCTTGATGACATCGGATACTCAAGATTTTAATTAAATTAAAACGGTTTGCCATTTAAAAATTTAATTTAAAAATGGGAAAGCGAGGCTAAGTCCCGATTATACCAGTGCCTTGGTTACCACTGTGCACACATCTTGTCAAAACTACAAACAATGAAAACTTGGCTGAGAATGAAGTAATTTGAATGAAATTTTCAATATTTTCTTTTTTTATCATCTTTTTTTGAATTATTATAGCAAGAATGACCAACTCTTTATTAAACTCTTAACTAATGTATCTTTAAAGTTTAGTTCACTAGGATTTGATATAAGCTTTGTGTTTGGTGAGGCCTATAGTATACCTTGTTATTTTGGAATATATAATCTCAATTTATTTAAACCATAAAATCGTGAAAGTTGGTTTTTTTATGTTAATTGTTATGGGTGTAGTTAAAGTTTACAGTATATTTTTATTATTTTATATTAAATATCTGCTTATATTTGATGTGCCCTGCTGAGAAATAATCTTAATATTACAAATATATCAGTGAAAAAAAGCATTTATAATATATTGTGAAAAGTTGTTTCTTTATTCAGTTTGGATACATGAGCATGCCCATAACAGTAGCAGGGGGGTTCAGTCAAGGTTGTACAAGCTGTGATATTATTTTTTACTGTTATAAGAAATATGATAACTTTATACTTACCATATAAAAAAATGCAAAGTAAGCAATTTAAATTGATGCAGCCTCTTTGATTTTGGGGGAAATTATAAATCTTAACTTAATTCGATTATATTTTTATTTTTTTTGTGAGATGAAAATTTTTATTTAAAAAAGAAAAAACGACAAGAAATTATCATAGTTCAACACTTATTTTTTTTTTTACCTAAATTAAAGACATCTCCCTTTTTAAATATATTTTTGAAGACTTGTTTGCAAATATCAGGAGTTTCATCTGTAGAGCTGTCAGCGAAAGGGTGTCTCATTGTTGGAATGGTACAGAAAGCCAATGTTTGCCACTTATACATATTGGCTTGCGTCTAAAAGAATATTTCAAATTTGTTGAAGAGTAGGCAGATGCAGTTTTTCAGACAAAACTTTACATCGTATATAGCATTTACACATAGTAAATAAAATTTACTGTATACTAGTCTCGATATAACCAGAGTATTGTGTTGACGATGGGTTAAAGGTATTCATATAACCAGCAGAGTATTGTGTTGATGATAGGTTAAAGGTCTCTCTCTCTCTCTCTCTCTCTCTCTCTCTCTCTCATATAATATCATGTTAGCATTATCTTCCAGAATAGAATTATCCTCTTAATCTCAGAAGGACCCAGGGGGATCAGTGGCCAAGTGATGTGTGGCAGGATTTTGAATATGGTTGTCTTCCCAGACTAATGGGTTTTCTCCCATTCTCTACTTTTCTCCCATTGCTTAGCAAATCATTGAAATAAAAGTTGACATGTTACTCTCAAAATAATGTTTGTGTTAAGTAGACATTAAAACTATCTCCTTTCAAAATGACTAGAGTTAGTTTTTGATCACATAGACGTTTAATATGTATCATTTGTAGTTCACGCTACATATATTTTTTTCAAGTAGATTGTTTGTGTATTTATTTTATTACATGATGTAACAAAAAAGATTTATAGCCGAGAGCTATCACATGCTATTTAAACACAGATTATCGAACAATGGACGGGACACTTATAAAATTAACACAACAAAAGATTCTTTAAATGCATGTTTAAAATGGTGAATACAATCGCCCGCATGTGAATCGACATTCTTCAGAAATACTGTAGCTGTTGAATTGCTTTGAATTGAATAGTTAATAAATGAATAGAATATTTCTTGAAGAAAGAGGCTAGGCTAAAAAATGATATGCCTGTTTACTTTGTGATTTAATGAACCATTATACCGATAAGAGCACTCTAAAATGGTGATGTAGTGTTTATGTCATAAGTTTTATCACATTGTTGTCAGTTTGGTTCGCTGGCTCGCTAGCCTGGAGGTCGGGTGTTCGATCCCTGCATTGGCCGAGAAAGTTCATCCCGAGGTCCCGTGTACACATTGGCGTGCACGTAAAAGATCCCTTGACAGTTGGAATTCGATATAAGAGTAGGCCGTAGTGCTGCTGTGTGGGCAAAATTTCCTTCATAGCACACTGTATGGCGTATGTCCGTCTTCATTAGCCCAGTTCGGAGCAAAACAGTAGGACGTTAAACCCCATTTCATTTCATTTCATTTCATTTGTCAGTTTGGTTCATATATCACTTTTTTTCTGACTGTTTATTAAAAATGTAATGAAATGAACCGGGGTCCACTGACAAGGTGGAACCACGCCAGATCCTGATGAACTTCGCAGGGATCGAACATGGGACCTCCAAACTACAATATTGTGAAAGTTGAATCTCTAAAAGGAATATCAGTCAAAATAATGATTCAACTGCATTCAGTAATTACAAGGATAGGATGCGCGCTGTATCATAAAGTCTGTCATTGAGTCAACTGGCGGGGTTTCGATTCCCCAGTTGTATGTGACAAGGAGTAGGGTCCCCTGTCTAACCTCGTGGGTTTTCTCCGGGTCCTCCCACTGCTAAAGACCCCCACACGCAAGCGAATTATGGAAATAAAATTGAACAATAAGTTACTTCCGAAATGACCTAGTTTATGTCAAGTGGACGTTAAACCCCATTTTTCTCTCTCTCTCCCTCTGCAGACAATTTTAAAAAGCCAGTGCCACCTATTAGTATTTTGTAAAATCTTTTGATGGTCCATTTTTTAAACTGTTTGAATCCCAGCCAGAAGATCAGGAAGGTCTCAATCGAAAATTTGATAAAATTTTGATAAAATTTATTGGAAAAAAAGCCTGACCTTCGTTCAATTTCCTAAGGCAAGTTGACCATTTCTATGCATTTACTAAACCTATACTAATCAATCATCAAGCAAACAGTTTTATGGTCTTTGAGGGCAAAAGCAAAAAGAGATAGGTGACCTTGTTTAATGATCTGGTCAATTTGAACATTTAGGCTTCATTTTTTTTTTTAAATATCTATATTAAAACTATTACCATGGCAGCTGTCAATCAAATCAACAAACTAAAAGGATACAAAAATAATGGTCTAAGCCTCTGATGTTTATTTGAGTAATATTTAAAATTAAAGTAGCTAAGTCTTTAACTCAGTGTCATCCGCAGTCTTTAACATTGCAAACACGACTTATTGGTCAATTTAGATCAACGTTAACAATTCGCCTGTTAATAGCGTTGAATTCCGGCGATCCACTCAGAAAACATCTCGGAGCATCGGAGGGGCCCGGTCACTAGGTCACCGGCCGTTGGAGTCCTTGGTCCGACCATGCTCAAGGCGCGCAATGAGATTTTTGTGGGGGCCCTCTAATGTGGGGGGCCCTGGGGCCTGGGCCCCATGGTGCCCCGTGGTTAATCCGGCGTTGATCGAATGCCATTTGTAATGGAGTGACTGTATGAACGAGGCTAAACATATTTCACAAGGCTACTGGAATAACCGGATATCAAAGACAGCCATTCAATTTGCACTTTTCGTGTATTTCTCCGAACATTACAGTAAAAACGAAAATGATTGAATGTAAATCAGTTTATATACATTCATTTGACTATTTCTATGTGCCAAAGAATCGAGATTTAGCGCCTTTAATTCTCTAATAGGAATATTACTAGTTCAAACATTGTTCAATTTCGTTCAGTGTTTACAAAGATGTGATGAATCGAATATTTCGCAACATTCAGCATCCTGTGATATAAACAGGATGTGGTCAATACCAACTACTACCACCTATAATTGTTTATCGTCGACTTGTTAATCTGGAGATTATCCAACATTAATATTTTGATTTTGTTTTTTTAATTAAATGTTAAATAATCAATGTGAGTAAATTTGATTAAAGATGTATTATGTAAGATTTAAATGTAAGAGCCACGAGTTCTCTCTGTAATGGTTCAAAAATAGATAAAGAAAAAAGAATATATTGAAAATTCCATTCAAATTGCTTTATTCTGTGGGAAGTTATAAATGTTGGGAGTTTTGATTAGAATATAGTGTTTCAATTTTCATTGCTACCATTTTTACAATAATAAACAAAGTCTCAATTATCTATTTTTAAATTAGATTATTAAATGGTGACAGTGTTTCAATCTATTAAAAATCATGACCCTTTGGTGGTCTAGAGAGTCGACTATGAGCTGGTCAGTTGAATAAATGTCTAAATAATAGTTTATATAATATTTAAGGAAAAAAGAAAGACTTCGTTCTTGAGTCTTACATAATGCATCTTTAAGGTGTGCATAATTAGATATTGTCCAAAAAATGAAGAGGACAATCAACGACTTTAAATAGTCTTGTACTCTTAGGCAAGATGGTCATGTTAATAGGAACTTTTGCCTATATTAAAACTAATCAAAAGGTTATTACATGACAGGTGTCAATCAAATGATGAGTGGGTAGAAAGAACTGCGAAGATGACCAAAAGTAGAAGGATAAACGTGACTTATAATATCCCCGATATTGACTGATTGATAGATTACATCGTTATATGGACATGTTTATTGACGCAGAAAAAAATACTTCATATCCGTGAATGACAAATAGCTTATGACTTGGGTAATTCGTAAATTTAGAAATATGTTTATGATTACTGAGCACGGAAGTAGTTGCTTGTACATCGATAATCACATGTGATGCGATAAATTATTGGGATAGAACATTTTCTTTTTTCAATTACATCCTTCAAAGATTCTTGTGTTGACAGTTGCATATGTAGAAATATATATGACTTGGAAATATTTATTGACTCATAAATACTTGAAAGATATAAAAACATCGTTATTGTGTCGATATACTTAATTTGTGATAGTGATATATATGTATGTACTGCATGTGCAACTATATACGGTGCTGGCGTAATATGTTTCTAGAGTTTTAGATTAAAACTTGTTTTCTACTTTAATAAAGACAAAATTCTACTGCAGATGACAGTCTCTGAAACTAAGAAAAAGTTTCTGATAATGTGAAAATCTGTTAAAGGGCATGTTCCTGATGACAATTGGACAACTGATTAAATGTTTCCTTGTTTTTCTGAGATCCGTGTGTGGTGAGGAGGAACCAAATTAGAGGGGAATCATTATAAAAACATTTAATTTATTTTGCCCCCAAGACAGTCTTACATGTAAGCCTGACAATGATATTGTATGATAAACTAAATATACAATAAGTATATATTAATGTAAGAATCAACAAAGCTTTTTGTAAAGTTCAAGATTTAAAGTTTATGATTTTCACCTGATATATAGAACTGAATAGATTGATTATAATACTTGGATATTCTAGGATAGGTCTACCGTTGTTTGACGACCATTTTATCCACCTTTATTTATCAAGATTTAACTGACCTTGTGAGACGTTCTTAAAACACCGCTTTTGTATTCGGACATGCATGTATAGTTGAATAAAATGACATTAAGCTGACAGCTTTAAAGAGTATTTCATTTTTCTATTCAATTTAAGTTGTGTGGTATCAAATTATTAAAGCATAAGCGTTTTAATTGCAAAGGATTTGTAATTTTATTCTTTTCGGATGTAGTTTTATGAATGAACATATTGCATGGATATTGTTGTCAAATAATACTGTAGCATTGCAAGGGGGAAAAATATTTTTCTGGTGAAAATGTCATTCTGATTGAATTGAACCTCGTGTGGGGCAAGTCTATAGTTTTTCTCTTTAAACTTTAAATGGAATTATTTATTCGAGTTTTGAAAGATTGTGTTTTTTGTTATGTTGACAAATATTTGAAGTAGAGTTTTATAAGGGATTTTCTATAAATAAAGCGTACATTGAGATGGGTATGTTGTTTTTAAGGTGGTCTCTACCTGTCTCAACCATAGATAAGAAGCTTAAAACACATAGAAAAAAGTACACTATGTTATTAAAATTTTAAGTGAGCAGAATTTTTGTAAGTGTCTATATGTCTTCACGGTGAGTACATCATGTTTGAATTATTTTAAGATTGACAAGTGTTATGAAGAAGATTGAAAATGGATTAAATTTAAGTGTGCATTTAGTTTGGTATTAGGTCAAGTTTCATAATATTATATGCATAAGTAGGTAAATTTGAGGAGTATTTCAGTGTAATTAGTGAAGAGTGGATTCAGACTTTAAGAAAAAGTGAAAGTAGTGCAAATTGTAAAAGTTGGTTTTAAGAGGGTATTAATTAGCAGGCAGTTTGTTGTTGGATATTTCTTGTTTTTATAGTGAAATTATTTATTTATGAAGTTGATTGTAGAAAAGATATATTCATTCTCTTTTGCTGCTTTTCTTGTATATGATTGGTTCTATTTTTAAATCCTCCAGTAGAGAGTATCTATATTCCATTTAGCATCAATGTTCAACATTTTGTTTATTCAATTATAGGAAATGATGTGATGATTTAAATTTAAACAAAACTCTTTATTATTGAACGAGAATTTTACTTCTGGAATAAAAACTATATAAAACTTTCAAAATGAAGTTAAAACAGAAAAATTTTAAGAAAAAATTCTTGACCAAACGGAAAAAGAAAGACAGTGGAAAGGATGATGAAAGACCAATAAGTACCTCTTCTGACTGTGATTTAAGCTTAGAAGCTAGTTGTGCCTCAGTATTCTTTGATGAACCAGTCTCTCGAGATTCAGAACAAGGTGATTCTGGGGCTTGTATGTCCATATCACCACTTTCACCAGCTTCTCCAGAATGTGTCTCACCAGTTCTGGTCACCGACGACAGCGGAAATGAGCTTGATCAGGATATTACTAAAATGTTTGAGGATTTAATAAATGAGGTGGAGGGTGAATCTACGGATAGCACTTTACGCGGAGATCAATCATACTTCTCATCTGGACCTCCAACTCCAGATCCTGAAGCAGAACTAGAAATTTTGGAATTGGAGGATGACTTTAGTGAATATAAAGGTCCAGCAATACGTAACTTGTTTGCCAGACATTTTAATTTACCAACCTGTTTTTGTGATGAAAATAAAATATGTAATATCGATGTTGTGATCAAACATGTGGAAATACAACCTGGTACTGTTACAGGTACTGAAACGTTTAAAGTTTTAGGAGAGCACATTATTAAGGTAAGGATAAACAGGTTTTCAATTACCTCCATAAAAACAAATTTATGATATATATTCCACTTCCGTGGCCAGTATATATGGCATAAAAATGTGACATTAAACACATAGATGGAGTGATGGTGGCTGTGTGTGTAAGGTGATGACTCACTAAAAAGCAGAGAAAGTTCTGCTATCTTTCCCCCTTTTCATTGGTGCAGTATGAAGGTCCAGGCAAGGAACTGCGTAAGGTCTTCAGATGGATCAAAAAGCATACACGTAAAAGAACCTATGACAGAAACGCCTTTGTCTCGGCAAACTTTCTGGTCATAGCACACTGCATGGCATATACCCATCTTCATTAGCCCAGTAGCTGCAGAAAAGAAGACTTTAGACCCAATTTCATTTCAGACACAGCTAATTGTTTAATGAAAAGAACATACTGCACATTTATACAACGTGGCTTAGATGCTCAAGTATAGTTATAATAATATAAGATTAAAATTTAATTGTAACTCGTTTATTTCATATTGCAAATATCTGATCTTTTAATATAAAATAAAAAGCAAAATAAATGAGTTTGGGTCAGGCTTATCTCACAACCCTGACGACACCTAAAGAACTAATTTAAGGGTCTGATTCTTGATTCAAGGGTAGTAACATAAAAATGTGACCTATAGAATATTTATGTCAAGAGGGGATAAATGAATATGTAGTAAAGAAACGTGCTAGATATAGATAAAAAATGTTGTAGTATTGTATTTGTTTGATAGGTAATCAATATTTTAAAAACTTAATCTGGTTTTGTTAAATATATAATAACATGTAGATTAAGATAGAGACTGATATCTTAGATGTGTACTGGTCGTTCCCTTGAGGATTGTCATTTTGTTATGTCAATGATGGGCCAAGAAATGGTCCTGAATGTTCTGACAGCCCCAAAAAATCTGGAACAGAAAGATAGGGTTCATCCTCTCATGACCCCAATACTTCACACTAAATTGTATGTCAATCTAGAATAAACTAAAGTATTGTCTCTTTTATTTTTCACATTGGACAAATAAAGATGACAAACGCATTAACTATGCAAGGTCCATGGAAGTTGAGTGGCAAGGACACGGTCCTCTTTACTTGAATGTCCCTGGTTAAAATCCCAGCATGGTCCAACAAGAACCTTGAAAATATTTTGTGATTTATGAAATATAAATTGTAAAACATTTTGTAATTTATAAAATATAAATTTAAGATATTTTGTAATTTATGAAATTTAAATTTTAAAATATTTTGTAATTTATGAAATATAAATTTAAAAATTGTTTGTAAAGCAGTTCCACATAATTAGTCTAATTCCACCCATAACCCAAGTTTGTTTTGTGGAAATATCTACAATACATTATACTCAAAACTACAGGGGTACGATAGACAAAAGAAAACATTAATTTCACAGTAAGGTTTTCAAATTAATTTTCGATTTATTTGTTGATTTTAACCTAAACTTAATATGTTTTGACACTTTGTTTTTTTGGGGGGTATCACATAAATTTGACAAAATAAAGCAGCTTAGTAATTTAAATTAAAAAACCCAAGGTTACTCAACACTCTAGGCCATTTTACTGGTTGGATATACATGTATATAATAGAACACAATAGAAAAAAACTTGATTCATATTGAGCTTCTAACGAGATTAGTTACGGGACAACAATAAGAGGCTTCATATAATATCTTTAAGAGATCAATTTCATTAATTTATGGGGAATCATCCAAGCTTATTTTGTCAGTCAATACAAACTTTATCCATGCTTTGTTAGCGGTGATTGAAAACGGGAGCTCGTATTACCAGACCGAGAGTTTGATGATTGTGAGTATATTATCTCGCAGTGTGGTCTGTTGTTGTTAGTAGGTAATGACCCAAACAACAATAGAAATATACATCTACCTGTCATATCATATATTTATTTTTAATAAATCTAGAACACCCTAGAGCTCTTTAAGTAAAACTACTGGAGACGTTTTCATTCTTGTCAAATGTAGAAATTTTGAGATAAATTTTGAGACAAATTGCCTGTTACATATGATCGTAAATGTGTGCACTATATTACAAATTGGTTTATCATCGCTATACTCTCCTGAAAGTCATTACTTGTGCAAAAACTTCTGGAAACATTTCATAGAAATGTACAATTCTTTAATGAAAATTTAAAACTATTTAAGGCCATAGGTGGTGGTCTAAATTCCCCCTTTTGTAGATCAAAAGAACTGTAAACTATGCAGTTTGTGGGTTTCATCTCAAGTTTCCTTGCACTCCGATTTCTTTAAATCTCTAAAGATCGAATTATTGCTGGTCCAGAAGAGAACCTGTTAGTTTAGAATAGACATTAAAGGTGCAGTCTCAAATATATTTTGGTGAATAAAACTGGGTGATTTTTTGCGAAATACTTTTAAAAACCTTTATCCTAGCACTGTACAAATAATAATATTTGAAGCTCTTTGATACTCTTTGGAAGAAATACAAAGTTTCACTTTCCATGAGGGGTCGGGAATAATAGGGAAGAAACTAACTATTTACTGTGACTGAAAGTTTCAAATCAAAGTATTGAGCTCTCCGGAATCGATTGCTAGAATTGCTTAAGAGGGTTGCATATCTCATTTAAGGAATTTCGTTGTTCGATTGTATGAGTGACTTGATAATCATTACAACCATTATCATTATAACTCCAACAGGTATAGATATGATTTTCAAGGCACTTAAAATTATATTGACTGGAATTTGAGTTCTTGTGCCCAACCTTTTAATCACACAGAATAACTTGTCTTACTGGAATCTAAATATATAATAAAACAATATATCTATATAAAGAAGCATTGTTGATAGGGGTATTATAGTCAGAAGTCATCAATCATATTGGTCAGGTGTCGGAGGAATTGAACAATACAAGTAAGTATAAGGAAGGGTTGTCCAGTAAACATATACCACTTGCCACTTGAATGACTGGTAGTGAAATTAGTTAACAAGATAACTTTCCAGTTAGTCAAATTACCTGCCATAAAATTAGAATTTCAAAGATTTTATCCTTAAAATACAGTTAAATTTCTAGGCATGTGTAAAAGTACTTAAAACATATAAAAACAATTGAGATAATGCTAGAGATGATCATCATATTCTATCATAAAATATTTGGTTCATCCAAGGTCGCAAAATGTTGATGTGAAAGTCCTGAAACATGCCTCTGTGCAGAACTGTATTTTAACATCTCTCTACAATGTCTGTGTAGTTTTAGTTTGTCGTGTCCATAGGTTTGTCTTATAGGGTTTTGTTTTACGTGTAGTGTGGTTCTCCTGCTCTTATTACGGGTTGAGTGTTGAAGACATTGGTGGGGGGTAGGAAGGCCGAATGGTTAGCATGTGCGCACTGTATCGTCTGTCATTGAGTCAACTGGTGTGGTTTCGATCCCCCAGTTGTATGCAACAAGTAGTAGGGTCGCCTGTCCAACCTCGTGGGTTTTCTCTGGGTTACTCCGGTTTCCTCCCACTGCTAGAGATCCCTCCGCACAAGAGAAATTATTGAAATAAAACTGAACCATATGTTAGTCCCGAAATGACCTAGTTTGTGTCAGTGGAGTTAAACCCCATTTCTCTCTCTCTCTCTCTCTCTCTCTCTCTACATTGGTATAACAACTAAAAATGTCCAGGTGACAAAACAATTTATTGATAAAGTACATGTTTTATAGGAGTGGGATGAGGTTGACAGTGGACAGTCTGTTATTTAGAAAGGTATATTATTATAATATAGTTGTCTCTATAACAATAACCTGGACTGACCTGTCAATACAAGTTGTCATCATCAATAAATCAAACATTCTATTCTTCTTTAACAACATGTATGTAAACAATAATAATAGTCTTTATCTCCAGACAAGTTATCAATCATATTTCTACAACAATATCACAAATTTTTGTTATTCCTATAGTTTGTGCCTTCTATTGTTCATGTCAGAACTTGAGCGTCACAGGCTTGGAACGTTCACAGTTTTCTCAAATTTAGAATTTTTAAGTATTTCAATATTATTCAGTATAAGGGGTCTCATGTATACATGTATACAAAGACTTCACTATAATGCTGTTGGGAGACACCACCACTTACTGCAAGCTGCACTAGGATGATGTCACAATTTTATCAGATTTGGGATTTTGAAGCAGTACACAATTGCTTCATACTCCTTGCAGTGTTTCGTTTGATTAGAGCTAATCCCACTTAACACTGCTGTAAAGGAAGCAAATTTCTGTTCCAAATTATGGCTGATCAATAGTCCGATTCTACAGAATATTGCAGAAAAACTAATTGCGTGACAAACGAGGCTATCAAAACGAATACAATGTAAACAATACTGTTTGGAGACGAACAATACTTTCACCGTTTTTAATACCTTAAATCACTGTCCAAAGTTTTAAGGAAGACCCAGATTAAACGAAGGGCTGTCATTTGATTGATTGAACAGGAAGAATAGACATGCTCCGTCAAATGCTCAAGTATCAGAAGCCAATCCAGCAATGGCCAGAGAGGGATTTGTCGGGCCATTGCTTCAGGAATATCTTATTGCTTAAGTATGACAAGACTTCACTGTAATGCTAATGGGAGACATATCACTACCTTATTACAAACTGCACTATCACTATATATGGTCATGTCCCAGTGTAATTTATAATTATATAAACAGTCACATTAGAAATAGAATGAGGTTTAATATTTGACTATTCTGCATCAACCGGGCTTATAAAGTGTGCTGTGAGGGACATTTTGATGGGACAGTGGCACTAGGGATAATATGTTTTACTGTTTTCAAAGGTGATATTTCACATGCTGCAAATAGTTTACATGGGCCTTTTCTTTTCCTTGCTAGCCAGCCCTCCTCACACCACTCACAAGTTGAAACCTGGCTGATAAATCATGAGATATTTACTGGCTTATGTCCAGGATCAAGCCCTGGACGTCCTGGTTAGGGAGCCACCATGGTTCCCAGTCCCAATAGATAGTGCTAGGAAACTGCACATCATACCACATAGAGAGCAAACGATACCTCAACCCAATCTAATAATCACAATTGGATACATAGATTAAATGGTGGGGTGGGGAGGAAATGGGCAGACTGCAGAAGGCAGAGGCAAGGCTGGCTTCTTTTCATTACAAATATAATTAATTACATTTACCATTACATTTCTAATGCAGTCATTACTATTACTATTTTCTAGATGAAAAAATGAAACATCCTGTAATTAAAATTCAGTAAACCAGCTCGGCAGTAGGGTCTATGACCCATTGGTTTGCAAATGACCCAATGAGCTGTAAGACCATTGACAGTGGACAAGCTAGGACAGTGTATCTGGAGTGACTTGAATTTGTATCAATGTGTCTGTCTGTTCCCAGTAGAAATAGAAATGTTATGATAACCTAAATATTATAGAAAAAAAAACATAGTATTGAAAACCGCAATATCCTTTTGACAGTCGAGACCCTTACAAATTGTTGGTCAATTGAGGAAAATCTCCGACTCTGTTTCTTATAGTATTAGTGAACAATAATCAGATCTTATTTCAATGGCTGTTCATTTAAATGTGTTTCATAAAGTTTAAATTACCTAGAGACCTAGTCGTACCGGACTATAGATAGCATCATAAACATCTTTTCAATAAGATTTCTTTACGTTTCTATATCTTTGTAGTTAAGATGACAGATCGCATTATTATCTGATATTTTTTTAATCTTTTGTGTGTCTGTGTTGTATATTATATGACATAGAAACCTATTGACATACATATTACAGTTATTCATATATTTAGGACCTATGGAATTATGTTTAAAATAAACGAAACACTGAATTCATAATCCTTCATATAGATATGAAATCTGGTTTATATTTTCTTCATAATGTACTGCATGGCATATGTCCGTCTTTATTTCATTTCATATTGGCTGTGCACATAATCAGAGTACTTGATGGATGACATTTTTGAAGACGTCCTCAGCATAGTGAACAATGTATAATGTTGAAATTTAGTCATCCGTTCATCTGTACATGGGGCTGTGGTAGTTGAGTGGTAAAGGCACTGGACCCACAAATAACCCATGTTTCGAATGCATGCTTGTTCCGAGTAGAACCTCGGGATTATTCTACCCCAGTTCCCACTTGTCAGGTGTAGTGCCTCCGAGTTGATAAGTATATGTTGCCATGTCAGGGGTAGTGCCTCCGCTCTGATAAGTATATGTTACCATGTCAGGGGTAGTGCCTCCGCTCTGATAAGTATATGTTACCATGTCAGGGGTAGTGCCTCCGCTCTGATAAGTATATGTTACCATGTCAGGGGTAGTGCCTCCGCTCTGATAAGTATATGTTACCATGTCAGGGGTAGTGCCTCCGCTCTGATAAGTATATGTTACCATGTCAGGGGTAGTACCTCCAATCTGATAAGTATATATCGCCAGGTCATTTGGAAAACCAAAATCCAACCATGTACGCATTGCCTATATATATATAAAAGAACCCTTGACAGTTGGAATTCAATGAAGACTAGGCAGAAATGCCACTGTCTGGGTAAAATTCACCTCCCTTTTTTTGCACACGAGACAATAGAAAAACATTAACTATATGTTAGTCTCAAAATGACAGACCTTTGTCCATCTTCATTAGCCCAGTTGGTGCAGAAAAGTAAGATGGTTTTAAACCCCATTTCATTTTCATTTCATCAAAGGAATGTTGAATACACAAGAGTAAATGATACCCGAGTTATGGTGTCATTAGCTCAGTTTGTGCATAAAAGTAGGATGTTAAACCCCATTTCATTTTCATTTCATCAAAGGAATGTCGAATGATACTGGGGTTACAGTGTCATTAGCTCAGTATGTGCATAAAAGTAGGATGTTAAACCCAATTTCATTTTCATTTCATTAAAGAAATGTTGATAAGTGTAACTTGTTCTAACAACATTGTGTAACTGGACAATAGGTTATATGATATTTTAATTATATCTCACATAGACCCCCTGATTTTATTTTATTACATAAAATTGAAAGTAGAATCCAAGTAAATATTTATTCTGAGATTAGAGTTCTCCTAGCTCTATGAATAATTTGACTGGTAGACAATAACCACACAGAAACTGTTATCATAACTCGTCTTAAAACATGCCTGATTACCATCACAAAGTTACCAAAATTATTTGAAGTTAGGTTTGGGTTATGTGTGAATTTTCTCAAGTTTCATTTATCATAACATTTTGCATTTGAAATTCAAGTTCGCTTTCTTAAAGCTGTGTTCAAAAGGGTAGACCCTTTGTATGTCTGAATCTGAACTTTTTGTTTACATTGATATTGACATCCACATCTATCATGCACAGACATGTAAATTTCGCTCCCTGATTTGGGTAGTTTTATATAACAATACCCCCGTACTCGACCTAAAGATTCTCACCATATTCATAAGACAGTGTCAGTTGACAATGGGTTTTTCAGATCATTTGCATTATAATATAGCCGTTGTAACATCATATTATTGTACAACAAGTTTAAATGGTTCAACTTAGATTGAGTGATATGCACCCACTCAAACTTTAAATGATATATTTGCTACCATTGCATGATATCTAATATACAACCCATTTAGATTACATTATGTCTTACAAACAATACAGTTAACATGGTGCATAAAACTTAACCTGTGATCTCAAATTTGTTTAAAAATAAAAAAACCCATAAATATCCAACTGTTAGATTTTCTGTCTTAATATTACTTGTGTATGTACTGTTGCCTATCTGAATTGAAATTAAAGGAGCTATTTAAAATCGACCTGTCCCATGCACTGTTCTATGAGAGTAGGTTACTTTTTCCCGAACAGTAGCGATTCCACCTACGCTTCATTCAATTCCAACTGGACCTCAGGTTTTCATTCTATCCGAATGACTGGACACTCAATCCTGCACAGCTGACAAAGCTGTAATATCCTGAGGAACTTTCTCGGTATGAATACGCTCAATCACAAAATGTCCTTCAAGGATTATACAAGTCTTCTGGTCAAGACACAATATGAATTCTAAATTTACTAAAATTATCTCACTGTTAACTTCAGAGGAAAGTTTGAACATTAAAGAGAGAAAGAAATGGGGTTTAACATCCACTTGACACAAACTAGGTCATTTCGGGACTAACATGGTTCAATTTTATTTCAATAATTCGCTTGCGCATAGGCATCTTTAGCAGTGGTAGGAAAACAGAGGACCCGGAGAAAACCCACGAGGTTGGACAGGCGACCAAGATGGGAATCAACCATACCAGTTGACTCAATGACAGAACTTATGATTCAACGTGCACGCGCTAACCATTCGGCCATCCCCCCTCCCCCTCCCCACCTGAACACTAAAGAACTTGTTATTTAGAATAATTCTGTTGGAAGATGTTTCAGTAATAGATCAGATTAGTAATAAATGAGAAAGGTAATTTTTCTAAATGTATGATAATTTCCTACATTATGAAAGTAAATATTTCATATGTATTAATTATATTAGTAATATAGATTTAATAAGGCAATGTTGTATTATTATGGATTCAACATAAAAGTGATATTCCATTACCCTGAAGACTAAAGGGGGATAACTCTATCAGTTTAAAAATGATCTGTAACCTCATTGACACTACGCAAAAACACACACTTCTGGAAAAAACAGCTGCTTATTTAATTGACTGTATTTTAATTAACAACATCACAGTAACCATAATATAGACAGTCAGTTGATGTTATTCTTCTTGACAAAATAACAATAGAATGATATAAATACTCTAAACAACTGTACAATAAAAACACAAGAAAACACTGAGTATCAAAGCTAAAATAAAAAGTCATAGCTTTTAGACGCATGAACACACCACAGAAGAACAATACAATTCAATCTTTGGATAAAAACCACATTGCAGTGTTTGTCATATTCACTGAATTAAAGGACAGACAATACCATACATAATTATCTTTGACTTTTTTCCCCTCCCATCTTTCAGAGAAAACAGAGTATTATTAAATTGAACCTACCCATCAGTAACTCTTCTTTTAATTAAGGTAGAACATTCAGTTTTACTAAAGATGTTCATGAGGCGAATACCTTGACTGAGTTCTATGACAAGCATGCATTTTCTGCTTAGGCTAAGCATAGATAAGAAATTTGATTTGTTCCTGCTTTGGAAAATGATACCTCTGATTCTAATGGAGTGAAAGTGTTGAAACATGGCGTATGGTTTCATTACATCATTTACCTTGACTAAGTTCAATAAACAGCATTTTCTGGTTAAGTATACATAATATAGTGTTATAAGTTAAGCAGAGTTGTGAGCAATTTGATTGCTTGCGATGCTCTGTTAAAAGATAAATGGGCAAGTAATTAATGAGTGTCATCTATTTATTTTTGGATTGAGGTGTGGGACGTCAACTTCACTGTTGTCTGGTTTGGTTTATAACTTTGCTTTTCCTTTATTTTGATTAATGTTTTTTATTTTGTTTTTACAGATCTGTCATCATCCACAATGTGTTGAATTAAATAAAGATCAGCCATTATTATTATGTCGAACATGTGATACAGATATACATTCGAAACCAGATTTTAGTGGTCATTTAGTTTTAGATGCTCCTAGAAAAAGTAAGTTTTCTCATTTTTATTTATTATGCACTCATTTTTTGATGATGAGGTATCTCACAGTGACACCATACTGGCATAAGGTCATAAATGTTGATTAATCTCAACAGGTCATGCAACTAACTGGCTCCTCTCGCAAGTTTCCTAGAAAACATTTTTGTCTGCGATATCACCATAGCTGGAAGTGGACCTTAACTCTACCATACAACTAGAAGACATCAAAATAAAATTGTTGTTTCGTTAGTGAGATGACAGCTTGTCTTTGTTAAAATTTTATTCGTAGATAAAGCTTGTGTTAGGAGCTATAATTCTGTACTTATTAAAGATGAGAAAACTCTTGTTGAAGTGTTGGCAGCAATAAACATCCAAGATACCTGTATTCTATATAATTACGTCTTGTCTAAAAAATTAATTATATTGCCTTTAAATTGTTCCATCACAAATCGAAGTTACTAACTCATAAGAGTAACACAATTTAATACTTTATCTTGAAACTATATCAAAATAGCTTATCTTTAATGCAACTTTTGGATATGAAAGATACTGAATTTATTTTGGCTTAGAACTTTAATTCTTATAATATTCATTGAACATGACTTTCTTTTTCATGTTTCATCTGATTGAATTTTTAATGTTTTCATATTTAAAAATGTTTATTTAAGATTATGAAGAGGGTATGAAATTATTTTGTTCAAACCTTTGCAATAAAAGTACATCCAATTTGCTAACAATTTTCACCACATGCAAAAACCAGAAAACCAACCGAGCCCACTTGCCATAAACCCCTGTTGAAAATTTGAATATCATTATCATTATGTCTTGCCTTATGGGGGGGGGGTTGGATGGCCGGGTTAGCATGTGCGCACTGTATCATACGGTCTGTCGTTGAAACAACTGGCAGGGTTTTGATTCCCTGGTTGTACGTGACAAGGTGTATGGTCGCCTGTCCAACCTCGTGTGTTTTCTCCGGGTCCTCCGGTTTCCTCCCACTGCTAAAGACCCATACGCGCAAGCGAATTATTGAAATAAATTTGAACCATGTGTTAGTCCCAAAATTACCTAGTTTTTGTCAAGTGGATGTTAAACACCATTTCTCTCTCTCCCTTGCCTTATGCTTTCTCCAAAAAAATGCAATTTAATGACAAACGACTTTTTTTTTTTAAGATATGGTGAATCATATTACAAATTTTAGTTTGTAGTTTCAGATTCTTTGAGGAAAGGAAGTCATTCCTTGTTCAACTTCTTCCTTAAAGCCATCAATTTTTAAGTAAATAATGAATGAATAAAAGTTTATAATAGCTTGTTTTAACCCTTGAGCACCTTGAACATGTAAATATAGTCTGACCCAGTATCATGAGAAAATTAGAGAAACATACTTTTTTTTACCTTGAGTTTTGTAGCTCTTGAATAAAATCACCAGAAACAACTGCTCCCTAGAATGCTTGAGTCACAAAACTGGTATGAGGTCCTTAAATAGTTCACAGCTATTTACATGACTCTGGCCATGTAGGCACTTAGAGGGAACAGTATTTTCAAGCAGTCCAAGTGCTAAAGGGTAGCTATTCAGTTAAACTGTTTGCGGGAATTTTTTTTTTTTCAAATGACTAGACCGTAACAAATCAAAATCACATTTAATTTATATTCACTACAAATTTAGAACAACAGAAATTGATTTAATTTAGATATTTTGTGACAAGAAAATTGACTGACAGAAGATGTCTTAACTGGATACTTTTTTTGGCTTACAAAATTGACACAAGAACCCTGATCTAGCCTTTTAACCTATTTTTATTTTTGTAGGAAAACCATTTAGTCCACCTATACGACGTACTCCAGATATTACCACCACCAATAATAGCAATAGTAATAGTGACGGTGAAGAGTCCGAAGAAGAGGGTGATACTGTTGATGGTGGTGATACTGTAGATGGATTGTTTGTTAAAGAAAAGAGAAGGTACGAAAATTAGGTTAAAGTTACAATTTCATATTTTCTAAGAAAGTCAAAACATAATTATTTCTATGTCTTTTGCTCAATAGGTTGTCAACTCACTATTATACGATCATAGGTTATCTTTCTCACACTTTAAAATCTTCACACCGGAAATAATAACACAATTACCTCCCTTGTTTTCCTATTCCCCACCATAGAATAGCTATCTTCAAATGTTTGAATTTGAAGTTGAAAATGATATTTTTGCCAATTTCTCAACTGGCAATAGTGAATTATAGGATTAATAGGATTATTCTTTAACAAGGTAGGACTGTTTATAGATACCATCTATTTTAGGGCTTTATTTTATTACATTTTAAAAATATAACTTAAAAATATGAAATTGTAACTTTAAAGTCACTGATTTTCATTTGAAGGATAAACAATGTTCTTTAAAAAGATGAGTGGCTCAATGGCTCGTTGGGCCTCTTTTTATTCCAAATGAATCCAAGCTTGGAGATTTTGTTTTCTTAATTAAATGTTAAGTAATAAATTTGAGTACATTTTAGCTCTGAAATTAATCTTTTTAAATTAGATATTCTCAGACAAAATAATGGTCAGGGACTTTAGTCTGTGAATAAAATCCCTTAACAAATTTTTTTTATGTATGACAACAGACTTATTTCTTTTTAGTAATTAGATTTCACAATGACTTCATGTGATGCAATATTCCCCCCATTTGAATGTCTCCTGTTTGAAATAGATATATCTTTGAATTAAAGAGACTTTATGTCTAACGTCTTTGTTTAATTTGAATTTAACCTGGCTGTATATTCAATTTCTAATAGATTTTTGAATGTGTACTTTAAAGGGTTCAGTGGTTGCCAAGATAAATGCCTTTTTGTACTTTGACACATCACATGCATGAGTTTGAAGTTGTAAAAAAAACAAATTATTGATTTTTACTATTGTGCTTATTTGTTAATTAATAACTGAGGTAAAAGTATATTGATATATATTATTACCTCAATGAGATTTAGTATTATGTCTATTTAATACTTAATAAATTATATAAAAGTATCTTGCTCTGCATTATTACCTTGATTGACACTAGTACAAAAAAACTACCTGATCGCGCTTTATATTATGTTTATGGTGAATTACAGGTATCTTGCTCTGCATTATTACCTTAATTAACACTAGTACAAAAAAACTACCTGATCGCGCTTTATATTATGTTTATGGTGAATTACAGGTCAAAGTCTCCGAGTGAAATACAGAAGAAATTATTGAAGAGAAAACGAGCATTGAAGAAAAGACTTCTCTCATCATCTAAAGTAGTAAGTAGTCTCCCTTTAAATGCTCAGATTCTCTCAACACAGTGAAAGGAGGACATTTAACTCAAATTTAAAAATACTTAACAAAATGTCATATTTAGCTCTCATTTACTGGCCAATGTAGGATAACTGCACAACCAAAACACAAACACGACAAACAATACAAAACACAGCATAGACAGAACATGTGAAAGCAGTTGTTCTAAAGATTTTTCTGTAAAAAATTTCATTGACTCTCAAATTAACATTAAGCTTCATATAAATGTCTACTTAGAAAATGCATTTGAGCTTTATTTCCATTGTGTAGTTATTAAATTACCAGCATGTTTAGAAAATAAAATATATTTAATTCAACAGAAAAAAAGATTTACGGATGTCGTATAAACATTCGGTTTATTATATTGTACTTGATTCAGAAAAATTTCAAAAGTTAAAGATTGATTGTATGTTTGACGTAATTGCACAACCCTCTTAAATCCAAAATCTTATACGAGAGTCAAAAGGGCAAACTTTAGCCCAGCTTTCTGGAGGGAAAATTTTGGGTAAGTAATATTGTATAAGAAAAGTAGAATTTGACTATTAAATTGACTTATTGGTGTCACTTAAATCAGTCAATTGATTAATGAGACATTCAATCAAAGTAAATGATAACTTTTACATATTACTAAGAGAGTCCGGGCGAGTTAACTTTTCAAACTGGTTCTTGATTTAATAATCCATCTCTTATACCCTTAATTTACCATAAATGGTACATCCATTTGTAACTTAATGTTTCATATGGGTGAATCTAATATTTGATAAAAGGGGGTGACTGGAGTGTAACACCTGTATTTTGTCAAAACATGTATATATCTTTAGGTGCATGTCAATATCTATCATATATAGACTTCATATACCTTGCTTGTCGTAAGATATATCATATATACCTGTGTCTATTGTATTAATCCTAAGGATTTATAATGGGTTAATATGATAATTTCATGGATTTATTAGATATGTATAGTATAATTACATAGTGTTTGTGTGAAAAGACAATCTAATGTTATGTTATTAAGAGTTTGGGAATATTTATCACTGTCATAAGACTTCATGTGATAGTAAGAATATATCATATATTTTTAATTTAGTTAGGTAGAAATCCACAGAGTTTTCATGTGAGTTGAATATGTGGTTATAATTGTTAAAGTTTAATAGGTGGAAGTTCTATTTTAAAACTTAAAGGTTTGTTTAATAAGAAGTTATGTTTATGAAAAGTTCTGTGAGTTTTATTCATACTAAGATAGTTTCAAATTTAGGGTTGTACAAGTTGATTAAGAAAATTTAACTTTTAAAAAGAACTGTTTATGAAAAGGTATGATTTTAAAAGTTGTTTTGTTTTTTTAAAATCCAAATGTTTTTTTAAAATTCAAATGTTTTTCTTTTTCATAAAGTTTTAATTACTTTAAAGGGACTATCCCGATATCAAGAGAGTCTCAAAAATAAAAGTCGGAGTACGTATGAAATTTAAGCGCCAACATATAGAGGAATGGGGTATTTACCTTCTCTCAAAATTCCAGCTCAAAATATTGAGTCGTTTTGACGTGAATGTCAAAATTGCTTATCCGGACACGTAACTCTTTTAAGATTTCGAGTCAGTTTTTTCGTTGGGTGACCTGATAATCGATTCCCGTTCCTTGAGAGGTCTATGTAGTGAATGACCCATGTGCTGTACTTGATAACGAAAGGTAAATTTCAACTACACGTTATTTTTATAAAATAAAAGTATGGTTTTATCCAGACACTGCATAATACAGCTTGGGACACCGGTCTCCATTTCCAGACGGGTTTAAGTGGTTTGAAAACTTATCAAAAATATTGAGTTAGTTGCCGGCCCTCAGCTAGAGGATTTTAAGGGATTTTAACACAAAATTAAGCAGTTTTATTCTCAAAAAAATATAGGGATTAGCCCTTTAAGAATTTTGACTTCAACAAGTTGTGTTCACAAATGGATGTGTTGAAATTTTGTATGTTTAAAATTGATATTGTAATTTTAGATTTTTAAATTCCATTTACCGGTAATCATTTCCTAGAAGACTTAAACAACTTCATTTATCATCTAAATAATGACACCCATTTAATTAAATGTATGTACCTTTGAACTGATATCATATGATAATTTTGATAGGTATCAATATTATCATTCATTTCTAAGAAAAAGTTATAAGGATATAAAACATAATATAAGTCTTGAGTAAAGTTATAATAATATAAAACATATAAGTCTTGAGTAAAGTTATAAGGATATAAAACATAAGTCTTGAGTAAAGTTATAAGGATATAAAACATAGAAGTCTTGAGTAAAGTTATAAGGATATAAAATATAATGTAAGTCTTGAGTAAAGTTATAAGGATATAAAACATAGTATAAGTCTTGAGTAAAGTTATAAGGATATAAAACATATGAGTCTTGAGTAAAGTTATAAGGATATAAAACATATAAGTCTTGAAATGAAATGAAATGAAATGGGGTTTAACGTCCTACTGTTCTGCTCCTAAACTGGGCTAATGAAGATGGGCATACGCCATACAGTGTGCTATGAGGGAAATTTTGGCCGTACAGCGGCACTATGGCCTACTCTTATATATCGAATTCCAACTGCCAAGGGATCTTTTACGTACACGCCAATGTGTACACAGGACCTCGGTTTTTCGTCTCATCCGAACGACTAGACAGCTGTCCTTGTCAGGCCCTCCGTCCTGCATATTTCTGCTGAATTAACATTTGTTTAATGTTAATGTAGAAACTGATATCTGGTCACATGTTTTATCATATGATAATATATTACACTTTTATCAGGTGAACAGTGTTATATTTCATGGTGATGTTTAATATAAGTAGTAAATTATGAAACCTGTTAAACCCGTACAAGTTATTGTATGGCACTGTATATTTGAACCAATTTAAAAGAAATAGAAAATCATTATTTAATGAAGAATTGGGTTGGACTGTTGTGGTGAAGATCTACATATCTAATCCAATATTGTTGGGATTCTTTCCTCAAATCTACAAAAGTTTGAAAAAAAAAAAAATGTAGAGCAGATCAATTGTCTAGTACAGACATTTGCACAGTTCTCAGTACAGCACATTTGACCCGTTAACAATACAAAGAATATTAACCGTACCATTCTCGGCACGGTTCCTGGCACGTGTAAAATTTGTAATGTAAACAGAGTTATACCTCCCGACTGATACTGAGTTGTTTTGGGGCCATGGTTAATAATGTTACGTTTACGGACCATGGATACACCAAGATAATGAGGATTTTCAGAAAGTATAATTAAGATAACATATTAAGTAACTTATATAATAATATATTGATCTGGTTCTGTATTCATGGAATATAGAAACCACTCCTATATTAATTATAACTAACTATATGTATAAAGATAGACATACAATCTGTATGAAGTATATGAGTACACTATTGATTCAATCAGGATAAAACAGTCATATGTATTCAGGTAGAAATAACTTTAATATTTATTGATGATAAATTCATGATGTATACTTATTTCCTTCTTGCTTGTAATTGTTCTTCTTGTTCTGGAAGCCAGTGAGTATACAGCTGGTTTGCTAGTAAAAGTGTTGGTGGAGAAAGTTCTCCTGAATTTGTCAGCGTGGATTGCCATTGTCAGTTGTGCAGGACAGCGAGTCTGACAAGGAATAGTCTAGTTATTGGGATGGGATGATCATAGGCGTACGAGCTGGAGGGGCTGGTGGGGCGGCTGCCCCCCCATTTTGGGCACCAAATGCTGCGAAAATTTGGGCACACAATTGTACTTTGTAAAAGTTGTATAAAATAATATTGCGTTCTTGAATGTGTCCAATTTAACAGCGAATTTATTATTATTATGTAACATACTAAGAACCTAACTACATTTTTGGGGCACTAACCACCACCGCCCCCCCAGTCAAAAATTTCCTTGTACGCCTATGGGGATGATAAACAAATGTCCCATGTACACGTTGCCATGCATGTAAAAGAACCCACAGGACACCGCATAGCATATACCTATCTGTCTTCATTTGCCCATTTGGTGCAGAAAAGTGTAGAGCATCAAACATATATTTTAATATATAAAACATAAGAACAAGTTTAATTACTAGTATAGTAAGTTAACAAAGCGTTATTATTTCCGTGAATTTGTCATTAAAACTGAATGATTGTGTTTATATTAGTAATAACCTCGGGCTTTTTGTAAATTCTAAACAATGTTTACAATTTCCTGACATTAGTATTTCTAGTAATTAAACAAATTAAAAAAAAAACACAAAAAACAACCGCTCTTTTTCTTCAAAAATAAATAACGATCATTTTTCAAATACAACCCCACTTTTTCTTCAAGAATAAATAGCAATCATTTTTCAAATTGAGTTAACTACTGTGGCTCGTTAAATATGGTGCTGGCTCACTAACAGAATGGTTTATTCGATACCATACAATGTGATACCTGTCTTCATTAGCCCACTTAGTATAAAAAAGTATGACAAACATTTCATTTCTTCAGTGCTGTGTTCTACATATCTTATTGATTTTGAACTTTATCTGCTTGACTTAAATAATTCTGATAAGATAGTCTAAGAAATTTTTATGAAAATAAAAAAAAGTAACCTAACACATCGATAAATAAATCTTGATCCTTGTACTCAACACCTGTATATTATATACTTTGTCTTATTGTACCTCACCTAGAAAATATATACTTATTGATTATTTGATATATAGCTAATAAGTACAATGTACATCATGTCAATATGTCTGATTTATTCTATATCAGGCAATAAAAAATAGGTTGTATTTTGAAAACTGCCTGGGGTATAGTGATGAATATGGTAGAGTTTATTACCCTACAAGTTGTATTGTATGTTCTTATATCATATCAATTATCATAGATAGACCTATAAAATAGTGAATTCATCAAAGAGATCGCAGTAATAAAACTAGAAGTTTTCTCTTGATAGTGAGTACAAGTCTGATGAAGGTGTGATTTATTGGCCAAGTGTCATATTTGAAACTCGGTTAAGGATTTTATATATAATGGATAAAGTTTGATGTCTGGGATTCTGTATCAGTCAGTCACAGCAACTTTCTTTTTGAAGATATCAGTCTGTTTGATTCAGCCCCACAAATTATTAACATCTATTTGAGTTCTAATAGTCTAACAAGCTATTATGATCTGTTTTGAGTTCTGATTGTCTAACAAGCTATGAAGATCTGTTAGATTCTGATATAGTTGAGCAAATTATTAAGATCTGTTAATTCTTATAGTTTAACAAGCTACTAAGATCTATTTGAGTTACTTTATTTTAACAAATTATTAATATATTAAAATGTATACAAGTTATTAAAATCTATTTGAGTTTTGATAGTCTTGCAAGCTATCAAAATCTGTTTGAGTTATAATGGTCTAACAAGCTATCAAGATTATTTGAGTTCTAATGGTCTAACAAGCTATCAAGATCTATTTGAGTTCTGATGGTCTAACAAGCTATCGAGATCTATTTGAGTTCTGATATTCTAACAAGCTATCGAGATCTATTTGAGTTCTGATATTCTAACATGTTATTAAGATCTATTTGATGTCTGATATTCTAACAAGCTACTAAGATAAGCTATTAAGATCGATTTGAGTTTTGATATTAGTTTTTTATGATTCTGATAGTTTACCATTCTGGTGAGAGCTGTTTGATTTTTTAAGAAACCACCATTACTGGTTATACTGAAAATTGTTGTTTTAACATCAGAAGTGGTGGCTAAGTGATTGGATATCTTCAGGCCACTATAACTAGTGATGTTTTATGCACCAGACAAGATATGCTTACTCTCTCTTTTGGGAGACCTGATACAATTTCTCATTTGAGGACTTCACATGGAGCTTTTTGAGGAAATTTGCTTTTTGATTCATTGCAAACTCAGAATTTTTTAAAATGTAAATCAAAATATTGTTTATTTTTATATCACTAATATATTTAGGAATATTGTTTTTGGCTGAAATATTAGGTAACTGACAAATTTGAACATGTTAAAAATGAAATGGGGTTTAACGTCATACTGTTCTGCTCCTATACTGGGTTCATGAAGACCGGCATCTATGAAGGAAATTTTGCCTGGGCAGCGGCACTATGGCCTACTCTTATATCAAATTCCAACTGCCAAGGGATCTTTTACGTACACACCAATGTATACATGGGGCCTTGGTTTTTCATCCCATCCGATCGACTAGACAGCTGTCCTTGTCAGGTTCTCGGTCCTGCCCCACTGACAAGGTGAAACCACGTCGGAAAATACCGATGAACTTTCTCGGCCAATGCAGGGATCGAACACACGACCTCCAGACTAGTGAGCCAGCGTCTACCCACTTAGCCACCTTGGCTCCTCGAACATGTTAAAAAGGGAATAACAAACATGCTTTCAATATGACTTAAGGTATATATTAAATTTACAGGTATGAGATCCTCATCAATCAGTTCACTACTTGTCTATCAATGTCATTTTATATAGTTTTGTTTTGGCCTTATTAGAGTGCTAACACACTTAGTCTAGAATGAATGTCGGGGTTATTTTTGACTATTGAAGATCATGGCATTATAGGTAATCTTAATTCATCAATTTCAGTGCCTGTCTCAAACTTGTTCGTTTCATTAAATAGCATTCAATATCGTCGAATAATTATTTTAATATACCAGTACCAATTTTTTGATGCTTCAAAAAGAATCTGTCATTAAGTTTAATCTGTATAGAATTATTCTGCTTTAGTAGATATTTGGTACTTTTAGAAAAGTTTGAATGAGAGATCCTATATTCAAATCACACTGTGGCTATATCAGTTATTATCATTTCATAAAGAGAATATCAGCATTAAATTTGACCAGTTGAATAGTATTGGAGCTAATGTGGATAGAATTATTCCACTTCATTAGATATTGAGTATTCATGCTAGGTTATTAGTTATTGAGGTCACGTCAGGTGAAAAGTGTTTATTTGTGTCATCATGTTTATACTATTATTATTCAGATTCATTGAATGATGATCATTGAAAATCATCCATCATGAAATATGGTATATCTTTTATTGTGTTATTGAAATGTAGATAGAATTAAAGATGACTAGTTGACCGTATCATTTTTTGGAATGTCTACAAGGTCAGGAATATATATACGTGTAGGTAATAATTACAGATTCAGTGAAGTATTGAAGATAAACTGACAGATTAGGGCTCTCAATTTCTATGTGGATGTTTGAAATTTCTTTCTGTACCAACCAGGCTAATTGAGTTCTGGATTCTTTTATTGAAGTAAAAGAACAAAATAAACTTAATTTCAGCTTGTGTAAAATCAATTTCGGAAATATCTCACTACATTTATTTATGTGTATTAAGTTAATTATGACAACATAGTTTAAGACTTTCAGAAATAAATTTGTGGATTTTGTACTGATTATATATATCCAAATGACTTTCCTTCAGAATAATTTTACTGTTATATAAGACAATGTGAGTAATCACAATAAAGCTATTACAGTATCTAGTATATGTAGAAAAATAGTATACTCAGGTAATTTACTGTCAATCATCCACTTATCTAAGATTGTCATCTATTGATATCTACATACACAACAGCTGGTGGCAAGTTTATATCTATTAGCTTGGTACAAAATTTCAGTTTAATTTCCATGATTGTTTTATCATCTGAATTTGATCCATACTGTAGTCTTACGTTATTGTCAACGAAATTACAAATAATTTAACACATGGTAAAACAATAGATAAAGATAACAAAAATCTTCAGAATTTGCAGTTTGACATTGTGATTGATCTGAGGTATAAAGAGCAGTTTGGTATTGTGATTGATCCAAGGTATAAAGGGCAGTTTGGTATTGTGATTGATCCAAGGTATAAAGGGCAGATTGGTGTTGTGATTGATCTAAGGTATAAAGGGCAGATTGGTATTGTGATTGATACAAGGTATAAAGGGCAGATTGGTATGGTGATTGAATCAAGGTATAAAGGGCAGATTGGTATTGTGATTGGTGGATCCGAGGTATAAAGGGCAGATTTTTATTGTGTTCTTCATTGTAGGACTGAAACTTTTGTACCAGGGAACTATGAGTAGTGATAGATGGTGTGTATAAGGCAGGGTGTGCTTGCTCCTTCTAGAACATCTTTTTCCACTTTCCATTTGTATGGAAAATACACACATAGGTTACAATTTCTGTGTATTTATTTCATTATTGTTCTCGTATTATAAAAAAGCAATATTTTAATACAGTTAAGTTAAAGGTGATTAACGCCGTTAAGTCTTTTACATCATAGAGACCACCTGCAAGAACTGTAATAAGATTGTCACTGTACATGGATTACTTGGAAGTTAGTTTGATCGTTACCGTGTAATGAGTCATTCACAGCATGTCGAAAGGTGTCCTCGTTTCATCCTAAAAAGACTAACAGTAAACTTTTGATTCAGGCTACTCTCTTAAAATTGGCCCATTTGTTAGATGAATGCTCTAATTATTTTGTAACTTTGGCTATGAAAAGAGATAATGAAATTTAATGGATGAATTAAAATCGTTTCTTTGGAAATTATTTTTTATGTATGTTCACCTGGTATGACTTGGTCCTCTTTTAACTGTGAAACTATGTCAGACTGTAAGCCTAACATGTATTTTGGGACAAATGTGGGTCTCTAAAATATAGATTAATATTTTTACGTGAATGAAGTTACTCTGTGGTTGATTTGAAGTCAGTTTAATAACTGGAGTGAAAAAAATCTCTTTTATTCGCTACAATTATTGAAGACTGTATTGTGTAGTGTTGCGTGGGCTCTATTTCTTGTAAGTTTATTAACTTAAAAAAATGTGTACGCCTGGCTTGAAATTGTCATCTATTTACATAATTTATTTTTATATTTATAAGTCTACTGTAATGTATTTTTAGTTGTCATATTGAGTTTTATAACAAGTTTTATAGGTTGTTTTATGAAAATGTTTTATAAGACATTTACAGGTGTTGAATCTATGATGATATGTTTACATGGTCATTTAAATATGTAATACCTGTGTATCTACATGTACATTACAAGCGTGTTGACAGGTGAAATTAGACCGAGTGGCAGGTAGAGTAGACTGCATGGGACATGGTAGACTTATAATTTCTTGAAGATCTGATATCACTTTCCATTAGTGAATTGTTCTTGGGTGTGTTGACAAGTGAAATGATACAGTGTCCTATAGTAGTGACAGGTAGACTGTGTGAGACAGGGTAGGCTTACAGTGACTCTTGAAGATCTGGTACCACTTTCTGTTATTGGTATGTTCTTATGTGCTGAATCAGCTAGCAGTGAAAAAAGGACATCAGATTACTGGTTAGGATGTATTAGGAATGACTTGTGTTTAAATTCATCTTAATGGACTGGGTTTAACTTCTACAAATAGGAATGATTTTTATTTAAATTCATCTTATTTTTCTTAGTTCAGTTTGAGACTAACACATAGTGTCATGATGAATAAAACTCAGGGACTTTCCTAGTAGTTTTCACGTATTTTTGATTATATTTCAGAGGGCCTTATCAATGTTTTTGTTGAGTTACGGTAATTGAAAAGATTAATTACAAACAATTAACCAAAATATGGATTTAAAGACAGTATGCTTTAATATGATTTTAAAACATTTAAACATAACGATTGGATTTTAAGACATTTGACCTATGGATTTTAAGATATTTGACCTATGGATTTTAAGACATTTGACCTGTGATTTAGGACATCCAACCTAAGATCAGTGAATTGGTTTGGATTTACTTTAAAATGCATTGCATGGTAAAAGTGTTAGTTTTAGTGAAATTCAAACCCATACCTGAAAATACCTATTATTTATGCGTACATAACTGTAACTGTGTCAGTTTACCTGTTGTTCAGTGTACTTGATCAAGTGCATGTGACTTGGACATCAGGTGCTTAAGGAACTACTATGATATCCATTAATCAAAAAGCAGTTATGGGAAAAACTGAGACGTCAAAAATTTAATGTGTCAGTTGTGTAAAGAAAATTATTAGTAAAGTGTGTTCTAGTTGTTTCAATATGGAGTACCAGTACAAGAGACGAATTTCTCTAAGACCCACTAGTCACACCACCGATGAATATTTGGCTCTTTTGGACTTTCTGAAACATAAACCGGTAAGCATTGGTGCTAAATGTTGCTAAATTTAAATGCTTTTTTATGCGTTAACCACAAAAAATGTGCAATCCTCAGTTCATTTTGTTAATCTGGGATTTGTTCATCCAAACTCAACAAAAAATGAACATGGCCAATTGGCTTTCACATTTTATATACTCTGCTCGGAATTTGAATTGGGCAATAGTAAACTGAATTATCAAATTTAAGTAAAACATTAAAATTATCACCTCCACTCACACACACGCTCGACACAATCAAAAATAACAGAAAACAAAAGATGCCCCCCCCCCCCCAAAAAAAAACAGTACCCCCCCCCCCCCAAAAAAAAAACAAAACTAAGAGATAAAATTACTAAATAATTAAAGCTTTACCATCTATTTACCTCCCCCCATTCCCCCCCCCCCAAAAAAAAAATAACCAGTACCCCCCCCTCCCAAAAAATCTAAGAGATAAAATTACTAAATAATTAAAGCTTTACCATCTATTAGTTTTAAACCCCATTTCGTTCCTTATTCAATTCATGGTTATTATAATGATGCCATTGAATAAGTCCCCTGGTAGTATTTCCAAGCTTTTACACTTTCGTCTAATTTGAAGTACTGTCATAGAAAATTCTTGCATTGGCTAAAGAAGGGACTTAATCTGTCAGCTGTCAATGATAACATTTATGTTCTTTGATAATCTGGAAATCAGAGATGAAAAAAGAATTGAGTAGCAGAGTTTCTAGGATGCCCGAACTTCATAGCAATTCACTTGTCAAAGAGAAAGTCTTTAATGTCATGATCTTGTGTCAACCATCAAAACAGAAATATGTTTTAAATAATGGTTTGATAACTATAGTAATTATTCCTCTCTTTTAACAAGGGATCAGTCATCAAGAATACAGGTCAGTTCAACCGTTTTGATGTTTAATTTTAAGCTACTTGTATGTACTTTTAGAGATGCCCAAATTTGGTTTTAAAATTGTATTGTTTGATCTACCTTCAGGAGCAGGATGTAGACAAAAGTCCAGAATCGGAGGACAATATGGCCAATTCTTCCACACAGGAATCCGATAATCCAGATCCCAGTCCTGAACCGAGGGAGAAAGAAGTCCAGGAAGTCAATGAGAATTCAATATTTGCTCTAAATTTTCCTGAAATTGGTTCTCCTCTTAGGTCACCTGTTCGACGACAATCAAGGGTTGGTATATATAATCTCTTTAAAAATTGTTACATATGCATGCTTTCTAATAATGAAAAGTTGTTATTAGTTGTTAATTGGGCCGGGTGGAGAGGGGGTTGTCTAATGGTCCAATGCATTCACTTTAGATCCTAAGGTCTGTTACTAGTCACTCTCATGGGTTTTCTCTGGCCCCTCCGGTTTTCTCCCACTGTTAAAACACCCCAGCTAGAAAGCAAATTATTGTAATGAAATTGTGCAATATGTTAGTCCCAAAATGACTTAGTTTTTAACAAACAGATGTTAAAGACCCCATTTCTCTCTCTTTGTTAATAGTTCTGTATAGGGATTTTGATAAACCAGTATAGATATATTCATGTTTTTTTTTTATTCTGAAAAAATAAATATAAGTAGGGCTCACAAGTATTTGAAGACACTAATACACGAACTGATTGAAATGTTTGTTTTATTTAAAGTGGGCCGGGTGGGTTGGATGGCTGAATGGTTAGCACATGCGTGTTATATCATAAGCTCTGTCATTGAGTCAACTGATGTGGTTTTGATTCCCCAGAGGTACGTGACAATAAGTAGGGTCGCCTGTCCAACCTTGTGGGTTTTCTCCAGGTTCTCCGGTTTCCTTCCACTGCTAAAGACCCCTACACGCAAGCGAATTATTGAAATAAAATTCAACCATATGTTAGTCTCGAAATGACCTAGTTTGTGTCGAGTGGACGGTAAACCCCATACTTGTGAACTTAAATTAAGAAAAAAAAAATCTGCTATAGAAATATTCATTTTGTTCGTAAAAAAAAAAAAAAAAATAGTTGACACAATACAAATGATGTCAATAGCTTCCGTGATGGCGTGCACGATTTCATCATTTGTTTGGCAATTGGATGGATCAATGCAAAACTACCCATAAAACACACTAAATAAATGCTGAATGTCACCAATGATTTATATCATTGTTTTTCAAGTAAATATTTACATGAATATTGATAAATAAATGCTAAGAGATATCCTGCATCTCGTCATTTTTATGTAATTAAAATAACGATAATCGACAAGTGGCCATTTTGAAAAAAAGTAGAATGGAAATATTGATACACCGAAGTCTTATCGATATAGCGTATTATGTTAGGCCTGTATCGCAATATACATATGTGTGTATTTTTTTTGACAGCCCTATAACCTGGCTCTCATTTGAGTTCATTAGAGCTGGGCGATATTTCGGTTTTTCGATATAAAACCATCACAGAAATAAAAACTTTGAAAAATACCATCTTCTGAAAAATATCGAAAAACCGAACATACCGCGATATATGGCGGTTTTGATTTTTCTGGATGATATTTAACATAAAAATTGAAAAGAATGTCTTCCTTTTTTATGTTATTTCCGATAAATAGCAACAAATACTGGTACAAACTCCTGAGTGTTCATTCCACGAAGTTAGCAAATGCCGAAAATGGGGTTTGTTTACGTCACGTGACTCCTCGCTCACTTTTCCACCCAACCAATACCGTTAGAATTATCCCTGCTCCTATTCAATTTCTTGACTAATTGTTTTTATACAGATGCTTTGATTGAAATAAATTTTAATAAAGCAGAAATATAAATAATGTCAACAATATTAAGACGGACGTGTCAGTTGTCTTGGCGGTCTGTGATCCGGAAAAATTAATATTTGAATAAAACAATGGACACTTTTTAACATAGGCTTTATGTTTTATAGTATAATTTAGTATTTTTTGCATTGCATAATGCATTTTCAAAAAGGTATGTGCTTAAATGAGAAATAATGAGTTTGCTAGGGTAAATGAATAGTATACAATAGTACCCGTTATAGTTATAAAAAACACAAGCTTTTTTTTAATGTTTTTTGTGCGCCCTTCATGTAAGTATTCTTAATTTAGATAAAATATAATTTATCAGTCAATTCCCAGGCTGTAAAATTAGGTATTTCTCACAGTGCAAAAACATTTGAAAATAGATTTTTATAGTGAGTTAATGTTATAGATTGTCACATTCTGTGAACTGATATCTTGGTCATTAATCTCAGATAAATTGACCAACTGGTTAAGCTTTGAAGTGAGAGGCCTGTTATGTATGCTTTGACTGATATGATTATACACAGAAAGGTCCAGTAGAGAGTTACAGGTTCCTGTGATATCATTAATTAAACACACAAAGGTCCAATAGAGTGATGTCTACCCAAAAAGCATGATAAATTCTCATGGTATAAATGAAATGAAATGGGGTTTAATGTCCTACTGTTCTGCTCCTAACCTGGGCTAATGAAGATGGGCATACGCCATACAGTGTACAATGAGGGAAATTTTGCCCGGGCTGCGGCCCTATGGCCTACTCTTATATCGAATTCCAACTGCCAAGGAATCTTTTACGTGCATGCCAATGTGTACACGGAACCTCGGTTTTTCGTCCCATCCGAACGACTAGACAGCTGTCCTTGTCAGGCCCTCCATCCTGCATCACTGACAAGGGGAAACCACGCCGGAAAATCTGAATGGATTTCTCGGCCAATGCAGGGATCAAACACCCAACCTCCAGGCTAGCGAGCCAGCGTCTTATCCACTTAGCCACGTGATCCCAATTCTCATGGTTATTCATAGTTTTGTTGACAGGCTTTTAGAACATGTAATACCACTTCTAATTTATTTGAAAGTTTCATATCTGTTTATTAGTTGTTATCTACGTTTCTAACGTAACAGATATGATTGTCATCAAGATTTTTACTTGTTTGCTCGCAAACTGCAGTCAATTGATTTTCCATCATAATTTTTGTTAGAAACGATTTATGAGTTTGCTTCAGACTTCAGCTAAACTAATTACGAGATAAATCTATAAGAGATTAAAAATTAGTGTCTATCATCTCTAATGCTTTTTTATCAAGATTTGAACAGTTTTATACTCTGAAATAGATCAAATTGCCATTTCATTTAGTGGAATGTTGACTCATGAAATATTTTGCTAATGATGTCTTGGGCGGACATGAATCTTTCTTAATATAGAAATTAAATTAATAATCATACGTGAACTGTTATTCTTCCGTTAGGGAATTATTTTTGTTCCTTCGGTTGTTTATGTTATGCTTATCCTGTATTAATCAATAAATATGTATTTTGTATTCATACATTTGTGTAACTTATCTAATGATATATATTAATACACACAACCCGCTAATGATACGTTAATACCCATCACACCTATTGCGTACACTGATTAATTCCACCAGGTATTCTAGTAACTGTCCTATGTTTAGTTGCTAGGGAGATATACTGATATTAGTGATTTATTGTTTGTTTCTATGACAAAGTGAAGACAACTAATCAAACATTTTCTTCTGGTTTTGAATTCTGCAAGGACTGATTTTCAGTTTTGTAATTGCAAATTGTGAGGATATAAATAGTTACTGTATTTGTTAAAATTTTAATACAGAATTAAATTGTGGTGATGATACAATTTCAATCATATTGTGTTGATCTTAAAATTAAAAAGAATAATAAGTGCTTCAAAGGTTTTGTTTTTAATTGTAGAGGAAGCTTGTTTTGTATATAAAAATTAAAATGCTCTGTGAATACGCAAACTATTGGTAATGTTCGACTCAACAAGATTATATTAATTATTCAAATGAGTAGGACAAAACTGAGATAATCTTGGGATGAACAACCTTCTAAATATTTGTACTCCTTTACGTTTTTATTGAATTGCAGATAATATTTAATTTTGGAAGTTTATGTATTTTTTTTCTCTGTAGATTGGTGCAGATGAATTTTTTACATTACGATTCTCCGATGATGACAGTGATGTTGTAGTGGTGGCTGCTCTAAAGAATCAACAATTAAGGTAAAAAAAACACAACCTAGTAGCAGCTCCATACAATTGATTTAAATTATAATTTTTTCAGCCAATCAGATTGCTTCATCCTCCCATTTATTTGATTAAATGAAATGAAAGGGGGGTTTAACGTCTTACTGTTCTACACAAACTGGGCTAATGAAGATGGACATACGCCATACAGTGTGCTATGAGGGATATTTTGCCCAGACAGTGGCGCTATGGCTTACTCTTATTTCAAATTCCAATTTACATGCACGCCAATGTGTACACAGGACCTCAGGTTTTTGTCCCATCCAAATGACTAGACACTATCAATTTCAGGCCCTTCGTCCTGCACTACTGAGGAACATTCTTGATTAAATGACTGTTGATGATAATCAAGACATTATTCTCATAAAGATTAAATGAAATGTGCTTTATTTTGGGGGATCACGGCGGCTAAGTGGGTAAGACCCTGGCTCGCTAGCCTGGAGGTCTGGTGTTCGATCCCTGCATTGGCCGAGAAAGTTCATCCAGATTTTCTGGCGTGGTTGCCCCTTGTCAGAGATGCAGGACAGAGGGCCTGACAGCTGTCTAGTTGTTTGGATGGGACGAAAAACTGAGGTCTTGGCGTGCACGTAAAATATCCCTTGACAGTTGGAATTCGATATAAGAGTAGGCCGTAGTGCCGCTGTCCAGGCAAAATTTCCCTCATAGCACACTGTATGGCGTATGCCTGTCTTCATTAGCCCAGTTAGGAGCAGAACCGTAGGACGTTAAACCCCATTTCATTTCATTTTCGCTTTATTTTGATTAAACAATATTTTGTTTCGTATATTATAATAAATACTTGGAATTCAGAAAAAGAAACAATGCTGTGTTTATCTATCTATCGTTTGCTGTGTGAATCTTTAGAAAATTGTTAAGCCTCCACAAATATTTATAAAAAAATACATGATATTTCAGTGCATGTGGTTGATTGTTGTTGAAACATTTTATAAACTGTATTGTCGATTTCTGGTTGAATCATTAATTCCTTTGACTATTCAGTTTATAATCTCTAGTCAGATTAAATAAAAAAAAAAAACAAATGTCATGTTCATGGTTTTGTTCTATCAATTCTCAAGAATAAGCTTAGAGTCATTTTAAGAATCACATTGTTGCAAACGGTAGACTGTACACATGGTAGTAGGACCAGATTGTTTTTAATGGTAGACATGGTAATAGGACCAAATTGTTGCTAACAGGAGACTGTGTACATGGTAATAGGACCAGATTGTTGCTAACGGTAGACTGTATACATGGTAATAGGACCATATTGTTGCTAACGGTAGACTGTATACATGGTAATAGGACCAGATTGTTGCTAACAGTAGACTGTGTACATTGTAATAGGACCAGATTGTTGCTAAAAGTAGACTGTTTACATGGTAATAGCTCCAGATTGTTGCTAACAGTAGACTGTATACATTGCTGCTAACAGTGGACTGTAAACATGGTATAAATAGGACCACATTGTTGCTATTGGTAGACAGTACCCTTGGAAATAGGACCAGATTGTAAGGTGTTTGAAATACCCTGTGCTTTTGTTTTCAGAGAGGCAATGATGCCAATACTGAATGAACGTAAACTGGATATACGTAGATTTGATGTTTACGTAGCCGATTCAAATACACCATTACCAATGGAGTGCAATACATTTTTATTAGCTGGTGCTACTTTACGTGTGAAAGGTAAGTCATATTTATCGACCAAGTTGGTCTTGTACCGAAATCTGCTTTATATAAAACCATAGTATACTATAACCAGGTCCCTAGATAAGATATGATACGTCTATTGCATCAAAACGTCCATTAAGGATAGCAGGCATACATATACACTTAGACATAGTCATATACATATGTAGGTTTAATGTTCCAATTTCATAAAACTAGATAAATCAAATACCCACCTTTCAGATTTCACTCTTCATCCCACAATAAAATAGAATTCTATTGATAATTTAGCATGGTACCTTAACGTCATATTGCCACTTACACTCTTAATTAAGAGTTTCATGCATTCAAATTTGACACTACATTCACCATTCCACAACAAAATGGAATTCTTCAATAGTTTTACAGAGTAACATAATGTCATTATACTCTATCAATAAGCTTTTTCTGTAAAAGTTTCATAAATTGTTTTAATGGCATTTAGTTATTGAAATTCTAATACACAGGACTTAATTCTATGGAATACAATTACTGGTCATCATTGCTTAATAAAAGTGGCTCAGTGGGTAGGATGCTGACTCACTAGCCTGGAGGTTGTGGGTTTGCTCCCTGTGTTGGCCGAGAAAATTCAATGGGATTTTCTGGACGGGCTTCCCCTTGTCATTGGTGCAGGATGGAGGGCAGGACAGCTGTCTAGTTGTTCGGATTGGACGAAAAACTGAGATCTAATGCAGACATTGCCGTGCATGTAAAAGATCCCTTGACAGTTGGAATTCGATATAAGAGTAGGCCTTAGCTCCACTATCTGGGCAAAATTTCTCTCTTAGCACACTGTATGGCATATGCCCGTCTTCATTAGCCCAGTCGGAGCAGAACAGTAGGATGTTAAATCCCATTTCATTTCATTTAATTGATAAAAACTAGAGAAAAATAATCAAAATATCAAAACATCGCTTAATAATCAAGAGTAATTGTATGCCATAGAACTGTGTCCTGCGTATCATATTCATAATTTACCATTTACAAGGTCCATTTATTATTTACTCGTTTTTGCTTCATTTTTTTATGGATTCTTTGTCTTTGATGATTTATTAGGCACAATATTTGTATTAAAAGGATTTTGCTAAACCAACATGTCAAAAATTATCTCTAAATTCTAATTATTATTTTTTAGTTCAAATTGTTTTTATGAAATAGGACTTTGCTATAAATGTTCTAGCTCTATTGACCTTCGTGGTTAAAAACGTAAAACTTGTCCAATAAAAATCTCCATCAAGCAATCTACATGCTTCTAGTATTAAATTGAATAGGTGACATTTTCCATGTTAAGTGGCTGATGAGAGTGGCTTTTGAGTAGGAAATCTGGCTGGAAACGAATTCTAGATTGTAATACAATACAGTATTGACAATCAATATTGCCCTTTATTATCATGGTAGTCGTGCAAACATTCTAATGATATTTCTGCTGGGAAAAACTTTCTTGACAGTACCAACCCACAAACATTCCTATAAAGGAGCAGTGTTGAATTTGGGGAAATATTTTACAATTGATTTGAAGCTTTACAGTACAATAAAATAATGATAAATCGAATATCTCCTTCAAATTTGGAACCATGCTGACTCGGTGTGGCACTGATTCATTGCCCAGGAGGACTCCAGGTTTGATCCCATTGTTGGCCGAGAGTGTTCTTAGGGATTTTCCAGTCTGGTTTCTTCTTTGTTGATGGTGCAAGATGGAGGGAATGACGAGGAAAAATGGCTAGTCATTCGGATCTTGAAAAAACAAATCGAGTTGGAATTTGAGCTGTCTGGACAAAATGTTGCTCATAACACACTGCATGACATATGCCCATCGCGATGTAGAAAAATAAGACGTTGAACCCCAATTTATTTCATTTAAAATTGATTTCCAAATAGTATACATACATCTTCTGGGGACTGAAGGATGACTTAGGTTGGAGTTAAAAAAAATAAACTGACAAATTCGATATATCAACATGTTATATTTGGGGCATTGACCTCAGTTTCTGTTTCCATGGTGAATCAAATCATTAAACACAGCTGATATATCCCTTTATATTTAATACCAAATGATTTATGTATTTGGTGCAATATGAAATAATATTGAATTCATTTTGAACATCAGTCATAATATTTGTGTGGGCTTCTTTTTTTAATGTTTATGAAACTGATATTTAACTTTATTCAATTTTTTATACACGTAAAGAGAAAATTATTGTTCTTGGCATTTCGTTTAAAACAATTTAAATGTATGATGTAAACATGTGTTGTTAAAAGTACATGTTGTTTCCTCAGAGGAGTAAATCGAGTTAGTAAACACCATTCAAGAGACAACTACCATCAAGATCTGTCGTATTATTTCTATAACTTGAGTGAAGCCTGTATCATTACAGACTCAGCACTGTTCAGTGCAGTAAACACTTACGGCTGCCCCCCCCCCGACAGGCCTATAAATAACGGTTTTAGTTATACCTAACAAAATGTCAGGCACTAATGAAATAGTACCAGAAATTTTCAACTTAGTGCCGGACATGTATTAATAATATCAATAAAAAAAGACAAATCAGTGCCGGACAAAATGACAGGCACCAGATGTTTTGTGCCTGACAAAGCCTGAATCTGTGCCTGACATTGTCTGTGACAGGTGCCTTATTTCCAGGCTTGCCCCCCGGGTCCATTCAATTCAATTGATATTTGTTGTTTATTTCTAGCAATGTCTATGTATTCTGTCGTGTCTGCAGGTTTATCTTGTAGGCGTTGTTTTGCGTGTAGTGTGGTTCTGCTGCACTTGCTATTAAATGCTGATTTTACTGTTTGAATGATATTCGAATATTGGATTCAATTTAAATGATTAAACATACATTATGCAAGAGCTAAATCTGCCTATTGCATGTCTTTCTTTAGGCCTGAAATGTTATCTAAATTATCAATAAGACATTAATTAAACTATCCAGACCATAATAAACTCTCAATGTCAAGGCTTGCCTTCGATGTTGGCTGGATTAGATTCCTATAGGCCGCTTAACGGCCATTGATAATTAAATCATAACAGTGGATAATTGAGACTATGCTGTTTATATTAATGATTTTAGTAATGATGACCGAGACTATGCGAAAATTTCACCCGCTTCGTTCTCGGCTCATAGTGGATCAATTTCACTGAAATTTTCAGCAAATTACCTTTACACTATCTAGTTTTTAACAATTATAGCAAGAACTGCCATCTCGTTATCTTATCTCCCATAATGTATCTTTAATATTGTTTACAGTGCTTTCATTGCTTATATTTTCAGATTTCTAGATAATAAGAATGTGTAAAATCAGTATATTTTCTATATCTATTTATTAACAGTACTTGTAAATATTAGTTGATCAGATTCTATTAGTTTGAAATGACATCGAATAGTGATTACCAAATAAATCAGTTCAAATAGCTTTGAAAATCTATTTGAATACAAATATTTGAATATTTGTGTTAGCACTATAGAGAATTGAATTCCATCCACCCGTCGAAAACCAAATGTATCTTTCTTATACCAACAGTGTGATCTCTCTAAGATCCACACACATATACACCAACAAACTGTCCTCCTCTTCTCAACTTTTTACAGTGGTGCTATATAATTAGACAAACCTCCCTTTAAACTAATTCAAATCAGAGTCACATAAACAAGATTAATGTTATTGTATGTTGAAGTAAATTAGCGTCTTGTAGAGAAAATTAAATCAGCCATGTTGACCTTTATTGTTGACGACTAAGATATTGATATTTTTATTTCACAAATGACATACCACTTTGTGCATGGCCTTTTCTCTGTTAACATCATTTGATAATTTGTTGTTAGCGATTTTCAGATAATCGTACAATCTAGACCATAAGCCACTCAAGCTTATGTTTATTGTGGAACGTGTTTTTTTTATATTTTATCGTGAGGCTTTGTGTAGATTTTGTCGAGATAGTTTGAGATATCTTTGGGAATAAAAACATAAAAATTGATTTTGTTCGTACCCTGTTTTCTTTTTGTATTTGCTGTGGAAATAGGTACCTTGACACAAGTATTAACCCAAGATTAATTCACTCTTTTAATACTGGACAATATTTGAGGACATGTTTGCTAAAGTGTTTAATGATGCAAAATTTAGGTTATAAAAAGCAAAGGTACCAGTGTTGTTGATGTTTGTTTTTTTTTTGTTTTTTCAGAAATAATGATAAATTCTCAAATTTCTTTATAGTTTTGTTTATATGTAATCCTAGGCTAAAAATAAATTCAGATTTTGATTATTTTGGATAAAACAAGATAAATAACATTTTAAAAAAAATGAAATATTGTTGGTCTTACCAGCTATATTGTGTATACATCGTAAGCCTGTGTAAATTTTATGAATAACTGAAGAACTTTTTTCCATTTGAACCTCCCCTTTTTCAAAAATCATTTCATGTAACTTCATTAATTTTTCCCTGGTATATTTACAAAAGCAAATTGTGAATTCACCAGCACTTGTCAATTTTTGACTTTTGACATATTTGGTTTAATCTGATTAGAAAGATATCTTTTCTCATCAGAAGTATGATAAGTTTTGTCATTGTCCTATATAAAAACTATATTTAAAGGAGCCAAATCGCTAACATTTGGGACCTAGAAATTGACAAAAGTGGGTCGCAACACATAATACTGTAATATGAATGTATATAAACTGATTTACATTCAATGGTTTCCGTTTTTACTCCAATTTCAAATCAGTTATGTTCGGCGAAATAAGCCAGCAGTCTCAATCGAGTGCAAATTTCTAGCGTCTGGTTATTCCAGTCTACATACGCCGATCGATTTGGTGCAATGTGTCTAGGCTCGTCCCTCGAGTCTCTTTTTACAACTGGGGCTGAAGCGCATTATGGTACACGATTCGTGTACCAATGGTAAAATGTTTATTTTGTCTTAAATATTGGATATCAAAAGCCCATCTTATTCCGGTAAGATCACAACATCAATGTTGATTTAATTTGACAAATAAATCGTGATTTCAATGTTGAAGATTTTGGATGATATTGAGTTAGAGACTTAGCTACTTTAACTGTATCTATTGTGCTTTCAAGTTAAAATCTTTGAAAGTGGATATAAATTTACTGATAGGCCAGTTCTACTGGTAAATATGATTGAAACAAGAGTCCTGCTCTGGTATATGTAAAAAAGAACAAAAATGTTACCAACGGACAAAATATTGGAAGAAATTAAATTAAAAAGAATATCAGATCCACAAATTAACATAAATAATATAAAATTCAGTGAATATTGTTTTATGAAATATTACACAAAGCTGGGGATGCTTAATTTTAGCAGAACATCCACCTTCGATCTATAACCTCTCATCTTTTGGATATGGTCCAAATATTTTATAAAAATGTTGTGATAGCGTAAACTAATGGTAAATTTGTATGAGGGATTTTTATTCTTATTTTGAATGTAACTAAATTAGATCGTGTTATTATCGGATAGATTTGTGTTGAGCAAACAATTTGTGTTGTTAATACAGACATGGCTGTAGACAAGCATCATCGTATTATTGATCTTAGATCTACCACAAATTAAATGGCCGTAGCTATTTCTGCTAGAGTTTACAATTAACGCCAGCCAGAAGACAAATATGAGTACCAAGTGCCTCCTTCCAGTATCCAGAACGCCTAATAAAGAAAAATCAGATTTAGGTCACTAAGAGCACATGACATCACTCTCAACTGTCATATTTTTGCTCTCGTAAATTCTACAATTCATACAGATATATTTAGGAATCATTGATTTTCGTCCATCCTTTTATCATGAGTGAATCGCTAGACGGAACCTTCCTGACCTTTTTTGACTTCTATGTGGATGAAAAGATGAGAAGTAGACAGTAAATTGTTAGCGTAATTCCTTTTGACTAATATTTACTTAAGATCAGTGATTTCCAGCTTAGGGAAAAAAATCGAATGAAATGGAAAATAAGTTTTTTTTACAAGTGATGGAGATCATTCACAGTTCTTTGATTCATTTTTGTATGAATTCTTTTTTTTTATTCCACTTTAGAATAAAGACTTCTCAACATTTTACGTTTTTCTGATGAAATTTTTTATTCCACTTTTTGAATTAAAAGATATCAATAATACCATTAATATAAGTAGGATAAATCCAATTTATGTCATTTTTGTCAGACCTACCTGTAATTAGTTATTATGTTATGTGACTTCTTCAAGTAAGTATCAACGCGTCACACAGACTTGAAAAGGGCGTTTACCTGTTCGGACGGAGAGAGAGAAACACAGAGAGAGAGAGAGAGATGGGGTTTAACATCCACTCAACACAAACTAGATCATTTCGGGACTAACATATGGTTAATTTTATTTCAATAATTCACTTGTGCGTATGGTTCTTTAGCAGTGGGGGGAAACTGGACAAATTTGGACAGGCGACTCTACTCCTTGTCACGTACAACTGGGGAATTGAAACCACATCAATTGACTCAATGACACACCTTATGATACAGCACACACATGCTAACCATTCAGCCATCCAACCCCCAGAGTTCTGCATGTAAATTGGAATTTCGCTTTTAAAAAATCGTACTGGCAGCAGTAACATGAAGGACTAAAACAGGGGGAGTGATTGCTACTCCCGAGTACATTGTTAAAAAATGGTGCCTTTTCAACGATTTTTTAACCTTTTCTTTAACGTGTGATAAAAGTTGAATCTAAATTTTGTTTTTGCTTTATTGCATGTCCTTAGAAGAACTTTCTGGGCTTTTTACTTTAATCAATCAGCAGCCTCGTTTTTTTTTCGTTTTTTTTTTAAAATAAAAATGTATGTGCTCGATCAGACTATTTTTAGAAGCAGGTTACACCTCTGATTGGCAGTTGCAATTCAATAACAAGCAAAATTCTCGTACCGACCAGTGCATGCTATATTTTTATGTCAATTCCAAATAACCCATTTACAATATCAACAAAATAATAAAATCCTTCCTTTATAATGCATTGTTCATTGAATGGAAATTAAAAACTTGTAACAAGACAGGTTATTTAAAGAAGCCAAATAAAAAAAAACTTGAGTCTATTTTAAACCACATAACACATATGCACTTGTCGTTTGCAATCGAGATACTGTTTAAATGTTAGGAATGATTAAACGGTGAAAGAAACCATTAGAAATTTTTGTTGGCTTAAAGGAAAGATATACACTTAGAAAATATTTATGTCAATTCAGAACTAAAACATTAAATGGCAATGTGATATCATATGTTCAATACATAGTAAGCATGTCATGCCTTGTACACTTCACCTGCCACTATGTATGGATTTATGTATACTGTTCTGTCAATTCTGGAAGGCAGTTACATTCCATATGTATAACCAAAACGTCGAATGGCAAAGTGATATCATGTGTTCCATACATGTAAGCATGTCATGCCTTGTACACTTCAGCTGCCACTATGTATGAATTTATGTATACAGTACTATCAATTTTAAAAGGCAGTTACATTCCATAAGTATAACCAAATCGTCAAATGGCAAAGTGATATCATGTGTTCCATACATAGTAAGCATGTCATGCCTTGTACATCTCACCTGCCACTATGTATGAATTTATGTAGACAGTACTGTCAATTCTAAAAGGCAGTTACATTCCATATGTATGACCATAACATCAAATGGCAATGTGATATCATGTGTTGCATACATAGTAAGCATGTCATGCCTTGTACAAACTGATTTTTTATTATTTATCAAATTTAATTCTATATTTATATTATATTAACTTCATAGGTGTTGCACTACATTTAACAAGTTTTCAATAGCTACAATCTTATGATTAATTAGTTCACTGCTTAATTACTTTATTGTACAGAATTAATAAAAAAAAATTTATTACGTCGCCCCGGTTGTAGCACTCTTGTCAATATCCTGACCTACACAGTGGGTCATTGAGGAATAAACTTTCTGATAACTAATCAATATCAGAGAGGTACGAGCCACGGTCATTTTCAAACCAATATCTTTGGCACTCACTATCAGGTCTTTCCTGCTTACGGATTTACTCCGATTAAAATGCCGTATATCATGAGTCTTGTGGTACGAGTTTTCACAGTTGGTTTGAAATGTAAACTAGTTAATTGTGATTTACAAGCCAGTTAATACTCACTAACATTTAGCGATAACTTTCGTAAATTGTCTGGCTTACAGAATCAACGGCGGATTTAGCACCATATGAATAAATCCGTCTTACGATTATTAACTCTAATAAATTCAGTGTGTGGTAAAGGAATTTGCCGCTAACCAGATTTTCACTGTGGCGGTCTGGGAGAAATTTTAGAAATTAACAAATTTGTTCCATTAAAGTGACTACTGGATTGGTTTCTTAATTAATTTAATTCTGCTTAATTATTCCGACATTAATGATGCCATTGTAATTAGAAGCCAATGGATGTTGTGAAATACAGTATTAATATAGCTATATGAACTTCTCAAATGAAAAATGGTATCAGATGGTGTAGAAATTTAAACCTGCTGTGTATTGGTTTTGTATGCAATTACTGGCATTGATAAAGTAATATCAAACACACATCATCACGAAAGAGCTACTTTGTCAACTCAGAAATTATTGTAAATTTATCGATGTGACACTCAGAACATTTTTAGAGTCATCTTGTGATGATGTAGGGAAATTTCGTGATTGAGAAAGATTTTTGTTTTCATTAAACTTCTGATGTAATTCTCTTGTGTGCTTGTTAATCAACAATATTGGCCAAACCATTTGTGTTAATAATCTTGAGGTTTTAGCCTTTCTATGAAAATAGTTTTTTTACATTTCTTCATTATTTTAAAATTTGTTCCATCAATAGTAGAACAGGATTTAAAAAAATTTATATTGAATGTGGTCGTGAAGACAAAGATTCTACTGGGAGTTGTCTGTTGCTAATCCAGAACTGTGTGTTTCATTCAACACAATAGAACTTAAATTACTTGCTCTTGATTACATGTTTTATATTCTGGACTTTCAAATTGGTCTCGAATCTGATTTCTCTATTTACCCTTGCACACGTTCATTGTGTGGATTTCGTAACCGATCCTGATAGTCAGAAGGAGATTTATTCAGTGGTATAAAGTCGTTTTTCAGTTGTATTCACTCGGGAACTGGTTCATTGTAAAACGACATTTTGTATGCGTTTGGTTGTGCTTATTATCTTTCGTTACGGGAGAAAGATGAAGACGAATCTGTTGAGTGTTGCTCATTTAGGAATTTTCCAGTGCATTGCCTAACAACTCTAGTAAGGTAATGACTTTAGATTTTTGAATTGCTGAAGAAAAATAATATAGCGTTGAGATGTCTTAAAACATAATTTCTTTTCTCAGAAATAAGATGCCAGTACGCTGTCAAAGTTTGAAGCTAAACCACTGGAATTATTCTAAACTTTTCACACTTCTACAGAACAAAAGGAGAAATAATCAGATTCTGTTCAAAAACATTCGTGAATCTGGATTACAGTGAACGAGACTTTAATAATTCCACTGTGTGAAGAAACATGCCGATAAGAACAATTGCTAGAAATGCAAGAGATCTGTAAGAAGCTGTGTTGCTGTACAATAATGCAGGTTTTCCTGTAACTCGAGAATAATATGACTTAAAAATCTCTGGAGGATCCGCAGGCTCTGATTTTGTTTTATTAAATGGATGGGAATACTTAAACATGGAATAATACCCTCTAGATATGTAAATAAGTCATCAAATTCTAGTATTTAGTATAAGAATAAATAAATGTTACACGAAGGAATTATAGAAAAAAACAGCAGCAGTTCATTCTATATATGGGAAACTAAGTCCACAAATAAATCCACACAGATGCTGATGGGGAATAAAGTACGGTCAAATCTACTATTAAAATGTTTGCAAGTGTGAATTGAATTTGTAAATTGAATTTGAATCAGTCATTCTGTATTGAAAGAAAAAGCCAATATTTATTTAGTAAGATCGTCGTGTGGACACTTGGATTCTGATACCACATCAGGTCGAACAAGTGAAAAGTGGGAATTAAAAGTTTCCAAAGAATTGACAGAAATCAACAAGAAGGATGATGTCGTATCTAATCAAGGCTGAGACTGGATTAAATTCCTATTCAAATTTCTCATGAATGAAGGAATTGATATCTAAATTTCTGTATCATTAGGTGGAATGGTGATGGTTATGGTTAATTTATTTTAATAGTTTGATTTTTTTCTTCTTAACCAATATTCGTAGTCAAAGTTTGTGATGGTGTAGGCTGATATCATCTCACAGAATATAGTGTATGGTGATTGTATATTGTGATGGTGGCTACCAAAATATATTTTACCAGATAGTGGTGTGACTTACTTATATTTTGTATTACTAATATATTAGTCTGAGAGTTATCTACAATAAAAGGGATCAGTTAAATTATTAGATTGTGATTACAATATGGATGAATCTTGTTAGTTTAGAAACATCTTTGCGTGATATATATTTCTACCAATTATATAATGTATATTTCAATTAGTTGTCTATATTTGTGATAAACTTAACTCATAATATTGGTACTGGCTAAATATGTATATTCCTGGTATCAGAATTCCAAATACAACTTTTTTTGTTACCCTCCTCCCACATCTCAAATCAAATTACATCTTCAGGGTTTTTTTTTTCGAATCATGCAATCTGAATATTGATCATGGATCAACTGATAATGAAGTTTGCTTAAAGATTTAATCACAAACTTGAGTCAATCGTAGAAAATCAAGTGGTACAATGTATAAAATACGCATCGGACACAGATTACACGTCTGCTGCTGAGAGTGCTGGCAGCCATGGACAAATGATATTGCAAGAAAATGGAACTTGAAAAGCAGACCAAGATTCTTTTATTATTTAGAAATGTCGATGTCTGACTTAATGGTATAAAATTGCTACAATAATATCGGACCAGAAAAACTGACTTACGTTTCGTAGATATGAATATATTTTAAAAATGTTGAAGTGTGATTTCATAGTATGAAGTTACTACCCTAATATTGGGCCAGAACAATTGACTTGTGTTACATAGATATGGAAAATTATTTTTAAAGTGGAGCAAGATTCTTATATCGTTTGGAAATCTTGAAGTATGACTTACTGAATACCATACAAGAAACACTGAATGTGTTTCATGGATATGAACAATAATTTTTAAATTGCATTTTGTTTGTGATACTGTTTGTTTGTTGCGTATTTTATTTGGGTTTTTGTATGCTTAACAAATGTAGATCGGTTTGCCAATGGGATAATCTATATGGTTATAAAGTGTATTTTGAGTAACAATGGCAATACATTAGATTTATATAGTCCCAGAATGTCTGATAATCCCCGGATTATAAATAAAAAACAGTTATCAATGATTTTTACAGTTACAAAGTGTGTTAGAAAGGCACACTACTGTATGAGAATTAACCTCAGATTGTCTGCAAATTTCACACATTATCATCGGGAAACAATAGATGAATAAGGTGAGAAAGTGCACTGGAAAGACGGACAGTGTGCTAATTAATCTGAGAATATCTGAAAGTGTACAGCTTGTCAAAATAATTGTTTTTTGGATAATCAATTTATATAATGAACCGTAACAAAGACAAACTACTCATCGACTAATTACGTCAAGGACATCAATTATATTTCTCTCTATTTGTGGATTATAAACTTGATTATCGTCAAAATGTGTCAGTATGTTTTAAAAGTTGCCATGGATGTTACGACACCTTGTCTCATTGATATCAATATGGCTGATGATTCGGATAATTCAGGTAGGTAGCATAATTTATTCTGTGTTTAAAATTGAGTCTAGTGCTCCAGATGAGACCCAAAAAAAGATGGTCCATAGCTTTAAAGAAAACAACAGATAAACTTGATTGAAGAATAGTAGTTGGGAATTTCAATTTCCAGCCAAAATTCATCTCTTCACATGCAAGTAACCATGTGTTAGTCTCGATATAGGCCTACGTAAGTGTTAGCTAGACACTATCATTTAATTTCTGTGTCAACGTTATTTTAATTTCACAGGATTAGGATGACAATATCGGAAAACTGTTCTGGAAAACTGTTCTATAAAACATACACACAACAAACAATACATGAATACAGGACAGATATACAAATTTTGAATAAAGCTGATAGTTACATAAACTTGCCACAAGACAGATGAGCTCACACAGCTCTGTGGATTTTATATGCTCATTATTAACAAATTTTCGTTAATTATCCCAGTGGGGCTGAATGAAGATTAGGGAAGGATATTGATATAGGCTCCACCTGTAATTCAGTCCCTCCATCCTAGTTTTGTATCCAAAAGATATCTCAAAACCGTTCTAGACTAAACCTAACCCTAACCCTAACCCAACCCTAACTCTATGTACAGCTTGCCTGGTACACCCAGCTATTACAGTAGTTATGCCTCGTGCCAATTTTAAATTTTTAAAATTTAATAATCTTTGTTTCCATGGGAATATGTTTGACTAAGGTTTTGGTGTTCAAGTGCGTACCGGAAGTATCTTGAGGACTAAGAGTCTTCTTGTTTTTTATTGTGAATAATCATTGAGTGGGGTGGGGGTGGGGGGACTGATCTAAGTGTTGCACTGTCTAATACTATATGAAGAACTTTCAAATGAACTTGTTTCTAGTAACTTCAAAATTGCTTACCATATTATCTTGGGGCTAGTTATAAAAATTAGATGAAATGAAATCAGGTATCATTTAGGAGACCTCCAGACACCAGACTAATTGATAATTATTGTGTCTTCTGTTCCTGGCAGTCTCAGTCTGTTGTCACACAAGGTGTCTGTAGCAGAATGAGATTACAGAACCCATAGGGATAGTTGTCTTAATAGAAAGCAGACACTATTATTTCCTTTCTTGACACTATGTATAAAGTGCGGAAAATGTATAGACCATCATGTGTGCGTCAGTACGGCATTAAATGTCCAAGTACAGTTCAAAGCAAAACAAAAAAAGATATAGGTTGAAATAAATGTATGGAAGGACATCTGTGTGTAGTCCAAAACAAGAAACACAATAAGAACAATGTCCATTGATTCCTTGTGCATGTATGCAGTGCAAAACAGGGGATTGATCATTGTATGGACCATTAGGATTTCACTTGCAGCTAAAAAAACAAAACAAAGTTCTTTTTAATCAATTGATTGCGATTTTATTGTATTAAAAATGTATCCTCCCCACTCCCTTTCAAAGATTTTGTAAATAAGACCTGGCAATGACATCTATTAATGGAACTGGACATAACACAATTGTGTCCTGTGTATTAACTGTTTAAAAGGGTGTTGATTTCCATTAGAGACAATCTGACATAAGAGACAATCTGGTTATTCTTCTCCAACTTACAGAAACGAAAACAGAGATGATATAAATCCAAATTCCATTTCCTTCTCCATTTCATTTTTACATGTCCTCAGTTCATAGGTCACATTTGGTCAGACTATTTATAAAATATTGATTTAGTTAGACATATTGTAACCTGTCAATGTATGGTAATTTGTGAAATTGACCATGTCTTGAATTAGTTTTATTGACCTGCCATATCTTGAGATTTGTACAGGCTGTTGTGTTTGACTAGTAATTTGGTATTGGTGTCTTATTAGAGCATGAATATGTAATATTCATCAAATCTGACATTTCACACTATATTATTAGTACGGTATATGGTTGAATTCAACCAGTGTTTCCTAAATGACTAAATGATGTATCTTTAAATATTTTTATACACTGGTGATTTTTTTGTATGGAAATAAGTTGAGTGTGAAATTGGAACTTTTAAATAATAAATAAAAAGATGTTTTTTTAAATTTTACAAACCAGTGAATTATAGCAAGAATCTTAATCCATCCATAGCATACTGAAAACTGATCGAAAAAATTATTGTAGCCACATATATAATGTTATTGTCTCTGAAGATAATATGACCTTGGTACTTGCATTTGGATTTACATTTTGTTACGCACTGGGGGTGGCTAGTTAGATTTGAAGGTTTTTATTTTGAAGGTTGGCCAGATCCCAAATCTGAGTATATTAAGCCTAGTGGAGGAGACCATTACGTGATGGTCAATCTAGTAAAGTTGGCCCAGGTTTGAGGGTTCAAAGTTCAGTGGATGTAACCTGGACCTGAGGATTCTTATCACAGTAGATTGGATGGAAGGTACTGATCCCAGTTGAGTACACATAGTTCTGAAGGTTCCCTAGTTGAGTCACTTGTCTAAAGGTTCTAATCCCACTGAAAGTGGAATTATATCTGAGGATGTGATCACAGTAGGAGTGATTTTAGATCTGATGAACATAGGTATGGGGTAATATAGATAGTAGGGTTCCAATTCCTCTGGACTTCTCCCATGGTCGACATAGATCTGAAAGTCAGTTCTGAATGAAGCAGCAGATTAATTTCTTTACATTAGATATCTTCATACTAGGAATAATAGGCCGTCATATTTTAATGGACCATGTATAGAAGAGATGTCTGTGAGATAGCTCTATAATCCTGGTCTTAATTGACGTTCAATACGAAGCCTTATCATCTAGGAACAGTATATCGTCTAGTTATTCGTAAGATTTACTAGTCAGTTCTTTAAGCCCTTCATCTTTTCATTGTTGATTTATTGGCTAAAAGCCAGGAATTTCAAATTGAATTAAGAATTATGTCATGGTTTTGTCAGAATGGAGAACAACTGATTCTGCTTTGTCCAAAAATGTTGGATGTGTCCATCAGTTGTCTTTAACAATTGGCGAGATTAATAATGACTGCCCCTGGGTTTGTGTGCCTGGGTTTCCTCTGGAACCAATGTTTCTGCTGTGTCTATATATATGTCGGATGTGTACATCTGGATTGTCAAGCATGGCTGCCAATATGGCAAAGCAGATATTTAAATTAAAGGGAAATAAAAAAAAAATGTACTGAGACTATAACTTTTACTAATCTCAGTTATTATTAACAATTGACGAAATTAATTATGCCACCAGGTTTACCAACCTGGTTTTTTTCTGGATCCCCCAGTTTCCCCCAATTGCTAAAGACCTCTATTTTGGAACAAATTATTGCAATAAAAATGCAACATACCATGTGTTAGTCCCAAAATAGCCTAGTATGTCAAATCCTTTCCTTTATATGAGTCTTTACTGAATCTATTATTTTTTAATGGTATTGTTTTTGAGTGACATAACTTATGTTATTTTTTAATGGTATTGTTTTTGAGTGACATAACTTATGTAACTTATGTTACTAGTCCATCTCGCGAAAGATGTTCCTGTTCTGTACATGTCTTTCATTTTAATTGGATGGTTAATGTGTATCTGGTTGACACAGTTACGTCACTAGTCTCCAGTGCTACTAGTCTAGCTAGCACCAAGTCTAAACAGTCCCATCAATAATTCATATTAAGTCTTAATCTGTCATTGTTTTCTAATACAATAAGCATAGACGTATTATAAATACCTTTCTTATACATATGTATCGAATATTGATTGATTGACTGTCAGCATATTGTCAAACGTCTGCCCTAAACGACATTGTCTGACTTATGGAAAATAAGTTCAAATACTTAAATCATTAATAAATTATTAGTTTTGCCTACTGAAATTAGTTTTTTATAAGACTTTCTTGGTTCTTGTTTTCCCTTTCATTAGAATAGATCAGATCAGCTTTGTATTATGAACGTGATCAGGTTATCCACTTTTGATTTTTCTCCGTAGATATGTTAGAATTTTATCATATGGTGAGAACTTAGGGATCAACTGTAATTTCTTGAGTTTTTTGGTTCGGGATCAACTTTTTTTTCTCTTCATTTAAATTGTCAAACGGCAATTAAGATTTTTCTGATTGGAAATTTGCAATAGAAAAAGACAATGTTTTGAAACTAACACCATGCTATGCTAACAAAAAATTGCACAATAAATGAAGATTGAATTATGCAAATTTTCTACATAATTTGCATAATTGATGATGTCATATTACAAATTAATTACCATTTTAATTACATTTAATTACATCTCAAATTGACTGGTTGTAATGAAAATTGTAATCAGGATGCGCTTTATTCATACTAAATGCAAACAAAAATATAATGCAATAAATGAATGGTTTTAAATAAAATTTGGCAAATATATATAAGTCAGTTTATAGCTGGAAGTACAAACTGAATACCTTTGTTTCAAATTGCAACTTTTGCTTCAAAAGGGTTCAGATCCATGTTGACTATATGCGACCAAGTGAAGTCCTAATATAGATTAGTACAAGATTAGATCTTTGATATTTCACCTTCCGAGTCATTAATAGGTATAATGATCATTGAGATGCGATATTGAGAATTTAAAGGAATTATTAGGTTATTAATAGATCAGTATAGTCGTGCAGATTAATCAAATGTATAGAATTATGAAGTTATAATTAGACTATTGTGATAGACATGATCATGATTTTATTTAATTGACTCGTAAATTCCCCAAATATACTATATATCTCAATCTAAGATTTATTGTGCTTTGGATGAATTTTGGATTCTATAATAGATTTGAATGGAATATTTTGGTCAGGGATAACAGAGAAGCTTATCTATAAACACAACAGTTCTATGAAAAATAATTACTGTATTTTAATTGGAGTGACGTTTCTACTATGATTCTCTTGTCATTTTCAATCGACAATCTACGGATAAGAATTTTAAAACTTGATATAAGTTATCTTTTTATTTAGGGCGTCACAGTTCTATTTATGCTTTAGTCAAATACATCATATAATGTGATCTAAGACACATTGATGTGATATAGATTTAGATCCAGAAAAATGCTTATATGCCAATAGCCTACACATCAGTTGTATTTTTATGATAGGATATCTGAATCAGTTATGAAAATGTGTAATATACAGTATTCAGTGGATGTAAAACTTACACCATACTTTGTCAAAAAAGGTGAGAAAATCTTTTTTAAAACACCATGTTATACTGAATACTGGAAAACACTGGAAAAAAACAAAATTCTGGAAAACACACTAAACACCGGAAAACACCCTAAATAGGTAACCCGGAGAAGGGGATATATTATAAACTGGAAACTAACCCTAACCCTAACCCAGGCACACAGAGGACCAGGCTCCGGGTTACCTATTTAGAGTGCCAGTCTCCGGGTTACCTATTTAGGGTATTTTCCAGTATTTAGTGTGTTTTCCGGTATTTAGTGTTTTTCCGGTGCTTTCCAGTATTCAGTATAGCATGGTGTTTTCCGGTAGTTTTCTGGTGTTTTCCGGTATTTAGTGTTTTTCTGGTGTTTTCTGGTATTCAGTGTTTTTCTGGTGTTTTCCGGTATTCAGTATAACATGGTCTTTTCCGGTAGTTTTCCGGTATATAGTATTGTCGCTTTTATTTTTGCATCTGTATTTAAATGTTTAATATTTTTAAGATGGTTGAATTCTTTGATTTTAAATGCTCTAATATGAGGTAAAAAATTTATGAGATTTCAGAATTTTAAAAAGATGACACTCGGACAATATTTGACCGAAATGTTCACCCGGTGGAAAAATGTGTTGATATGTTAAATTAATCTTGTACTTCAAATAAAAATACTCATTTGTTGTTTAGCGTTAATAACCGTTTCAATAGTCTAATATTTACGGATGTGTGTAACATAACATTTTAATTCTGTTTTATGCGGTTTTAAGTAATTGGTTTAAAACAGTCAATATTGATTTGCCAAGTTTACTCTCGGAGGTGAATTTACAGAGATTTATTGTTAATCTGTTTATGTTATTAAAACAAATGATTACCTGGTAGATGGATATTGGTGTGAACATTTTACTTGGCCGGTCGCCTGTTTAAATCGAAGGAGATGAAGCCGCTTAACTCCAACTCTCTGTATCTGATATTATCTGGCTGGTTGAAAGGGTAACATAAAGGTGTTAAGATTTGATGATCAATACTGAAACCTTTGGGATCCGTTTGAAATCCTTCCAGCACCTGAGACAATATGTTTGTGCCTTTAAAATAACACGGAACTAACACTGTTTCACCTTTTATCTCTCAGAATTAGCCCCAGGGATATAACTAAACCATCTTCAAAGTATTTCTTTGTGAATTTTACATAGGATTGTCTTAAGTTATGGTCAATTTCTAATATTCATAGTCATATGATTATAAACACTGACAAACGTGTATTTAATTTTTGTATTTCTCTTTGTTAAGAAAATAGTAAGTTGACTGTAATCTTTGGAAGACGTGTGTCAAAGGGGATTATGTATTAGTTTATGAAATTAATCTGTAAATTATATGACATGGTTTTAAGACAGTGTCAAAAATGAAAATAAAGCTTGGTACCAAGCTTTTATTTAAACAGAAAATAGTGACTGTTAACATGTCTCAGTTTTCTAGTATATCTGATCAGTTAATGTGTATTGTCTTCACTAGAGTCTGTATATATACAAAACTGTTATTTTAACTGTCTGCGATATCACCTCGGTGGAAGTTATCTACCATGTACATTCAAATTTATGAAATCCAGTGCACAGGTTAATTCTCAATAGAACATCAGATATAATATCGGAGAAGGCTAGATCGGAGATGGTCTAGCACATTCTAGGACATATGAATTCATTTGTGGGTTTGGGTTAGGGTAAGGGTTAGGACCTGCAGATTTAGTCAATTTCTTGAGATGTAAACGGGGCAAGCACTAACCCTAACCCTGGACCAAGCGTAACCCTTATGCTTACCCTAACGCACAATCCACATGATATCATATGTGCTAGACTTTCTCTGATCTAGCCGTCTCCTAGAATATCATTGTGCTATCAACCGTTGAATCAGTTGAAGGAAATAGAGGTATTGACCACTTGGCAGATCAATAAATTTTAATTTGATGTGATTTGACTATATAGTTAAATCGTGCATGTTCATATTAGATTGTTTGGACAATTTCATACATATTTCTAATGTCATTGTTGACTACATATTCTAGCTGTCCATATCTTTGACTATCATATTCTAGCTGTCCATATTGTTGACTACATATTCTAACTGTCCATGTCATTGACTACATATTCTAACTGTCCATTTATGAATCTTAGACTTACTAATTGTCAAAGAGGTTATTAAGGAGTTTATCGAATGCACACACAAAATACCTTACTTTAATAGTAAGTGCAGGAAAACTGCCTTTTATATAAATAAACAGAAACCCAGTACAAACCCACGGACAAGAGACACAAACATTACTTGCAATAACAATATCAAATCAAGTGAATATATGAATGGATCCTGGGGCTGACCATAATAATTCACGGCACTGTACAGTATACCAAGTTGAAAATTGCAAACCAACTCAAAAAGGGAGACTGTCCACAAATGCAAAACATGATTAAGGTAACATTGTATTATTCTAGTGTATGTCATGGTGATGATGATGGATGATGATGATTCTAGTGTATGCCATGATTGGGTATGTGTTGACAAAAACAGTTATTCTGAGTGTAGAAATGAGGCAAAATGCAAAACAAGGACTTTTTGAAATAGTAATCGATAGGTTTGAAACATTTTAAATGTTTGAAAAATAAATGAAAGTAGCTTTGAATGTATTAAGTACAAAGTGAGGTCATAAGTCCATTATTAAATAAACTATGCACTAAATTTAAGTAGGCCAATGGGCTTGGATTATCAGTTATTAGGCTATGGTTGTTCTGAATATGAATATAATCCAAAATTAATTGAATTTATTTTATTTGTCAGTGTGATAATGATGCTTAAATAATTTATGAGCCAATTATTTTCTGGAATATCTTCAACGATAGTTGACATGCACTTTGATATTTGATAAAATTTAAAAAAACATTTCTTGGCATTTGACAATTCTTGCCAACAATTTATGTAAAATTGTGAATTCATCTCGCACTTCATTCTTAAAAACTTTGTTAATATCTTTGAAATAGTTCACAACATTTTTATCCATTTTTGTATTTGGATTTTGTCGTTTTCCCCTTTTTTTCTCAAAGAGAATTGAAAGAATATGATCAGCTAGAATGAAATGTAAATTTTAAGTGACCCTAAATCCCCCCAAAATTTGGCAATGGTAGATCAAAAGTTATGCGTTTTAGCCATTGCCAATTCTTTGGCTACTGAAACTGTAAAGTAAGACAACTAAACTGATAAACGGGTGACTGATGTGTACGTATAGACCCATCTCAAGCAAACTATTGATAACTCCATTCAGATCAAACCAGATCCAACATGATCTTTTTGTCTAATCCTTGAACAATCGAGAAGCCGCGAGGCCTCGAAACAATCGCACCATCTTCTGTCAATATTTGTGGTTCATCTGCTACACTGTCGTCAACAAGATTTAGGTGGTTGTCAAATGGACGCAAAAATAACCAAAATCTTTTGTCCTCAAAATAACTCCTTTTCGTCATTTGTCTTGATCGACCAATCCATAAATATGTTTTGCTTTTAAACTGTCGAGACTCAAATCTTATCTTAAGTGGAAAGTGTACTAAATTAAGAACTTGGACATTTTGCTATTTGCAAATTGAAATTTTACAAATATTTAATTCAAACTACATTTAAAGGGATGAACAATGTTTTTGTTTCTTTTATTGAAGCTTGATTTTCAGTTATGAATACCCTGGATTTCAATCTGCATATTTAATTTTTTTTCTAAGTTAAAAAGAACAATAAGAGCGATATATTTATTTTGTGCTTCTAGATGTTTAGCTTTGTGTTGAATCAAGATATTTTGTCAATCTTGAAGTTAAATCTTTTGATACAAGTTTTCCAGATTTGCTTAATCTACCGAGACTTTTAGCATTCAAGTTACATCTGAGTATTTGTAGAAAGGTTACTGCTTATTGTAAATTACGTGAACTGTTGTGAGTTTCATCGACTATTGCAAAAACAGAATCGGCGTCATCCAGATTTTTTCCCCGTGTTAATCCGTAAACGATGTTGTTATTTGTTTTGTTTGATGAAGTCGTGGAGGCTATTGTAGGAGGATGAACTGTACCCCATTGTTCATTACTTGATTGGCTATTGGTACAGCAATGTGCGATGTGCTGCTTTTTGTTTGAGCAAAAACTTTTAAATAGTGATTAACAACGGCATCTGATCAATGTCAAAAAGAAACTTCTGAATAACAAATCTGATCTTTTGTTGGATATTGATGGTATTTTTAAAAGAATCAAAATGGATGTACTCTCTAAGAAAAAAGTTCCTCCATTTTCAATAGTTATTTTGACTGTTTTGACGTGGAAGTAACTTTTGCGAACCTCAGACCAATTGCAATTTGAGGAGTAAAAAAAGTCTTGTCAACAGAAACTATATTTTTATTATTTTTTCCAAGTGTGTTGAACTTCAAAGTTTCGTATTTTGATTGTGAGCAAATATTAATTTGTTTACAATAACCGAAGTTCAACTTAAACATTTGTGTTTAATTTTAAAAATCGACTTAGAATGAAAATAATATTGAGTGTGTAATGAATCTACATCATAATATTAAAAACATGATGTTGAATATTTGTGCCAGTTACCAGACGTCCATGATAACATTCTTCTATGTTAAACATGATAATGGTAAGTCTATTGCTTCTTTCATAAGTCCATTACTTTACATAATTTACAAAAGCCTTTCTAGAAAAATACAGCTGTGTATATTAAAAGAAGTAAATCATTTTTTAAAGAAAAGTATAGCTATGTGTCTCTTGGATTATATTAACAAAGGTATACTACCAGGTACTTCAGAAACTTTTTTAGAAGAATACATCTATATGTATCTAGGAGTATATGAACAAAAGTATATCTTTTTAAAAAAAACAAAAACAAACAAAACATAGTGATGTCTCTTGGATGATAATAAAAAATAAAAAATAAAAAAAATAAAAATACAGCGATGTGACTCTTGGATTATATTAACAAAAGTACATCTTTTTTAAGAACAGGTATTATGATGTATCTCAAGGAGTATATTAACATTGGTACTTCTGTACTTCCGAAACTTTTTGAGGTTTATATGAGTATGGCAATGATATTTGTTTGAAACACTGCAATGCTGTTCATTAGAATTACCATGAATTGAATTTTTAAAAAAAATATTTGGTGTTAAAGAAAATGAGCTGTGTCCCTAGAACATCTAATACCACTTTACACTGGAAGAGTTTTCCATGTTTTGTTTCTGTTTGGGGGGGATGGATGGCTGAATGGTTAGCGTGCGCGCGCTGTATCATAAAGTCTGTCATTGAGTCGACTAGCGTGGTTTCAAATCCCTGGTTGTACGTGACAAGGAGTAGGGTCGCCTGTCCAACCTCGTGGGTTTTCTCCAGGTCCTCCGGTTTCCTCCCACTGCTAAAGACCCGTATGCGCAAGCGAATTATGTAAATAAAATTAAACCATATGTTAGTCCCGAAATGACCTAGTTTGTGTCGAGTGGACGTTAAACCCCATTTCTCTCTCTCTCTCTTGTTGCTGTTTTTCAGATTCCTAATTTATTTGGACTTAAATTAAAGTCACTGGTTGGTCTTTTATTGAATTCAATGACCAAAATTTAAATCCATATATTTTTCTTTGGTCATAATAGTTCCTCTATATGACTATAAATCTTGTTTAGTTTATATTTAATTCTATTTAAGTTATTAATCTGATATAAATAGTACCATGTGTACCTCAATCAAAAATGGTGTAAAATGTCATTTATTCATAATAAAACAATGACTGTAGTAAAATTCCAATAAAAACATTCATCAAAATGAGCATTATGAATCAGCAATAATAAAAATACATCCCCCCACCCCCTACCTATTAATCATGTTGGTCTAAATTAGAGTCCCCATTTATGCCAAACGTTTCTGAATCTGGAACCAAGTCCAAATTAATTTATGTAATTACTAACCTAAAATATAAAAGAGTTCACAGTGTACTATCATCACAATTGTTAGATAAAATATCAGAAGAAAAATTCACACTTCCCAGTTATTAAGTAGATGAATTTATAAACTAAATTATAACTACCTTAAAAAATTTGAACACATGAGTGGAGATGCATAATGAATTTTTGAAAACTTAAAAATATTGTTTCATCTGAATGTGCTTAGTTCTTCTTTTACACAAGAGTTGGCACATTTTGTTAAATGGGAAGTCACAGCTTTTCTGGGTTCCAACTAAAAGTTTAAGTATAAATTGAGCCATATGGAAATGATAAGTCTTTTAGAGCACTCGTATATGACTTTGCAATACTTGCAAATTATATTGCTCTTTGGAAAACAAGCACAGATCAAAAGTATTGCTTTGAAAACATATCCCAGGGCTTTAAATAGACTATAGTAAAGAGTTCTAAGAGCCTTCTGCACAGAATTAACCAGCTTTATTTACTGACATATATCTCGGATTTCTCCTTCTTTAATTTTGTAAAACTTCTCTTGCATATGTGTTATTCTGTTCTCATTAACTGGAAATGACGATTTTCTAGAAATCTTGTAAAACACAAGGTCACTTATTTCTATTGAAGAAGGTAGCTTGTATTGTCAAAATGCCTATTATCACATGCAGAGAAAATTTAATTTAAGCTTCAATGGAATTACAATTACAATTAGATTAATGGAAAAAGAACATTTTATTTGCCTTTAAAGTTCAGGAGATTCTTCGATAACTTGATTATCATCAGTTTGAAAGGCTTCTTTCGAACTGTTCTTAAATTTAAGCTAAAGGATCTTTCCAATGATTTATTTCGATGCTTTTAAATCAGTTGGCCTATTTGCTGAATCAGAAGATTTTTTTTTTTACAATGTTCTCAATGTGAGCAAAAGTAGATTTTTGATAGTAATTTGAATTTTTGTTCTTTTGGAACGCTTAAATGTTGTTTGATATTATTTTAGATCAGAAAAGTTCAACTTCAAAATAAAAAATACTTTGTTGCTCAAAAGCTTTTAGTTCAAATTTAAAGGTTTCGAATTTGAAGCAAAACATGATAGTAATTTGAATTTTTGTTCTTTTGGAACGCTTAAATGTTGTTTGATATTATTTTAGATCAGAAAAGTTCAACTTCAAAATAAAAAATACTTTGTTGCTCAAAAGCTTTTAGTTCAAATTTAAAGGTTTCGAATTTGAAGCAAAACATGACTCTAGCAAAATTTTTTAAGAAGACGCCAAAAAAATCAAATTGTTTTGGCCTTAATATTCAATAGTATATAAATTAAATACACTTTGTAACTAATGTACGGGAATCCAGACAATATGACAATAAACCCCATTTCATTTCATTTCACGAAATCCAGAATCAGATGTACAAACTCAGCAAAATCCAAAATTAGGGACCTTGATGTAAATGAATTGTCAATATTAGATATTGCTGTATAAGTATTGAGGTAGCATAGATTTTTGCTTTACTCTTATTTTGCTATTTGTAAGTGCAGTGATCTAAACTGATTCTTTATTATAAAGCCAAATTATGTGATGCTTCCTTCTTTTTGACCTCTGAATATCAAATATCCCATTAAGACTTGTTAAAAGTGGGTTATTTTATAACCTTTTTACACCTGAAGATCACATAGTATATAATATACCTTCTGTTTATTTACACCTAATAAACCTATATCTGCTTTTACCCTATAACCTCCTTTATTTTATATCAGCTTAAATATATATGGAAGCCCTGAGGCGATAATATTTCTTAATTTTCAGTGGTGCAGGACGGAGGGCCTGACAAGGACAGCTATCCAAAAACCAAGGTCCCATATACACATTGGCGTGCACATAAAAGATCCCTTGGCAATTGGAAGTCGATATAAGAGTAGGCCGTAGTGCTGCTGTCCGGGCAAAATTTCCCTCATATAGCACACTGTATGGCGTATATGTCCGTCTTCTTTAGTCTAGTCGGAGCGGAGATCAGTCGTTAAACCCTATTTTATTTCATTTCCATAATATTTCTCAAATACTATATTAATTGATATAATAACTCTGCTCTTATTATGTATGTCTTTAATTTTCAAAATCATGCAGTATCATTTGTTTTCATCTGATGTATGATGTTAACAAACAGAAACTAATATTTATTTCAAATAATGTGTTTGCATACTTAGATGAGACTCGATCAGGGCCATAATTGATATAACTTTGCACTCATTATGCATGTCTTTAATTTTCAAAATTGTGCAGCAGCATTTTGTTCCATTAGATGTATGAAGTCAATAGGAAGAGCTAATATTTATTTTAAATAATGTGTTGGCCTTCTGATGTGATGGAATGTTTCTTCTTCCTTTTTTTTTTTGTATCCATCAACATAGTTTAGCTAAGACCTTATTCAAATTTGCTCTTTTGGAATATTGTTCATGTTGTGTGATATTTAAGTCGAAAGATTGAATCAAATACAGTCAGCATCAGGTAAAGGATTTGGATAAATATAGTACATTATGTAAATTTAAATGGATGATTGAAGAAAAAAAAGTATTTTGGAAAAGTGAAAAAAGCAAGAATAGCTGAAAATGAACCAAAGGGAATATTTTTATGATCCACTTGTAAATTAGGAAAAAGTCTAATGAATTTATTCCATGTTTCAACAAGGGGGGTTGAATGGTTAGCATGTGCACGCTGCTGCATCATAAGGTCTGTCATTGAGTCAACTGGCGTGGTTTCGATTCCCCGGTTGTAGGTGACAAGGAGAAGGGTCGCCTGTCCAACCTCGTGGGTTTTCTCTGGGTCCTCCAGTTTACTTCCACTGCTAAAAACCCCTAAGCGCAATGTTGATTGATCTACTTGATGTATTTGGTAATAACTTAACTTCCCAGACCAATTTTGCCTGTTAGTAATGAACATTCTATATTAATGTCAAAATAGATCTGTAGACCTTTAATGAATAATAAAATATATAACTTTTTTTATGTTAAAGTCATGACATTCTTCCTCGATATACGAATATTAATAATTTGATATACAAATAGTTTTGTTTCAGTTATAATTACATAGTGTGAAAGGTAAGGCTGGGATTGTATTTTGACCCTGATTAATATATTTATTTGATACAAGGTAGGGAGAAACTTGATATACAAATAAATGATAGATCATTCTATATATAAATAACTGTCAATAAATGTCCTCTATTATCTTTTCTTATGACAGCAAGTGACTTGTTGAATGCCAATGTATATTTATTGTGGTCAGAGATCTATTGAAAACAGGTTATAAGGAGTTGTTCATGATCTATTTGAAAGAAACCATACCTGACACTAAACGACGTCTGCATAAGACACCATTTTGATTATTTATTTTTTACCTTGTGGATCGAGGATTATGTTAAAATGTTTAAAAATATTTATGCGAAGGATGTTACGAGTATTCGATTTAAAAACTACCGAAGTAAATCATTGACTATAGATTCTACTGCTTATCTTTTTCAAGGTAATTTATCTTAGACTACCTTACTTTATTTATAGATAATGGTTCAAACAAAATGAATAATATATGTTGCAACACAAAAATACATATGGCATTTATGTCAAAAATAGTTTTATTCAGGAAGTAGCTATACAAGAGTTGGAAACACATAAAATCCCTTTCCCTACATATCGTATGTAATGCTTAATTGACTGGTTTTTTTTGGGGTTTTTTTGTTTTTTTTAATATACATTATCTGTAAAAGGCATCTACATATCGTATGTAATGCTTAATTGACTGTTTTTTTTTGGTTTTTTTTTGTTTTTTTTAATATACATTATCTGTAAAAGGCATCTGAATTACTCGTTAACAATTTGAAAAAACAAAATTCTTCTCGTCCCTATTTAGATGTTGCTTTTTCTTTTTTTTTTTATTGTATTAATGTGTTTGAGTCTTCCACAATGTTAAATTAAGAAAAAGAAAAAAAATTATGTTGAGATACTTTTGTATTCATATTGGTTTATTGAACTGATGAATCAAATAAAATAATTTTTTTTTTCGTTTTTCATTGATCTTGCTTTAAAATTGTATTTTGTTCTTTGGCCAATTTTCTTTGTTTGATTTGTCTGAATCAGTAGTAGGCCTCCTTGGTTCTGTGAAAAAAGACGTTAAATTTTCTATTAGCTTTAATCTTAGTCTTTCCTGTAACCACTCAGTTGATTTAATTACTTACATAGAAAACATTTACATCTGGGTCAAGGAAAACATGTTTTTATTAGATCAATCTATTTTGAGTTGACTTGCAACTAATTAATTAGGCGCATAAAGTGGAAATGAAAGAATTGCTACAAATAGATCAACTACATTGATGTATCTTGAAATTGCAGGAAATAATTACTAGTCTTAAAGGAGCTAAATCGCTAATATTTGGGACCTAGAAATTGACACAAATCTGTTGCAACGCATATAATAATGTAATATGAATATATACAAACTGATTTACATTCAATCGTTTCCTTTTTTATTCTAATTTCTAATCAGTTATGTTCGGGGAAATACGCCAGAAGTCCCCATCGGATGGCAATCTCTAGCGTCTGGTTATTCCAGTCTACACCGATAGTATTTATTGCGCATGCTCTCCAGATAAGAATATGGCGTCACCGTTTGACATGACCCGTGGAATATATCTAGCCTCGTTCTTCGAGTCTCTTGTTACAAATGGCGCTTAAAAGCATTATGGTACATGATTCGTGTACCAATGCTATAATGTTTATTTTGTCTTAAATATTGGATCCCAGAAGCCCATCTTTTCCCGGTAAGATCACAACATCAATGTTAATTTAAATTGACAAATAGTTTGTGTTTTCAATGTCGAAGACTTTGGATGATATTCAGTTAGAGACTTAGCTACTTTAATATATGCAGGATGTAGTTCAGTGGAATAGAATTACTGTCTGTTATAATGAGCGATGTTTTAGACTTGGATTCTCTAGTCTTTAAGATATTAAGCAATGTAAATCCTAGTCGAAACATCGCTCAGTTATAATAAGCAGTGATTGTATTCCATAGAATTTGATCCTGTGTATTACCATTCCAGTTACTAAATGCCATTGAAATAATTTGATTACTCCATGTTTTCACGGAATAAAACTGATTTGCTGAACAATAGAATAATGGATTGTTTCTTTTTATTAGAAATTCTTTATGTATCTGAAGTATTTGTTGTATTCATGATATAAATATGGTACAAGTTCGTTAACCTCCTAATTTAAAGATTAATTAACTCTAAAGTCAACATACCTTCAAATAAAAATAAGTTTAAAGAGTTGAACAGATGACCTAATTCTGCTCGTGACAATAGAGGGTCAAAGAAATGATCTAATTATGCACAAGGCAATATATCTTTAATACAGGATCAAATTCAGCTTGGTTCAAAATCTCATAGTAAAGCCAGAGGTTAAATGTATAGCCTACCTTGCGTTAGGTTTTGTACATCTTTAATACAAGAACAAATTCTGCTTGGTTCAATATCTCATATTTGTAAAGCCAGAGGTTAAATGTATATACCCTGAGTTAGATTTTGTATATCTTTGACACAGGATCAAATTCTACTTGGTTCAATATCACATATTTGGAAAGCCAGAGGTTAAAAATATACCTTGAGTTAGATTTTTCCTGTGCCAAAAGAAAGAAAGAGAATCGATTGAAATAACATTAAGGGGTTTAATTAAGATTTTAATATCCTTTCATCAAAATAACAGATTCCAATAAAGCTTTACAAAGAAAGGTAAACTTCTTGGGAATGATCCAAGCAATGCCTGAATATCAACCAATGAACTTTATTGTAGTACTATTGAAACAATGGTCCTGTCCAAAACTTTAAATTGTTTATAGTGTGAATAAATACTTGACGGTCGAGTTTTGTCATTGAAATAATGGGATAGATATTTACTTTTACTCCCAATATTCGATTGATATAAAGTGAGGCGTCACATAGTTATCTTGATGTTTGTTGATATCAAGGGTAGGTCTCCATCTTGTGGTCCGCCTTAGTTGTTTTAAGCAAAACATCACATACTGAACATTGCCCCCTGTGCTGCCAAAGTTTGATTAGCTTGGCTGATTATTTGCAATTGTTTGTGATAAATATCCGTTCTTAGTGCCTCTCTACTCCCAAACAATATCTGTATTGGATCACAACTCTTTCAGCTACAGATTGTCTCAGAAATCAATATTTTTGTTAAAAATGGGTTTCCTAATTTAAATACTGGTAAGACCTGATTTAAGTTTAATAAATATAAGTCTAAATGGACACCAATGACCAGTGTTTGATAATATTTGGCTAATTAATGTAAAGTATATCTACTTTTTCAATGTTGGCTAAACTGCTTTTATCTTACTTATGGTACTAGAGACATTTTGCTTATGCTTCTAGAAACACCTGCTACTATTTACCTTAGACAAAGTCAATTTAATTTTTTATTCCCTGGGGTCCTGATAAGTAAATAGTTTTGCAAGACTTGCAAGTGAATTTTGTTTTTAAATTTGGAAGAATGAGTTTTTCACTAGAGCCTTTTACTTTTATTTTTTTCCCCATTTAATGGGTATTCCCAAAGAACAAATATTAAAGTTGGCATAGCCTTTTTTTCTGGTTGAGACAGCAAACTAGTATTGAAATGATTTATTGGTCTATGTAATGCAATAGTTATTATTCCTTTGATTTGAGGAAAAGACGGTTAAATATTACTCTTGATGTGGTGACTTGGGCAATTTAAATTTGAGGTGCTGGCGGGAGCAACTGTTTGTTGTGGTTTGGGGCAGTTTTGGGCGGTTCAACTGCTGAAGAGTCGATTGAAGTTCTCACTTCCAAATTGTTGGATAAATATGGTCAGTTGTACTAACTTTTACAGGTTTCTAATTGTGTTGAATAAGTATCAGTCATTTTTGGCATTAAACAGATCAATTAAAGTTGGTTCAGTTGAGAAGTTAATTCCTGCCTAGCTATCCTTAGATTTTAACATTGCAAAGTATTAACCCTTGAAAAGATTTAAAATAACTAAGAAGGACTGTGCCATTATCGATTTCTACCTTGTGATCTTTCAATAGGGCAGCATTTTTTACATAGATACAAACTTGTTTTTTGTTTTTATTCTAAGTCTGTGTTTGTGGAATCAAAGCCGCAGCCAATTAAACTAAGACTCAAAAGAATCGCAAACTTGTAGCGTGGATTTTTTGTTCCCTTTTAAATACTCACTGATGTTTGTTTAGACTGCCCCTGAAAGAAAGCTTTAAGTCTTGGGGCTAAACTAGTTTTTCTTTTGTTTTCTAAATCTTTTTCACAAAAGAAACTTTACAAAAGGGTGCCACAGTTCTTAGCTGTTGTTGACTGTGTATTTGTCTAATTTACCAAAGATAAAGTTTTAAAGTCAGTTATTTGGTGCTTGTTAGGTAGACCTGTGTAAAATATTTAACATTTAGAACCTTCAAAAATGTTATATTTAAACAAACAAAGAACATAAATATATGTAAATACAATTCTGGTTATTTTCTTTTGCTGAAAATTTAGTCAAGACAGGTATTAAATTCTAAAAGTGTCTGTATAGAGACTTCACAAAAATGTTGTATTTAAACATATGAATACATTAATACTTATCAACACAATACTTTGGTTATTGAAAATTTGGCCAAGACAGGTGCTGAATTCTTACTGTGACTGAAGATCCTCTTTGTACAGATGACTATTTTTTGCGTCATTCAAAAGTCACATATCAACGCTGAATGTCCATCGCCTGACTAATCTGAATTTTGTTCTTGACCCATCTCAGTTTTTCCATTGTCCAAACCACTAGATTACTACAACTCTGAAAAACAAGTACAAGCATACATTATAAACCAGGAATGGATCATGATGTCATCGCAGCCATCTTGGAATTGTGACTTATCAAAAATCAAAGTCTGACGTTAGTTGTGCAGTTGTCCAAAGTACTAGAATTTCATGTCGCTGTATTCAAATCGGCGGAGCTGTTGGCTTATTTTTTGAAGAGTGTTGATCTCTCCCAGAACAAGTATAACTACTAGAAGTGATTTGCAAGTGTATGGAAGAAGTTCCTCGTTCAAAAAGACAAACTGATAAATTATAGGAAGACAAACTGATAAATTATAGGATGACAAACTGATAAATTGTAGGAAAATATGAAGAACTCAATACTTTTACAGTATTGGACTTTATCTTGCCACATCTTGCCAAATTCCCATCATAGAAGTAAACAGTTCTGTTCGTTATCATATAGAAATATTTCAAATGCTCAAAATACTTAAAAATTGTCTGTGTGTGAAATACTTAAAATACTTAAAAAAAGAAATCTTCTGCTTGTTGAGTTGTTTGTTTTATAGATTTTGAACCACAAGCATATGATTGTGATGTAAAGGCCATATTTGAACTTTGGCTCTTGTTAATTATTGACAAATTACAGTGATTAACACCTTTAGAAAACAAACCGTGTTTTTCATGAAAACTTTTTAGAAAGAAAAAAAAATACGTGTTTTTTGTGAAAACTTTTTTGGGAGAAAACAAACAAACATGTTTTTTGTGGAAACTTTTTTTTTTCCCACCAGATTGCCAAAGTAATCAAGAGTATAGTAACATCTTCTGAAAGACCATTATGTGTCCATGTACTTTCAAAAGTTGTTTATTTTTGGCCAACTAAGCAAGTTTAATAACGGTTAGAAAAAATGCTCTACACTCATTTATTTAGGATTACAAGTCTTTCCTTTCAATGTTATGCCATCATTAAACATACATTATGCAAGAATAAATCTGCCTATTGCAGGTCTTTCTTTAGGCCTGAAATGTTATCTAAATTATTAATTAGACATTAATTAATTTATCCAGACCATAATCAACTCTCGATGTCATCGCTAGCCTGCTATTTTTTCTAGGTTAGAATCCTATCTGCTGCTCAACGGTCATTGATAATTACATCAAAAAGTGGATAATCGAGACTGTTTTTTATAGTACCGACTTTAGTAATGATGATCGAGGCTAGACCCAAAATTCAATCGCTAAAATCTTAGTTCAGAGTGGATCAATTCCCTTTACATTATCTAGCTTTTAACTATTATAATAAGAACTGCCAGCTCTTTATCTAATCTCCCATAATGTATCTATAATGACTGAGCATTTTATAAGAATTTTAATGATTAATTTTTATGTTCTTGCAAACTAAGGATATATTCTCATCAATAATGTTGATGGGTTAGACCCTCAATTCTTACTTTATAACAAATATTACAAACTTTTAAAGATATGTGATTTTTATAGAAGAGTATGTACAAGTCTTTATGCTGGATGGGGTGGGGGGTATCCAAATGGTTAATGCGCGCATTGGATCATAAGGTATGTCATTGAGTCAACAGGCGTGGTTTTGATTCCCCACTTTTATGTGACGAGGAGTAGGGTCAACTGTCCAACCTTGTGGGTTTTTTCCAGGTCCTCCGGTTTCCCCCAACTGCTGAAGACCCCATGTTAGTCCTGAATTTACCTAGTTTGTATTAAGAGGATGTTAAACCCCATCTCTCTCTCTCTCTCTCTCTCTCTCTCTCTCTCTCTCTCTTGTGCTGGACTTGTCCTCCAATGACCTATTTTTGGTCTATTTTTGACAATATCACACTCAATGTAAGTGAACATAACTATACTACCTGTTTTTCTAATAATATTACATAGACATCAAAAGTTATTCATCTCTGTCTTGACATTCAAAAGCAGGATGAAAAAACGAGATCCCATGTATACGTTAGTGTGCACGTAAAATATCCCGTGGCAGTTGAAAATCGATATAAGAGTAAGCCATAGTGCCATTACCTGGGCAAAATTTCCCTCATAATACACTGTATGGCGTATGCCTGTCTTCATTAGCTCGGTCGGAGCAGAATATTAGGACATTGAACCCCATTTCGTTTCATTAATCTGTAATCTGATGAATTCAGAAAATTTGCTCATCTTTAGGTCTAGAAATAATTATTTAGTTGTATTTGTACCTGACAAAATCTCAAGACATCAAACTGTTACCTGATATTTTTGATCTTTGTGCAGGACATGAATAAAAGACAAATCTGTGCTAAAATGAAATGTCAGACACCTGAGAGATTCTTCCTTGACAAAGCCTTAATTTGTGTAAGGTGCCTTATTTCCTGGTTGGCTTATCTTAAAACTTTATGGGAAAATTGTATTTAATTGAGAATTAAATGGTAAAAATTGACATTAAGCTCTATTAACCTAGAAGAACTAAATTCATGTATCTATTTTGAACTAAATAAAACCATGTCTGGATATATTAAAAAGAAATTACACATTGGATCAATCAAGTTTCAAAGCTTTATTTTTACCTTTATCAAAGATGTTCGGTTTCTTTAATTTTTGCCCCACATTTTTAAACCCTTGCAGGTTATGACACAGATACATAAAACAACATGTCAGAACCCAGACTCTGCAATTAGTTTCTTGTTATTTATTGACACAAAAATTATATGCAAAGAGAAGAAGTGTCAGAGATTTCTTTAATATGATTCATGATTTTTTTTTCAACAAGTTCCAGATGAACATTTAACTGAATAAATTTTAGAATTTCTTATCAATCATTACAGTTGCATTATAATTCAAAAAGGTCAATTCACCTTGATTTTGAAAATTTTTCATTTCAAACACAGAATTTTGTTGAAATAATGTGGTATTTTTTGTCTGTCTGTGTCAACCATTTAATACTCAACCAGAATATGGCAGGAGACTTATAGAGGTCCAAGCTATTATTACAGTTAGCTAAACGTAGTGATGGGTGTCATGCATGGGGCAGGGTGTGGTTACTCTTTCTAGAACACTTGATACATATATTATTTGAGAAGTTCACATGGCCAATCCCTGGTCTGCAGTCTAAACGATTATACATATTGGAATGAGTCACCCTGGCTCAGTGAATAAGCCTCTGCTTCACACCAAGAGGTTCCATTTTAAGGCAATGAACAGTGTTGAGTTGTTTTGATAGGAGGAAAAACTGAGGTTCCGTGTATACATTGGTTTTCACACGCAGGGAGGACATTAAACCTCATTTAATTTCATAAGTTTCATATTTGCTTCCACGGATGGACATTCTTCAGAATATAAAGATTATGAGAAAAGTCTGTGCCAATATGTTAAATTCACGATTGTAAATGTTAAAATTTGTATTAAAATATAGTTTGTATTAAAACATGAGTCATTCAGTGCTCATTGCTTCACATGTTTGGCGGGGGTGATTGGTCTTAGGTGTGTGCTTTAGATCATGAGTCAATTGGCGTGGTTTCGATTCCCAGCTTATACATGACAAGAAGTATGGTCGTCTGTTCAACCTCGAGGGGTTTCTCCAGAATCGCTGGTTTCCTCCCACTGTCATTTAATGAGCCCTATGCGCAAGTGAATGTATGAAATAAAATTGAACCATGTGTTCATCCCAAAATGACTTAGTTTCCAGTCTCTCTCTCTCTCTCTCTCTCTCTCTCTCTCTCTCTCTCTCTCATATTTATAAAAGCATGCCTTTATAGTAAGTATGAAACTGGTTGTAAAATAGACTATAATCATAATATAACCCCACGTGCCCATGTTTCTAGACATAATCTATTTTCTGTGGTCATTTCAGAAATAATGATCGGCCACCATAGCCTGAGAACTCTCATTGATTCAATATTTTGTTACGTTGAGAAGACAAACTATACATTGTAGTCATTTTATAAATGGTGTACACCCAAATTTACAGGACAGTAAAGTGGACACTCATTCTAAGCGTCCAGTTATTTATATTTGCACAACCAAGTAAACCATGGGGCTAATTTCATTATAGCACTGTTTAGTCATACCAAATATATACAACTTTAAATAGCTAGACCTCTTAGATTTTGGTAAATTATAATATTGTCAATTTGATTTGATTATATATGTTAATTTGGTTGATGGGAAGTCAATCCTGTTAAAAACTGTATGTCAATAGAAAAAAAAAGCCAGTTGTGAGATTTAACTAAAATTATGTTTCACTGCTGACATAAGCCAAAAATGAAACTACATATAAATTCAGTCAACTAGTCGATTTCTGCTCAATCTTTAGAGCTTGTTTTATCGTTAATCAGAATAACAGATTAAATCATCCTAATTCAATACTTTATTTTATACTACAAAGAAGGTTAGTTTCTTTAATAAAATAAAACCAAGTACGAACAATCCAAACCAATAGACAAAAATTTAAGTACTAAAAAAAACGGTATAGGCAAAATAGTGTAATCAGCAAATGGACAATTCACCGTGTACAAAATGCACGACAAACAGTGGTAACAGGTATCCAGAGAAGAGTAAGCGGGCTATACTATATACCGGAAAACAAACGGAAAATGCCGGAAAAACACTAAATACTGGAAAAAAAACACTAAATACCGGAAAAAACACTAAATACTGGAAAACACCCTAAATAGGTAACCCAGAGAAGGGCTATACTATAAACCGGAAACTAACCCTAACCTTAACCCAGGCACACAGAGGACCAGGCTCCGGGTTACCTATTTGGGTGTCAGTCACTCGGTTACCTATTTAGGGTAATTTCCGGTATTTAGTGTGTTTTCCGGTTTTTAGTGTTTTTCCAGTGTTTTCCAATATTCAGTATAAAATGGTGTTTTCCAGTAGTTTTCCGGTGTTTATAGAGCTCACTCCATCACTAATGGAAATATAACACATATCATATCAACCTCAAGTACGGTAGTTTATTTTAACCTAAATCAAGGTTGTTTTACCTCCTTTAACACTCAATTCACAGAATCATTGTCTTTTTCTTTTTCCAGAAAAAGATGTTGATGTTTTCAATGGCAAACAGTCCAAGACAAACAGCAGCAATAAATCGTCCAATAAAAGTTCCAAATCATCAGGGGTAAGTTGTCATTTATTATTTATGTAACCAATACATGTTTTATTAATAATCTGTGTTCTTATTGCAAATGCTGAAAAAGCTTCTCTATAGAGGTTTGGGGTTGGTTTGTTTTAATCTGTTATGATTGCCTTTAATGAGAACAATAACTTCCACATGGTTCCTGGTATTTAACCTTGTTGCTCATTTGCTGCTTTTATTGAACAATTAATCTGAAATTTGCTATCCAAAAAATTACACAGAGTTGTAAGATAATTAAACTTGCTGTTAGCTAATGACAAAAGATAGAGAATAATGATAATTGTATCGTAATACCGGTATGCAAACTTGATGCTTAAAGGCCCAACATGGTGGAATAAAAGTTAAATTGATGCTGCCATAAATAAAGTAATAGTTTTGTTTATCTCTTTTGCACACTCTGGCCTATTCTTCCGGATTTATTTTTGATGCTCATCCTACGTGCTCAATAACAACCGTCTTTATGTTAAAATAGTACCCCCATTTTTGACTTCTGAGATATGTGATTGATCCAGTTTGTTGGGCCTTTAAAAATAAATTTAACGTTAATTTTTTGGGGCTGAGGTCTGAGTTAAATATAATTTATAATTAAATTGTGTTGTGTATTATTTGACATACAGTGTGTCTGTATGTGGTAATGTTATGTCTTGTATAATTATATCTCTTTGCATATATATTATATTTATATTAGTCATCAAACTAACTTCATAATACATTATATACAAAATATATATCAATTATATGCTAATATTCAATTTGGGGGCGGAGAGGGGGCACCTTTTTCTGCTTTAATAGCCTCACTATCTTGCTCAAAATTACTTTCAAATGTGGAATTGAATTGAAATATCCAGTTTAAGAATTAAAGTCAATAGAGTTGGTCTCATTTGGTTATCGGGTCTGATGAATCTCGGATCAATTCAACCCGATTAATTCAGAATTTGGACGTTTCAGACCAAATAAACATAGTTTTTGTTCCACTAGTAAAAGTATTATACTGTATAAAACGATTAATATTCTTAAAAGCATTTTTAAAAGATGACTATAACTTTTAATCAATTAAATCTAATACTTGAAGATAAGCAAAAAAGATTTTGTTGTTGGATGTGTTGTTGACGAATGAAAGATGAATAAGATTAGCTACCAAACATTGTCTTTGATAAATGATAATATAGATTATTCAGAATAATCTAAATCGTCATTAGTCTTATATTTTACATTATTTAAATCTGGACTTCCTGAGATTTTGTCAGGCTGATGTAGTTGGGCAATAAGGGTGTTGATTCCAGGCATTGGCAGAGAAAAACCCAGTTGTGTGGGAGGGACGAAATACCATGCTTCATTCATGTACACATTATCATGCATGTAAAAATTCTTTGAAAGTTGGTAATTGAAAAAGAGGAGGCAAAAATGCAAAGTTAAACTTGGTTAAATTGTACATGTTACCATGGTAATAAAAATAAAGAATTACGATTTTTCTGTCTTATAATGACCAAGTGTTGTGTTGACAAGATATTAAGCTCCTTTCCACTTCTAATAAACATGCCCTCTAAATCTCATAAACCTAATACAATTAGAAAATGAAACATAAAACCTGTGATTATTCCTTGCATATTGCATGGTTCTTAAAGATGTGCCAGAGTATCATATTGAACAGTACGTAGCATGGGGAGAAGCATGTCTGAGAATTGTTATGTAATGTAGGAATATATTTAATGATTGAAAGATAAGCTATTTTGATTATTTTGGGATATTCTTGTGACCCTAAGAAAAATACCAGTAGATCTATCAATTATACAAATTCATCACTAATTGCATAGGAGTCAGACATAATATCTAATTTCTTATTAGATAAGGCATGTGCATTTTGACTTAACTGTTAGCATTAATCATTTAAAATGCACCCCTTTCCGATGAGATACAACATTTTGGAATATTGAAATGTTCAAGAAACTTAACATATGACATTTTAGTAGTGCAGTGACAAAATGCTTTAATTTGCTGGATTATTATTTTTGGAACAAGTTTTGTATGTATGCATACTAAATGCTTGAATTAACTCGTAATGAAGCATAAATAATAGTTTTTGAATCATTATTTTTTTAGATTTTATGCATTAACAAAGTTATTATTTATTATCCATGCTTTATCAATTTTATAAATGCAGCTTACAATAATGTGAGACTGGATAATATTGTCAAACCAACAACTCAAGACTTGCATTATCTTGTAGATGCTTATTCAATTTTTTTTCAGTTATTTAATTAATATCCAGTGTGCTGTAGTCTAAGGGCCTTTATTCACAAATGTTTGAAAAACTAGAAAGACTTCTTTGATATTTGGAAAAAAATAAAAGTTTGATGTGTTGATTTGTCTACATATAAGATTTTATCCACACAAATAGAGCCAATATTAGATATAGGGTAACTGATTTTGTCTTCTACTGTCAACAATTTCAGAGCCATAAATGAAGTTAGAATTAGTAAACAAACTAATTCCCACTTTATATTTCAAATTATTTCAGAGCCATAAATGAAGTTAGAATTAGTAAACAAACTGACTCACACTTTATATTTCAAATGGAAATCAGATCGAAATAACAGATCGGATCAACCCAATTAAACACTATTTTGATCTGAATCAAAGAGATTTAACTCCTTAAAGGATACTGCATTTTCATTTACTAGAAACAGAGCTATGAATTAAACTATCGGCAAATGAAAAAGGGGTACCTTTAAAATATTTTACTTTTAGCTTTCATGTAAAAATCCTGTTATGTATAATTATTAACTTTATAATTAGCTTTTAGAACTAATTAATTTAATTAAATAAACTATAACAATGTTTATGCCACTATAGAGAAATGGGCGACGAGAATCGGCGTTTACACCACCCACCACGCATTTGGAACCACCGCCGCAACGACAACGTCGAGGCTCCTTACAGTTACCATTTTCCTTCTTCCCTAAAAATGATGGTGGCAGTACCAAATATGGTGAAGGGGTTAAATTCCCTGATGATACCTTTGTAAGTTATGGTGGGATTTACCAGTAGATTTCCTCTGAAAGCATGATTTCATAAAATTTAATTTTTCCTTTTTTTTTTCCAATTCATTTTTGTTTTATCCCTTTTCCATCATATTTACTAATCACTGATTTTTCATTTTCCTTTATTTTACGATTTTTCAGTCTTGTGTGACCTTTGACTATCCATTTCTGCAAAATACCTTGCAATAACTTACCTCTTTCTTGGAAGAAATTATCAAACTGATTTGAGTATCCGTGTGAGACCCTTGACTATCAATTTCCTCAAAACACCTTACAATAGAATACCTCTTTCTATGAAGACATTTTGAGACTACTTTTATTTAATAATTTTATGCTTTCTACAGAATCCTTTTTCTTTATTGTGTGTGCTGTTGTTCTCAACTGACTAATCAATGGAGTTTCTTTATATTGACTGGGATTTCAGGGACTTTTAAATGTTTTGTGAATATTTATTTCATTAATTTTTTTCTTAACTTGCATCCCTTTTGACTGAATAGCTAGGCAAGGATTGAGTATGAAAACAAAATTAAGAAAACATATTTTACTTATTCAACATTATAACAAGCAAGCGCTGTCTTTGAATAACTGTCCTGTAGTGAAACAGAAAATTGCACTGAATAGAACATACTTTATTTAATAAGTTGTCCCTGGTGACATTCTTAGATAACTGCCCTGTAGAAAATTACTGCATATGCATTCATAACTTTATTTGAGTTTCGTTTAGTTGTAGCTAAAGTACACCTTTGGTGTGAATATATAAAAGCATGGTTAGAAACATTATTGCACCTCACACAATAATCTATTCAAGTAATTCACCACAGCCCCCAATTATCATTCCTTGCAATTTATGCATTCATGTTGCAAATTGAAATCACTGTTCACCCGTAAAAAAAACATCCACTTCTTACTAGCTGAATCAAGCTCGCATCACAGCATATAAAGGAGAATAGATCCTCAGTATTTCAACATGAGAAATTTCTCACGCTCCAATGTACCCTCCTCACGCTGCCATATATTTATAACTAATAGAAAAAACCTGCTCAATGAATATGTACGCAGAGTAGTTGAAAGTCATTGCCGATTTAACAATCATGTATTAGTGTGAATCAAAAAAAAACAATTTGTAAACGGCTATTTACAGTTTTAACCAAACCCTTCTTTTTTCTTTGGTAATTTTTTGAAACTTTAATTTCTATTATGTGTTTTTCTGATTTCTTTTGTAATATTTATTGGAATAAAGGTATATGAAATCAATGTGATTGTACTTTTTTTTCTTTTTTTTTTTGTTTGTTTTGTATCTATTAATCATTTTTTTTTATAGATCTACAATTGTAACATTTCCTTCTTTATTATTTACATTATGTATGTGCTTTATTCAATATTATTTATTCTCAACTAATTGATTTTCTTTATTTGTAAGTAAATAATTATAATGATCCTTGATCCTTCCTTTTTAGACCCTCTATTCTAAAACTGTATTTTTTTTATACAGTATATAATATATATATATAGATATAACTTATTTTTATTTTTTATTGTCACACCTTTTTTTTATTTGGTTTTCATATAGAACCAAAGTAACCATTCCAATGTTCATTCTGTGAATATTTTAATATTCTGTGTCATAGTTTGTTTTATAAGGCTAAAATTAATCTTTTAGTTTTAGTTTTTTTAGCCATTATATCCTCCTGGTATTATCTCCATAAATATTTAAACCCAAGACCTGTAAGCTTAGCATTATATAAATAATATCACCCTTGTCTGCTTACACCATCTTATATTAATGGAATGTGTACAAATATATAAGTGTTTTATGTGCTTTTAAAACAATTTATGTTTTATATCATTGTGTTAACATATAGTCTTGATTGATTTGTTACCCCCGGTATATGGCTGCAGGAAATAAAGCAGGTCTTTTGTTTTATTTGTTGAATGAGAGTAACCTAATTTATGAATTAGTTTAACACCATTCCCTGCTGAGTTTTAGATTTTGGAAAGGAAACAAAATAATGACTATGATGTATTTGTCCAATGTAGCCAGGCAGTAGCCGTGGTTGAGGCTGTGATAATGCAAGGGAAATAACTCTATTTAAGTAGTGCTAAGAAAATTGTCTTTACCAAGAAGCTTTAGATTATAGTTCATTTTCTAAATAGTTTATTAAGTACAGTAGTAACAAAAGGTAGTCACTTACTGAAAAAAATTATAATTAAAATGAGTTTTGATAAAAACCCATACATTGAATAGTTTCTTCATTGATAATTCTCAAGAAACTTGGCTAATTTTCTAACACATGAGTATTTATAATTTTAGGGTAGTTTGCGAGGGAATAAGCGAAGTAATTTATCAATAGACGACACATTTGCCTTTCTACCTACAACCAGTCCAGGAGGAACATTATCGTACAGCGAAGGGAAGAAAATCAAAGCTCAAAATAAACTCTCCAACCTCTTTAACCCTCCAAATAAGGTAAGGCATTAGTTATTTATCATATTTCTTTTTCATCCTTATGCATTCTTTTTCCTCTAAAATATTACAGCATAAAAAAGGGCTTAAAATTAAAAACATTACATTAAACTTCAGCCAACAGGGGAAATAACTCTTACATGCCACATACATAGTTTCTAGGATAGCCTAGTGTCTGGTTGCATATTACACACTGTTTAATACATCATGTTCTTGTTTTCATTAAACTTTACAACCTAACACAAAAATACAACTGCAACTCTTTAATATCCACCCCCTCCCCCATGAATTATCCTATATACAGATTTTATGCTAAAATAAAACACGCAACACACAGCAGTAACTTAACACATCCTTATTCTGTACACTCAAGAAATACCTGGAAAACAATGGATGTATTAATGGTCATAAAAGACTAACAGTACCATATTGGAATATATCAGTAAATATTGATAATTCAATATTCAAATTAATTACATACTATTAAGTGAAGGAGAACGAACGACATATAACATGAAGATAGAAATCAAGGAGACGAACCTACAGACTAGACCCCAAAAATATGATCATTGAAATTACTGCCAAAATAACAGGAAAACACACACCATGCCTTGGTGCAAGCGGACATTAAAACCCCTGGTAAGCAACAAGAAAACAGAATTGTCCTAAAAATATACATTACTTCAGTATACAGATATTATTACATCATATAGTCTGATATCATAATCAAATTATTCATTTTTAGTAATACCTAAAAGTATACTACTTCATTAGTCTTCAGTATACAGATATTATTACATCATATTGAAAATATCATTATATCAAATAGTCTGATAACATAATCAAATTATTCATTTTAAAAAATATGAGTAATACCAATATGTGTAGATTTATTATGAAAATTATCAAATAATGAAACTATGTGGATTTAGCATTAACTCATCAATGTATTAATGAAAACAGACAAAAGCAACTTTCAGGCCTAAGGATAGTATGCTTTGCTAGTTTCCAAGAAAATTCACAATTAAATAACCTTTGAAACAATGATACTTCTGTCTGAGGATTGCAGCACACACTACAATTAACAAACAACTAGATGATGAAACACAGACATTGTAAGTTAATAAGGTTAATTTGTAAGCATCCATCAAAATTTAATAAATTAAATGAATTTAATGATATTCATAGAATATAATTAATAATTATATGTACATTATAAATCTATGTGGGACATTAGCTAATGGTGTATATTAGTCTTGTATAACCTGGGCTTCTCAGAATAATTTGTAAGCATCCATCAGCATTTAATAAACCAAATGAATTTAATGATATTCATAGAATATAATTAATAATTATGTAGTTTATAAATCTATGTAGGACATTAGCTAATGGTGTATATTAGTCTTGTATAACCTGGGCTTCTCAGAATAATTTGTAAGCATCCATCAGCATTTAATAAACCAAATGAATTTAATGATATTCATAGAATATAATTAATAATTATGTAGTTTATAAATCTATGTAGGACATTAGCTAATGGTGTATATTAGTCTTGTATAACCTGGGCTTCTCAGAATAATTTTTAAGCAACCATCAGCATTTAATAAACCAAATGAATTTAATGATATTCATAGAATATAATTAATAATTATGTAGTTTATAAATCTATGTAGGACATTAGCTAATGGTTTATGTCTTGTATAACCTGGACTTCTCAGGATAATTCTCATGTCAACATAAACACAAATGTCCATAAAAGGAGTGACACATCATAATTTTGAAACAAACTATAACGTTAAAGTTAAAACCGGATGACATATGACTATTTTATTATTTTAGTGTAAGGACCCGTTGTAATTCATGAATAATTCATAAGATGTCGTTTGACTCAGCTTATTTTTTACAAATTGCTTACTGTCTATCTATAAGTGAAATATAAAACTTGAAATATTATATCGTATGTTTTCTCAAGTTGAACTTCGCCACCAGACAACATGATTCATACTAGTTTTTTTAAATAAAGATGTTTAGAATGGTTGAATGAATATATTATTCAGTAGATTCTAAATGACAATAATCGTTATCTAAAGAAATCTGAATTATTATGCGTGGGTCATTGTGATCTGATGTGTTTACAGTTATTATGGGGGTTGCGCTATAAATAGGAAAGGGCTGGTTGTAGAACTGGTGTTGATTATAAAGTACAAGTTATTTATACTTTAAGGGTCCTATATCTTATCTCCCTTCTTCAGCTTCATTAGCCCAGTTGGTGCAGAAAAGAAGGATGTTAAATCCAATTTCATTTCATTTCTAAACATTGTATGTTATAAATTTTCACTTTTGATAATGGTTTCATGATATATCGAAAATAATAAAAGGGCACCGCCTCTTTGATCTGGGTCAAAAATAAAATTGTCCATTTCATTGGGTTTTGTATGTTGATGTGATAGTTTGAAGTTTTACATCCATAGATAATGCCAGTGTTGAGATATAATGTCATCACAGTGAGCCAAAAATTAATTGTAGGTATACCACCTATTGGAATTGGAGGGTTGTCAAATATTTTTTGCGATATATTGATGAATATTGACCAAAAACAATAACATTTGGAAAGTTTTGCCCATTTATGTCTACCCTACATCAAATTCCAGCAGCCATGAATTATTTTATTTGTCCCATCCAAACAACTAGACGATATTCCTTGCCAGGTTCTCAGTCCAGTGCCACTGACAAGGGGAAAAATCCAGTGGTACTTTTTCGGCCAATAACGAAATGATATGCTGGCTCCCATTTATGTAGATAATTTAGATTTGAAATAATACATGTAATAAATGTACAAGATGTTACCACTATACATAGTTTGATATGACAACATATGTTTTTATATTATATCACATATATAGGCATTATTTCTTTTATATCAATATGTAATTTATGAAGGTTTCTCACCTTCCAAGAGGTGCAGGATTTTATTGAGGTTTTTTTTTGTGGAGAAAGTTTCTACAGATTTCTCAATCTGGTTTCCCTTTGTCTGTGGTGCAGGACAGAGGGCTTGGCAGGGAATATTCTCTAGTTGTTTAGATTGTATGGAAAACATCAACGTTCTGTGTATGCCATTGGCAGCACGTAAATGATCCCATGACAGCTAGAAATCAAAATATATGCCATAGGGCCATTGTCCGAGCAAAAATTCCTTCATAACACACTTTGCCCATCTTCCTGAACCCGGTGACTGCAGAAACGACAGATGATAAATCCCATTAAAAATTCCTGGACTATTACAAAATACTCTACTTTTTATGCATACAATAATTTGTGGAAAAAGTAGCAAGTTTTATACTAAGACTTTAGTATCAATATGGGAAAATTTTATCTTCCTTAATAAAAATAATCTTGCACGCATTCGACACCTTATAGATAAAGATGGAAATACAAAATATAATTACGGTCTTGTATTCTAGATGTGTGTCAAGAAAATCATGTATTAAAGGATATGTTGTATTTATCAAAAATAACATAGCCTTCTTAAATCAATTAATCTTTAGAATTTAAAGATAAGTTCACAAGTAAGAAATGTCTATAAGGCTGACATGAGTCAAAGATTAAGAGAACGTGTTAAAGACATTATTATAATCTGGAGAATCATAGATATTTAATCTGTTTTACTGTAATTATCTGCCTTAGGTTAATCTCTACAAAGGTTGTTTTAGCAATATGATCCTTTTGTTTTACTTTGTGAAAGATTAAGTATTAATTGATTCTCTTTAAAATTTTGGATTAACTTCTCTTCAAGTCTTGATGTCTAATTATCAGAGTGTGTGTGTCACTAACATGTGGATTAAAATTTGCGAAATCAACTTTGGTGGAAGAGGATGTTAATCCTTTATGTTGTAGTAGATTAAAGTTCTTCAAAAAACTTGATCAGGACAGTTTGAGTGATTCTCGAAGTTAGAGCATGTTTCAAGCTGTAGTGGTTATGAATAAGGACATATAAAGTACATACTGATATTAATTCTGGATTTATGTATTTCGGATATTCATGTGGTAGATTGAGTTAAAGTTGGATTAAGAAATGACTTTTAAAACAAGTTGGTTCCTTTATTATATATTAGTAAGTAATATCAATTATTTCTACCTAATTTAAATTTTATAAAGTGAAAATTGTTCAGATTTTCTTGCAGTTATCACAGCTTGTTTTAGGAATATTATTTTAAATTTTAAAGATGTTCTATAGGTATTCGGATTGTAATAATATGACCAAAAATGGCAGAGGAACACTTCTAACTTTAATCCACAATATGGTAACATGTGACCTATCAGACGGTGCAGGAGGACTGCACAACAAAATACAAACAAAACAAATCCTACCAGATACAAAATACAATATTTAAACTGAAAACTCCAAATGTATTCAATGAAAACATCTGTGGTCTGAGGCAGGGCAGGTTTGGTAAAAAATTGTACAGGAATTTTGAGCTTATTGCCTATGTTGTACATGGCAGTAAAATATAAAACACTAAATCTGATAATATGATAATATTTTATCAGATGCTCATAAGATATAACAGATGTAGTTAGAGGTAAAGATGATATAATTCAATCAGGAATTTATAACTTATATTGATAATCTTTGCTTCATAGATAATAAATCAACATGGTTTTTTTCTTACTGCTTATTAATTTGAAAAGTAACCATGCATTATAATAATATGTAAACAGCAGGTGGAACAGCAGGTATTCCCATGTTTTTATTTCAGCTTTATTACGTTATTTACCTGTACTGATTCTGATAAAAAAATAAATTGGCAAATAAATGCAGACCAGACATACCAGTTAATGAAATCATTAAGTGCATACATTGACTTTTTGAAGGTAAAAGTAATATGTAGGCGTATTTTACCCTATGGTGATCTTTTTTTGGGATATGAAATATACAGTTATTCATGCCAACTGTGTTTACAGAGAGCTTTAAACTGCTTATAATGTCAATTATGAGAGATTTTAAATAATCTGCAGAAAATGCAAATTATTGTGAAATTTTTAGTTTATAATATTTTTTTTTATATACTGAATTGATTTGAATCCTTTTGGACTGATATTTCTTTTAGAAGTTCAACTTTGTCCTTTTTGTTGTTTCTTCAAAATCCCTCAAATTACAATTAGCACATTTCAAAATATTTTTTTTTACTTTGATTGGCAATTAGTAATTGAACATATTAACACAATTAAGGTACAATTTTATGGATACACAATTACTGAATTTAATACTAAGCGACTTTTCGACTAGGACACTCTCGTCTTTATCAAGCAAAATAATTGTTAAAATTATACTCTCTTCAAAACCAATAGCAGATAAAATATATTAAAGGTCACTTTGAATTCAGAGATTGTGTGAGATTGTCATATAGTATTGAGATTTAAACCCATATACCTACAGGTACAATACTATAAATATGGTTATAAAGCTCCTTAACCTGGAAATTAATTGTATAAATCAAAGAGATTTAGATTATCTCATAATTCATGGATTATCTATTCACCAAGTACATTTCTGTGAATTGACAGATTTGTTTTGGTTTAATTGGGAGATTAAACACACTGTTAACAGTATTTCTGCTCCACGAAATTATCTAGTAAGAAACAAAAATTCTGATATGAAGCAATAATTGCTATTACCCTAGGTTTGTGGTTCCTCCTTGTCAGTGATGCAGGACCAAGGACCTGGCAAAGGACAACTTATAGCCGTTATTGGCGTGCATGTAAAAGAAACCTTGGCAGTTGAAATTCGATATAAGAGGAGGTTGTAGTGCCGCTGTCTTGACAAAATTTCCCACATAGTACACTGTATGGCGTATGCCCGTCTTCATTTGTCCAGTCAAAGCAGAACAGTAGGACGTTAAACCCCATCTCATTTCATTTCGGCTATTGGGTTTTCTGTATCCAGTTTACCATTATCTCTTGTATCCTGTACTTAACATTGATAGTACTGTAGTTTAATATTTTATTGAGGGGTTGGATGGCCGAATGGTTAGCATGTGCGCGCTGTATCATAAGGTATGTCATTGAGTCAACTGGCATGGTTTTGATTCCCCAGTTGTACGTGACAAGGAGTAGGGTCGCCTGTCCAACCTCTTGGGTTTTCTCCGGGTCCTCCGGTTTCCTCCCACTGCTAAAGACCTCTACGTGCAAGCGACTCATTAAAATAAAATTAAACCATATGTTAGTCCCAAAATGACCTAGTTTGTGTTGAGTGGACATTAAACCCCATCACTCTCTCTCTCTCTCTCTCTCTCTCTCTCTAATATTTTATCGCTGTTTTTGTTAGAAACCATGAACCATTTATTTGTCAATTTCTATTATGGGTGGAGAAGGAAAACCAAATATTTCTTGATGGTCATTTTAATTGTCCATTGTATCAGTGAAGTATTTGCCCCATGTAGGTAATATAAATATTGATTGACCACAGTATGTGTATACAGATTGTATAGAAGTGTCCCTATGTTTTTTATAGGGTAATTGGCAAGTATGGTATGTTGAATTTCTTGTGAAAATAAAATGAAAATACCACTTCTTTTTCTTTGGATCATGTTTCACGTAGTGACATTAGGACCTGTCATTCACGATGTACAGGTATTTAAAGGGTTCATTTGACCCTTTGTTTGACCCTACAGTATGTACCATGCACCCCCCAATAACAATAAAGTCTATAATTGAGATTTAACGGCCTTTATAACGGCAGGTTTTTAATCACTATTTAAAGGGGCACTTGTCCAAGGAACAATAGAGTCACACTTTGAGGACAGCCCAGAGTTAATTTATTTTAGCTTTAGGTGTGCAATGTGATCTAATCCCCCCTCATGCCATTAACCCTTTGTGGTTTTGGTCTTTACTGGATTTTTTCATGGTATTTGGTCAGTTAAAGGGATTAGTAGTGGGTGGTATCAAGAGTTAATAGTAACCGTCCCCGTTATTTTTGTTGACCTGTAAAATCTTGCAGGAGATCCCTAGGCATTTCCACTACTACAAAGCAACTATTCAACCAATTAAAAAGAAATTACTTTGATCTTGAAATTCTAATCACAATTGAATAAGCAATTATTTTATGAAATATAATGGGTTTTAACAGTTTACTTTTCTGCTCCTTTATCTTGCCAGGTCTCCCGATCCTGCACCACTGCAATGGGAAAATTAGGCTAGAAGATCATGCGGAACTTTCGTGGCCAACAATGGGATTCAACCCATTGAGGCAGCGACTCAGCGCCACACTGCTTGGGCTACAGTAGGTTCCTCAACCAATATATTAATTAATTTAAGGCAATTACACAGATAACATAATAAACGTCAGAAATATATGATCATGTTTTAAATTCATAGACAGCTAAAACTGAAATTTGTTTTGAAATGACATTTAATTTGCTGATGAATTTTCATTTTCATTTATCAATTTATCTATTCAAATCATGGATTGCAGCTACAAAGTTAATAATAAGATTGTTCATGTATGAAAATCTTGTAGTCCTTGTGCCAACAAAAGGTTATTATTACAAGGGTGACCCTCTCCAAGAAGAAAAAAGTTATGCATTTTTAACCAAGCACATTGGTAACAGTTTAAAAAACAAAACAAGTTCCAACATTCTTTAAAACAGCCGTGGTGTAGGGTAGATACAGAAAAAAACTCAAACAGTACTCGAGGACGATGTTAATTGTGTTTAAAATACTATTTACTCTGCACAGAGTTGTCAATTACTATCTATCTTAACTTATATTGGCTTTAGGTAACCTTTAGTTATCCCCCCTTTGTAATTCTATGTTTATATTGTAAACTTTTAAGTAATTGTAATTAAACCAAATACTTCAAGTGTACTTGATGAGAAGCTTTTAGATCAATTGAAGGTTGTGTTATTTATTTCATGAAATAGTAGAGACGTACACCGTCGGTCTGTGTTAGTCGATGATTATTGTACACATATACCAATTTATGGGTTGAAATTAGTCAGGCAATTACTGTTTGGGCAATTTGTTAACTGATGTATATTTTAGAAAAAAGCTTTTTAAATTAACAAATTAAATTGATTTCTGTTATAATAACAGACACAAATGTGTCATATTAATTATTTGTGCGCACTGAGAATTTTAATAATTTGTTGTAAATTGAGATAGATTTTTTTAATAATGATATTATGAGGTATTCAAATGATCAAATGAAATTGCTTTCTGTTATTTATCGATCTCATAAAATATATCAATTACAGTACATTAATTTTTTGTTTGTCGTGCAATGATGGTTTAAAGATTGTAAATTGAGATTGACTCTTTTGTTTGTTTTTTATTTCTTAAATGAAATTATTAGGTATTCAAATTATAAAAAAATAGGTTAATGTTATTTACTAACTTGAAAATATGAAAAAAAAAATTTTTATTGTGAGAGGTAATTTTATGTATCTTATTTTTTTTGTTTTTTTAAAAAATGAATTATTAGGTATTCAAATTATCAAAAATATAGGTTAATGTTATTTACTAACTTGAAATATATTGTGAGAGACAGTTTTGTATATCTGTTATTTTATTTACTTGAGAATTATGAAAATTTCTGAGTTTTTTTAATGTGAAAGGTAGAGTAATATATCTTATTCAAAACATGATAAGCTGTCACTAAGTTCAATAGTTCTATTATAAAGATAGTGAAATGGATTTTACTCCATGGCAACAGATGGGAGACTCCACAAGTTGTTTTTTGTTTGCCAAGTTATTTCCCATAGCAAAATGTTTGTACCTTGACAGCTGCATACATTTGTGTTACTACACTATGAATAATGATTATTGGTGGTGACAAAGCACCGCTTCATAATTGTGTTAATGCATGCGCGTTGCATCATGAGTTCTGTCATTGAGTCAGGTGGCATGGTTTTGATTCCCCGCTTGTACATAACATTCGTGGGGTTTTCCAGGTCCTCTGGTTTCCTCCCACAGCTAAAGACCCCCTCCCTACTCACAAGTAATTAATTGAAATAAAATTGAACCATGTGTTAGTTCCAAAATGATATAATTTGTGTCAAGAGGATGTTAAACGGTGTCTCTCTCTCTCTCTCTCTCTCTCTCTCTCTCCCTCCCTCCCTCCCTCTCTCTCTCTCTCTCTCTCTCTCTCTCTCAGTATGCTTGATCTGTCTCATTTTTTATAAAACAACCATCACCATAATCTCAGATGTAAGAGTGAGGTGTTCATCAAGATCAATACCATTTTGTTCAATTTTTAAAAAGTATCAACAGTAATAGTCTTTTGTCACCTATGAACTTTTTAAAAGAAACTTCTCCATTTGATAAATTTATTTCCCAGGGAAAAATAATTCACCTTCATACAAATCTTCTTTGATGATTGCCAACTTGTTGGAAGGAACAATATCTGAAAGGATGTGATGTTGATATTGAATTAAGTTTAAAGGAAGTTAGTGGGCAATGGATGAAACAAAGAAAATTGATCAAAAACTCATTTATTTGATGTAAAGTTGACTGTTGTCTTAAATAAAATTTGTTTTGATTCCTTTTAATAAAGCTTCAAATAAGACAGCAATTTTCACGTAAGATCACAAAACAACACTTGTACAGAGATCTAGCCTACTTTGTGAATTGTTTTTTTTTATTTTTATTTTTATCTAAATTAGAAATATGTTGACAAGTAAGAAAAAGCAAATGGGTGGGAGAATTAGGTGAACAATGTTTTTTTTTTTTAAAAAAAAAAGAAGACAGCATATGTCTAACCTAAAGTTTTGAAATGACCAACAAATAGATGAGCCATTTTGGATTTTGTTTAAACAGTTGGTTTTGAAAATACCTTCTAGATATAAACCTCTAAGGTGATTAATCAACCCAATAATGTACAGTAGAACTAATATTTATCTACATGTTCATATCTATTGATGTAGATATGTTCATTATATAGGACTTTATCATAGTTTTGGACGACTGACATGACTTTATTATTATAAGATAGAGACCGAATTCTATACATTATTCAAGTAACCAAAACACACTAATTCCAGAGATATTATTACAGACATTTCTTGTATGTTGTATATGTCAGTTTATTGTTTATGTAAAGGACATTGGGTATATTAATATGGAATGAAACCATGGCATGCTTCATTAAAGGATAACATTAATGTTAAGTCTATAATGTATACAAGTTTGCTTTGGGTTATACATGTAATATTTGATGGTATTAAAAAAGGGAATTAAAGTGTATTGATCTCTTAAAGATACTTCAAGGATAATTAAGGTCAACTATTCTCCCCCAAAAATCCATGTTATCTGAAAACTAGAAAATTCAAATATAACATTCTTAATTAAATGTTAAAGAAATAGTTTTAGCCCATTTGAGTATGTATTATCTGGATTGGCAACTTTAACTAATGAAATCTGTTTTGATGCAATTATGAGATTTTCATGTCACTGCTAAATTAGTTATATAGCTTCTTTCAATGTGGGTAAGAAATAGTACAAAATACCATTTGGACTTGCAATAGCTCCAGCATTCTTTAAAAAAAAAAAAATGATGAATACTTTCTTTTTTATATCAAATTCCATCTGCTGTAACGTATCTGTTTAATTGATGTTTGAATTGACAACAGATTCAAATTTGGAAATGGATCACTTGTTGTTGTGTCTAATGCCTGTATCTTTAACAGAAATAATTTGACCATATTTGGTTATGGCAGTGTAAGAATATTGACAGATATGTAGGCTACATGCCAGTTAATATATAATGTGTTATGTATATTAATATGTTAACAGGGAGATTATTGGTATGTTATGGTCAAGTTATGACCTCTTTAAGCCAAATTCTTTTGATATCTAAAACCTCTTATTATAAGAAGCAATAATATCACTACTTGAATGACTGTGGATACAGGTTTTGGCCCCCTTTAAGGTTAAGCCACTTTACTTCTTGTGGGGGTCAGCTACGTTCATTTATATTGTATTTTGGTTCAAAGTTGCTTGCCCTTCATCGAATTCTAACTGCCATGATTCTTTTATGTGCACATCAATATGACCACTTGTGGACCTCAGTTTTATACCATCCAAACCAACAGCTAGCACCACTTTAGTTGTTATCTATAGAGTTAAAACCTCAGATTTGACAAATCCTGAAGGCATTTCTTGGCCCACATCAGAATCAGAACCCAGGACATTCTAGTCCAGAGGTCAGTGACCTACTGCTTGACCACTGCAAACCCCTAAACTATAAAGTGTTGTGTGTGACATTTACTTATTTTAAAACACTTGATGTCACCTTTCAGATTTCAAACAGTATATTATTCGGATCATTTTTGCAAGCTTGTGATTTTGAAACAGGCACTTCATATCCTTCCCCGCATAAAACGCTGTTTCTCATTTGACGAGTTTATATAGTTGACAAATTTTTGTGGGCAACACAGAGTAAAAATATAATTTACCAGTAGCCACAGTACAAGATTGTCTGGCCAGTTGACTATATTTGATAAAAACATATTATCAAGTTTAACACAACAGCTGATAATGTCTATAGTAACAAGCTACGGATGTACCATGGCTAGATTTATTACCATGCAACGTTTAAAAGGGATACTCTTGAAGCTATCAGTTGTTGCATAGTAAAAAATTCAATATTTGTATATCCATAATACTGTACCCTGCATTAATACATACTAAATGCCAATCTTATAAATCTCTGCAGTATTTATCATTCTTATCAATTATTAGCCATATAGTTCGATCCCTGCATTGGCCGAGAAAGTTCACCAGGATTTTCCGACGTGGTTTCCCCTTGTCAGTGGTGCAGAACAGAGGGCCTGACAAGGACAGCTGTCTAGTCCTTCGGATGATACAAAAAAACCAAGGTCAAGTGTATACATGAAATGCACATAAAAGATCCCTTGGCAGTTGGAATTCTATATAAGAGTAGGCTATAGTGCCGCTGCCCAGGCAAAATTTCCCTCATAGCACACTGTATGGCGTATGCCCGTCTTCATTAGCCCAGTATAGGAGCAGAATAGTAGGACGTTAAACCCCATTTCATTTCATTATCATATAAACATCTCTAAAATAAAAGTGTTATCAAGTGTTCTAGAAATAGAAAATGTAAATTTGCAATCAAAGCCACTGACTTTAAATCCTTTATATCTCACGATAGTAACCAAGTTCTCATTTATATCAAGGTTTGTTTTTCTTAAAAAGATTCGCCTATTTGAAATTCTTTATTTTGGCCTTTTCGAACTTATCTGTAATCTAGAACTAAATAAGTTAAATATAAATATATTACACTGAGAAGCACACCTATCAGGTAAATAAAGATATTTATAAGAGATATGCAGTAATTATATAGGATGTTCGTTATTTATTAACATCCTGATCAAAGAAACGATCTATTCATTATTTAATGAATATAATATGCACCATACATAAAAACAAGTTTTTCAGATCCATATTTTTGACTTCCATAAAACTATGAAGAGTATAAATCAGAAATCTTCAATGATATAGAAGAAGATATAAATCAAATATTGCTGACACAACAAACCATTTCTACATGTAAAATTTATGATATGTTGGCATTGCCTTTTGATGTTGTGATATGCTTTTGATTTTAACCATAATATTTTTTTATGTAGCAATTGGATTGTATTTTAATCATGTGAATTGAATTTTAAAGGCCTTTTACAAAGGATAGCATACGTCACTCGGTTTTCTTTTATAGCATCCTCGTCTTTTCTCTCATCCTGTCTTATTTTTTTTTATATTTTCACGCCTTTATTTTTTCTGGTCCAATTTACTTCTTCCACCCACAAATAAATTATAATATCAAGATCTATTTGGATGAAAAAATGAAACATTAAAGTCCCAGTATAAAAGTGAAATAAGAGTTAAAGGCCATATACACTATAATCTATTAAAAGAAAAAATCATTTTAGTGAAAAATCATTAAAATTTATCATTGTATGACCATTTAAAGTTTGCATTGATTTCTGTTGATTTCAGACTGCCTACTTATGTGTCTTAGAAAATGAAAGTAATAATAATTCAACAGTCTTTTTCTTCATGAAAGCTTTATATTCTCGGATGTGCGTAAATCACATATTAGCAACAGTCTTTATATTAAAACAGAACACATTGATATGTGGTTGGTGTATGTGATAGATCTGTCATGTGCTCTTTAATGATTTTACTCATGTGGTTCATCTTCTGTGGTTGTTTGGGGGTAGAAGTTTTTTAACTTACTGTGAAAGAAATTGTTTTTATCATTTGTATTAAAAATGCCATTGTTGGTTTTGGTTAAATTTTCACATCTTTTCAGATAGATAGTATCTCAGTTGCTTGTAGTGGGATTTTATCTTCTTCTTTCTGATAGAATATCCTTTTTGTGCTTAATTAAATTCCCTGATTATTATTATGTTAGAATTTCCTTAGATGTATCTCTTTCATTATTTGTAGATATTCCTTCCCAAAGCATTTCTTCATTAATTATTTGTGGTAAATGGGACCACAAGGACACTGAAATGCCAGGACTTACATCCTCATATGGGCCCAGTGGGACCTCAGCATTATTATTCACATTTGTCAAGGAGAAGTGTTACCTAGATGCATTGTTCATTTTTCCCAAATTTAATTGACTGCTGACATGAAGTTATTATTTGAATCATATGTATTTATTGGCTTTTGTTCTATTTTATTACACGATGTCCTTAGTACGAAACTACAAATGTCCTTTAACACGAACATAAACACATGAACAATAAACCTATGTTTTTATATCCAGGGGTTATAAATATTCCCCTAAGCCTGGATTCCATAAAAAGCCGGTTTAATTGTATTTATATATCACCTAGACTGGATTAACATGTTTTATTTTTTAGGTTTTTTTGGGTTGATATTTTTATGGTTGTAGCTGGACACATAGAGAGATTATCCAGTATTTATTATATGATATTTCAAGATAAAATAGATTTATGACCATTTAAGGTTAGGGGGTTTTGAATTTTGAAGGTCATCATGAGCTGTTAATAGATTATTAAGGTTATGAATATACACAGGTATATTTTCTTGTTTGGTTTTACGGTTTTTTTTTCCTGGACAAATTTCAGTCGTAACATGGTTGGCGTATAAAAGTAGGACTTTAACTTTACAGTTTATTTCATATCTTGATATTTTTTTTAAAAAATACCGCATAACACACTGTTTGGTTTAAGCCCATCCTTGTTAGCTCGTTAGGTGTAGAAAAGTAGGATATTTAGACATTGACTTCAGTTCATTTAATTTCTTGTTTTGTTATTTAACATTACTGTTAAAGCGAGAATTTCATATTTTCTAAGGAAGTCAAAACATAATTATTTCTATGTCTTTTGCTCAATAGGTTGTCAACTCACTATTATTCGATCATAGGTATAATTCTCACACTTAAAAATCATTCACCCCGGAAATAATAACACAATTACCTCCCTTGTTTTTCTATTCCCCCCTCCCCATGGAATAGCTATCTTCAAACGTTTGAATTTGAAGTTGAAAATGATATTATAGTATTAATAGGATTATTCTTTAACAAGGTAGGACTGTTTATAGATACCATCTATTTTAAGGCTTTATTTTAATACATTTTAAAAATTTAACTTAAAAATATGAAATTATCGCACTTTAACATAATTTTAGTAAAATTGAACTTTAGGTTACATCTTTTATTTCCAGTTTCAAGTGATAATTATGATAAATACTGTTAACACTTGATCTAAAAACATTAAAATTAACAGTTCATTTATTTTTATTGTGAAGAATTAACATTTAATTATAATGACACAGAAACAATGCTTTATGTTGACATTAATTGTATTTATTTCTTCTACATAAAATAAAAATATTATGTTTGTATCATAAAGATAGAAGCCCAACCCCCCTGTAGAGTTATCTTCAAATTGACGGTCTCTTGTGTAGGAAATCTCTACCCCTTTATACCTGTACTCACTGACAACTATAATATACCTGGAGTCATTCAGGTGTGTCTGACCAACTCAAGTGATATAGACCAGGCTTAAAGCACGTCAGTTAAGTTGTGTCATGGTAGCTGTATGGAGGTAATATTTTCACCTCTCTTAGTTCAACCTGTCTTCAAGGTGTTTTATGGAGTGTGTTTAATTGATCCACCATCATAACGTTGGTTCGATACTTTGTGGAATTTTGTGTTAACCACTTGGATTTAAATCATTACATATCTTGGTAATTTTTCTTTTTTATTAACCTTTGAATCTTGAATTGTAAGAAAGGTAGTTTATTGGTTCGATATATAACATTCAGTCAATATTGTGTGGTTAATTGCTCAGTTAATTATGGCCTACTCTACCTTGTGTAGACCTGATGAATTCAGACCATAACATCTCTCAATAAATCTTTCATTTATGATTTGTATTAAATCTAAGAATCCTGGTAGATTTTTTTTTAGATGTTTTAATAAAATTCAATCAATATTGAGTGTTTAATTGTTAGGTTATTTTGATGTTAAATCCTTTGTTACAATTGTGCACACTTTTCAAGTTCAGTCTGGGTTGCTTTTTTGTTTTTTCGTCTTTGTTTAGTCGTGTAACCAAGTGTAGTAATATGTGCAATCGTATGGATAGTGTGTAAATGTTGCACAAGGTTTGATTGTTTGTAGAGTTCATGATAAAATTGAAACATTGTTGAATTAGATCAATAATTTGTTTTATAGGATGATTTAATTCTTGATTATCAATTATGAGTCATGTATAACATTCTGTTATGCTTTGATTAGTCAGTGTAAATTCAGTTAACAAACAGGATTTCAAATAATTCTGGTGCTTTGTATAGTATGTTATATAGAATGCAGGAGGATTGCATAACAATCAAAACAACATTACATTTCGGCAGCACAATAAGTTACATATCTCGAAAAATATACTTTTGAAACAAGGTAGAATTAAAAAAATATTTAACGAAATCCCCCATGTTTCAGGAGTGCCTCTTCTATTGAATACCTACTGGTATGTCTCTAGTATATATATGTATATATTTGTTATTATGTATATTCCGTCTTTGTTTAATATGATAATTACTCTACCTTCCCAGTTTTATTATTAAACTATTTATGTTGTATAATTATATGCAGGGAATGCGAATATTGTTAAAGGAGTTTTTTTATTTTTTTATTTTGTGCTATTGTTGTACCAGTACTGGAATAGTTGATCTGTGTATGTCATGTTTGGTATTTTGAGAAACTTGTGTGATCTTCCATGCCTATTATAGTTGTTGTTATTCTTATTATAAATTAATACAATCAATACGCAGATAAACTGGTCATGGTAAAACTTCAAATCTCTTTCTTATGAATGCTCACCATAGTCAAGAACATTAGAGATCACATTGAAGGCTTATTTTACTATTTCAATATTTTAACTCATTATTAAAAAACTAATTTGAATATTTGACTCAATTGAAACAGGTTTGTGAACCGTTTTTTTTTTTTGCACATTTTCAGATTTGTAGATACTGTAAGTCTTTCAGATCAATGTCTGACTCTGTTTCTAATCATATCTGTTCTATTGTCCTTCGAGTTTTCTAATGAATAGTTATTCACAACCAAGATTTCATTTTATAATTTGGATTGATTTTTTCTTTTTGTAGTGGTCCATTCTCTTACCAGTTTTAAAGCAAAATGCTATTGGCCATCCTGTGTGAATAATTTGTAATTTTATGGTCCACCATGTTGTCACACCCACATGCTGGCACAATTAATTATCTTTGTTTTAATTTAAATGTTATGAAAGGTCAGCAGGTGCAGGGATATAAATTCATAGGCTACCTGCAGTGTGCTTTATCATATTAATGGTTGGCCGTACATATAATTATGTTACTTGATGAGAAATGAAAAGGGGTTTAATGTCCTATTATTTGCTTCAACTGGGCTAATGAAGACGGGCGTACGCCATACAGTGTGCTATGAGGGAAATTTTGCACGGACAGCGATGCTATGGCCTACTTTTATATCAAATTTCAACTGCCAAGGGATCTTTTACCTGCTGGCCAATGTGAACACAGGACCTTGGTTTTTTGTCCCATCTGTATGACTAGACAGCTGTCCTTGCCAAGCCCTTTGTCCTGCACCACTGACAAGGAAAAACCACGCCGGAAAATCCTGATGAATTTTCTCGGCCAACACCAGATCGAACTCGCGACCTCCAGGCTAGCGAGCTAGCGTCTTACTCACTTAGCCACCTTGGTTCCTTACTTGATGAGATCAGCAAAGAGGGTCACAGGGTTTCTTAATTAGATATAAAACCTATATTATGACAGCATCAGCCAAGCCTCTTGTGTTGTGCAGTTTCCTTTAATTGCTGAAGACATTTGCTTGCATGTGAAATATTGAAAATTAAGCTTTCCTTCCCTGTGGCACACAATATGATCATAATTTCCAATGTATATTTATCTTTACATTACGTCATTGCGTAAATTCATAAATAAACAAAGCCATTGATTTAGAGTTAAGAGTATATATCAATTAAGTGATTCCATTCATTACAATCATACAATTATCATAGGTGGAGTCAATAATCCTTAAGGCAAAGTATGATATACTGGTTGATAATCTAATTACAAAGCATTGATTTTAACCTATTATCAGTTAGGTTTTAAGAGATTTAGGGTGTTTGTTACTATGGCCTCAGGTTATAAATATTACATCAGAAAACATACTGAGTCAGCTATATACCTAGTATAAACTAAAAAATCCTATCTTTTATTCTATTTAAACAAACAGAATATACAAACATGCAATCTATTTATGTCATAAATTTCAAAATGAAATGAAATAGTGGGTTGGCTTTCCTATCTGCACTAATCATTCTAATTAAGACAGGCAGAAAGTTTTATGGTATGCACATGGATAAGTGGTGAAAACATTAGATGTGATAGGTCATCTTAATCAGGCATTATGCAAGAGCTCAATCTGCCTACTGCAGGTCTTTAGGCCTTAAATGTTATATAAATTATTAGTTAGACATTAATTGACTTAAAAAGACCATAAACAATTCTTGATGCCATCGGATACTCTAGATTTTCAACAGATTTAAATAATATTTGCAGTTAATGATTTAACTTAAAAATGGATAATCAAGACTTTGTTTATTATCATAACAATGGTAGTAATGACAATCAAGGCTATACTGTTCTTGTAACTGTGGTAACCCAGTTCAGAGTGAAGTAATTTGACTGAAATTTTCCACATATTCCCTTTTCATTATCTATGTTTTAACTATTATAACAAGAACTGTCAGCTCTTTATCTAATCTTACATAATGCCCCTTTAAGGGGTCTGTCATGTTGATTTTACAAAGGATATCCTTCATCATAAATTTTAATAAAAACTTGTGTAATTCTATCTTTTATAATTTTTTTCTGTATGTATGATTAATTTTTACATGAGAGAAAGAAGGAAATGAAAACAGTATGAAGGAAACTTGTATCACCGGATGGGTGGCAGTGATCAAGTAGGAGAGTTAATAGATAAAGTTGATAGATAGATAAATTTTCAAAATGATTTAAATAATATTAATATTAATCAAGTAGTTAATAGATAAAGTTGATAGATAGATAAATTTTCAAAATGATTTAAATAATAATTTTTTGCTTAAACATACATTATGCCAGAACTAAATCGGCCTATTACAGGTATTTCTTTAGACCTTAAATTTTATCTAAATTATTAATTAGACATTAATTAACTTATCCAGACCATAATCAACTCTGACTAGATCCTGTTGCTTGCCCGGCCCTCCAGTCTGCACCACTGACAATGGGAAAGCACATTACAAAATATTCTGACGTACTTTCTCGGCCAACATGCGTCTTATTTAAAATTATTCATTTAAAGTTTGATGAATGAATATAGTAGATCAACATATTTTATTGGGTGCAAATATGGCAACATACCTTGAAATGAACATAGACATTGATTTGAATTAAGCTCACATCTATAAATAGTGATAAATCTCACACATGTGACATAATATACTTTCGTCTAGAACATGTCATTCTGTGATTCTAACCAATTCAACTGAAATTAGTCTGTATACCTTCAACAACACTGACTTTTGATCTTTTTTGAGAAGCACAAAGAAGTAATTTTTATTTTCTGTGATTTAATGAGAGGATTATGAGGGTTGGGGGTGGGGAGATGGGTGGGAGAACTTTGTCTCAGCTGCGGCTTCTCCACCAACTTAAATTTCTAACAGCTTAGGAATTTTTTACATATTTTATATTTTCGTATTAGGGACGTTGACACGTGAACGACTAGACATGTTTTACATGTCATCTCTACAGGCTCAAAACACAGAACTGACCTTGACAAAATCATGCTTGATAAAATCGTGATGGTTCTTTTCAGAATTTGAATTTAATGTCTCTGTGAGATAAAAATAAAGTGATAATGACAATCATGGATTAATATGAACAAAATATGATTTTTCTGTGAAAGAAAAACATGATTGAAATATTTATAGAAGCTCATATATTAGGAAGCCCTGTATTTTATGCCATATTTAAGGGATTTAGTTATTAAGTTCTGGTTGATGACTTACATGTAGTGTTTCTATGGGTAAGAGTCTTAACATAAGTAATGTTTATATTATAACAATAGATATATGACGTCTGTAGGCTAAGATTGGAATGTGGTCGCCGATATATAATACATAGCTAGATCAATACGGATTTACATCCTATGCATTAGTCCTGATATAGAATAAGACAAGACAAATTTATGATTTAATAGCAGATATTGTTGATATATAGAAATGATATAAACAGGGTATTTATACTCTTGCACTCTATTTTTACATGTATATGGGCAATGATGTGATTTATTTGATAGAAAAGTTGTGAAATGATCTATGGATAAGTGGACAACCTATTGGAATGAAATTAAATGAGAGGTTTAATGTCTTACTTTTCTGCACCAGCTAATGAAAGAAATTATTTATATATCTTGAGACATTGAACTAAGATTTAATTTTATATTGTATGATTTACCATCTTAACTATATTCCTGAAGCAATGGCCCAAGAAATCCCTCTCTGGCCATTGCTGTATTGGCTTCTGATACTTGAGCTTTTGAGGGAGTGTGTCAATTATTCCCGTTCAGTCAAATCTATCCCAAGCACAGCAACATGACAGCCCTTCATTTAATCTGGGTCTCCCCTAAAACTTTGGACAGTGATTTAATTTATTAAAAATGGTGAAAGTCTTGTTCGTCTACATACAGTAGGCCTATTGTTTACATTGTTTTCGATTTGATAGCCTCATTTGTCACGCAATTAGTTTTTCTGCAATATTCTGCTATGCACTGGTTAATTGGGCATAATAAAATCGCGAGTCATGATGTAATGTTATGTAAACATATTTTGTCCAATTTGGAGCTATGTTTTAAGCGTAATACTTTTGTAACGCAGTTAGCTATTGGTTGTTAATCGGACCATTGACCAGTCATAATTTGGAACAGACATTTGCTTTCGTTAAAGCAGTGTTTAGTGGGATTAGGTATACTCATTGCGAGGAGTATGCATCTTAACTTGCACCCAGTAGTCCCAGCTTCTAAAATCTAAAATTACCCTAATAAAGTTACACTTAAATACACAGAAAACAATTCAATGGAATGTATATAACTGGTTGATAAAGACTAAAGATTCCTTTTTGAAACATCACCCAGTAATGAACAGTAATTGTATTCCTGTGTGTTTCTAGTTAGATAACGAATACGATTGAAAGAATTTCACCATAAATAATATTATGTATTTTATATTTGAAACTGATAACATACAACATTTTAAGGTGGGTGCGACTAGCCCTTTATTTGTTGACATGAGAGCAATCCTTTAAAATCCTGTAAGCCGTTAAATAGACATTTTTTCTACACTGCAGAGTCATGGTCTTAAATCTTAGCTTTTTGCACAGATAAATTTTTAATGTTCATCCTTGTTGTCAGCCATAAATTGAGTTTAGATTAAATTATGCAAAGATTTATGTTTTGAAAAGCTGTGTGGTTAGTTTGAATGAATGTCAAGTGACAGTAAGATATATTTTGTTTTATCCGCATGCATGACTTACTAACATGGTAACTCGTGTTCTTTAATATCATATTACAGATATATGCTTATTTATTTGTCTGTTTATAAACAGCTTGCTATTCAACTATCTGACTCAGATTTATGTTGAACTAACATTAAAAAGGATTTAATCATTAAAAAAGAGACTGTTCGTTCGTTTCTGAGGTTTTAAGTCCACTTCCACCAAGGGTGATATCGTAGACAGAAAGAGATTGAAAGAAACAACTTTCTTATAATAACTAGTCAAATATAAGTGTTAGGCGGTCATCTGCAATGGTTGGATTTTTCTTCATTTTTGCTATTTTTGCTGTTTGCCATGACTATCTAAGTATCACGAGCATGAAATTAAATGGGGTTTAAGGTCCTACTTTGATGCATCGACTGGGCTAATGAAGATGGGGATACACCATGCAATGTGTTGTTAAGGAAATTTGACTCGGACAGCAGCGCTGATGTCTACTTTTATTTCAAATTCCAACTGTCATGGATTTTTTTTTACATGCACAACAATGCGTACATGACACCTTGTTTTTTTGTCCCATCCAAGTGACTATGCATTGTCTCTTTGTCTATTGCAATACCCTCTGTCCTACACCACTGACAATGGGGAACCACGTCAGAAGATCCTGATGAACTTATCCTGAGCATAAGGGAAATAATATAACTATATATCATATAATATAAATATTATATCAGGGGCGGATCCAGAGGGGTTGTTTGGGGGGTCCAAACCCCACCCTGCTCAGCTACATAAAATAAAATGAATGCCTTGCATCAATGAAATTAAATCACAATGTGATCCTACATCATTACAAAAATGATTTCTCTCTTTAAAAAGCTCAATTTGTATGTATGTCTATGTAATTTAGAGACGATGATGACGGATTTCTTTAACAGGAACCTGGCAAACCCCCTCCTGCAAAAATTCCTGGATCCGCCCCTGTTATATGTAAGTGGATGGTAAACCCTTTAAAATTTGAATTTGATTTCTGTGGTGGGAAGTTAGCTGTGTTCATTTCATTTCCACACTGTTGACAGCCAGTGGCTATAGAAATGAATGTAATTGAGATACATAGGATATCAAATTGAATTTAATTGATACAAGAGACATAGGCCAATCTAATGTAGTATATGTAATATAACTATTGGAGCTAAAATGACAAAATGTTATATATGGGTCATGAAACTTATTGTTAGTGACTGACAGGAGCTTATGTTGTTCTTTCTGTGTTTTCCAGACCTACTATGACTTTCAAAGTCGCAGAAAAGGAGAAAGGATGATTATCTTGTGTAACATGATCTATTCCTTTGGTTTCAAATCTTAACTTTAATTGCAGTAACAAGATTTGTGGATTATTTAGGTTTATGAAATTAACGTAGATTATTAGATAACTGGATATTTGATAGACAAATTGAGTTGAATACTTTGGAGAATATCTTGTTACGTCTAGAAAAAACACAAGTCCATAGTTTATATGTCAGCGGTAGAACCTGCTGTGCTGACAAATAAAGTGTAGCCTAGTTGTTTGTAAGGGATGAAAAACTGAGAACCACCTGTGTATATTTATGTGCACATAAAAGAACCAATAACAGTTGGATTTTGATAAATAGTAGGTGGAAAAAACTTCTGTCCAGGCAAAAAAAACCCCACAGTTTACTCTCAAAATGACTGAAGTATAGCATTGACGAGACATTCCACTCCATTTCCTTTGTAATTGTTCTGTATGCTACTTCTGGTTTCAAAGCAACAAGTACCATGTTTTGATACAACAGAGACATTGGGTGTATTTAGTAAATTTATACAAGACAACATGTAGAAGAGCTGTACAAAATAAAAGTTGTAAAACAAGAAGAAAAAAAGTAAATTGTTTACACACTTGTAGAGATATTGACTCTAGTGAAGATGCCTCCCATCTTTTTCAGCAAATAATGGAAAGTTTCATCTCTTTGAAGGTTTGTCTGTCTTATCGTTATCCAACTATTTGTTTTCTATAAAAACATCCGATCGATGGACAATGACCGATATTTGAAAACAGGTGTTAAATATTAACAGCAAGAGATGTGTGACACAAACTAGAAAGTTTTTTCCTGGTTCGGATGTGGGATATTGTTTATTATAATTATACCACCACAGCGTTGAGACAGGAAATTGTCTTGTTGATTAGATTAAGATATTATCTTGAGTTTTATGTATAATTCTGGGAATATAAACTAGGTATATTTCATTATAAGGAACTATAAATCTGGCTTTATACTTGCATTTTGTTATATTAGGTACTGGTATTTGTAATCTCTTTCAGATTCTATACCCCTAATGCTATACATAGCATTAGGGGTATAGAATCTGAAAGAGATTACAAAATAGGGTTTCAGAAAGTCATTATGGTAGCTGTAGTGTACTTTACCTCATTGTGTAATGTGTATAGTGTATATTCTCAGGTTGTGTATTATGGTTGTTGTGTATATTCTCTGGTTGTGTATTATGGTAGTGGTGTATATTCGCTGGTTGTGTATTATGGTAGTGGTGTATATTCGCTGGTTGTGTATTATGGTAGTAGTATATAGTGTAAATTCTCTGTGTATTAAGTATTATGGTGTATATTCTCTGTGTATTATGAATGTGATATCACCTATGTCATTGCTATAATTCAACAGTAGATGACAAATATATTGTTTAAGGTGTACATTGCACTGAACCTGCCTCTACAGGTAACACTATCCTAGATTGTTGAGTAATATAAGTACGGGGTAGATAGTCATTATACTTATACACAGCAATAAAAATAATTAAAAAGGGGATAATCAGGGATTTATTTATTATTTTGATCAAGTGATCAAGATTTCAATGGTTCTTTGAGTGTATTTGTATTAACATATATAGTCTGTCTAATGATCTACCTTGTGAGTTTGATTTATAGAAACCTATTAAGTCTGTAATCTATTTTGTTATATGAACAATAAACGGAACAGAAAACGGAAAAAGGGCATTTAGTTCAACATACTTAACCGTTTATTTGATTTGTTCGGTTTAATATAAGGTAAAGGATATTAGGAACTTAGGTTTGTGTTGGTTTATATAGAATAGAGTCTAATTTTTGGTGAGTTAGATGAGAGTTCAACTTATATATGTAAATATTCATTCATTTAGTCTGTTGAAACGTGATGCATGAATAAAGTGGGTTTTGATTTATAGGTGGATTGTTCAGTTCGTCAGTTTTATAAGAAATTTTACCGTTTTTTGTGGTTTTGTTGTGGTTCTTTTTGGACAATATCTAACTATTCATGACTTATTTGATTATTTAACATTGCATTTTAGACGGCAATTCCTTTTAGAAATTTGGGGGTGGATGGCTCTGCTTGTATGTGACAATGAGTTGGGTCACCTTTCTAACCTCATGGGTTTTCTGTGGGTGCTGTTGTTTCCTCCCATTACTAAAGACCCCTACGCACTAGCGAATTATTGAAATAAAATTGAACCATATGTTCGTCCCGAAATAACCTAGTTTCTGTCTCTCTCCCTTTTAGAAATACAAATTTCACAATGTTGTATTGTATTTTACAAGCGATTCAAAATCCCTCTAAAAATGATTATTTTAAAATTTCGGTGTTTTTCCTGACCTGTTAATAAACCGGTCTTGGTTTTTGTGAACATTTTTTTTTCAAGAACAAATTTGAATCTTTTTATGTGGTAATTTGTTTAATGTTTTCTAGATTTTTTTTTTTACATATGTGTGTGTTTTTTGCTTACGGCTTCTTCTTTCAACAGAAAAATGTAATATGCGTGTTTTTCTGTGCCATGTTTCTCAAGATAAAAGAAGTTGGTCTTATCATTTAATTACTTACCTTGCTGTATGTTTATATTAACAGGTGTACTAACGAGTACAGTTTTACCTAAATATGTAATTCTATGCACCTTGTAACATTGAAAGTTTTTAGATATGTTGATGTATCACAACGTGAATATTTCCAAAGCAGCAAAATTATTAGCTGTTTATTCAGAGATAATGATTTATACAATTTCTGGTAATATTTTCTGCTAGGTGTTCTATTAAACATATGGTGAGGATGAATGGAATTCAGTACATAATTTGCCACTTTAATTAGAATGACAGAAGTGTTAGATCGATCCATAACTGCTCCAAGCTGCAAATGTTTAATTTTTTGAGGATTTGTGGATTTATAATTGAGTCTAGTGACGTGGTTTCAATCCGAAACTTGTATGTGACATGAGGTACAGTTGTCTGCTTAACCATGCGAGTGCTCCAGCCTCCCCCCTTTCCCTCCCCAATGCTATAGTGAATAATAAACCCCAATTCTCACTCTCTTTTTGAATATTTGATTCTACTTGTTGTTTTGGTCGGAAGTTTGTAAAACTTTACACTGTTTTAGTTACCCTGTATCTAAGATATTTCTGGTATAATAACAGTGGTTTAGGAAGTCAAATTACAGTTTTATTTTTGAAAAAAAAAAAATTAAGACATGAAGACATGAACATAGATATTTTACTTAATCATGTGAACTTCAAATATAATTCCATCATTAGCAGAAGGGGAAAAAAATACAAGATATTTAACACTAACAGGTCATGGTTCAATTCTTTTGTATCTGTTACAAGATTAAAAGATGTACACGACTGATCATGATTTAACAAAAGGTTAATGTCGACAACGGGTTGATCAAGCATGTCATGTCACAATGTCAGACTATACACACTTCAGGATAAATTTGCTAATAACCTTCGGGGCTCATTTTTTTGCCATTGTAAAAAACCCGGAGGAAGTAGTTAACATGTGTCTATATGTATAAAAATAGCCCTTAATTATTTTTACCTGTAGAAAAAAAAGTTTATCAAGATCAGATACAAAAATAATAGGCGAGATGATTAAGGTATCAAATAGTTTTATGGAGAAAAAAAATACTGTAAATGTCCGTCTTCTGATCTGATATCGGCCAGATAATGATATAAAGATTTATTTGGGTAAAATTAGTGAATATATTTTCACCAATGTTATAAATGTTGATTACAGCATGAACTAAATTAACATTTTTTTTTCTTACTCTTTATTATTTTTCTTGATGCCAATTATGTTTCGTTTTTTTGGAGGGGTAATTACATGTCTGCCTTGTGAATTATTACCAAACAAAAGGGGGTAAAAAATCTGTCAAGTTTGCTTTCAGGAGGGCTGTGTTTATTTATTATGGGAATGTAATTGGTAAAATACCTGATAATTGTGATAAGGCATAGATAAGTAAAGTTTTTATTTAGAGGATTAAATGTTGATGGTGTATTAAGATGGTTTTTTTGTCCCCCATGTAAGATAAAGATTATGTAATCTGTGTACTTAGATATTGGTATAAGTAGGAGCTACATGTGGTCTCTCTGAGTTTCAGTATTACTTAAATCAGATATAGAGGAGCTGAGTGAGGGTGTACACTATAGCTCTGTGTTGGTATATGTGCTGAAACTTTATAATAGTATGTGAAGTCTTGCTTTGGATTTGATTTTCATTGATTCTTTTCAAATGGATGGAATAATTGTTTCAAAAGGGTTAAAAGGGCCATTTGATTTCTGTGATTATTTTCAAATTGATGGAATAATTGTTTCAAAAAGGATATAAAAGGCCATTTGTGATTTGAAAGGTTTGGGTATATTGTGGAATATTTTATTTAAGATATTAAAATTCTTAAGAAATATTGAGTTATTAAGTCAGTCAGTCTTATTATGGTAATGTCTCCATTAGTACTTCCCATAATAAATAAATTGAAATTAGGACATTTAACCACATTTCATTTCATTTCATTTCATTTATTATGGGAAGTACATATTTTTAAATGGAAGAATTGCACAATAATGGATTACATATACTGTTTTTTGAATATATTAAAAAGACCATTCATCATATAAACAGTCTCTTTATTTTCGTAAGGTTTAAGTTTTTGACAGATTGATTAAAAATTAAGAAAAATAAAGATGAATGATTTTTTTATGTGTTGCAGCATTTTATAATGATCAATCACTTTAAAATCTTAAAAAAGACACAGTTGTTTTTAAACTTGAAACTTACTTATAAAATGTGAACAAAAGATTTAAAAATTGTTTTGATTTTCTGAATGATTAATTTAGTGGATTGATATAAAATTTATCAATCATAGGCCAAGCCTATATAATGTTTAGTTCTTTAGGGTCTTGGTAAATTCTAGAATTTCAAAACTTATAAATTTGGTAGTAAAAGCTTTTGAAAAGAGCACCAAGTACTTTACTGTTATCATGGACTTTATATTACAAGTCCGTGCTTTTATCATTAAGGTTTTTTATCCACGACGAAATAGGAAGCAAATAGATGTTCCCAAAGAACAAACTTCATCTTGATAGAGCTTTGATGTGTGCTGTATTTTTGTTATAAGCTTTGATGTGTGCTGTATTTTTGTTATAAGATATGAAGTTAGTGTTCACTGTTCAGTTTATTTTTCATGAGGATTTGGTTTAACGATGAAGTGATTGGTCATGTTGAAAAGTTCAAGCAATCAAACCTATCTTCCTTCAATGATTAACTTAGTTTAATTTGATAAAACCTACATGCTCTACATGATTTGTGGTATTATGGAGACATGTTTCATACATGTTAATCATTTATCGCCTGTATGAGTAACTAATCATGTGATAGATTTGATGTCTTTTCAAATTCATGAAAGCTCTTTATTCAAAGTCCAGTTTCAGTGTTGTGAGTCAAGAGGAAGTTTCTGAAATATATCAGTGTCTTCTTTAATAGTAGTTTGAATATTTACAGATTTGGATAAATATGTGCAGAGAGAATGTAAAGTTTGTACTGACAGTATCTTACAACGAAAGATCTTAATGTAACTGTCGAATAAACCATCACCAAAAGTGCCTTAAAGTAGCAGATATTTTTAAAAAAACATTTGAGAATTTTATTTGATAGGTTTTGTGGACAATGTTAATTTTAAAAACGTCACAATCAGAAATTGGAGTCTCTTATAAATAAACATACTTTTCCGTGTTCAGAAGCTTAATGACTATTTTGGAGTGATAAGGGAAGTGATCGAATGTTTTCTAGCGGAGGAGCACCGGAGGTCGTGAGAAGACGACCTCACTCAGTGAGATCAAGTGCTCATTCAATCTATAGGAGATCCTGGCCTTTGGCACCAAACTTTAAATATAAGGTAAGACCATGTTTTGCTCTTTTCATATTTTTTCCCCCATAAATTTACCAGGTACACCTGATTTCACCAGATAGATTAAATTACAAGATATTTTCAATTTTAACGATCAGAAAAGGTGCCAAAACCGATTTGTATAAGGTTCATGTACCGATAGCTCTTGCAAGAACCAGTAAATATATTCTGATAACAGCCTCCCTCTTCAGGCATATTTTTCAACACAAGAAAATGTGTTTATTTTATCTCTTTAACCAAATTGATAATAATTTAAGGACACAAGGCAACTCTTGACTTCAGCCCTAACTATAAATTAAAATGGTTTTACCTAATGAGGAAGTTTAAAACTTCAAAATCTACTAATTTATATTGAATGGAAAACCCCATAATCTGTTAATTATGAAGTAGAATTGACAGTTGTATGACTGAAACTGTCACTTGTGATGGTGGGGGTGTTACCACAATCCTGTCAAAAATTTGACCACTGTATTTAACCCCTTTCTGACCTTTCATGTCATGTGGAAAGCAAAGGGGACATAATTATGTGAAAATTGGATCTTGTGGTTGTCAATCATGGTCTTTTATCTTGTCCACATTTAGACTTGCGAAATATACTAATAAAACATTGAAAAGTCTTGAAACATCTAATAAAACATTAAGAAGTCTTGAAGCAGATCTTTAAAGGGATACCGATCATTTCACCCAATGGTTCTGCTTACCGGTAACATTTTATGGATATTTAGTTTGAAAAGGAATGTATGAAGAAATTGTCTGGGATCAAACACTATTTGCAGAGGGGTATTTCTGGTGAAAAATGTTATGAATGAAATGGGAGGGAGGGAAATGTTACAATTTCTGTAATGACATTTAGAAGTAGAGGTACAACATCGGTAAAAACACAGCTTGCTTAATAAAATTACCTGTAAGAGTACTGAAACGTTGTATGAAATAAACTAGAAGTAGTAAATCCATAAACTTGTGTTTTTATTAAGAAAAACTGTATTTTAAAGTCTAATCAGTGGAAAACTAAAGAATTATTCTAGAAACTGATTTAGTTTTTCAATTTATTTTTGGAGCTGCATCTGATCAATAGAAATACATTGAGTGTAAACTTTAGAATTACTCAGTATATTTCTACTCTTAAAGTAGCTAAGTCCGTAACTCAATATCATCCAAAATCTTCGACATTGAAAACACGATTTTTTTTTGCAATTTAAATCAGCATTAGTGTTGTGATCTTACCTGGAAAAGATGGGCTTCTGATATCCAATATTTAAGACAAAATAAACATTTTACCATTGGTACACGACTCGTGTACCATAATGCGTTTCAGCGCCATTTGTAACAAGGTGCTCAAACAATGAGGCTAGACATATTTCACAAGTCATGTCAAACGATGATACCATGTTCTTATTTGGAGAGCATGTGCAATAAATAATATTGGTGTTGACTGGAATAACCAGACGCTAGAAACTGACTTGCGGTTGAGACTTCTGGCATATTTCGCCGAACAAAACTGATAACAATTCACAGTAAAACGGTTTATATAAATTCATATTACATTATTATATGTGTTTCGACCCATTTGTGCCAATTTCTAGGTCAAAAATATTAGCGATTTAGCTCCTTTAAATGATTAATGATAATGTTATTAAATATGAAATTGTAGGAGACTTTTAGAAGCACCATAGATGATATTATTATTAGATTGTTTTATAACTTTCCATAATAATCAACATATAATAGTCACCATTATGATTATAATCGGTCATTATATCATATGAAATCTCTCAGTAAGATCTTAATACAGAGATTAGCATATGAACATATAATACTTTATAATCCACTATGTATGTGAATAGTAATCATATAATTATGATGATAAATGTAATAGCTGTAAGGGTTGTCTTTGATCTAGTGAATATCAGGCTTTGTTTTTGTCAGGGTATATTAAATATGGTGTGTTATATATTGTTACCTAATCTAAGGTAATTCTAGGTAAATGACAGGTGCTTGTGGGTTACATGTATACCTGGAAGCTAAATATTCTATATTTAAACAAATAATGGAGTAATTGTCTTTAATTTTGATTTCTAAGCTAGTTCTGTTTAAAAGAATCAGTGTATTTAATCTGTAATAACAAATCTCCATCTAAATGCTGTTGTTGTCCAGTATTAAGGTCATTGGAAGCTTCACTAAACTGGCTATACTGAATTCGGTCATTGTCCAAATAGTACCTCAGCATTTTTCATACACAGTTCCCACTTATCAGAGGTTGCTTCTGCGGGCTAACACAAATAGTGTTGCCTAGTGGTTCGGATGGGACTAGACAATAAGGTTCATCTGTATACACATTGGCATGCACATATAAAAAAAAACCTTAAGTTGGAATTTAGTGAAGAATAAGCAGAAAGCTGAAAACATTGCAATAACTGTACATTCAGTCTTACAATGACTGTACATTCAGTCTTACAATAACTGTACATTCAGTCGTACAATGACTGTACACTCAGTCTTACAAAAACTGCACACCCAGGCTTACAATAACTGTACACTCAGTCTTACGATAACTGTTAAATTCAATCTTAATGACTGTACACCCAGTCTTACAATAACTGTACACTCAGTCTTACACTTAACTGTACATTCAGTCTTACAATGACTGAAGTATTGTGGTGAGGAGATACTAAACCCATTACTTCCACCATCTGAACTGATGGGCATATTTGATAGAATACCTTTAATCATATCAATTCTCAGAAATGCAAGAAAACACAAACAGTTACTTTGTGTACAATTTTATTACACTGGAAACTAATAAAGAATGTTAGTTAATTTTTTTTTGTAATAGGGGTACGCATAAACTGCAAAATTGCTCATACATTTAGTAATTCCAGAAAACGATAGAGTTATCCTAACTCAAAATGAACTAAATATTGTGTTGACGTGGTTTTAACTTCCGTACTTCCTTTCCTAAATTCATATTACTCACATTGACAGCTGTGTTTTTACGTCATAAAGATGCGTACAACAGATTGTAATTAAACAGAACAAGCGTCAGAAACAGGAAGAAAACTGCCGATTGGTTTTTAGACATGACATCATCGTCTGTGTGGATTCTGATTTATATTCTTCCTGCGTTACATGTAATATGACATGGAAACCTTGTCTGACGTATCTTGGACATAAATTTAATAATATGGAAATATTTGTCGTTATTTTATAACCCTTCTGCCAGTAGTATACATACTATTTTATTTGATGTGGCATGTCAGTAGCGTCAAACAAATGTCAAATTGACACCTTAATGGATCTTTTGATATCCGAAGTGGTTCAGTTTTGACATAGTTAACTCAACTCTAGTCACTTAGAAATAAAAATAAGAAAAAATCTGACCGAATGGATTAACCAGTGCGCTTTAGATCATAAGGGCTATCATTGAGTCCAGTGGCATGGAATCAACTCCCACCTAGTATGTGACAGGGTCCCCTGGCCAATCTCAGAATGGATTCTGATTTATATTCTTCCTGCGTTACATGTAATATGACATGGAAACCTTGTCTGACGTATCTTGGACATAAATTTAATAATATGGAAATATTTGTCGTTATTTTATAACCCTTCTGCCAGTAGTATACATACTATTTTATTTGATCGAATGGTTTAACCAGTGCGCTTTAGATCATAAGGGCTATCATTGAGTCCAGTTGCATGGTTTCAACTCCCACCTAGTATGTGACAGGGTCCCCTGGCCAATCTCAGAGGTTTTCTCCGGGTACTCCAGTTTCCTCTCAGTGCTGGGCACAACTACTGAAATTGAACTATTTTACTTTCTCTCCTTTGGACAAAATTCAGACACAAAATTGCTATGTTTTAATATTATCGGGACATGCTAATTGTAGGCCGGTTGGGGAGGTTCAGGAATTTCCGGAGCCCAAAATGGCCGCTTTTTATAAATGAGTATTTTGGGGAATACTAACCCGAACCCTAACCGTAACCCTTTTAAGAGGGGTAAACGTTAAATTAGATCCAAGTTCAGTCTTCTAAAAAGGGTTAGGATTAGGGTTAGTATTCCCAAAAAATTTCATTTATATAAAGCGGCCATTTTGGATTCCGGAAACACCCGAACCTCCCCAACAGGCCTACAATTAGCATCTCCCAATATTATCTCTTTCACTTTGATCGTAAACCCCGCCTAACCTTTATCACTCTCACATACTAAAGAGTCTTCCTGTAAGAAACAATAGATATATTACTATACAAACATTAAGATAAGGTATCCTCCATGTTTGTTTAGATTAAAGGTGTATATTAAGACGTGAATAAATAATGAAGTTTGTCATCTTTCACTAGAGATATTTCTAGTGTAATGTATAAAATGTATGTATATTGTAGATGTTTATTTACAGTGGTGTATCTAGGTTTTTACCAAGGATGGGACTTGGTACACAAATTTGATCTCTCACTTCCTGTATATCATGTTTCCATATGGTGATCAACATACTTTTTGGGGCAGCCTATTACGTATGAGACAGGATTTAGCAGGGTGGGGCTGTCTGGTTTTATTAGGGATGAGAATGCGGTTTTGTCTTAAAGTCCATCAACTCATATTTCACAGGACAATGTAAATAAAATAGATTTAACTATGTAAATCAGATGCCAAAGTGTGTCTATTTAACAGTCTGAAAATTTTATATCAAAGTGGGGGATTGGATGGCCAAATGGTTAGCACGTGCGTGCTGTATTATAAGGCCTGTCATTGAGTCAACTGGCGTGATTTCGAATCCCCGGTTGAATGTGACAAGGAGGTGGGTTGCCTGTCCAACCTTCTGAGTTTTCTCCAGGTCCTCCGTTTTCCTCCCACTGCTAAAGACCCCTACGCGCAAGTCAATTATTGAAATAAAAAAAAAACAAACCATATGTTAGTCCCGAAATTACCTAGTTTGTGTCGAGTGGACATTAAAACCCATTTCTCTCTCTATATCAAAGTATTGTGCCATTTCAAAATGATTACCAGATTTTCTTAAAAGTGGTCTATAACTCATTTAAGGAATTTCATTCTTCATAATGGGCACCCATACCACTACAACATCAGCAAGTATCTTCGATCGGTTGAACGAGAGCAATGAAAGGATAATGATGGTTAACTAGAGCTAAGTAATATGAAACAAGATAGTCACCTAGTGGATCTTGTATTTATAGGTTCAAGGACTAGGATTACCTGTCCAACCTCATGGATTAACTTCATGTTCTGACCTTGCCTAAGGCCACACCAATTTTTAAAGACAAACTTTGTTGCTCTTCTCAAAATCTTTTAGTTACAAATGTGTGTGTGTTTAAGAATTTGAGGGAGCCATGGTGGCTCAGTGACTGGGCTGGCTGAGAAAATTCATCAGGATTTTCCAGCGTAGTTTACCCTTGTCAGTGGTGCAGGACAAAGGGTCTGGCAAGGGACAATGTATAGTTGTTTGGATGGGATGAAAAACTAAGGTCCAGTGTACACATTGGCGTGCATGTAAGAGATCCCTTGGCAGTTGGAATTCGATATTAAAGTTGGCGGTAGTGCTGCTGTCCAGGCAAAATGTCACACTGTATGGTGTATGCCCGTCTTTATTAGCCCAGTCAGAGCAAAACAATTATAAGATGTTAAACCCCATTTCATTTCATTTCATTTCGTTTTGGAATTTTACAAATCATCGTATATAATCGTATATAAGGGACTCATGTATCTATTTATTAAGAACTAAGGAGAATTAATACTAAAGTTAGTTGGGCCTAAAGGCAGGAAGCTCAGATTTAAAAAAATAAATGAAATAGTGAAATATATTAAAAACCTGATTCATAGTTATGTTAGTCTCCAAAAATGTTCTAGTTGTGTTGAGTGTAGACAACCATGAATCTCTTTATTACAGTAATTGTTCATGACATTGATGATGATGTTGTTACCTAAATTCCGATTGCTGGGGAAATATTTTCTAAGGGTAGTCTGACCCAATATATTAGCCAATCGAATGTAAGAGTAATGATGAGAGATCTCGATCAATGTTTCAAATCAGCTTTGATCTTCGTCAACTTGGTTAACATGACCTTCAGGTTTTTATCGCATGGTTGAATTTTGTTATATTAACACGAACTGTTACATGAAAATATATAACAACAATACTATATACCTTGTAATAAAGAGAGTATTTACACTTAAAATTTAAAGATACTTTCTCTGATTATAACAATTAAAGAGTCAACACACAAGGTACAATTTTATGGATACACAATTACTGAGTTTGATACTAAGCGACGTTTCGACGAGGATACTCTCGTCTTTATCAAGAAAATGATACAGGTATGTGAATAGTAGACTAATATATGCAGAATATGAGAAATGAAATGGGGTTTAACGTCCTACTGTTTTGCTCAGAACTGGGCTAATGAAGACGGGCATACGCCATATAGTGTGCTATGAGGGAAATTTTGCCTGGACAGTGGCACTACGGCCTACTCTTATATCGAATTCCAACTGTCAAATGATCTTTTACGTGCACACCAATGTGTACATGGGACCTCGTTTTTCCATCCCATCTGAAGGACTAGACAGCTGTCCTTGTCAGGCCCTCCGTCCTGTATCACTGACAAGGGAGAACCACGCCGGAAAATCTGGATGAACTTTCTCGGCCAATGCAGGGATCGAACACTCGACCTCTAGGCTAGCGAGCCAGCGCCTTACCCACTTACCCACTGCAGAATATGCAACAAAAATAACAATCAGATACAATTAAAACTTAACACCTTTGATCAGGGGGCCATTTACAACTAAACCTACACAGCAGAAACTTATCAAATGAAATGGGGTTTAACATCTTACTTTTTCTTCACCAACTGGGATTATGATGACAACCATACATCATGAAGTGTGCTATGAGGGACATTTTTATTTTTGATATCAAACTGTTAAGGGGTCTTTAACGTGCTGTTAAACATACATTATGCAAGAGCTAAATCTGCCTATTGCAAGTCTTTCTTTAGGCCTGAAATGTTATATAAACTATTAATTAGACATTTATTAACAATACAAGATCGTAATCGACTGTAGATGTCATCGGATACTTGAGATTGTAACTAGATGAAAACGGAGCGCCATTTAAAAATTTAATTTAAAAATGGGAAAGCGAGGCTAAGTCTCGATTATACCAATGCCCTGGTTCCCACTGTGCGCACATCTTGTCAAAACTACAAACAATGATAACTTGGCTGAGAATGAAGTAATTTGAATGAAATTTTCAATATTTTCTTTTTTCATCATCTATGTTTGAATTATTATAGCAAGAATGACCAACTCTTTATTAAACTCTTAACTAATGTTTCTTCAAGTTAATGGTATGTATATATTGGACCTTAAGACACTCAAGAGATTACATTATATATATGGATGTTGAAACGTGTCTTTTAAATTAGAATTCAAGCATATTTTAAATTAAATAAGATAGAGATGGAGTTGAATGTTTTGTCAACACACTACTTTGTTTGTTTTGAGACTAACATATAGTTCATTTCTTCCTATGAATGGGGAATTTTTCCTAAGCAGTGGCATTTGGCCTGCTCTTCATTAAACTCCAACTGTCAAGGGTTATTTTATCTGCACTCCAGTGTGTACATTGGTGGATTGGTGTCCCATCTGAAGAACTAAGCATTATAAGAAAAGAATGAGTCTGTTGTTGTCACTATATACGGGGGTGGGGGGTGGATGGCTGAATGGTTAGCAAGTGCAAGCAACTTTCTCTCATGAGAATTCATATCATTGAGTCAGTCACCTGGCCCTCTCTACCTTTGATTGTTTAAAATGTGATCAGTAGGTGAGAGACTTTAATCCTATAAATGTTGTATTTGGAATACAGGTAGCATTGTTCACTAAGCTGTCAGGTGAAAACTGTAATCACCTTTAACCTTAAGGTGTTAAAACAGGTGACCAACCACCTAGCTCCCCTTGACAAATTGCCCCTACAGCAATTATCCCACAATTCAACAGCTGATGAGGTAACCATCTTGGGTTTAATGTGTCCATGTAGCCCTGATATCAGATCTGTAGATGGTGAGGAATGCGCTTGTCATAACAATTGTTGATCTCTTCATCAAGAATTTATATACCTGATGAGCATTGAGATTTGGATTTATATTGAAATACCTTCACCATAATTCATCATTTTGACCAATTTTACCTCAGAGATGTGCTATTTTTAAGGTGTCAATTTGAAGCCATTTCTGGATCTGTTGTGGACTACTTCCTTTATAATTGCATGGAATGTGTAAATATTGCTCCTCAAAGACATTCTTGTGGACAGTTACACTGAAAATTTGATGGAAAAAAAAAGCACCCCCGAAAACAGATGAATGATTTTGTAAGAAAAAACTGATCTGTGTGTCGCATATAGAGAGGAAAATTAGGTCATCACCTCAAAACCACGACGGTCCATTTACCAGATCTGTCAGACGTTTTTTACACGTCGGGCAAATATATTTTTTATATTTGTTTTGGAAAGGATACCGGAATAAATACCACACAGTCTACTTTATTGATCTTTGAGAATATAAAAACATATATATATATACATCGATCGCACAAAGTTTTTCGTGAAAAAGAAGAAAAAAATCGACAAAAACAAGCAATATGCTTAACTGATTGTTTTTTGATGAATTCGCCAGATGCAAGCTGTTGATCCAGAAGCCCACGTACAAATATTTTGTGAAAAATAATTTGATGCATCGCAAGCAAGTTTGTGTTACCTTATAGAAACGTAGTCAACAAGTAATTAAATTTAAAGGTTTAAAATTCCAAGAATTTGTAATGTTTTCTGATGTTGACTTGGCTTGTAACTCAAAGATGTTTAATATCTTTGTGATGAATGGACATTTTCTATTGGAAGTTAGCAAAGTTCTGAAAAGGGGAGAAGTATTCAAGAATTTATAAAGCAATGTTTTGATTGAAGTAAAGCAAGTGGCTTGGCAACAAAGTTTATTTGTTAAAGATTTCCGATCCAATAAGGTTGTTGACCTTTTGTTTTTCCATGTTATTTTGGAACATCAATTTATATCTAACAGATGTACCTGCCATGTTATAATGAATTTTAAAAGAATTTGTTTTTAGAATTCCTCAGTGGATTTTTGATCGAAAGTATATTGCTTGAAGTATGAAAAAGAAAATTCAATTAGTCCATCTGATGTAAATTTCGTAACAATTAAAAAGAGCTGAGTCAGCTGACACACAGTTTTCTTTGATTATTGAAATTTGACGTTAAATATTTCACGATTCTGGTCGACGTCCGTCCTAATGAAAATATGGAGGTGAAACCTGTTATAGTTGTTGAGATAGAAAAAGTTGACCTTTAAACACGAATCATTGACTTCTGTTTAGAGAATGTGAAGTGTGTCTCTGACTTCAGTTTTCATTATTTCTGGTTTGTAGGTGAATTCAAATAAAGTCTTGAATAATTTTTGAAACCATCTTGAATATCTAAGTCTTGTTAGTTTAATGAGCCAAGTACGTTGGAATAATTAAGATAAGTGTAAGTTCTATGAGAATCGTCTGTACTGATAATAAATAATATAAAATGTCTTTATCTCAAGCAGAAAGGTGAATCAAGATAAGATTTTAAAGGTCATTTTTATGAATAACTGTAGATGAAACTTAAGCAATAGAAATCCAATATAAGCATTTTAAATTACATATCCTCACTGCTAATATTGGTATAAAATTTCTAATAAAAATTTGAAATCTAATCTGAGATTGAAGTTTAAAGCTTATTTTGTCAAAATATAAATATTATAGAGTGAATTTAGAATTACTAAAGAAGAGAAATTCAATATGCACATGTACATATTAAAATAGGTGTTCTTGATAAGTTTCTACTCCATTAATAAATAGTTAAAAATTTCAGACTGAAATTTGAAAGCTGATTTTGAATTGTAATTAGCTTTGATTAAAGATCCGTGAACAAAAGAAATTCAATATTAAACGTGTATATATTATATTCATGAGGTGATACACACCAACATATATTAGTATATTACAGCCAGCCAGATAGAACACATGTGGCTGCTTGCTGAAATGGATAATCAATTTCTCTACATTAATATTGAAATTGTTATTGGCGGAGTGGATTAGGTGTATAGCATATATATAGTTGTTATAAAACTCTCATACGTATATTACAAAATTTCAGAGGAAAGACAAAAACCCTGTGTTTTGTTCGAGGGTTGGATGCCAAAAAAGAAAGTTGAACAATTGACTGTGTACAAATATTTGCAACGAATACAGGATCAAAGGCGAGAGAACAAAAACTTTCGATTTTCTGTTATTTAGAAAGATCTGTGAAAGAATTGAGTAGCCTTGTACTTGAATAATTTCAAAATCTTACAAATTGTGATTCTTCATACAAATTCTGAATAAGAGTAGGCTACAAGAAAGACTGGATGGTAAAGACATATAACCACTGTCGATTATGGTCACTTGGTTAAAGATATGTGGGATAAACTAATTACCGGGTAAATAGTGTTAATTAATCTAACTCGTGTACAACAGAAAACTTCTGATTGTTTTGAAGTGTGGAAACTGTGATAGTAAATTATACCATATTTCGAGGTGCTTTGGTAACTGTTTTCGTTTATGAATTAGAACAGGGTGCAGAATTTTTCTAGTCAGATTTATTCCACGATAAAAACTTTACTGCTCGGTAAACTATGCAATTTTTATTGTAAGTTTTATCTCATCTTAAACACAACAACGAGGTCTATGGAATTTTAATTACTGTGTCACACACAAGATATCAATGTAAGTTTCATTTTCATCAAAGAAGAGTCCGAGGATGAGGTTGAACCAAGGACTAGGAATTCATCATCTGTTTTATTAAGTTATTATTGTCCCTGGATATAAACCTTGTTAGAAATATTTGCATGATATTGGTCAAATTGACCATATGATTCGATTAAAGATTTGTTACAAGGGACGGTGAAGACAAGATCTCGATTATTGTAGACAATGGACATACCTGTACACACCTGGACAGTTAGTGCACCTTACCTATCAATCTATGATGCAATATTGATTAAAAGAAGTTAAATTAAATCGATTGATTGATGGATTGACAGCTTTGTTTATAACGTGACGTCAGAATTCACTGATGTTAAACAGACAACATGTACAGAAGCAAGGTAACTGGAAATAGTAGATTTACTTCTGGGTTTAATATTGTTTAATGGTTCCATAGTTTTAATGTAAAATGCAAAGTTTTGTGCGAGTAATTGATAGTTTGAATATGTAAGAATATAGATCCAGGCATTCTGTTACTTTAATTACTCTTTTAGAACAATTTGTAGATGATATGAATTTTTATTTTGTAAAGATACATTATGTAAAATTAGATAAAGAGCTGACAGTTCTCACTACAAAAATAGATAATGAAAAGAGAATATGTTAAAAATATCAATCAATTACTTCACTCTGAGCCTGGTTATCATTATTAGAAGAACGGTGTAGCCTTGATTGTCATTGCTACCATTTTTACGATAATAAACAATCGTGATTATCCTTTTTTACGGTATCCCGCTTCAACGGCAAAGTGTATTTAAATCGATTGAAAATCTAGACTATACAATGACATCTATATAGAGTTGATTATATTATTGGTAAGTTAAGTAAATTAATGTCTAATTGATAATTTATATAACATTTAAGGCCTAAAGAAAAGCCTGTAATTAGAAGATTTAGCTCTTGCATAATGTCTGTTTAATGAATGGAAATTATAGGTACCAATCATAATCATACACAACATATCAACTTTTTCTCCTTGTCCGGGGGGGGGGGGTGATGGCCGAAGGGTTAGCAGGTTCGCGCTGTATCATAAGGCCTGTCATTGAGACAACTGGTGTGGTTTCCAATCCCTGAATAGGATCGTCTGTCCAACCTAGCTCGTGGGTTTTCTCCTGGTCCTCCGGTTTCCTCCCACTGCTAAAGACCCCTACGCGCAAGCGGACTATTGAAATAAAATTAAACCATATGTTAGTCCCGAAATGACCTAGTTTGTGTCGAGTGGATGTTAAACCACATCTCTCTCTCTCTCTCTCTCTCTCTCCTTGTCAGTGGTCCAAGCCAGAGGACCTGGCAAGGAACATTGTCTAGTTGTTCGGAGACGGATTGGCATGGAAGTATGTAAAAGAATCTATCATAGGCTGTAGGACTGCTCTTTGTTTCAAAATTTCCATCATAGCAAACTGTATTGTGTATATGCCTGTCTTAATTAGCCAAGTTGGTGCAGAAAGGTACGTAGGATGTCAATTCAGCTTTCTCTTTAATTCCCAACCAGCCACGTAATATTGTTTCTGATGTCATTTTAATGGATTGCCATGGAAAGGAAGGAAGGAATGATCATATACATGTAATAGAAGAATGATCATCAATATTAGATACTTCTTGGCCAGTGCACAAAAGGCAATAAATTATTTAGTACAAATATGACGTCCACAATCTTATGACATCATTAATTTATATAAAGTTGTACAGTATAATAATAAAAGCAGTGTGGTTATACTTAAAGTAGCTAAGTCACTAACTCAATATCATCCAAAGTCTTCGACATTGAAAACACAAATTATTTGCAAATTTAAATCAACATTGCTGTTGTGATCTTACAGGGAAAAGATGGGCTTCTGATATCCAATATTTAAGGCAAAATAAACATTTTACCATTGGTACACGAATCATGTACCATAATGCGTTTCAGCGCCGTTTGTAACAAGGGACTTGAAGAATGAGGCTAGACATATTCCACAAGTCATGTCAAACTGTGACGCCATATTCTTATTTGGAGAGCATGCTCAATAAATACGATCGGTGTAGACTGGCAAAACCAGATGCTAGGGATTGCCATTCGATTGATACTTCTGGCATATTTCGCCGAACATAACTGATTAGAATTTACAGTAAAAACTGAAAGCATTGAATATAAATCAGTTTACATACATTCATATTACATTATTATATGCATTGCAACCCATTTGTGTCAATTTCTAGGTCCCAAATATTAGCGATTTAGTTCCTTTAACTGTTGTTGATTTTTGCTTTGTGGTATAATCAACTTTAAAAAATATATTCTTTGCTTGTACTGTTAAAGCTATCATCCATTCTACATGAAGACTTCATTCTTTATTTTTTTTTTGCAATATTAAGAAAATTTACTTTTTTTGCATTATTAAACATACATTATGCAATAGCTAAATCTGCCTATTGCAGGTCTTTCTTTAGGCCTGAAATGTAGTCTAAATTATTAGACATTGATTCACTCATCCAGACCATAATCAACTCTTGATGCCATTGCTAGCCTGCGATATTTAGCAGATTGGAATACATTTTTTGAAAAATAATGTAAAAATGGATAATCAAGACTTTGTTTTTTTTTATCCTACTGACTTTATTAATGATGATCGAGACTAGTCTAAAGTTCAAAAGCTAATATCTCGGTTCAGAGTGGAGTAATTTGACTTAAATTTTCTGCATATTCTATTTACATTATCTATTTCTTTAACTATTATAGCGAGAAATGTCAACTCTTTATCTAAGTTTCCCATAATGCCCCTTTAAGATAATTTCTTTTTTGCAGTATTAAGATTTTTTTTTACCAAATTAATGGCAACAATTTTCCTAGATATTGCATCATTTTGTAATTTGTTTATTCCCTATGGCTCCTGTAATGCTCCAGTCTAAACAAAGTTCCCAACCACACCTCACTATAAAGTGGTACATATTATATAGTTATGCTTATATATCATATATATCAAGTTATTATATTGAGGTATCTATTGTTTCATGTGAATCAATAAACAGCTGTTCATATATTTTGGTAGAAAGTAGTATATTTATCTACTTTATGTATAAGAAGAGACAAATTTCCTATACGTCAACATCCAGACACAACTTTTTAGCATTTTAGTAATACAATCAGCATTTCAAAGAACGGGGTCACCTGCATAACTCGACAATTAAACAATTATCGAAGGAAACATCATTCTCTATACAGTTTAATTAATAAGATCAAATTGAACACAATTTTTAACTTTGTGGAACATAATTTATCAGAATTCAAGATTCAGGAATCGTAATTAACCCTTTTCAATTAGTAATTTAGCAATTAAGCCACTCCTTTGTGAAAATAGCTGCTCAAAGTAATAAGAGAAAAAATATCAACAACCGTAAATCAAGTGTACTTTTGAACAAAAAGCATTGATTGATTATTTCCTTTTATGAGAAAACAATTATACAGCAGGAGTGTTGAAGTTTAAAAATAGCTAAATGGGTGAACAATTATCGATTAGTTTGAATAGTTTCTTATTTCTATTCTGTTGGTATTTGCTGGTAGGGGGCTGAGTTGTGTAATATGTATTTTAGATCATCAGGTCTGTCATTGAGTCAAGCGGCAAGGTTTCGATCCAAAGCTTTTACTTGATAAGGAGCGAGGTCACCTGGCTTAGCTAATGGCTTTTCTCTGGGTATTACAGTTCCCTCCCACTGCTAAAGACCCCTACGTGAAGGCAAATTATTGTAATAAAGATTAACATGTTTGTCCAAATTGACTTAGTTTTTGTTGAGTGAACCTCTCATTTATTTTGGGTTTCTATCCTCAGGTGGTCACAACTCAATGAAATAAGTTAGGAATAGTAGACTTTAATGACAGAATAGTTCCTTTGATTGCTTCACAAAACAAGCTTCAGCTTTGATATATTACTTAAGATAGAATTTAAAAAAATAATATACTTCGTGATATCCAATATGAAGACACCTGTTCAAAGAATTGATCCAAGTTCAAAACATTCTAAATATTTAGTACTAATAATCTTATTGACCAATCCTTTTGTATTTCGTGATATTCAAAGATTTGTTTTCTTTGAAAAGACCGTATTGATCATAACAATACACTTGAATATACATAAACTTCTCATAAAATATACTAATACTACATGTTTAAACAAGCATAAAAGCTCTTATTATGCTGTTATTACTTGTATTAAAGTTTGAATCATGCATCATGAACATTATAAGTATGTAATAAATCAGTGGATTGCTACATCATAGGAGTTTAAATAACCGTATATAATGCGATGAATATAATGTATATAATACGTTCATAACGGTAATATTATAAAAATGATTGATGTTCTGTGGATCTTGATTCTAATGCCTTTTCTTAAGCATCTTTCACAAGATCAATGCATTAAGTATATATGCAGTGGTTTTTCTCTATCTTCACTGGTAAGACTGGGGTTGGGTGGTCTAATGGTAATGCCTGTGATTTAGATCATAAGGTCTGTCACTGAGTCAAGTGGCGTGGTTTTGATTCTTAGCTTGTATGTGACAAGGAGTTGGGTCGCCTGTCCAACTCCAACTTCTTGGGTTTTCTCCAGTTTCCTTCTACATATTGAAATAAAATTGAACCATATGTTAGTCCCAAAATGACCTAGTTTGTGTATAGTGGATGTTCAACCCTATTTTCTCTTTGTCTCTCTTTGACTAGTAGGAATCATAGTTATTCCAGTCATTTGTGTATATTTTGACCAAAATCCTATTTCATGGGCTGAGGGGCATCATTGGATTAGGGGATCTCTCGTCATTTTCCTAATCAGAAAGCAGTATATTTTTATTCAGTTTGACTACAAGATCTGTCACCTCATACAAAACTTTTTTCCTTTGCTATTTTGTGAAATAAATCTATTTATTTAGCTGTGAACCACTTTGAAAGCCTACATTTTTCATTTGACTGGCTCTACTTTCATATTTCTTACTTCGTAAATTTCGCATAGAGGAGAGATTTTCCTGAGTGTTATTATTTTAAATAGATATGTTATATTTACTTGAAGTAAATAAAGCTACTGTTATATTTACACAGAGTATTATTATACTGTTTACTTTACAAGGACATTAAATATTAATACTCTTATTATTTATTACACACTGAATATTCATTACTTTTACATATTGAATATTCAGAACTTTTACATATAATATTTCTATCACCTATATACTGAATATTCATATTATCTAGGCCAACATACTAGATATTAATAACTCTTACATGTGTAACATTTCTATCACCTAAATACTGAATATTCATATTATTTTTATCATGTGCATACTGATAATTCATATTATCTAGGCCAACATACAGAATATTAATAACTTTTACATGGTAACATTACTATCACAAATATACTGAATATATTCGTATTATCTAGGCCTACATACTAAATATTTTCATATTATCTAGACATGGTAACATTGCTATCGACAACATACTGAATATTCATATTATCTAGGCCTACATACTAAATGTTAATAACCTTTACATATATAACATTTCTAGAACCTACATACTGATTATATTCATATCTACATTCTGAATGTTCATATATACACTACATGCTATAGTTTTACATATGTGTCATCATGTTACAAATAATGTATTACATGTAATGAAATGCAGCGTGTGTTGTTAAAATTATACAAATAAAATACATTACAAACATAATAAATTAAACATTCCATAAAAAAAGAAAAAATGTAATGTACTTTATCTTTCATGAGAGATGTAATATTTAAGGAAATTTCCATTTGCCAGTGAAACCATAAAGCCTTTTAAAATTATTTTTCTTTTCTATATGCATCCAATATATTCAAAATTTGTTTTCATTCTTTTTTACAGGATCGAGAAAAACATGAACAACTCAACGAACTTTTAACCAGCTATAGTACACATGGATTACCTCCCTTACATCCACTTGTTGCTGTTGGAAAGACTCCGTTTAAAGAAGAGAATTTTTATCTGGAGCAAGACTGGAGACATATTGTTGACAATTCAGCAGTAAGTGAAATTAATCTTATTTTAGATAGAAGTCTTAATACTCTAGAACATGAAAGAATTACCCATCTTGCATTTGAGGTCTTAAATCTGTCACCACCATTAAGCATTTGAGGTCTTAAATCTGTCACCAACATTAAACATTTTAGATCTAAAACCTGTCACCAAGGTCAAGCATTTTAGGAAAAAATGAGGAATTGTGATGTTTTGGCCACATAGGGATTTTTATTCCTAACTGTAACTAGTTAGTTCCTAATAGCACCAGTTACCTGTTTATCCACCAAATGAGCTCCTTCCACTGGCAAAAACAAATTCCACAAAAAAAAAAATGGGTCTCTTTATTGGACCAGAAACTCCCTTAAACCTGTCTCTCCCATTTTTTTAGCAATAAATTCAATCTTTACCTTATTATCTTAAGTATTAAGGGAGAAGAAATATATACTTAGTTTAGATGCACCAATGAAAATAAAAGAGCAAAAATTTAATTACTATACATGTATCTCAGTACTCAAATCTTTGCTCTGTAAACTTTTTCTGTCTGTTCTTTGCCGGGGGTGTGTGATGGCTGAATGGTTAGCGTGCGCGCGCTGTATCATAAAGTCTGTCATTGAGTCGACTGGCGTGGTTTCGAATCCCCGGTTGTACATGACAAGGAGTAGGGTCGCCTGTCCAACCTCGTGGGTTTTCTCCGGGTCCTCCGGTTTCCTCCCACTGCTAAAGACCCCTACGCGCAAGCGAATTATTGAAATAAAATTAAACCATATGTTAGTCCCGAAATGACCTAGTTTGTGTCGAGTGGACGTTAAACCCCATTGCTCTCTCTCTCTCTCTCTGTTCTTTGCCCCTAACAGTCGTTAACATTAGGATAAAAGAAACACTATAGACATGTATGATATATATTATTATTCTGACATATAAAGGTATATAGTTACCTGTATGACCTATATATTTACATATACCAGTTATTTATATACATATCAAAACAACTTGACAGATTGTCAATCAAGTCTTCATCAAAGTTTATTGTTCTACTTTTACTTTATGTAACAACTAAAATAGCTCCCATCAAATTTTGCTCAAATTTGTTATTTTTTGATAAATTACTAGTACTAAGTAGGTAATCATGCCTTTGGCTTTAATTAAAATATCTCAACTGTAGAATTCTTTGGTTTTAGGTTTGTTTTAACAAAATGACTGATATTTACCATAAATATTGACTTAAATAACAGACTGGCTAATGTTATGATTTTATTCTCACAAAATGTAATTCTTGAGGTCTATGAAGAATTATCCCCCTTTAGTCTTCAAACATTTTTAATAATGGCCATCATGTTTGTTATGCATGTAGATAACTGTTTCATAAATTAACTGTATTTGGTTTCTTGGTGTTGATATCTTTATATTTTCTAAAATTAAGGGTTTGGTTTGATACAGTTACTACTTTAATGTGATGTGAATAGAGTTATCCCCCTTTAGTCTCCAAGCTTGTTGCAGTCCATTTATAAAGTTCTCAACTTGATAACACTTAATATAAAACTGTATATTGGTTCTATGTTTGAACCCTTTTTATAAACAGAAATTAATTGGTTTATTTTTGCCTTCTAGGAATTGTCTAAAACCCAGCACGATCAACAAGAAGCTATTTGGGAGCTGATTGGAACAGAAAGATCTTTTATACAAAATCTCAGGGTTATTACATCTGTAAGTATATTCATTTTGTATTAGATAAAATAACAATAATCTGAGATACTTATAATATATAATGTCATATACATATTTGGAACATGTTTGTAAATGCGAGATCCATGATAAAAAATTTTGGGGAAGTTATAATGGAATTCGGTCAACATTTAATTTTGAGACTAAAGTACAGTAATTTTTTAATTTCTATGTGTTCAATGCGACAGGGAGAATTTTGACTCTGCAGTGGTGTTTTCACCCACACTTCTACAGATTCCATGGCCAAAGGATCTTTTATGTGCACTACTGATTTGTACACAGGAATTGTTTAAAATAAATCATTTGTAGACTTGCCATTTGTGAATCATGCATCACCAATCTGAACACAGGACTGAGTTAAAAGTTAATTATGAACTCATTTATACCATATGTAATATGTGCACTACCAATATGTATGGAAGACCGAGTTATAAGTTGATTTTTAAATCATTTGAACTTATGTGATTTATATAATGGAAGGCCACAACTGATAAATAATTCAGTTCAATAGACAATTGTAGGAATATACTCCCATAAATGATATTTGATTTGAATATTTTTTTTTGTGTTTTGCAGGTTTTTAAAAATTGTTTATTAAATATACAGAACAACCAGTTATTATCAGAGGTACATTTAAATACTTATTCTTGTTTTTCTTGAATAGTTAATACAAGCTTTGTAACTCCACATATACAATGACTCTTGATTCAGATGTATTTGCCAGTCTTTGATTGACTGATAGTGATATTGACCAACAGGACAATTTGCCTGCCATTCAATTTACATGCTATAAAATGAGAATTAACTTAAAACACAATCAATATAGTGAAAGTTTAAAGTAAAATGCTTCGAAATATGTAAAAAGAATTGAGGGAATGCTACAAATATGTCAAGAATTGAGGTAACGATACAAATATGTCAAGAATTGAGGTAAAGATACAAATATGTCAAGAATTGAGCGTCCAGCAAAATTTTGACATAGAAGCCCGGTTATCTGTTCAGAAAAAATCCAAATAAAATTCAGTGTTTCTACATCATTCAATAAAATAAATATTCTTTTAATATGAAGCTCGTTAATTTCAGATTGAAACCGAACAGTTATTTAGCAATATCGATGATTTAGAAGAAGTAAATTGTCAGTTTTGGGAGAAATATATTTTACCGGTTTTACAAGAAAGTCGAACGTCTCATCAACCACTTAATCCGTCATTATTTAAACATGGTTTTACCACTAAGGTAAGATAATATACAAAAATATACTCCCTTGTCTCTGAATTCTGCACATGGAAATAAGACATTTAACTATACGGCTCTACTAAAGATACATTTACCTACGTGGCAAACCCTGATCTATCACTCTATTCCCCGATTGTACGTGACAAGGAGTAGGGTCGCCTGCCCAACCTCATGGGTTTTCTCCGGGTCCTCCAGTTTTCTCCCACTGCTAAAGACCTCTATGCACAAGCAATTTATTGAAATAAATATTGACCTATAGATTATTCCTGAAATTACCTAGTTTGTGTTGAGGGGACATTAAACCCCATTTCTCTGTCTCTCTCTCTTTCTTTTTTATCACGTAAAATTTAGTGGTAAGGACACTAGACTCTTGATTAGAATCTCCCAGGTTTGGAATACTCGTACTTGTCTGGATTTTTTAAGAGTAGCTTCCAGTTGTCAGGTTTGATAAGTAGAGTGTTGCTTACTTGTTTTGGATGGAACAAAGAAAACAAAGTCTGCCCTTGTGCACGTAAAACAACACTTGAGAAGAGTAGGTCGAATCACCACTATCCCAGCAAAATTTCCCTCCCTTTTATAGTTCAAATTCATAAATTACCCAGTAAAATAACACATTTCCAAAATTATTTTTCAGTTCTCTAAATTATTTTTTCCCTATACAAAATGGTGCATGGATCAGAAGAATTGTGTGGACTATCAGAGAACAAAATACAACGAAAATGAACTTTTTAAAACATTTGTTGTGGTGAGTGCTATTTTTGGTTTCATTATTTTCAGAACAGCTAAAATGAATGAGTGTTACATTTTTTGTTGTGAATTAAGTGATTTTTGTGTTGAAGAAAATCCTTGATTAGTTTTTGGAAAAATGAAAGTAAAATTTTATTGTTTTTGTATTTTCAGTGGGCTGAAGCCCAGAAACAGTGTAACAGATTAAAGTTAACAGATCTTCTGGCTAAACCTATGCAGCGTTTAACAAAATATTGTCTCTTGGTTAACGCCATCTTAAAGAAAACTGAAGATGAACAGCAACAGAAAGATTTACAGGCAATGGTTCGTATTTTCATTCAGTCGTAAAATAATTTGAAAATATTTCTGGAATTAAATATTTGGAAAAAATTGGTATTTCTTATATTCAAAATTACAGAGAATTGAGATTCAAAATTACAGAGAATCAAGATTCAAAATTACAGAGAATCAGAAATTTATTTATAATGGCTCATATAATGTTAGAAAAACAGAATTTGTATGGAAAATATGGTGCATCAAGCTAAGGGGGGACAACTCCAGAATGTCGACAAAATAAGAAACATAATGATGGTACTAGATACTATGGATCAGCTTATTTTATAAATTTCTTTGGATATCTTTATTTCACTTTTTTATTTTATATTTTAGATTGATTGTATAGATAGATTTGTTACACATGTAAATCAACAGTTAAGAAACCAGCAAGATCAAGAAAGATACGAAGCCATTATAACAAAGATAGAGCCGTACGAGGCTGTGGAGGCACCTAATGAAGAATGTGTCAGGGTAAGATTTTAGATGAGAAATCTTTTCTTGTTAGAATTAATGGAACCCTTTGTACTGTCAACACAAGAGCATGGGGAGATGTCTTTATATACAGAAATTATCAGACCAGTCCAAATTGTTACATTGTGTCCATTTCGTTTAAGGACTTACAAGCTTTTAGTAGACTCAACACCCAGACAAAGTACTTTAGAAAATTGCAAATTGTGAAAAGGGGAAAATAATTTGTGGTTAGAATGAATTTTTGGGTTATGTTATAAGGTCATCTCAGATATCAATGTCCTCACTTGTATAATTGTTGTATTCACTGAGACTCTCTGTATTAAACTTATAGAGTGAAACAACAGATGATTTCATTCTTTTCAATGATATGAAAATTTTATCATTTTTCAAAATATAAATTAAATTGGTATTTTATTTGATATCTTGGGGAAAACCAATTTGATATCTTAGGGAAAACCAATTTTGGGACAGTGGGTCTTATTCTGGTTGTACAGAGAGTCTTGGTTTTTAGTTTAATGTTATTTCTTTCTAATCAAAGTTATTCAGTTTTTAATAGCTCATCCAGTTTTATCTTAGCATAATCACAATCTAGGACTGCTTGGATCTAGGACAGATTTTTGTTGTTGTTTATGTTTTTTTAAAGTACAGAAAAAAAATGTTGTACATAGTTGCTTTGGTATGATGCCAATTAGTTAAAGAGATAGATAATGGACCCAGAGGATGAACTCTGGTTAAACCATGCTGGCAGTAGATTATGAGATTGTGATTATGCTAAGTTGAATTATTTATGTAGTGTGTTATCATCTATTACTGATGGATGGAAAAAGCACATATATTTTAATCAATCAAAGTATTAATCTTCTAATTTTAATCTTCGGACTAAATTTAGTTCCTGAGCGTTATTTGTGGAATTGCTAATCCCCTTTAAACTGACAGGTTATTCTCTACAATGAATATCAGTCTTAACATGGTTCAATTCCATTCAGTATTTACGAAGACATGAGTACATTTTAGTGTGAATTAAGTCATGGAAAATACATTATTTTATCAAAAAATGGAAGTGGCGCACAAAGGCTTCAATTAAAAAAGAGCTATTAAGATCTGAATGTTCTGTTATGATGTTTTTATTATTGTCTTATTTCTAAACTGTTAAAATCCCTTTTTCACACAGCTAATGTCTTACTATCACTGCTCATCATATTATTTTTGGTTTTGCATGAAATCGTACTTTCTAGATCCGTGCAGCAACATGTCAAATGTTTGTGCATGCTCATGTCGTTTTTAAATCTAGTTTATAATATATCATTTACTTTTTTTCATATCACTGTGCAATTTGCATGTAGGGTATGCCTTTTATTCTTCTATTGTCATTAACTTTATTTTTCATGTCTTTTTTCAACATAATAAGTTGTACTTTGGTTGCATAGTTTATATCATATTTATCATGGTAGTTTGGTTGTCTTTACATAAACACTATTGGTAAGGAAGGAGATATTTGTACATCCAAAAGTCAATGTAGGTGTGATGTTTTCGATGACTTTGATGAAACCCTCTTAAGAAAAATATGAGAATTAGATTGAGTGCAGTTTTGTACATCAAAATTCATCAGAATTTGTCGCTAGACCCAGTAAAAGGCAAGAGTTTATGAAGAAGGCAGTTGGACTATCCTCCCCTTCTTCCCTTTGTGCCATCAAATAGCTGACCCTTGGTGGGAGTGGGGATGCTCTCAACTCCAAGGGTTTTTCTTCACTTCCTAGTCCACCTTTGATATCATTTTAAGTCATTAGATCATTGATAACTGTTTTATTTAAGGTAAGACATTAAAATAAAGGAGAAAATGTTGTTGACAAGTGATTATGTAATGATAAATATAAAAGTATGATTGCAAAATGCAAGATGGTTTTCAGGTTTCCATAAGGATGAAAGAAATAAGCTGATACATGTCAACATAAACAATCGACCCAACCCGCTAGGACCTTTCTGATTGGGGTCAAAATAAAAAGTGTGATTTGATCTGATGTGTTACTTTGATTGGGAGAGTACCAGTAGTAATCTTTGTAAATTTAAATTTTTAATTTGATCGAGAAAGTGAATCTCTGTCTGTTTATTAATTTAGGTTTCATTTATACCTCTATGCCTGCTTAATCTGTGGCAAAATAAATTAACACATCATAAGTAATTATACCACAACTTTAACATTTAACTCAGATCAGAGAAGATAAAAAATATGAGTGAGTTTTAAAATGTATGTATGAGTATTTAAGGCACATCAAAACGGTTTAAGAAAGCCAGAAAAGGTAAGGAGAGTTAATAGAAAGGATGAAACTCTTATTCTCTTTGAAAGTCTTTGAAAGAAGGTGAGATAACTCTGATTTGCTGTTTGGATTTGGTGGTATGCAAGATGGAGCATGGTAGTTAGAATTTTAGATTCAATTGCTTTTTTAGGCCAGCAGATGTATTAGCTTATAGATCGTTGCTGTGTTATGCTTTGTTGTATATTGTGTGAAATTTATAGAAGAAAAGGTTGAGAATTAGAGGGGATTTCATAATCTTTTATAAAAAGAGAGGATTTCTTTAGAATAAAAAAGGATGTCCAAGCCTTAGTTTAATAAGTCCCAGTTTTTTCCATCAAGTTGTTTAAATTTGAATTTAAATTCGATTACAAAATGTCATTGAGGTATCATCTGGTTCCACACAAATTTTTTTTATTTTTCAAAACATCTCTCATTACTTACTTTTTAATGTTTCTATGTCATATATCCTATCAATTTCATCCTTTTTCTCATCATTGTCTTCTTAGCTTTCTTAACCTCCTTTTCACAATCAAATTCCTTTTATTTTATTGTCCAATGCTTTTCTCAACATTACTCCATTTTTATTCCTTTTTAGTCCCCCTAGCCTAACTGAATGTATGACTTTTTCAACCATAGATGTTTTTAACCCTAACCCTAAGCTTAACCAGTTAGCTCCTATTAGCACCAAGTGGCACCTGTTCAACATCAGTGGCCAAAACATCAGTAATCCACTTAACTGAACCAAGATTTATTTTGGTACTGTCAGCACATACTCGGCATAAAGGACTGTCAGAACTTTAAAGAGGCATTTCTACGTTGATCCTACATCTGTCATGCAATCTAATATGAATATACTGAATATCCACTGCATACAATTGTATGGAATACATTTACTGTTTATTACAGAGGGAATTTTTGACTAGGATCTCTAATCTTTATCGGGGAGTTGGATGGCCGAATGGTTAGCATGTGCGCGCTGTATCATAAAGCCTGTCATTGAGTCAACTGGCATGGTTTCGAATCCCCGGTTGTACGTGACAAGGAGTAGGGTCGCCTGTCTAACCTTATCTCCAATAAGTGAATTATTGAAATAAAATTGAACCATGTGTTAGTCCCGAAATGACCTAGTTTGTGTCGAGTGGACGTTAAACCCCATTTCTCTCTCTCTCTCTCTCTCTAATCTTTATCCTTAAAAGTTAAAGTTTGATGAAGAGTAGGCAAAGATGCCGCTGTCTTCACAGAATTTTCCCCATAGAACACATTGCCCACATTCATTAACTGGGTAGGTGTAGAAAAGTAGGACATTAAACCCCATTTCATTTGCAAATAAAACATCTCATGTTATCAATTAGTAACAGTAGGAGTGCCTCTTTAAACTAGCTATGTTTTATTGAACTGCTTGATTCTTGTGAGCTCTGCCCTTTAATACCATAATACCACCTGAACTATCCTGCATGTCGAATTATAATTTTCCTATTCGATGTTGTAATTATTTAACCTCATTTTTCTTCACTTCGCAAATTGCTTCTTTTATTCACAAAATTAAATGCGAAAACATTTCCCAAGATTTTCTTAAATCTTGTAAGCTCATGTAAGTTGGTGAAGGTTTTTATTTTTTGTCGCTCTCTTTTATTTCAGATTTTAAATTCCATATTTTTTTTCCCTGTGATTTCAATGTTTTAATCATTATTAATGTTGTGTAAATTCACGTGCTTCATTCATTTGTTGTCATCTTTTTTGGTTTCGGACTTAATTCATAATTAACGCCTTTCTTAATTACTTAACTTACTAACTCAAAATAAATATTGTACCATTGAATTTGTTTTAGTAGCCTACTACACAGAAATATACCAGATTTTTTCACGTTGCCTCCTGTCTTTTCAGATTCTTCAAGAATACAATTCGAACTTCGACCTGCGAGCACCAATGCCAGGAATTAATCAGATAGGAAGAAAACTCCTGATGCAGTCAGCTCTCCGTCTCAAAGAACCTCAAGCTAGGGTAAGTTGCTACATCTCACAGATTTCTTCGATTTGGTTACCCTCATAAGTTTTTTTTTTTTCGCCCGCATCAAAAATTAGTTTTCTCTATTGAACTATACAAAATGCGTCTGTAAACAGGAAAGTGTTTAGCTGCACTTTAAATGCATTTAATGAGTCAATGGTTTTAATGTTCTAATGCATGAACACCATATGAGAGGAGTAGAGAATGAAAAAGATCTTTTTGTAATTGAAGATTCACTGATGGTTGATGATGCAGGACGGAGGGGCTGACAAGGAAAGCTGTCTAGTCGTTCGGATGGGACGAAAAACCGAGGTCCCGTGTACACATTGGCGTGCACGTAAAAGATCCCTTGGCAGTTGAAATTCGATATAAGAGTAGGCCGTAGTGCCGCTGTCTGGGCAAAATTTCGATCATAGCACACTGTATGGCGTATGCCCGTCTTCATTAGCCCAGGTTAGGAGCAGAACAGTAGGACGTTAAACTCCATTTCATTTCATTTCATTTCATTTCTGATGGTTGATGCAGAAATTGTTTATTAGTAGATCTAATGGTTGTTGAGGATTTGGTCATACATTTGATATATTTAGAGTATATTTGTATTTCTTCTGATCATATAAGAATAATAATAACAGATTTATATAGCGCAAGATTACACTAAAGTTATATTTAGAATGTATTTGCATATTTAGAATATATCTGTATATTTCGATGATATACGTGATATATATATAGAGTATATTTGTATTCCGTCTGATCATATCGGTTAAATATAGAATATATTTGTATATTTTGATGATATATTATGTGATATATATAGAATATATTTGTATGTTTTACAGATGGATGTTGATTGTTTTCTGTTCACTGATCTCTTTCTAATCTGTAAATCTAATAAAAGAATGGATAAGTATAAAGTGATGAAACCTCCGATGAGATTGGACCGAATACTTGTACATGATCTGAAAGATAAAGGTAATTGATTCTACATGTATTTAGTTTTATGAAACAACTTAATAAAACCTATCTTGTCTACAGGCGTTGAGTTGTCAAGTTGACTGAAATTGAGAGTGATCACTCCAAATGAGTCTCTACTTTTTTCGACTCGGTATAATCTGTTTTCATTTTAACTCTTCAATTGAAGAACATTTGATTTAAATTTTATTAAACTAAATTCCACGTTATTTCACACTTCCAGTGGTATACACAGGATCTAATTTTTCGTTCCATTTGACAGAATAGACCTTTCTCAACTGGATTGAACCTGGGATTGCCTTGTTAATGATCCTGCATCGTTTTCCCCCACTGTGAAAGACCTGCACAAAGTGCATAAGGAATTAACATGTTAGACGCAAATGTATCCAGCTTTCTTGTATTCAGAAATTTTATTTGATTTTTTCAGGGAGTTTTCTGTTAATTTATTTGAATGAATACCATGTGCCTTGTACAGCGTATACATTCCATGCTAATGAATCAGCTGTAAAATGCTGGTTAGAATATATTAGAAAAGCTCAGGTGAGTTGTTTTACCTGCTTTAATATCGGGATTACAATGAGATGGTTCCATAGTTAATTTATATTTGAATTGACATCGTTTGATGCCCTGCCTGTAAATCGCAAATAAAAATATTGAGCTGTTTGGAATAATTGCTATAGTTACTTAAATCTTTTAAAGAATTTCATAATTCAGTTGTATGGGTGACTTGATACACTTGAAGATCACTACCATTATAACTTCAGCCGCTATATATAGAGGTGGTTACTCAGGCACATACATAGTGTGGAAGTTTTAGACTATCATTCAACCCCATAATAGTTTGTCTTTCTAAGAAAAGGTATCACAGTGCCTCCTCAAATAATTCACATGACTAAGATAAAGGTTCGCATCAGTCCTCCAACAACCAGATTTATTTATTAAAATACATGATTATCCATTATCTTGATATTATATTTTCAGGGTGCTTACAATGATGCCAGAACTAGAATGGACAGGGAAAGGGTTAACAAACCTATATACAGTATGGAACAAGTCGAATATACACCTCTAGATAAATATTCTTTATCGGGAGACACAGATGAATACTCGCGCACAGATAGTGTCGAATCAACTGACGGACGATTTATACCCAATATTATAAAAACAGCTGCTACTCCGGTAACTGATCAAGAAAACTTTTCACAAGATTCAAGTCGTGAAGATTCGAGTGATGCTACGCTATGTTCGGAGGAGTCATATGGTGACCGAAATGGAAAAATTTCTCCATCTAGTAATTCACCCACAAATGACGCTAAACACACATTATTAAATATTTCAAAAAGCGTGCCAACTAACAATGTTCTCAATCTTTCAATGATGTCTCATATGTCAGACAGTGATCCCGATTTCTCAGATATATTGGACGATGATTCACAAGCGAAAAATAATTCACGGAGAATCTCAAGAACGCGTGCAGAGAAGCGTTATCACACAGCGGACTCGATTCAAGATATGAACAAAAAAGACAAAGACAGTAGTATATACAAACGATTGTCGTGGAATTATGGGATGGGAGATATTATGGATAAACATTCTTTACGAAACAAAGCTATGAGCACAGACTCCATTCGTAGTTATCCTTCCTCAAGTGGTGTTAGTTCCACAGGTTCGTTACATATTCATACGGAGAGTGAAATCAGTGAAGAGGTTGAGAGCGGATTAAGTCCCGATTGTTCTCGTCATATCCATCACGATGCTTCTTCCTCAATTGACAGTAGTGATTTAGAAACTGTGACTTTAACACGCGAGACGAAAAAGTCCAAATCAAAGTCCACATCGGATATTGTCCAAATGTTGAACGATATTCGTACCAGCGACCAGGAACATGGAATATCATCTGTAGATTTACCAGAAATAACAAATCGAAAGAAACTCACACATGCTCAGATAGTAAAAATGAAGAAACAACTATTACTTAACTCTAATGTTGAAGCCTCGTAAGTTCATTTTAATATTGTTTCATTGAACAAGATTCGTAGCTTTCATGTGGGTTGACCACTTAGGATTAGGTAGATTTCGCTATGATGATGTTATTTCACATTGATCAATTATTACCATAGGTTGATATGTGGCATTTATCAACATATATTACCCTGTGTTGGTATTATGTCACATTTACCACACACCGAAAATTCTGATGTCCTGCTGTAGGTGTGTGTGCGATTCCATATATGCGATTCCATATAAGTACTGCTATTTGCTGTGGGATTCATCATACAGTTGTGAATGATGATGATCTACTATAAGATGTAGGTGGTTGGGTGGTCAAGTAATTTAGTGCAAGTCCATGAAACTGTAAGGTCTGTGGCATCATGTGGCATGGTTTCCATTTCCTGCTTGTATGTGACAAGGAGTAGGGTCGCATGTCCAACCTTGTGGGTTTTCTCCAGGTGGTCTGGTTTCCTCTCACTGCTAAAGACTCCTACGCGCAAGTGAATTATAGAAATAAAAGATGGAACCATATGTTATTTCCAAAATGACCTAGATGTAGCACTGCTTTGGGGTGTTTTCTAGGATAATTTTAAATGTAAACTTTAACTTTATTTTTGTATTATATTTTTCAGGGAGGTTTGATGAACATAGGATGTTAATAAAACTGTGATTAAGTAGAAAGATCTCTCTGATCTCCTATCTACAGTCAGGGAAAGATGATGCTTCCTTCAGGACTTCACAAGACATATCTCCCTTTACAGAACCAGATGACAACAGTCTGTCTTCTATATATCGGTGCAGCTCAACTACACGGAGGACACTTCTTAGAGATATTGAAATTATAAGAAACCACGATACACGAGTCCACTGAAGTTCTTTCTGATCACCCATCTCAGTTAAAATGTTTACTGGTAACATCTTAGGATACCAGTGATACATCTTTACCTTTGTCCATTAATGTGGGACTTGCATCTCCATGATAAATGTCCAGTCCTAGAGAAGGCAAAGTGTGTGTTTGCTCTCCAGAACCGACAGACTGGATTCAGATATTGTTGATTTTTGCATAACCTAATTTAAATCAATAAATATGGGATTTTGTTGGTTGGATTTCAATGGATGTATATGAAAATCTTTAATTTGTACTAATGGAATGTTTGGTCATTTCGATGATCTCCTTCAAATAATAAATGCCCATAATATATTGCATTTAGGGGATAAGCAAATGTTAGTATCACCCTGACAGGAAGTGGACATTAAGACCTGCGAACAATTGAATTGGTAGTAAATTGTTAAGAAATTACAAGCATTACAATGAATAATAGTTAGTGGCCACTTTGATTGTAAGAGTAGTAAGCCCCATGAACAATTGAATTGGTAGTAAATTGTTGGAAATTACAAGCATTACAATGAATAATAGTTAGTGGCCACATGGATTTGCTTAGTAGTAAGCCCCATGAACAATCGAATTGGTAGAAATTATGAGCATTACAATGAATAATAGTTAGTGGCCGCTTTGATTGTAAGAGTAGTAAGCCCCATGATTAATTGAATTGGTAGTAAATTGTTAGAAATTACAAGCATTACATTGAATAATAGTTAGTGGCCACTTGGAGTGTAATAGTAGTAAGCCCCATAAACAATTGAATTGGTAGTAAATTGTTGGAAATTACAAGCATTTCATTGAACTTTATTTAGTGGCCACATGGATTGTAATAGTAGTTATTTGTTAGATATTGTTAGAAGCTGGAAATGGGCGTTATGTGTTCAGAGAATGGAGTAAACATATCTCAATATTTAGAGAATATCAGTGGATTAAAACCACACCGTTAAATCAGTGCTTTCAAGATTAATGTATAAATTTGTACATTATAGTCTGTATTTATATATAAATAAATATACATTTATTAATTGATGTTCCTTAATTTGCAAATACATGTATAAAAATAAAATTAAGATCATTTGTTATATATAGCGTTAATTGTATTACCAAATGGGATAACTAAAATTTTGTGTTGAAGCTAGACTTCTTGTTGGAAAGATGCAACCTGCTTTAAGAGTATCACAGAAATTTAGGACAGCAGTGTCTTCAATATCACTTCTTGTCAAAGGAGACAGTACAAAACAACCAGAAAGCAAGAAGGACAACTGCCATTGGATTGCCATTTTCAATAACAGTTTGGCATGAGAGTCTAGCTTTAAAAACTATTACAGAAATATTGGACAGTTGCAACTAGTGTTGAAATAGCAGTTGCAATTACTGTCCTGACAGTTCCTGCTTTAAAAATAATAGAAACGGACAAACAAAATGTTATCAAATACCTCTATATTTTAAATTTAAAGGTCACCGGAAAAGCATCAATTTTTTTTTTAAATAATGCAAGTAATTATGTCAACATATCCTTTCCATAAGTATAACCCGAGCCCGAACGTCAATAATACCTGCAACAGGTAAATTTCAACATCAGTAATTTCCGCCGTTCTCCGTCGGTAGTCGGAACTTTCCCTCAATAAGCAATCCGTGACGTCATTTTAGTCCTTCTGCACATAGAAATATAGACTAGAATATGAGCAGAAGGACTAAAATGACGTCAAATTTACGGAAAGTTACGACTACCCACGGAGAATGGCGGAAATTGCTAACGTTGAAATTTACCTGTTGTAGGTAATATTGACATTCGGGTTCGTGTTATACTTATGGAAAGGATATGTTGACATAATTACTTGCATTATTTAAAAAATTTATGAACCTTTTCCGGTGACCTTTAAACAAAAAAAGTTATTCATGTTTGTATGTTTAATAATGGTGAAGATAAAACGGTGGTTAATTTCTTGTACTGTCAGTTATAGAAGAGAGTGGTTTATGTAAACAAAATTTAAGGAATCATGTCTTATTGTAAATGTTATTTTCATTAACTATATGTTTGATTTTAAAAAAAAGTGCATATTATCGTTTATTTTGGACCTAATGTTTCCAATTTATATATGATTCTTTTTAATATCATATAATACCATATGATTTACAGCTAGAGTTACCAATTTATTAAAAGAAAAAGAAAATCATGGAATTATATTCAGCAAATTAGTTGCAAATTACTTTGAATATTAAAGATGTTTTAATTATTAGGGGGTCTTCCTCATCTGGAGGGAGGGGGGGGGGGGCGGGATGTCCGAATGGTTAGCATGTGCGCACTGTATCATAAGGTCTGTCATTGAGTCAACTGGTGTGGTTTCGATTCTCCCGTTGTATGTGACAAGGAGTAGGGTCGTCTGTCCAACCTCGTGGGTTTTCTCCGGGTCCTCTGGTTTCTTCCCACTGCTAAAGACCCCTACGCACATGCAAATTATTGAAATAAAATTGAACCATGTGTTAGTCCCGAAATGACCTAGTTTGTGTCGAGTGGACATTAAACCCCATTTCTCTCTCTCTCTCTTCATCAGAGTTCATCATTGCACATTGTAATTTTTATCACTTTTTCTGTTAAAAAGGTTAGTCTAATTTGTTCCACATAGTATAAATGAGTTAGGATGTAATTTGTGTGTAATTTTGTTTAGGTTTGCTGTACTGTTGTTATATAAGTATAAAGCCCTTGCATGGCAACTATTAATATGAAAGTCTTAATGTATACCTCTAGCTGTGTCAAATTTATATAATATTTACAATATATATAACCTGAAATTTTACTGTTTATCAAAACAGATGAAAATTCGGAATTGTTTTTTTAATTTTTCTGAAAATTAGAAATCTATTGTGAGAGTTTATAAAACTTACCTATTCTATATAAGCATTTTTTCTAATGACAGAATTCAGGGTTTCGTATCTAGGATTATTTATAGAATATGAAAGATATGTTATTTTTTTCGTCTGAATTTTCCTCATTCTTTCATATGAATTTAAGATATTTAGAATTTTGTCATATGAGTTTAGATATTACAGATTTAATTAAAATCCTATTCATAGAATATGGAAGATCTGTTGTTATTTTCGTCTGCATTTTCCTCATTCTTTCATATGAATTTAAGATTTTCGTCATTTTGTCATATGAGTTAAGATGTAACAGAATTAATTTAAAATCCTATTGCGATGGGTTATGTTAAGTGCTAGCCTCTTGCTGATTGTCATTTGAGAGATTTTGAATCCCTTATAAACCATTGTATTGTGAAATTTGAATATCTTAAAAAGAACATCAATCTGAAAGATTCGTTTTGTATTTAAAAAGATACCATTAATTGAAAATTTTGCATCTGTTACAGATGAACTATCTGCCACTGATAATCATATAATCAATTTAAAAACATTTTAGCGAGAGCTAAGTCTTGAGACAGTTGATATGATCTGAAAACTACATGATTGGTGACTTTAAGATGTACGTCATCATTGCGAGGATTAGGTTTGAGGTTATCTGCCCTTTACTATAATCTGTAAACATTTAATTCTCCTTAGATTTACTTGTGTACTCCTCCAATTTTATAAACCCTTTCATTATGTCTTATTATCAAACCAAAAAAGGAAAATTGTAACAACTTATAAAAGCGTTGTTGATTGGCTGTCTTGATGTGAAAATACAGGATGTCTTTCAGAAATAGAGAGTGGGTTCTCATACTCTGATCAGATTCAAATATTAATATTTATTTTTTTCAAAAACTTAACTGATGAATCATTTGTTAGGCATTCTTGTATGGTTAAGAAAAAACATTTCATTTAATAGACCCTCATGATTAAAGCAGATCAGATTGAAAATTTTATATATCATAAAAACCTTAAAGGATAATCATGTATTAGACATTCTTCTGTGGTAAAGGAGGGGTTGGGTGGTCTAGTGGTTTCAAATCCCTGATTGTACGTGACAAGGAGTAGGGTCGCCTGTCTAATCTAAGGAGTAGGGTCGCCTGTCTAATCTCATAGATTTTCGCTAGGTCTTAAAATAGTTTGAAATGCAGTTACAAAAATTTATTTCTTGCCCTCTCATTTCTGCTCAGACAAGAATGTAATTGATTTATTAATGTATTCAATGTAATGTGATGAATATAGTGTGTTATATGTGTATGTAATGACAAATATGTATATTGTAATTGTATTATATTAGGTAGTATTTATATGCAATAATATACTTATGCAACAAAAGGTCTCCTCCTCTCCTATAAGCTTGTATATTATTCAATTGTTAATAGTTGTACATAATATATATACATATATCATTTCTACAGAAAATAAAATGTAAAAAAACTAATTGTTTGTGCCATGAATTCTGTTTTTTATTTTTCGAGAGGGGCTATGGCTTGTGCTTCAGAGCATACAGTCCATCATTGGGTCATTTAGCCTGGTTTCAATCCCAAGCTTGTGGGTTTCCCAGTTCTTCCTGTAAACCATGCTTTGGTAATTGTGAAATTCTTTTGAATTGGTAGTTAATCTGAAGTTGACCAACAACAAGCTGTGCATTAATGTTCATGCCCTATATAGTAATGACTTGGAATATTGCGCGTTGAATCATAAGGTCTGTCATTGAGCAATCTGATGAGAACACAGATCCTATTTCATTTCGTTTTTTATACTTCAAAATTTCGTTTTACTTGTCTTTACTACACTAGGATCTGGAAGAGTTGTTATATGACCTGTGTTCTGGATTATGTGAGGTATTAGCCAATGGGACGGTCTATTACGGCGAGTGTGAGGTGCACGGAAATATCAACGCTGATTGATTAATCAAATGTCTGATGTTACAGGGTCAAAAGCCGCTCGTATGATCTCTGACACTACCTTCCACTACAACTGATCAGATCTTCATGTAGTAGAGGCCATGGAAAGTATAAAAAAAAAAGAAATATAGATCTATATTTTTATCAGATTGGTCATTGAGTCAAGTGGCGTAGTTTCGATTCTCTGCTTGTATGTGACAAGAAGTAGGGTCGCCTGTCCAACCTCGTGGCTTTTCTCCAGATTCCGCCCACTGTTAAAGACCTCTACGCGCATGCGAATTAATGAAATAAAATTAAACCATATGTTAGTCCCGAAATAACCTAGTTTTAATGGACATTAAACACCATTTCTCTCATTCTCTTACTTTTATCAATTTTCATTGAACACTATATCGCAGATGGATCAACATCTTGCCTAAAACATTTTGTAAGGTTTACTATGAATATTTTGAGATACACAAACTGAAAGTAGAACATCGTTTTAATAAACAATCTGGACCGGCAAAAGCAATTTTGGATTGGGTCCTCTGGACTCTTAAGCAAGGGCTATGCCCTGGAAGCTCCTTTGGGGTCTAAATCCACACTGATCAGGAGTGAACATTCTTTAGCCGCCACAATCACTGATACGGATGACATCGATGCGACTTAATGAGCCACAAATATTAACGTTTTTCCTCTGACAAGTTAAATTCTAAAACATTTTTGTTTTATGTATTAGAAAAATAAATAAAGGCGTTTGAAGCATTTGTAGGTAAAAAAATATTACCTATTTAGTGTAAATGGGTATTAAATGAGTAAAAGGCACCATTCTGCCCGAACCAGTAACGTCTGACGCCTCGTGATGTGACGTCAAGTGTTGCAGACAGTCATCTTTTACAGAGAGATATTAGAAGACTGTCGTAATCCTCTGTGAAACAGATTGGTCTAAATCGTCGAAGACGCGTTCTGAGCGATTCCTGGCTAATAAAATTACTCAGCAATGAATTGAAGTTTTAATTCGTTCCTTAATTGTTTACCATGAAAATACAGTCGATGGTTGTCCCCTGTGATGCCGAACAGGACAAAATATATGCATAATATAATAACATAGCCCTGACACACCGTGTGAATGTGATTGATTTTGCCGATGCAGACGAAGTGTATTTATGCTCAGAGGTGTACGATGTTGCAAGGCGTGGACGAGGGTAAGGAAGAAATTTTCGTCAACCACCCTAAAAAAAAAAACGTCGTTCACAGCTGACATGATGTTGAAACGGGGATCATCCACGGTTACAAATCTTGCCGAAAAATTATCAGGATCTGCTTCAAAACGGCCAGATTGTCACGGGACGTTTCTGATCCGCATTCAAGAGCTTTTGCACCAATCTTGCAGAAACCAATGTCATTCCTAACTTGTTGGCGATAATGTGCTCAACCCTCTCATGAGAGATGCCCACAACACTGGCAATATGTCTAATGGCCAGTCGTCGATAGGTCATCACCATGTAATGCACCCAGGTAATGTTTTCTTGAATGTTTGCTGATGATGGCCTTCCAGGACGCTGGTCATCGCCAAGGCCCTCTCTCTCTGACACGCTTACATTCTACAGCCCAGTTCTTTACTGTGGAAAAGTGGAGACCATGTCAGCATGTATCTGTTTTGCGGTTAGTCCTTTCATTTGCAGGTACTTGATGACTGTCCTATAGCCTGTTTTGTCCATTTCTTATGTTCTCAATGGGTAGGTTCACAACATGACCTGGTCCGAAGACAATAATAACACTACAGTTGCAGTTCTTGTGTTTATGATTCATTTAATGATTATACTTGTTGGTGGCAAAAGTATGTGACAATCGAAAATAGCGCCGTTCTGTCTTTGTCAGGGTTAGAACATTTCAGCCAGTGCTCATATATGTTCATCACATTAATCTACGATTGGTCCTATAATTGGTTTGGTTCATATGTTACATGTGCATTCATTAATTTAATTAGTGAAATATCAAATCAATATCTTCTCATATTATAAGATATAATTATACGAACTCATAGATAATACTAATATATTTATTATATCTTGTTAATGATTGTTAGATACGAATAAGGCTTTTCATAACAACTCCTGGATTATTATAAATAATCTGAGGGAGGGGGAGAGAGAGAGAGAGAGAGAGAGAGAGAGAGATAACGTGGGCGTTAGCCATACAACCAGCAAGTGTACCTGCAATTTAGAGAAAGATGAAATACGCAACACACCTACAAATATATAGTGATAATGATTATCTGTGTGGACTTTTCACAAACTGAGAAGTGATACGTTGGTGGCCGAATGGTTTCCCGCGTACGCGTTAGATCGTAACTTATGCATTGAGTCAAGTGGTGTTGTTTCGGTTCACCGCTTGTACGTGACAAAGTGCATGGTCGCCTGTCCAACCCGTATGTTTTTTACCGGTTCCTCCGGTTTCATCCCACAGCTAAAGAAAACCTCCGCGTAATTGTTAGTTCCGAAATTACACCGTTTGTGTTTGGACCTTAAACCCCATTTCTCTCTCTCTCCCTTTCATTAATGGGGGTTGGATGGCCGAATGGTTATCTTAAGGTCTATCACTGAGCCAAGTGGCGTAAACGACTGCCATTCAATATTGAACTGTTCACGTATATCACCAAACATAATTGATTAGAAAGTACAATAAAAATTTTTATAAATTGAGTACATATCACTTTACCTTAATATGTGATTTTAGACCGAACATAATTGATTAGAATTAACAATACAAATATCTGAAAATTATATAAATATCAATTGTTTTTATATACATTCATATTATATTAAAGGACAATATTGGTGTCAGTCATTATTACATATGTGATAGAACTGGTTAAATACATTCCAAATATAATTTCAACACAGAGATCATTGGTATGGAAGATGAGTAACAAGCACGTGAAGAAACGGGAAGTGACGCCAAACATGACAAGGATAAATCGTGTTTGTCATGTTTGTCGTCATTTCCCGTTTCTTCACGTGCTTATTACACATCTCCCGTAGCAATGATCTCTGTGTTAAAATTATATTTGGGATGTATTTAACCAGTTCTATCACATATTTTATAATGACTGACACCAATATTGTCCTTTAATGTGAGCTTTTAGACCCATTTTAAGCAATTTTAAGGTTCCAAAGATTAGAGCCATACGTCCTTTATCGTGTCATTATCGTGTATGAATTTTAGTAAATCGAATCCATAGTCTGAATAGAAGTGCCCCAGATGAAATCATTCAGCCGGGATTTTTTTTCCAACAACAGTAAGAACAGAACATACAGATTTCCTTCCTGTACTCACAAAATTGCTGTTCATTAAATGTCAAATTTTGTTGTGAAAACATTTCTGTATTTCATTACTTCCACGTAAGCTTTGTTAAATGTTGAATTCAAATTATTTTAAACTAAAGTTTAAGAGCATTTGGTGCACTTTTTCATCCTTCTGAATCACATGACATCATGTCAACTCGGCGGGATAAAAACAGGCCATTGTGAGGTTCATGCATTTATTCAATTTTGTAAAACAGCGGTATTTCCGCATAACAACACATGCAGGTGTAATTTGAAATTTTAGGAAGGAAAAAATTACATTTGTTGGTTTTATAATTCATAAATACCAGCGGTTTAACATTATGTCGTTATTTCACGAATAGTTTTATTATGATATGTAGAAAATAATAGTGTGTGTAATTGATTTTTTTTATTTTTAAGTATGCCTTAGCAACAGAATCAGATATAGAAATTTGCATGTTGCATTTGCCAGAAAGCTCCTACTTTTCTGGGCCTTGTTTCTCGAAATCTTAACTAAAGATAAAATCTAAATTTTAGTAGATACTTCAATTTTGATTGGCTAAGCACTAAAATCAATCTAATATTATCCAATGAAATTACTAAAATTTGGATTTCATCTTAAATAAATTTCGTGAAACATGCCCCTGCACTAGCCGCGCTAATGAAGACGGGCATGTGCCACACATTGTGTTAGGAGGGACATTTTACCCGGAAATTGCATTCAAACTTTCAGGGGTTATTTTACGTGCATACACGGGACCACGTGACAAGGAGTAGGGTCGCCTGTCCAACCTCGTGGGTTTTCTCCGTGTCCTCCGGTTTCCCCCCACTGCTAAAGACCCATACGCGCAAGCGAATGAATGGAATAAAATTAAACCATGTGTTAGTCCCGAAATGACCTAGTCTGTGTCGAGTGGACGTTAAACCCATCCCCCCCTCCCTTGTCAGACCCTCCCACGGTGGATAATCCAGGAGAACTTTCTCGGTCAATTCCAGGATCTAAACCAGACAGTGGCCCATATCCCATAACAGCTAAGAGAGAGATGCATTGCAAATACCAAGTATATAGACGTATAAATGGGTGTCGTGCACAAAGGCATGGCATGCACCCCCCCCCCCAAAAAAAAAAAAAAATAATAAAATAAAAAGACCCCAAAAACACCCGACACGACTTCTCATTTATCTGCGAAATTAACTAAGTCTTATTCTTTTGTGTAAAATCTGGATAAAAATCGTAAACAAATAAATTGTAGGCTTTAATTCTACAACCTCTTTAATTGTTTACACGTCAAGATAGAATGTCACGTGATTCGATTCGTTAAGTGCAGAAACTTAGTTTTAGTTCAACAATTTGAGTAACATGCTCGACGTTAAGGTTGACCATGTCAATTATCTGAGTAATTAATCCCACCTTTTAATTGTTTTCTCACATTGATACTAATTAGATCAAAACATTGTCAAGTTCCTTAATCCGTTACTATAACACCGAACACACGTCCTACCTCAACAGGTTTCTTGACTCCATCCGCTCTCTTCCTTATCTATCGCCCATATATAAACATATATAAACTTTTATTTGTATATACCATACTTTACATAAGTTACGACAATACCTCAAGATGTTTGGCTCTATTTGTGGTTTATTATCTTTCAGTAAGTCTTTTAACTTTTGAAAATTACATTCAGGTTTACTATTTCTTTTATTTCGAATTTAGTGAACAATATGTGTTTGCATTTTCAATCAATTTTTGAAAATTATTCCAATTATTTACACTTTTAACCAATCCAATCTGTTATGTTTTTATTTTTTTGTGAATCGGAGGATTTTTATAATCAAAAAGCTAATCGGCGTACAATAAGGATATTACGGAAGGAAAATGGCTTGGGGAAACTTTTAATACGCCAAAAAGCCAATAAATCTCGCATTATTCGATGAAAGCAGGAAAGGAACAAAACGACATTACCACGGGCCGCATCAGGATTTTTTCTCTAAATCCTAGGATTATTATTTGGAAAGATATATTATTAACCATAATCTTTTTAGTCGTTAATATTTTTCATTTTTATAATTTAGCGTGCATTAAGTAGAAAACTATTGAAATGGATGTAAATTGGTCCAAAAATACTACAGCTTGAAAATTTATACAACGCTTTATTGTACATTTCGAAAATTATCCTTTAATTGTTTTCATTTAGTCAATGTTTTAAAAATGAGGAACGAATCTAAATTTTATGATTTGTATTCTAATAAAATGTTCACGTATCCCTCTATTTGAAGTGATTAGAGTTGGGTTAGGTGAGTGGCAATACACAAACGTACACTAGATATGTTTATATACTATTCAAAAAAAGTAGGGGATATTTGATTTTGGGGGCATAATACTAAAATATGCAAATGACTACGAAAAAAGTCACTATAGAACCTAACAGAAGAAACATTTCCAGTTACATGTGACGCCCAAAGGCACCAATAGCTACCGCATGGAATGCAGGTGATGCTTGGGATCATCATGGGGGTCCAACCCAAGATTTGCACGACTCTGACTTTGAATGTTACAGTCATTGTGGCATTGAATTCCAGGGTGGAAACATCAGTTTAATTGTTTTAGTGACCAGAAAACAAATTTTGATATGCGTCGGCTTACCCAAAATGAAAGGTTACGTGCCCTTGGCATGCTACAGATCGGCACAACACAGGCGGTTGTGGCGCGGACGATGAATGTTTCTCAGTCTGTCATAAGCAGGCTATGGTCCAGATACCGTGATACACAATCTGTACAGGACAGACCACGCTCAGGTCGACCAAGGGCGACAACTCAAGCCCAGGATCGATTTATCCGTACCTTGGCCTTGAGAAATCGTGTCATCACAGCAAATCAGATCAGCGCTCGTCTTCAAACAGACACTGGTGTGAGAGTGAGTGGCCAGACGATTCGGAATCGACTGCATAGGGGTCACCTTCGCGCCCGACGTCCTCGCGTGATCCCTTGTTTGAGAGATCATCACATTCAGGCAAGACGTCGTTGGTGTAGGGATCGTCAACACTGGGATAATCGACGCTGGAGCAATGTGATGTTTTCAGATGAGTCAAGGTTCACTGTTGATTTTTTGGACAGACGTAGGAGGGTGTGGCGTCGTCGAAACGAGCGCTTCCAAGACGTTAACGTCATCAGACATGATCGATTTGGAGGTGGTTCTGTTATGGTGTGGGGAGGCATCACTGTTGCTGGAAGAACGGCTTTACATGTTGTTGCAGGGCGTGTTACAGGCCAGTACTACCGGGACAACATCTTGGCAGTCCATGTTGTGCCGTTCGCACGACGTCATGGCCGCCGTTTCATCTTCCAGGATGACAACGCAAGATGTCACAGGGCCAGGATCGTTACAGGTCACCTCCAACAACAGAACATCACCACATTACCTTGGCCAGCACTGAGTCCCGACCTCTCTCCCATCGAGCATGTCTGGGACATGCTTGGATAGAGGTTACGTCAACGTCAACAACGTCCTGCCAATGTCCAAGAACTTGCTGCTGCGTTGCAACAGGAATGGGACAATCTGGACCAAAATGACCTTAGACGTCTCATTAGGAGTATGCCACGTCGGATCAATGCTTGTTTGGCAAACAGAGGAGGATTTACCCGTTACTGACTTGGTTGTGATGCTGTGGTAACTTTGCTGTTTGACCCCGGGTATCATTTTACCCTTATAATGGTCAGTCTGTGCCTTACTTAGTCTAACGATCATTTGGAATAAATCGATGAATGTGAATTTCATTTCATTTTGTCATTTGTTTCTTCGTTAGTTTCATTAGGTGACTTTAATAACACTTAAAAATCAAATATCCCCTACTTTTTTTGAATAGTATATCTATGCGGCGTACTGTTGGACAGTGTGCATATCATACTTTGTGTATGACACCCCAGGGAGCGTTGTTTGAGAAAGAACTCTACTACGTGACAGATTTCGAAGTAAAGCTATCAGTTTTGGAATACATTTAGTATTTAGACAAGACTTCCCTGCACGTTTCAATAATGGTTTACTAGAGCTATCGTTCTATATTAGATGATTTTGTTTTTATTTCAGTGACCATAATATGGACAACAGACGCCCAATCCTATAATCGCGGTGGAATATCCCCACCAGGTGGATTTGGAACGTTTGGTAGAGGTTATCCACCAGTGGGAGTTGGTTCGACAGGATTCGGTACAAGAAATACACCAGGGTTTGGTCTTAGTCCTTCGTTAGGTGGAGGTCCATTAAATAGACCTGGAGCTGCTGGTTTAGGAGGACCGGGATTAGGAGGACCGGGATTAGGAGGACCGGGCTTAGGCGGACCGGGCTTAGGCGGACCGGGATTAGGAGGTCCTGGACTAGGAGGACCTGGACTAGGACCACAGGGTTTAGGAGGGCCGGGATTGGGAGGACCGGGTTTGGGAGGACCGGGATTGGGAGCACCAGGATTGGGATTGGGAGCACCAGGTTTAGGAATAGGAGCACCAGGATTAGGCGCAGCGGGATTAGGAACTTCCGGTTTAGGAGCAACAGGTTTCGATACCGTAAGAAGCAGTTATGGTTCCCCTGGCTATGGACTCGGTGGTTTGGGTTCCAATGGTTATGGTAATAGCTATAACTCTCGTTTTGGTTTCGGAGGCTATGGTACGCCTGGTTTGAGCGGATCCGGATATGGATCTCTTGGATACGGAACAGGTAGCCTTGGTTCTGGCTATGGTGCAAGTGGCTTTGGTACAGGCTATGGACCAGGTAGCTTAGGTTCTGGTATTGGAGCAAATGGTTTGGGAACAGGCTATGGAACAAGTGGCTTGGGAACAGGCTATGGAACAAGTGGCTTGGGAACAGGCGGCTATGGAACAAATGGCTTAGGAACAGGCTATGGAACACGTGGCGTTGGAACTGGTTATGGTAATGGAATTGGTCCGAACACGTACGGAACAAATGGATTAGGTACACCAACAGTTGATACAAATGTCTTCGCTCTTGGTAAAAAGTAAACACCATTAACACAGTTTAATGTATTCAAAGGTAAGTTTAATGGTTTCTTGTAGAACTAAAATGAACTTAAACATACATTATGCAAGAGCTAAATCTGCCTATTGCAGGTCTTTCTTTAGGCCTGAAATGTTTTCTAAATTATTAACTCGACATTAATTAACTTATTCAGGCCATAATCAACCCTAGATGTCATCGGATTTCTCCGATATTAAATAGATTAGAACAGTTCAGACATATTTTGATTTAAGCTAAAAATGGAGGAGCGAGACTTAGCTTCGAACAACCAGTACGGTGGTTGAAATTATTGCGCACGTCTTGTCAAACCTTCAAAGGCTAATATCGTCGCTTGCAATAGAGTAATTTGAATGAAATTTTCAAATTATTCAATTTTACATTATAATCTATTTTCGAACTATTATAGTAAGAATAGCTAGCTCTTTATCTAAATCTCAAACAATGTAGCTTTAAGAAATATTGATTTTACAGTAATCTATAGGGGCACCGTTTGTTGACGTATTTGGACAAGATCATCCGAAATGGGGAAAGGGTAGTTTAAATACGCTATATTAAAAGATGAATGCTGAAAGGAAATGATTTCATTGATAAACAATTGTGGTTATCGTTCTTTCAAAGAGTAGTTTTTAATAGTACACTTTACAGAATTTATTACCAATTTTTCTACGATATATTAAACAATAGAATAAACCTGTAACTGTAAGTGGTATCAAGACTGATATTTTTATTGATACTTATCTCCTCACAATCTACGACTTTATAGATGTGGCCAGTGTCGCGCTCGGTTCAGAGTATGCCAGCTCTTCCGGAACGTTGATACTTCTTGGCTATTCGCTGCTTTCATATTTCCAACTCTTTTTGGACGTCTACTGACTTTTGTGTCGCATTCGTATTATGTTTCAATAGATTTTTTGCTATTTGGCTACGCTTTTGGTTCTGTTAGTTCAGAGCGAAAATCAGCCCACAATTAAACATACATTATGCAAGAGCTAAATCTGTCTTGAAATTTTAGGCTTGAAATGTTATCTAAATTATTAATTAGACATTAATTAACCTATCCAGACCATAATCAACTCTAAATGGCATCCCTAGCCTGTGATCTTTAGTGGATTATGAGCCGATTTACTGCATAACTTTCCATCACGATTTAACGATTAAATGGATAATCGAGACTGTGCTGTTTATCGTACTGATTTTAGTAATGATGATAGTGGATCAATTTGAATGAAATTTTCAGCAAATTGTTTTAACATTATCTAGTTTTTAACTATTATAGTGAGAACTGCCAACTCGTTATCAAATCTTCCATATCGTATCTTGAATAAATGTATATTTTAAATGTATCTTTCAGGTATTAAGAAGCGGGTATATTTGGATTTCGATGCTGTATCTCTCTCACTTGTACATTCACATTCCTCTGTACATTACCATGATTTTTCCTCTTGTATTTAGTTTCCATTGAAATAAAATGTTTTAAAAATGAGTGTGAATTCGGTCAAGTTTATTAAAATAATTATTCGGGGGTTCTTGTTGGAGTTTCTCTGTGTATCAGGAAAAACGCCAATGGTCCCACGAGCTAGCCCTTTACATACAATTAAAACGGGGTTGGGTGGTCGAGTAGTCTAACGCGTGCGTTTTACATCATGAGTCAACTGGCAGGGTTTCTATTGGTTGCACGTGGCAAAAAGTATGATCGTCTGTCCAATCACCTAGATTTTCTACGGGTCCTGCGACTGCTAAAGACCCCTACGCGTAAGCCTATACTCTTCATTGAATTCGTACTGTCGTGAAATACAGAGTACACTGGTGGCCCTAGGTCTTTCGTCGCGTCATAACGGGCCATAATAAGGACTAGACGTTTACCTTAAACACCCCTCTGTGCTCCTAAAAGAGCTATCGGGACCTTCTGATTAGTGAGCCAGTGCCATGTGCAATGTAGGCCCGTTGCTTCTTCTTGGTAATTATCTGTTTCACAGAGGTAATGCGAAAGCCTTCTTTTAACTCTGTAGAACATAATTGACCTGATGTCTCTTATATTATAGGTCTACGTGTGACGTCACATCAGACGGCACGATAGCATGTGCATTGTTTACATCAGACGTTGTGTAACACAAACTGGTCCGGGCAGAATGGCGCCTTTTACTTATTTTACGCCTTCGTGCATTATTTTACGTTCCCATTTACTCTAAATTGGAATATATTTTGACCCAAATATACTTCCAGCACATTTATTTTCTTCTTCATAATCTAACAGATTGTTATGGACTTTAATTTGCAGAAGAAAAAGTTAATATTAAGAGCTGATTTACTCGCTAATTAATGTCACCCCTTTCAGTGATCGTAGCGGCTCAGCGAATATTACTACGGATCAGTTTGATTTCTGATATGAATACTATTAAACATACCATCAGTAATTGTAATTATCACTATATAAATGAAATAAGAGGGCTAAATCCGCATAAATTGTTTGAAGCTAAAGGTTCTAAATGCTATAAATTATCCAAAGCTCATGGCATAATTACAATATAAAGTATTAAACTGTAGGAATGTATCATATTACTGACATGTTGAAATCACACTGTGAAAACTATTTATCATAATTAGTTTGTGGACTATACACGGATGTGTAAATATAATTTCGTTAAGCAGATTTATTTTATTAATAATTCAGAATCTGTATAACAATAACAAATATACCACTATATGGGTTATTGGATGTGGGACTAGGTCCTTACTTGACGTAAATCGCCTGACGTAGACTACGACAGCAATAACTCTTGTTCCCCACAACGTGAATAACTCGTCTCTTAAAAGGGATGTTGTTTTTTCCCCATTATTACTAAATAATCAAACTACATACCTGTAACGAGGTCTCGTGTGCAGAATGGTAGAATTGGTACACGTGACAAGTTTGGGCGAAACAACCGATATGCGACTCTAACTTTCGATGGGAATCCTATTGACAATACCTGATTATGAATGTCGATAAGAGTTTCACTTATTACCAGATGGTGTGACAGGATGGGCACTCAAAGCGCGAGATAATGATAAAGACATATGTGAATTAATGCTTTGCATCAATAAAGTTGAATCACAATGTATTCGTATTAATTCATAATAAAAATTGACGTCAAACAGGATGTTGGATTTCTCTGTTTAAAAAGCTCAATGTGTCTGTATATACGCCAAAATGAGGATAGAGACAACGTATTTCTCAAAAAATTTCAAGCCGAGGGGGGCGGGGATACATTTTCTCAGGAACCTGGCAAACCCGCTCCTGCAAAAATTCCTGGATCCGCCCCTGTCTTATAACTAACCAGTCTGCTGTACTTTCTTCTATTTAGAGAGCAATACTATATCTTCTATGACCTAATAATTATAAGTAGTTCACTTTAGAAATGTTAAACAGTTGGATCTAGAGAATGATTAAAAGGTTTTAGAGTCATACCGTGTATCCAGAATTTATGAAAATGTATAAATATATATTTAAGAGTTTGCAGAATCTAAAGACATACTTGAAAGTAAAACATTGGTGTCAGGAGGTGCATGGCTGGGAATGACTGGATAAACAAAACCCCGCCTGCACACCAATATATTCTATAGAATATCTGTTTAATGGTAAGACGTTATAGGTATTTTTCATTTATCTTAAGACTTATAGAGGATCTAATTTTAGAGCCTACATAATATATGTAGTTCATTGATAGACAATAAAATAAGAGGTATTTTTTTTTCGAAATTAACCAAATTTACATTAAGATTGAAAATAATGTGTATTTATATTAGCGGAAAGATTTCTCCTACATTTTTTAAACTACAAAGTCTTTGATCAGATCCTCCAAGCTAATTTTACGTATCATATTGACGTGGTATCCACAGAGGCGTGCTAGGCAGGTAGGTAGCCGCCTACCCTGCCCTCATAAATTCAGGAAACAAAAGTTTGATAACGGTCGAACCCGATAAGATTTCCAACTAGGATATAGGGGGTGGGGGGCTAAGTACCCTCTCCATCCTAAAATAGTGCCCTACCTTCTGAAATCGTATTCTCTATTCTAAAATAAGTACCCTCGAAATTCAAGTTATCTCAAATACTCATGTAAATGCCCGCGTCAATGTCATCATATTCCCATTGTCCTAATGACGATATTATTGCCCTCCTTTCCTGCTATCTTTCCCTTCATCCAACCAGATCCAGTGATACTAATAAAAACCAATCGCGTTCAATCTACGTTTATGTACCATCGATCACTCCTCGCTGCTGGTTTGCTTTCATCCTCAGTGGGACAGGGAACCAGTCAATTAAGCTTCTGTTGATCGACTGAATGTGGCTGTTTCTTTTTCGATTAGGGTGTGCGTGAATCAGTGTAAGTATTTCAGACAACGGATGGGTGTGTGTGTGTGGGTGTGTGTGTGTCAGGGTGTGTGGGGCACTTTCATGTGTGTTTAGATAGAAACTGGAACCGGTGATTTCGTTGTCCATATCTGTGGATAAACAACTGAAAATGATTTGCAGTATTTAAGTCAACATATCTAAATATCATGCAACCTAAAGTATCCCACATCTCAGACATTCATAAAACAAGCCACGTCCTTCATAAAATAACGTTTATCATATCCATATGGCTACGAAGCATCGACCCCCGCCAAAACAACCACCTCCTCCATAAAACAGCACCGTCCTTCATCACAACACAACCCTGTACCCTAGAACCCCTGTCGTAAATGAACTTTCACCTTACTACAGCGCCATCCTATATGATATACCCCGTTTTTCGTAAAAAAAACCCCACATGCGCGTAGCTTGGTCTCTGAAAACTGTACTTACCCATGCATGTAACAGTGAATTCTGTGAACGGAATACTGTTTAATCTATTAAATAGACTGAGTTTATTTTAATTGTTATACTAGAACTCACCGAATTAATTTATTAATTAAATTGAGTTGATTTTAAACAGATTATACTGGTACTATCTGAACACAGATTAATTATTAACTACTGAGATAATGTGGAACTGATATACCGGTACTCATCGAATACAGATTGATCTATTAACTAAACTGAGTTGATTTTAAACTGTTATACTAATGCCCACTGAATAGAGATAAATCTCTTAACCAGACTGAGTTGATTTTAAACTGTTAAACTAGTACTTCCCGGGTAAAGATTGATCTATTAACTAGACTGAGTTGAATCTAAACTGTTATACTAGTACCCACTGAATAAAGATTAATCTACAAACTAGACTCAGTTGGATTTTGAACTGCTATGCTAGTACCGAATACAGATTGCAATCTACCAACCGATGAGATGATTTTAAACTGTTAAAATTGCTAACAATGTTCATGTTCAGATCATCTCCTTAGGTACCCCAAATTTGATCTGTCTGCTCTACTTCGGCTTCCCAGTTCGCCTCTGGGTGAAAGTAGAAGGACTTTTCTTGAACCAGACCGTTTGTAATTTTGCAACGTATAGTGATGGTATATCCGGCAATGTCAAATTTGTGTCCCCTCTTCCCTTGATGCCCCAAGTGCGTGGTTATATTGCTTCATGGTAAATACTGCGCTGATTCTATTGTTTTTGTGGGAATCCTGCATTACAAAATCACAGCTCGGTATATGATGTGTTCTAGATATCATGGCGCAACACTTTTATCTAATTACAGCTAAATGACAACGACAAGAAAACATGGGTCTTGAAAAATCACAAAGAGTTTTCTTGGCCAACACAGGAATCGAACCTTAGACCTTCTGGATAGTAAGCCTGTGCCATACTGAATGAGGTACCATGACTCCGCCTAACCTAAACAATAGAAGACAGTCTTGGTCCCATTGCAGCAAAACGAGCAATGATATAAAAATGGCATTTGACAGGGTATGGCATCGTGACTTGATACACAAACTAAACTCACTTGGAATTAGAAATGGTGTTTTAGATCTCCTAAAAAGTTATTTATCCAGTTTTAAAAAAATCATATTCTGGCGTACACCAGGGGTGTGTACTGGGACCTCTCCTTTTTCTCATTTTTATTGCCGATATTACAAATGGAGTTAGGTCCCGATAAAGATTATTCGCAGATGATACTTCGTCCTTATTTCTAGTCATAGATAGGGTGCCCCACCGTAAATAAATAAACGGTCGTGTTGTATTTAACAAGTTATAACCATTTAAACATCAATAAAAAAAAATAGATTGAAAAGGTAATCCAATACATCTAACATTTTTTAGTTCAAATAGGTTACGTGCCCTTGGTTTGAAATTAGACCTGCTTAACTAGCCTACCGATCGTTCTCCGGCTGATTGACAGGCCTAGATAATCAATAAATCTAATTCGTTACGCAACTCAACAACTTTTACTGTTTTGAGAACCATGTAAATGCAAAAGGAAAATACTACTAGTATTCTATTCTTACCTAACGAAGAGGTCTCGGAGGTTTTACTTTTACTAAACCAAACGATGCCCCTCCTAACGATATAGTTAATATACAGCAAATTAAAAAACAAAACAAAACGTTATTTTCTAAAGTTGCTGTAACAACCAAAAAGCTAAATGTTTCTGTTATGCAGAATCGTCAATAATAGTTGATAGATGTGTTGAAAATTTCACGTGCGATGGCACCATAGAATATACCACGGATTATGCACTTGGTCGGTGTTTAGCCTATGTAAGCGCTTGTCAACCTGTCCTAACATTTCGTGTGGTGAGTTCAACTTTTAATAGAGCAAATTTCGACTGCGTTTTGGTATCCTATCATAGATATTCCGCCGACACCAAGACTAAACTGTACCCAACCGTATCCCACCATATTAACAAACTGTTTTGTATGGTGAACGACAATTTCAAATTATCCACTGTTATCTGCGTAACAATAAAAGTGATTTAAGATACCATAAGTTCCTTATGCATATTTATCACAGTCATCGAAGTGATCCCGACCTTGAAACCACTGAACACTTTCTACCCTACTGTCCAAACTACACACTCCAGCGAAATAATACCATTCATTTATTACCAATGTATTTTAGAAATATTACATGCCTACGGTAATGCCGAACTATCTCCAGACATAAACACCGATAATTTTAAAACTGTTTACAATTATATTAAACTTACAAAACGTTTTACTTCGTAAAATACAACCTTGTAACGAGGATTTTATTTATTTATAATTAAATAACTGTTTACAATTATATTAAACTTACAAAACGTTTTACTTCGTAAAATACAACCTTGTAACGAGGATTTTATTTATTTATAATTACTTATCTACTTATTTATACCATAACTAAAATACAGTAATTAATCTTTGTCTATATCATACATTATTTGAAATTGTACATAATATATATACCCAAACCAGAAGGAAGTAAATAATATAATTAAAGCCTACTTCACTTGGCTTGTTTTTCTATCCTATTCTTTATGACTTTATATTGTACAATATTTTCGAAATACTGTTTGGGGGATCACGTGGCTAAGTGGGTAAGACGCTGGCCGAGAAAGTTCATCCAGATTTTCCGGCGTGGTTCCTCCTTGTCAATGATGCAGGATGGAGAGCCTAACAGTAACAAGGACAGCTGTCTAGCCGTTCGGATGGGATGGAAAACCGAGGTCCCGTGTACACATTGGCGTGCACGTTCCTTGGAAGTTGGAATTCGATATAAGAGTAGGCCGTAGCGCCGCTGCGCGGGCAAAATTTCCCTCATAGCACACTGTATGGCGTATGCCCGTCTTCATTAGCCCAGGTTAGGAGCAGAACAGTAGGACGTTAAACCCCATTTCATTTCATTTCATTTCGAAATACTGTTTAATAGTTTAAACAAAACCAGCAATCTGTGTGTTATATAATGCTAAGTACTGCAACAATTTATAAACCATAGAAACCCCTCATATGAGATGTGACGATGGGTGTTCTAGAAAGGGAAACCATAACATAGTGTACGATACATGTCAATGGCAGAAAGCTAAATGGAGCAATAATTTGAACCTAGATGCCCTCGTAATTAAATAACGTTACTGAATATATTTAAATTTACGATTAAATCTACAAAAAAAAAAAAAAAAAAAAATAACCCCGACTTAAAATTGCAACGGAATTAAATACAAAACTATAAAAGCTTAGAGAGATAAAGAAAAAAAACCCTTGTGCAATTAATTCTCAACATGGCCTAATATTATTTAATTATGTTTAATCTATCAGGATCATGTTAAAGCTCCATGTACTCCATACTGTGTCTCAGCAGCGGCTCTTTGATACCACACCGTGTAGCTTCGTGACGTAATTTTAAGGGTACTTAATTGCTTAAATACAATTTTTATTGCAGATATGATCAAATTAGCCAACGTTACCGCAAGAGGAGGATCCGCTATACAGACACGTTACTTCAAAGCACTAAGAGAAATCTCGTGAACACTTTATTTTACAGATATATAAAATCTGCATTTATATTAATACGAAATAGTTGTAAAGTTTGTTGGAGTACGGGTTGTTATAGCAGGGACACAACAGAAAGGGCGATACCGTTTTCCTAGCTGCATTTCAGAGAAAGCATGACCTTTCTGATGTTGTTTTCTAGAACTAAATCATTATTGTAGAGAAAGGAACCATTCTTTCAAAATATCTGGAATCAGACCGAACATTTTTTTAAAAATTTATCTAATGTATACTATTAAATAAGGAGAGCGGAAGTCAAAGAAAGAGCAGTGAACGGAAACAAGTATCCATATCCAAGCTTATTGAAGAACAATCTGCCGCTTTAAACACGTTAAGAGAGAAAAGAAGAGCTTTGCGCATGGCACTATTACTACCATCTATCTAGACAATGGCTATGGTTTTGAACAGTAGATGACTCTTCAGTTTCGTGTTTTGTATCCTCTAACGTTTTAAAGACACAGTAAAAAAAGACCGCAGACATCTCTTTCCAGGGGTATCTTTGACCATCAGAATGAAGTTTCTATATAAAGGTCCTTCGTTATTTATTATAGGTAAGTAAACACTAAGTGCAATAACCCTTTAAAATTGAAATATTTTAAATACAAATTAGCTATACTTTCATTAATTATGAATTATGCATCGGGGTATTCAGGACAGGAATACACTGGAAACTAACTCCGTCGGACAGGAACCATCACAATTTTTTAGAGCATTAGAATTTAAATGGAATTGTGGTGTAGGGGATTTGCATAGAAAATATGCAGCCAAAAATCATTTCAGGCATATGGCAACACAATTGACCTGAAAATTTGTGAAATTGGACGAAATTCCACGAGTGTGGCATAAGATAATGCTAATAAGTAATAGATATGCCCAAAAATATTCAAATGTTAAGTATAGTCTGTCTAAACCCGCCTAGGGATAGTCTAATATAGGCTAACTAGAAACATTTTTCAAGATGAAATTTGCTCTTGAGATAGTTGGTTAATTATATTTATCCTTACACAATAAAAGTGATGATGAGAAATGTTGCTGATTTTATAACATATTTTTCGAATATCTAGCTAGTTTAGCAAGAGACTTGGTTGTTCTGATCTATAGGCCTAGGCTGCATCACTTTTCGCATTTTGTTCCAGTAAATTAGGACGTACATTTTTTTTAACGAAAACTTCAATCTCGTTCAAAACGTTTCTGTCCTTGTCATTGATACCCTATCCTGTAAACTTCCCGGGATTAATCAATTATTCCTAAGGATGAACCCTTTTGAATTTTACGATTTTTTGCAGTGTTACTGAATCGACACGAAGCATATAATGCGATCTATGTTTAAAACTTGCTGCGAATTTTTCAAGCTCGTCAGCATCATTCGCCTAGTCGAAAAGAGGAAGCGTATCAAAATTAAAAATTTCTCATGGTTAAGTATTGCCACTAAGAGCGAAACTTGCATAGCGACATTCAAGGGGCAGCTGGTGGGTGCTTATCCTTTGCTTGGCAACGCTTTATTTGTTTTTAAGCTACATTTATTAAATATTTAAAACTCTTATTTATTTATATTTTCAGTTCTATCGTATATACTAGAGTGCAGGGCAAGCCCCAGCTATAACGAATATTCAAGCATGGAAGAACATTATCCTGCGTACTCGTATGCTGCATCATATGATAGTGGCAGTTCTGATTTAGGCTACTCAAGTATTTATGACTCGGGTTACTCGAGTTATTCGGACAGTAATTCTTATGATTCTGGACCTGTGCCGCTCATCGATTATTCTGCTTTAGGAGACTACTCGTATGACAACCCATTCCCTATAGACTATGGTTCGTCCTTGTATGGTTCATCTGGATCTTCAGGTTCCTCTGGTTCTTCAGGTTCCTCTGGATCTTCGGGTTCCTCTGGATCTTCTGGTTCCTATGGGTCGTATGGTTCTTCTGGTTCATCCGGGTCATCAGGTTCATCTGGATCTTATGGATCATCAGGTTCATCGGGTTCATCTGGATCATCAGGTTCATCTGGATCGTATGGATCATCGGGTTCAGTGGGATCATCGGGTTCAGTGGGATCATCGGGTTCATCGGGATCGTTCGGAGGCTCCCTTGGATCATCTGGTTCATCGGGATCGTTCGGAGGCTCCCTTGGATCATCTGGTTCATCGGGATCGTTCGGAGGCTCCCTTGGATCAGGATCGCTAGGTGGCTCCCTTGGATCAGGATCGCTAGGTGGCTCCCTTGGGTCGTATGGTGGCTCCCTTGGATCAGGATCATTAGGCGGCTCCTTTGGGTCGGGATACGTCCCACAGTTACCGAACCTAAATGTCCCGCCGTTTGACTACCCACCATTAAACCTCCCTCCGTTTCCTTACAACCCTTCCCAAGTTTCACCTTATGATACACGAATTGGTCAAATACCTATGGGTACAAATATTCCAATAGGGGGACAAACAAATACTGGCCTGGGCCAAAACAACTTGCCAAGAGTCAACCAGAACAACTTTCCCTTGCTCATGTTTTCACTTTTTAGAAGATTACTTCGGCGACCTGGTTTCCAACAAAGATCACGGTACTACCCCAGACAACCTTACTATGCCTCACGGCGATTTCCCTATTATTCACCATTTGAGTCTTATATACCACGAATGTATCCAAGGACATTGCCTTTCTCGCCAGGAATACTACCCGTACCGTACTACAGTCCACCTGCTTTGATGCCAACACCATCTGTAGCTTTTCCATACTCCACTCGAGCTTTACCAATGGCTACTACGACCCCTGCTAGTATCCCAACGTATCTACCACTATTTTGCTCCCAGACGCAACAAATAGCCGCCGTCCCAACTCAGTATGTTTCAGTTCCCCAACCCGCTACAACACGAACTATACCCATCGTTGTTGTTCCAAATTCTGTTGCAAATGTCCCAAGACAGTCGACTGTCGTAAGGTCACAACCTACTTTTACCATACCAGCTATCTCATCAACCCCTGTTGTTGCAATACCTTCATCACCATTTGTTGCCATACCGTTACCGGCTGTACAAACATCAAACCCTACATCATATGGAATACCCATTTCCACTAACGGCATCTCATCTCCAGCCCAATCAACTGATGCTATTGGTAGATCGATGACATCAATCATCAGCGCTATTCCACCCAATTCATCAGGTGCATTATCATCAGTGGCATATTCACCAACTTCCCAGTCCCAGTCTAATTCCTATCCAGTACCGTCTGCTGTATCTCAAACAAATCCTTTTATTTCCACTAACGGCATCTCATCTCCAGCCCAATCAACTGATGCTTTTGGAAGATCGATGACATCTATCATCAGAGCTATTCCACCCAATTCATCAGGTGCATTATCATCAGTGGCATATTCACCAACTTCCCAGTCCCAGTCTAATTCCTACCCAGTACCGTCTGCTGTATCTCAAACTAACCCTTTTATTTCAACTAACACTAACGGTATTTCATCTCCAGCAGACTCAACTGATGCTATTGGCAGATCAATGACATCTATAGTCAGGGCAATTCCACCGAACATGTCAGCAGCATTATCATCCGTTGCATATTCACCAATTTTCCCATTTACATACCCCCAAGCTAGTTCCTACCCAGTAGTTTCTGGAGTACCATCATCCATTTCTAGTAACGGTATATCATCTCCAGTGCAATCAACTGATGCCATTGGTAGAGCACTGACATCAATTGTCAGAGCTATTCCTCCCAATATGTCTGCAGCATTATCATCAGTGGCGTATTCACCAATAGGCAGAAGATAAGGTATGTTTTTGTTTTGTAGTATATATCGTAGAATAAATAAAAATGACCAAAACGCATTCAATATATTAAAGGTAACGATGAATATGTAGATGTATGTAAAAAGGCGTTTCCACCTTCTCCAGGATAAGATACCAACATTTCGTAGACTATTTTAACTAGATTTTAATTTTCAATCAATTTCTATTTATGCGATACGTTATTACAACGAACAATGATACTTTTGGTGGAGAATTTGCAATACTCGATAATACTTCTCATAGCTAATAGATTTTGTTACTGTACGACAGGGTTGATGGGTCGGTTGTCCACACTAGTTCAGTTCCGATGCTGGTTATATTTAGTCTTTAGGCCTGAAATGTTATCTAAATTATTAATTAGACATTAATTAAATTATCCAGACCATAATCAACCCTCGATGGCATCGCTAGCCTGCGATATTTACTGGATTATGATCCTATTTGCTGCTCGACTTCTATTCATAATTTAATCATGAAGTGGATGATCGAGCATATGTTTTTTTTATCGTACAGACTTAAGTAATGATGATCGAAGCTATGCCGAAATTTCGATCGCTTAATTCTCGGTTCATAGTGTCTCAATTTGACTAAAATTTTCAGCAAATTGCCTTTATATTATATAGTTTTTAACTATTAACTATATAGTTTTTAACTATTCGATCGCTTAATTCTCGGTTCATAGTGTCTCAATTTGACTGAAATTTTCAGCAAATTGCCTTTATATTTTATAGTTTTTAACTATTATAGTGAGAACTCCCAGCTCTTTATCATATCTCCCATAATGTATCTTTAAGGTTTCACAGATGTATGCATTTATTTTTGCAGGTTTCACCAATACAGTTGTCTTAGTATCAAATTCAACAAAGGGAGCTGTACCAGAGAAACTCAACCCAGATTTACCATCTCCACTATTCAGGACTTGCATGGCAGCTTTATAGTTACAGTAGTATTGAAATAGAAGGTGCCTGCTTTGTCATCACATTTGTAAAAAGCTGTATACTCATCCAATATCCATATTAAATTTACTTCATGATCGGTTTTATTGACAAAAATGTAATGGTAATTATCAATTGCAAAAAATTACTTTCTGATTGTAAGTGCTTCTGAAAACTGGATGTATATAAAGTGCATACTACTGTAAACTTCAAATGGTGCAAACTTAATTTGATCGATTCAAATAATCTGTGGGACAATGTTATTATTATTTGAGTTCCGTTGGTTTTTTTATACTGAGATGGGCTTAATTACACCAGCAATAGTCTGTACACACGTTAAAATAGTACACGTTGTAAGTTTGGCGTGAATGTGAATCACCTGGCTTATTGTGTCTGTAATGTCTCGAAAATGGACCACACAATCGGTTTTAATCCCATCACTGAGACGCCAGTATGAATTGTATCACCTTCTATTATGACTTTTAATTATTGATTCAAAAACTGCCCAGAAAGTTATTTTGCTTATAACCGTCAGTGTATTGTATACTTGGTAGTCTATTAAGTTCGGATTATTCTAAAACGAAACGTAACATTTAAGTATAATCTTGGTATGAAAATCAAGCCTGAATCGGTTCAAAGTAAAGTTATATTTTACTTTTGTACTTAATATCTGTATTTTATAATAAAATGGACGTGGTATGTAAATTATATGTACATATTATATCTGTATAATATTCTATAATAAATGAAAATCTATAAAAATAAATTGTGTTGTATCTTTGACTTGGGGTCATTTCAGGACTAACACGTGGTTCAATTTTATTCTAATAATTCGCTTGAGCGTAGGGGGCTTTAGCAGAAGAGAACCGGGGGACCAGGAGAAAACCCACGCGGTTGAACATGCGATTCTACTCTTTGTCACGCAGCAATCCAACCTGAAATGAAATGGGGTTTAATGTGTTGCTTTTCTCCACTAAACTGGCCAGAGAAGACGAGCATACAACATATTCTGTGTTAAATTTCACCCTGTTAACCTACACTTTAATGTACACGGGGCCTCGTTTTTGGACACGCCAATAGACCCTGTTTTCAATTCTTTTTGCACTATCCATATTTGGCTAATGCTTTGCGTCATTGGTTATATTGAACCAATTAGCTAATAAATAACCTGGTGCCAGGGATATAAAAGACCAGAAATCGACCCGGCTAGGAAGACCCCTTATAATTGATAGGAAATGAAACGAAATGGGGTTCAACGTCCTACTGTTCTGCTCCGAACTGGGCTAATGAAGACGGGCATACGCCATACAGTGTGCTATGGGGGAAATTCGAATTCCAACTGTCAAGGGATCTTTTACGTGCACGCCAATGTGTACACGGGACCTCGGTTTTTCGTCCCGTCCGAACGACTAGACATCTCTCCGTGTCAGGCCCGCCGTCCTGCATCAATGACTATAATTGATAGGAAGAGACGGTGTAACGTTTCCAGCAATTAACCCTCTGGATAGAGGGAGCTGAGTGGGCTGACAGAGAGAAACATTATTTTTTAGTTACATCTAGACTTGATACTTGTGCCTATTTTTGTAATAGCATAGCTGTTTTAAACTTTAAGGAGAGTTATTATAGAGATATATACTCTTCAAAAAAAGTAGAGGATATTCAGAAACAATACAAAACTGTGGAAATGCACTGCTGTTTTTATTAGAGGTAACCAGTGTATGTTAATAACAGGCCAATTGCCTACACATGAACATAAACAGTTCATATCGGCGGCTTATCTGACGGGCCCGTTTGACTCGCAAAGAGATACACCGTCAAAAGTGAAAATGGACGTTTTTGATTTTTGTCATAATAATGAGTAATTGCTCCACCAATCCCCAGACATTCATCAATTCATCGTGACATGCTCCTAACCAACCGTCCAATCACGATTTGGGGCAATCTGATCCACTCCTTTTGCAGTGCTACGGCCAATTCTTGCAGTGTTGTCGGTTGATGTTGACGTCGACGAACACTTCTCCCGATCAAATTAAACGTAACACACTAAAGCAAAGTTACGCTAAACAGTAAATCTTATGCAAGAACCGATAGGAAAGCAAACATGGATAGGATAAACCAGCAAACGGCAGTTTTCATCAACCCTTCCTTGAAGTGTCAAATTTGACAATGAACCCCTCCCACGTGTATGGCGCTTTTGCGTGTCGCATGTGCAGCTCAGTGGTTCTGCTAGGGCAATAAGTTCTTCATCTGTGAACATACTCTCAAAGCATGTCAAGTGTCCATGACTATTTATCATATCACAACCTGCATAGGTATTTGCATTTCAATATCACCTACTTTTTTAAAGAGTATATTACAAGGCATATATTGTCTGTGGGCAAGACAACTTCTTTGTCTCATTTTTAGTCAAATATTTTAGTCAGTAAATGCAACAGCGTGAAGTCTAGGATTAGGGAACTGCAATGGCATACACACTAGTAATACCTCGGCGATCAGTAGCCGAAATATAGAATGTGTAGCAAAGATAGCGTTACACGTCGCATTTAGTAAGCTCGTGGTTTAGCTTTCATATTCTATCGGCTGTGATACACTAGTGAGTCAACGCCACATCCACCGAGCCCCCCCTGAGCCCCCCCCACCCCCTGTATTTAAATAACCCTCTCACTAACTGCGTTGGCGTCTGAGACCAAGTCCAGGGCCCTGTTTCTCGAAATTTTAACAAAAGATAAAATCCAATTTTAGTAGATACTTCAATTTTGATTGGCTAAGCACTAAAATCAATCTAATATTATCCAATCAAATTACTAAAATTTGGATTTTATCTTAGTTAAAATTTCGTGAAACAGGCCCCAGGTTAACTATAATCGGTGTCGTGCATGATTCTTTAACAACCTAGTCCGCATTGTCGGATGGGCACACACGTAATTTCAGCTGCACCGGGTTCGATTTGGAAAATGATAACCAAGATTCAAATTATTATGTAGTTTTTGTTGGCTCTAATTGGGCTGCACCACTAAAATACACCGGACACCTCTCTATGGATTATAATTACTGTTTATTACAGAACAACTTTTTTTGACTAGAATTGTGTGCTTTGTACAGGGGCGGATTCATGAAGTTTTGCAGAAGGGGGTTTGCCAGATTCCTGTTATGAAAATTTTACAGTTGACAATGCATGATGCCAATGCATGATGTCATCATCGTCTCCAAATTACGTAGCAATTCCATTGATGCAAAGCATTAATTGTGATATCACATATTAGGATTATATCATTATCTCGCGCTTTGAATGCCCATCCCATCCCGCGATCTTATGATTAGGCATAAAGCACACGGGTGTGACACTTTTACAATTTTTTATGTAGCTGAATGGGGGTGGGGGAGGTCTGGATCCGCCCTGGTGTATAGGAGACCAGAGATCACTTTTACAATAGAGGTCATGTACGGACTACATCAAGTCTAGAGAGGATATGAAAACAGTTTTATATCAAGAGTGAGAGAAAAATGGGGTTTAACGTCCACTCGACACAAACTAGGTCATTTCGGGACTAACACATGGTTCAATTTTATTTCAATATTTCGCTTGGGCATTGGGGTCTTTAGCAGTGGGAGGAAACTGGAGTTTATATAAGCACTTTGGCACGTTACTGCATCCTATTCACTTACATTTGTAATACTGATCTTCTCTTGAATAAAATACTGATTAAACCAGAACGGATAGAGATAAATTATCTCAAAGTCATTTAGTAAATGAACTGAAAATACACTGAATACATTTCTTTAAAACAGAATTACCGTTTATTACTCGGCAACGTTTCAACTCGAATTGGGTCCTGTGTATAGGACAACGATGTTTACAACCACATAAATATATTTTGTAAGGAAGTGCTAGTAGATGCGCACTGGGGACCTTGTTACTTTTAACGGATAATAATTAATAATGCATTAGTAAAGCTAATGACTGTCCCAATGGGGTCTGTGTGAAATTGAGCAGGAAGTTTGCGTTTTTTTATGGGTTTATAGTTTTAATCTCATTAAGATAAATAAAATAATTTATTTTTACAATATTATATTAATCTCCAGTTTTAACTTCAATCAGGATTCTTGCTCTAATGACATCAACCCTACCTCTTCCTCGGATATCACCGTTTCACGTGGCATAACATCTCTAGAGAAGATAATTAATACTACATATATGACAAGACCTGAAAGATAAAACAATTGAACATAATTAGTAAAGGCAATATTTCCTTTACTTTCCCAGAGGAGGGTGGACGAGAGAATGAGAGTGGTGGTGGTAGAAAGAGAGAGAGAGAAAGAGAGAGAGAGAAAGAGAGAGAGAGAGAGAGAGGCTAGCAGACAACGGGGTCGAAGCAGGGACTGGCTAGTGATAATATATCTTGCTTAACATATAAATAATACACCTGCAAAAAAAACCAACACAAACGACAAAATTAAAAATGAGAAACTTCAATGATGTTTGTTGAAGCAACTAAGCGTCCAGCATGGTTCTGATTGTATTTACAAGGAGGTCCACTAACACAAATACACCACATCTAAACAGAACAAAGTTAAAGATGCATTATGCAAAAGACAAATCTTCCTATTACAGGTTTGTTTTTGGCTTCAAATGTTATATAAACAATTATTGAAACATTTATTAACACGACAGGCCCGTAATCAACTTTCTGGGTCACTGGATGGCTCCAACTTAGCAGATTATAACACAGTCGCCATTTAAAAGTTTAATAATAAAATAGATAACCGAGACCTAGTCCCGACTTTCAAGTACCGTTGCTACGAAAATAAACAATCTAAGTAACATCTTCAAACACTTTATAACTTCGCTCAGAACAAAGTAGTTGGAATTAAATTTTCAATATATTCATTTTTCATTATCTATTTTCAAAGTATGATAGTAAGAACGACCAGCTCTTTATCTGCAACTTTTACAAATATTAAGCATATAGCTGTAAAGATGTTTATTTATGCGATTCTGTTGTATTCAATCAGTATTCTTCGATACATCCGGTAAACACGGTCATTTACACAGATAAAGATATACGCTTTTGTGGTTATTCGAATATTGAATACCATATTTGTATACCATGTTTCCACTTTAACAAACATAAAAGACTATATAAATATTTATTCACTTAAAGATACAATATGGGAGATTAAATAAAGATAGTTGGCAGTTCTCACTATAATAGTTAAAAAATAGACAACGTAAAGGGAATTTGCTGAATTTTCGGCCTAGCCTCGAACATCATTACTAAAGTCGGTACGATAAAAAACATAGTCTCGATTATCTATTTCATGATTAAATCATGAATGAAAGTTGAGTAGCAAATCGGATCCTAATCCAGTAAATATCGCAGGCTAGCGATGACATCTAGAGCTGATTATGGCCTGGATAAGTTAATTAATGTCTAATCAATAATTTAGATAATATTTCAGGCCTAAAGAAAGACCTGAAATAGACAGATTTAGCTCTTGCATAATGTATGTTTAAGGAAAGTTCAGAATTGTATGGTATCCATGATCAATATTTCAAGTCCCTTCACAATCCTTTATTTTCCTTTAAACTAGAAAACACATTTATATGCTAAATACGAAAATACATTAATAGTTTCAAAAATCTATGTTAGATCGTTATTTTAAAAAATAACATTACGCCAAAATCAATATCAGATGTTCTTCAGCACAAAATCAGCTCTTGCATAATGTATGTTTAAGAAACTCCAATTAATATTGATTTATCATAGGATGTAAATTGGCTATATTTACCTATGAATATTAAAACAATAAATGTTATTAAACCATTTAGGTCAATGGAGTAGACTAATAACATCATATTCATTGCTATTATTATAACTGGAAGAAAGGGAACAAACGGCACCTGCAATAAATAAACAAAACAAAATAATACGAGACATTAAATAAAATTGATATAAAATAATACAAATTTAATAGAGCAAGTTCTTTGATTTATGTGTTATTGCGATTAGGCGTGGGTTATGCCATTAAAGTTTTGTTTGAAAAGATTAAGCGACAACCCACAGGTGTACTAAATTTAGTAAATTCATTTTCGGCACACAGTTTCGACATACGAACACGATCTGATTAAAACACAGATCCTATTTCGTTTCGTTTATTATAGTTCAAAACGAAATATAGATCTGTAGTTTAATCACATCGGACATTGGAACACACGGAATAATCAACGGATATAACCCAATAATCAAATCCATATGAGCAGCCATTAACCAATATATTATAACAAAATAGATGGGGTCTTTTCAACTATGAGAAACCGGGATACCCAGAGAAAATCCACTAAGTTAGACAAACAGCCTAACTGGAATCAATGGCTACTCGACCATCATATCCACTCTCAAATCTAAAATGTATAAAGGACAATCAATTCAAGACAACTTCTTACCTTAAAACTATCGCCAGTCGGTGGTTTCAGTTTTAATTTTATTATAAAACTAATACCAACTATCAATAGCGTAAACAAGATCACAGTACACAGTGCTATAATATTAGGTTGGGAGGATAAAACAGGTGTCCTTTGTATCAGCAAAGCAACCATCAAGGATATTACAACCAGAAAAAATATTAAAAATCCTACACTGAATTTATCTATTATTTTAGATATCTGACATTTTGATATCATTGTCTTTCTTTCAGTGTCATCCACAGCTGATGGATCTGAAGTCCTTGACCGTAAGATTACTATATTAGAACTTATTATGATGTTGATCACAAAAAGAGTCAGAACGTTGAACTGAACTAAGTCTGCTATATCCAAAAACAACGAAGATAACGCCACAAAAATCCCAATAGACATTACACCGACCAGAGGAACTTGAGTCTTTTTGTGGACCACACCAAACACCTTCAAGAATAATCCATCATTCGCCATGCAGTATGCGTGTCGGGAAGTACTGTACAAGTTCAACAAGCTCAGGTTACTGATACCCAAAACAGGCCCAATAGTCACCACATACTTCGCCCACTGTATATTGTTGAGCGCAAAAGCCGATGGAATAGGTGCTTTAGTATCGATGAGGTAAACGGGTGCCAGCATGATCAAGGAGAACGATGATCCTGCATACAGAAGAGTCACAATAATCAGCTCGAAAAGTATTGCTCTGGGTATAGATTTTAGTGGAGTCTTCGATTCTTCTGCGGACAAACAGATAACGTCAAATCCTTGGAAAGCATAGAAACAGGCCGACGTCGCCACAATCACTCCCTTAACACCAAACGGGAAAAATCCCCCGTGATCCTTATTTATGACATTTTCAATGTTTCCAAAAATAAAACCCATCATTGTAACGAAAAGGAGAACAGAGATAGAGACCATAGAAAGAACAAAGTTCACCTTAGCCGAGGCATGGATACCCAAAGACACTATCACAAGTACGGTAAGTTCAAAACAAAACGCTACAAGATCAAGGGAGTGACTAAATGGCGGCCCTAAGTTCATAGTTCCAAATACACCAATCGTTTTATTATGAATAGCGCCGTCGAATAAAGAATCAAAATATCCACTCCAAGCTCTACAACCTATGGCCCCAGACGTCAAGTAGCCTGAAGTTAAAAAAAAAAGATAAGTAACTGTTAATTATTGAAGAACATAAAATGAACTTGGTGTTTTGCCGCGCATTAATAACATGGTTTTGTAAATGTTTTAAGACCCAATACAATGCCACTTCTCGTTGTCTAGGTTAAAGCTGCCACATTACCCGTTCTTCATAAGCAAGAACTAAATAACAGTGACGACAAGGGTTAGTGTCTCGAGAAGGTGCCGGAAGATGATGAGTAAGAAGTACTAAACTGGCATCATGTACTTGTCTTGCTGGACCATCAGCTGGAGGTTAAAATCAAAACGTCCTCTGGTGATATCAAAAGCAGGCACTAGTCTGGGAGACGAATATATAAAAATATAACATCTTACCTAACAAAATGAGCCATCCAACGAGAAACGCCATTATTTCACTCATACTCTCATAAACATAAGTATAGGAGCCACCGGTCTTGGGAATTCGGGATCCAAATTCCACAAAACATAGGGCATTCATCAAAGTAACAATTCCCGCCAGTATAAACGATATCAGCATACTAGGTCCTGAAATGAAAATTAAGTCACAATGGATTAAAAACTGATAGCATGAATTCTGTTAAAATTATCCGAGTCAATGTTCGGCAATAAGAAAATTTGTATTCGTTGATAGCGTCTTCGATATCCAATTCCACGCGAATGTGTACACGGGTGGACCTCGTACATTTTTCATTCAATTCGAACGACTGAGTATACCCTCCTTGCCAGATTAACAGCTGCAGAACCGGGCAACAAAAATCCCAAAGGTTCTTCTTGGCCCACGCTGGAATTCGAAATCGCGATATTGAAGACGAGAAGCCAATGCCCTAACATACGACTACTGTGGCCACCTCGACAACACAGTCCATCATCATAGACTGATTATCGAAATTATTGGATAAAAGATAACCATTATTACCCCGGTAGCACCACCCGACATTGCTGTCGTCCTTCTCGACTCTCTGGCGATGTCTCAAAAAAGTAAAACTAAACAAACTTGCAACTGAATACATATAACATCCAGTTTGGAAACATACCTGCATATTCTTTAGCTGCCACGCCCACTAACACATATATACCCACACCCACAGTTGCTCCAACTCCCATAAAGGTCAGATGAAAGGTGGAGAGATAGCGATTTAATGCAGTGGTGGTATCACTACTCTCAATAGTCTTTCTCCTGGTCATTCTGTACCACAGATAACCACATCTCTGGCTCATATTTAAACACGTCATGGTTGCGGATATCATCAATGGATTACCCAGTAACAGACGTCTCTGAATATATAAACATATATATCTTTACAATTAAAGTGGCAAGACATGGAATTAGATAAAACAGGATTTCATAGCCCTAATTTAATGCACTAAACAGGCTAAGGCAAACGGGCCCATGGTTAATGAGTTAACGTCATACTCACTCATCCACCGTGGCTCCCAAATGACAACAGTCTATAATAAAGCACAAATACAGAGAGTAAGACATCACACAATCAAGCAACATATTTACCAATTGTTCATTTCGATCAATATAAAGTTATAGCATTTTGGTGTTTAGAATAGTTTCATTGATTTAAATACATTGATTAACCTAAATTATTATATAAACAGTATATTTGTATTTCCTTTTGATAAATGTAAATAATTCTTGGCCATCTGCCATGGTATCTCTCTTGCATCAGGATGAATAATCATCGATTTGATTATTGAGTATAACCGTGTGGGATGAGAATAACCGCCAGGTGTTTGTAGGGATGCACTGGGCAGTAAATGGTATTTTAAATGATATATTATTATTTATAGTGTCTATGTATTTTGTATGTAACATTGTCTTGCTTGGTGGTTTGTCTTTTTGGTTAATAATTATTGTTACGTGTGATTTTGTTACTATTAAACAAACATAGTTTAGAGGTATAAGATCAACTGGCTATTAAGTTGTTAACCCGTCACCACTTTTCAAGCCGTCATTGGGGTACGACTTTAATCCCATCTATTGTTTTTGTTGATTTATTATATTGTTAACCCTTTATGCATTGTTCATCTATCGACATGTCAGTTTTAATTAAAACTTTTGCTTTTATCCTATTATCTTATTTTCCTTAAATATAACAAAATTTGCACAATGAAGACAGTCACTAGTTAGGATCCCTTACTAAGTGCAGTAACTGGTCTGTCAGTACTGTATGACGATATATGTATATTTATGTTCCGGTATATTAAAGAATTGAAGAATCATTTAAGTGGTTAATTAAAAAAATAATAATTATATTAGCGATTGCTGATTATAATATCACACCATTATGATAGTAATACTACTTTTTACATCCGGTTGTGTAATGACAACAGACGGTACATTACATGTAGAATAATACAGAATGATTTAATTTTGAGATATCTGAAGAATCTGGCTCGGTGTCCCTTGAAGGATATCTTAATGGGTTCATGTATAACTTAGGTTCATTCACGGGTTTTTCACGAATTCAAATTATCCGCCCTTGATACTTGTGGTATTTTATTTGGAACTAAGAGCCGAATCGGTGTGGTGAACGTGAACGATGACGCTAAGACTGGTATGTGAACCGTTTTTGATTGGTTCGTAGAATTAAACTACGATCAAGGACAGATAATTTAAATTCGTGAATGAACCCAGGGTATAGTGGAGTAGAACGGAACGATGCCACTGGGAATGCCGAGGACGACTTGTCATGAATAACGCTAGAATGGCTGGCAAGAAATATATACTTGAATTGGCAGATCATTTCAGTAAATAACACGTTTCAGATATCAAACATTTGATTTCTGGTTGATCAGGTTGTCTAACGCCTGTACACTGTCACTGAGTCAAGTAGCATGGTGTCTCTATCCCAAGCTTGTACGTCATAGGGAGCAGGGTTACCTTCCCAAAATCATGGCTTTATCCTACCCAAATTATTGAAATAAAATTGTACCACTCGGTCAATTTCACAGCCAGCCAGTCAAGCCTGCAAATATGACGGAAACGAGATCCCAGCCATATAACAAGCTTCGAGTTATTATTGATATATATATATATTATTGATAGGTTGTTATAATCTTTTTGTCGTTCGGTAAATTTTATGATTTCAAAGACTGTAAAATCGTACTTTTGTCCAAAATACCCGGAAATAGGATATATTTCTCGAAAGTTGCAAGTTTTGTCTAAAAAGTATTATCATTGCACGCAATATGTTCTAATTATTGATTTTAATCTATTTCATTGAATTAATGTTGCTGTGGATGTGGCATTATCTCTTTTCGCTGATTTAATATATACTAACTGGCTCATTATAATATTAATACTAACACAAGGTACAATTTTATGGATACACAATTACTGAGTTTGATACTAAGCGACGTTTCAACGAGGATACTCACATATTTGTATCATTTGCTTGATAAAGACGAGAGTTTCCTCGTTGAAACGTGGCTTAGTGTTAAATTCAGTAATTGTTTATCCATAAAATTGTACCTTGTGTTAATATGTTCAATTACTAAATGCCAATCAAAGAAGATAATATCAATATATACACATGAACACTTCTTCTTTATTAGAGAATTGGGACGGGCTGTGAATTAATTTGACTCTTCTACGGTATTTTGGTCTAGTAGATTTGGGCCTTGGCGAATACCTTTAGAACTGTTATAAACATAAAAAATATCCGTGTGTCTAGGAAATGTTGTTTCTCATGTGATTGCACAATGACGAAGCTATGTTTTCCGCGTTCATTTACATTTTATCTATCTTTAAGCATAGATTGATTTTGTGCTGAAGAACAGCTGATATTGATTTTCATAATCGTAATGTTATTTTTTAAGATATCGATCCAACATGGATTTTTGAAACTGTTAATGTATTTTCGTATTTAGCATACAAATATGTTTTCTAGTTTAAAGGAAGATAAAGGTTTGTGGAGGGACTTTAATTATTGATCATGGGTACCATACAATTCTGAACTTTCCTTAACTAGAGAGCAATGTTATAGCAGATACCCCCTCCCCTAACATAGCAAGGCTTTGTTTAGGAGAAAATTCTGACAGATATTGATATCGTATAATCGGGAACTCTTGAACAATGCTATAGAAATGAAATGAAATGTGGTTTAACGTCCTACTATTCTGCGCCGACTGGGGTAATGAAGACGGGCATAAGCCATTCAGTGTGTTATGAGGCAAATTTTGCCCGGACAGCAGCGCTGCGCCTACTCTTATATTGAATTCTAACTACCAAGGGATCTTTTACGTGAACGCCAATGTGTACACGGGATCTTATGTTTTCGTCCCATCCGAACGACTAGACAGCTATCCTTGAAAGGCCCGCCGCCCTGCATCACTGGTGAAACCACGCTTGAAAATCCTTATGAACTTACTCCACCAACGCCGGGAGCGAACCTGTGACCTAGACGCTAACGAGCCAGTGTCTTACAAACTTAGCAACCGCGACTCCTACCAATGTTATAAAAGCCCCCCCCCCCCATGGATACCGCATAATTGAAGCTATAGCAGCGTCCTACCCTGTATGCTAATACAGGTACATGTAAATTGTTCTGTTTAATTGACTATAAAGAGAGTTTAGATAAAACAGTAACCCATATTATTATAATAATAGTGTAATATGATAAGAGCACAATATTAAATCTATAAGTGCCAGCTGTTAGAAGACATTAAGTAGCGCCGGACTAGACTAAAGGGTCATATATTATAGCTCTTCACTTTCATTCGTTGTCAGGATTTTCCAATAGGTATGGGTAGGGGAATAGCCTCCTGCAATCAACATACGGGTTTTAAAACACAATCAACAGAAATAATAACACCTTAGCATCGAATCAAACATGTTGAAATTAGCTCATAAAACTTCAAGGTTACGACTACATGTTGATTCACACCGATCAATGTTGTATGGTATATTGCCTTCGTTTTATACACACCATATGTGATAATATTGATTAAAATTCAAATGAATATGACACGCAATACATAATCAGAATCAGAATCAGGCCTATTAATAACCAAAGTTAGTTATATAGGTTAATACCGTGTATTAGTAGACTGATAGATTTACTAAATGAAATGGGGTTTAATGTCCTACTGTTCTGCTCCTAAACTGGGCTAATGAAGACGGGCATACGCCATACAGTGTGCTATGAGGGAAATTTTGCCCGGACAACGGCGCTACGGCCTACTCTTATATCGAATTCCAACTGCCAAGGGATCTTTTACGTGCACGCCAATATGCACACGCGACCTCGGTTTTTCGTCCCATCCGAACGAATAGACAGCTGTCCTTGTCAGGCCCTCCGTCCTGCATCACTGACAAGGGGAAACCACGCCGGAAAATCTGGATAAACTTTCTCGGCCATTGCAGGGATCGAACACCCGACCTCGATAGATTTACTACTAGCATTACTCTCTAATAGTTTGGAATACATCATTTTGGTATTTAATGTCGATTCGTATCTTTAAACCCGTACTCCTCTAAATGATATAGCCGTGAGAAAAATTGACTTTTTGCCTAAAAGTAGGACGTTATACCCCATTTAAGTAGAACGTTTCAGTCTGGCAAATTTTACTGTGGTATGTTTAATTTACGTTTGATTGCAAATTTATTATATGGGTGATAAGAAACCCAAATACAGAAGCACTGGTTGGAATTTGATTCTCAAACCATGTGTCCCACTCGACACAAAGTAGGTTATTTCAGGACTAACATAGGGATTGTAGCTTTGGGAGGAAACCGGAGAACACGGAGGAAACCTACCAGGTAGGACAGGCGATCCAGCTATCCATATGACTCGACTCAATGATACACTTTGCGATCTAAGATAGGATGACATATCTTAGTACTTACAGCAATGGCGAATGTCAACCAAGTTTGTTTAGCTAAAAGGGTGATCCTGCTTGTAACACGACAATAGACAAACTACTGAGTCGAGGGGCGATAACTTATGCTGGCATTAGAAGTCGTCGATACGGGACATGTGGCCACCCGTTTAATAACAGTCTGCACTGTTTATTTATGCGCAATCATACAATATTTAATAGCTATATACACGAACAGGTTATTAAATGTCCCGGAAAAGAACGTACACCATAAATCAAGGTGTTGTACCGTTCGATCAAACTTTTAAAACACTAATTAAGGACTACCCACACATAATCTACCTGTAGACCTGTATACTACTTGTTTACTTACTAATACTCACAGACTTTCACTTGGTGCACAAACTAATCTTAACAATCCTGCTTAAAATTTTTCTCAAATGTTTGTCAGCCATTTTGTAAACGGTCGTTCAACCTTGTGTCGTATAGTACGTCACATGCCACCAACCAAGTAAATATAATATAAACCAAAGGAAGAGATCTAAGTGTTAGTTGTACATGTATAACAATATTTACCATCATACTACCGCGTGAGTTGGCTGTCTATCGATGCATGAAGTCCCAGTGGTCATAGTATTCAGGTATCGGCCACCTTTCTACTTTAATACGTCTCATAACACCGAGACAGGGTCACAGCTGTGTGATACTTGGCGATTTATTATTACCTTGGGCTTTTGGGCTTAAAGCTATAACACACAGTGTGTCTTTAGTAAGAATGGACAATAAAGAAATACAAGTCGATTAAAGAAAAAAACAATAGCACGTCAAATCAATATTGATTAAAGGGAACCAACTCCAGTTGACATTGTATTGATGGATTTATTTTGATTGCAGTCAATACGATTCCCTGTCTCTGACCACAAAGTTTCATAGACAATGAAAATGAAATTAAATGGGAATTTTTATTAACGTCCCACGTTTCTCGGTTGGTTGGCACGTGCGCACTGTATCCTAAGGCCTGCCATTGAGTCAACTAGCGTAGTTTCGATTCCCCGGTTGTACGTGGCAAGGAGTAGGGTCGCCGGTCCAACCTCGTGGGTTTTCTCCGGGTCCCCCGATTTCCTTCCACTGCTAAAGAACCCTAGGCGCAAGATAATTATTGAAATAAATTTGAACCATATGTTAGTCCCGAAATGACCTACATGTAGTTTGTGTCGAGAGGACGTTAAACCACATCTCTCTCTCTCTCTCTCTCTCTCTCTCCTCCAACTGGGCCAATGAAGACTGGCAAACGGCATTTAGTATGCTATTTGTTCGGACAGCAATTGAATTCCAACTGTCAAGACTTCATAAAAATAATCCTTTAGTGGCATTTAGCAATTGGAAACATAACAAGACTGACACAGTTATATGGGGCAACAATCACTGGTTTATTATACACAAGCACGACGTTTCGATAAGTATTCTGTTGGCAAGACTTCGTTTACGTGCACGCCAAAATGTACACAGGACCATTTTTTCGTACTATCCGAACGCCCAGACGCTTTTCTTATCCAAGTCCTCTGTCTTGCACCTCTGGCAAGGGGAAAACATGCCGGATATACCGAGGGACTTTCTAGGGCAACACCTGGGTGAAACCCGGGACCCCCGGCTAGTGGGTCAGCGCCTTACCCACTGAGTCAGCACGGCTCCCAAAATGAAATTTGACTTACTTTTCTGTATTAATTGGGCTAATGAAGACGCCGTCATACAACAGAACATATCATATACCCACCCTTTAAACCGCCCGTTTCTCTATGTTGCTTATGTGGTGGATATTGAAAACCTTGAAGTTGCTTTTCCTGAGTTACCTTAAAAGGCCAATTTAGACAATATTTATTTCCAATGCTAAACCGGCCAATCACATTCAGTTCCTAGGTCAAATGGGAAGACCAAATCTGGACGTGTTCGACTACTCCTATGTCTCAGGTATGTATGCTAGAAATTTTGCTGGCGTGGACTTTATTACAATAGGTTGTGTCTGTCAATGGACAAGGCAGGGCACTCCAAAAGAGCATTTTTCAATATTTAAATATTTATCTTTTAATTTCAAAGTGGGTATCGAAATGAAGTAGGATCCTACTGTTCTACCCCGACTGGGCTAATAAAGACGGACATACATGCATACATCATACAGTGTGCTGTGGGGGACAGCGGCTACACGGCCTACTCTTATATTGAATTCCAACTGCCAAGGAATTTGTTATGTGCACGCGAATATGTACACGGGACATCGGTTTTTCCTCCAATCGTTAGCGAGCCAACGTCTTACTTACTGAGCCACCGTGGCTCCCCATAGTAGGTATTATCTGACTATTAAAAGACACAACAATTCTGCTCTGCCCTTGTGTCCTTTGCATTTATTTGATACCAAAAGCACACTCGGATTATTAATACGATTTCGAGTGATTAATATTTTTAGCTCCACAAAATGCTAAAGGTGTATTAAAATTCAAGAGGCCAACGAGATTATTCAAACAATTCAACGAATAAAAAGGTTTACCCATTCCATCAAGGGAAGTAACTGAGGTGCACATAATTGTTGGGATAGCTATGTGACACTGATCGATAATATTTTGAACGAATTTAAGTGAATGTGGAACAAGTAGAAAAATAGATTAAAATGGTACAACTAAAAATAAAGATTATTAAATTAAATAGCAAACGAAAAACATGTACATACATTCTTTAGACATAAATTAATCAAAATTTTACAAAAATTAGTTCATTACAAAAAGAAACCCAATATTAAATGATAATTACTTTTTAATTTTAACACAAGTACCTTTATTAACGATGCATTATGTAAGATTTAGCTAAAGAGCTGACTGTTCTAGTTATAATAATTCAAAAATGAATAATGAAAATTGAATGTATAGAAAATTTCGTTCAAAATATGAATGACTAAGTCTAGATTATCCATTTTTCAATTAAATTATTAAATGGTGATCGTGCCTCAATCCATTTAAATCTCACCCATCCGATGTTCTAGAGTTGATTATAGGATTTTCATTTATAAAACAGTTGAGGCCAAAAGAAAGACCAGCAATAAGCAGATTTAGCACTTGTATAATGCATCTTTAAATAAATATAAAAGCTAACTATAATAAAACAATACAAGTGGTAAAACACAGGCTAACTAAGCTAAATACTAAAATTCAATAATCAACCCATCTTAACAATTTGTTTTGCAGACTTGCAGAAATTAGTTCATTGTTGTGCAATATGCATAGTTCAGGATTGTGCCATTCTTTCCTTTTCAAGTCGATTGTGTACAGGTTTTTTTTTCAAAGAGAGTCGAGCCACAGAAGAAGAACAAGAACAACCAGATGAGTGGTGCCTTGGATCCAGTTCCTGTTCCACAAATAAACGTGTCTTAACAGAAAGTTGACGAAATGAAATGGACTTTAACGTCCTACCATTCTGCTCCTACTGTGTTAATGAAGACGGAGATACGCCATATTGTGTGCTACGAGGGGAATTTTACCCGGGCAGCGGCAATACGGCCTACTCTTATATCGAATTCCAACTCCCAGGGAATCTTTTACGTGCACGCCAATGTATACAACCGTCCTCGGTTTTTCGTATCATCCGAACGACTAGACAGCTGTTCTTGTCAGGCCCTCCACTGACAGTGACAAGGGGAAACCACTCCGTAAAATCCCGATGAACTTTCTCGGCCAATGCAGGAAAGTTGACATAGTGATACTTTTTGCAGTTTAGATAACTTCTGAAATGTCCACATTCTTGTGTTCATAGATAAAATTAGCTTCTGTTCTTTTTGACCTCTTTTTTCCGTCTGTTTACCCATGAAGGAAAATAACTTTATCTAAGGATAACGTAATTGATTTGGCACGAAAAATCGAGATCCCGTGTACAAGTTGGCATGTACGTAAAATTTTAAAAACAAGAAATAAAAATAAATTTAGAAATATTGCGCGTTAAAAAGGGCAAAAAAGATATGCACTTAAGAAAGGGCAAAAAATGATATACAACCGCGATCTCTAATACATCCTTTCTTCTAAAATCAGACAGGAAATAGTGTTTAATCGGAAGTTGTTTTTTTTGATGCGTATAAACCGACAGTTTCATAGTTTAAGAGCACTAAGATTTGTAAATATGTTGAGAAAGAAGGTAGTCTATTAATTTAATGCAAAAGACACGGAGTAAATATTTGTTTAGAAATAGCTGCACTAACCCTAAGTCTGGCTGTCTTGAATCAGTCCGTTAGCCCCATTAATTCGATTTAAAGGAGCTAAATTGCTAATATTTTGGGACCTAGAAATTGACACAAATGGGTCGCAACGCATATAATAATGTAATCTGATTGTATTTAAACTGATTTACATTCAATCGTTTCCGTCTTTAATCTAATTTCAAATCAGTTATGTTCGGCGAAATACGCGAGAAGTTTCAATCGAATGGCAATCGCTAGCGCCTGGTTATTCCAGTCTACAGCGGTAGTATTTATTGCGCATGCTTCCCAGATAAGAATACGGGTAACCGTTTTACATGACTTGTGGATTATGTCTAGCCTCGTTCTTCGAGCCCCTTGTTACAAATGGCGCTGAAAAAATGTCTTAAATATTAGATATCAGAAGCCATATTTTCCCGGTAAGATCACAACATCAATGTTGATTTAAATTGACAAATAATTCGTGTTTTTCCATTTCGAAGACTTTGGATGATATTGAGTTAAAGACTTAGCTACTTTAAGACATTCTACAATCAGACTTGGCTATCTCCATCGTACGATTTTACCTCTACATCTGTGCACATTAATATACTGTTTGAAGTTTTCGAGCCGATTGAGGAGGTCGGAATTTCCCATACGCCCAGTTATATACTACCAGAGATAGGTAACTGTAACCCTAACTGAGAATCTCCAATAGATAAATTTTCCCTTAACACTAACCAAGAATTTCCGTTAGATGATTGTCCCCTAACCAAGACGCCCCGATTGATGGGTTTTCCCCTAATCCTAGCCAATAATTTCCAACAGATAAATTTTCCCTTAACTCTAATCAAGAATCTCCCACGGATAAATTTCCCCTTAACCCTAGCCGAGAAGTTCCGATAGATAAATTTTCCCCTAACCAAGAATTCCCGATTGTTGAGTTTTCCCCTAACCCAAGCCAATAACTTCCAATAAATTTTTTCTAATCCTCACCCTCACCCAGAATTCCCTAATGATGTAATGATGAATTTTCCCTCAACCCCAGACAGGAATTTCAATTAGATAAAAAAATTTCCACTAACCCTAAGAATTCCCGATTGATGAGTTTTCCCATGAAACTAACAAAACTAACCGAGATTTCCCGTTTGATGAGTTTTCCCTTAAGACTATCCAAGAATTCCCGATTGATGAATTTTCCGTATGCAAAAGGACTTACTAATCCGCTGCTAAATATTTACTTTGTTCTACAAATTGCCCTGCTTAATTTGTCTTGGGAGCATACAATCAAAGAGTTCGCAGACGGCAACACACCAAACCCCTGATCGCCAATGTATAATGTTATTTCAAAACAATTACATTCCATTTCTGGGCGAAAGTGGTAATATCTCTTTAAATAGACCACGTAACAATAAAGGACAAATGAAATCTATTACATGAAACTTGATCCATATTGGTTCATAGTTCGAGGTAGAATGAGGAATCGTCGAGTATCTTAACATAACGTCGTTAACATAGTTGCCATGTCGGGTACATCGACACATTGATCACTAGCCCTCCAAACATGCAAAACGCGTCACAGGCCAATACGACAGTTTTCCAGGTTACGACCGGGAATTTCATTTTGAATTGAGTCAGGTGTACGCAAGTACAACAAAACACTACATTTGTTATATCTAAAGGAACAGATGATTTGTACATGGAGTTCAAAAGCTGAAGCTAAAACAGATGACAGATACACCAAAGGAGCAGATAGTAGTACATTTCCACCATGGTGTTGGCCGTGAAGAGTCTTCAGACACTAGCATGCAAAGTGGTGCTTCGTCTATCGGATGGAACAAAAAAATCAAGCCCCCCCCCCCACGCCGTGTACATTTTGGAGTGTCGAGGTGCACCCGTGTATACATTGGCACGGCACACACCTGCCCCAAATAATTTGCTATAGGTCCGATTCTTAGCATCTCTAGAGGATAAATATCGGCCCGTTTGATATATTTCCGGAAGAACTTTAATTTCGGAAATAAGAATCTAAAATTGTTTGTTTACGATTATTAGATAGATTTACAGTTTGATAGTGGTCTGGTTCGTTAGAAAATAAATTAATGCTTCTTTGTCAGCAACTGGAACCATAAATAAAACAGTCTGAACGTGTCACTTTTTGAATGCATATAAAACAAATCTCCACCATTTGTAAATTTGATTAACGGTATTATGTTTTTTACACGTTTTTGACAGAAGTCGCCAGTAACCCTTGTTTTCTATATCCTGGTAATCATTTACATATTTGCTTTGTGAAATTGCAAATGAGGTTCTCACAGAACGGTGCTGTTTGGCAATCGCGGAGAACGTAAAGGCAAACAGAAAGACACTATTACTATTATTCATTTTACAGCAATACGCTTGGTAGGTGGTCAGATATACAACATAGACTTACACACACAGAGAGCTTTCTAAACATTTTAGGGTATTGTAATGTATTGTGTGGTTTTGTATTATTAAAGCGAATTTTTTTTCGTTCAAAAACCTGTGACGCAAATGAAATGAAATGTAGGGCGGTATTGTATTATTAAAGCGATTGTAATGCAGATTAATGAGTGTTAACATCACACTTTTCTAAACCAACCGGAATAAAGAAGACGGGTTCAGGATAGATATACAAATGTTGATTGTTTATTATTTCTTGTATACAGAGACTTTATCAAAGTAGACGATGATAATACTACATAACTCACCAAAATACTGGAAAAAGACAGAATCTTGCTTTGTACCTGTCTTATTTCAAATTGTTGCAATTAAGCATGCACGGTTTGGATGTTTTTTGTGTTGAGTTTTTCATCCAGTATCTAAGTGTTCTAAAATCACTTTTTGTTTATGTTTTTTTTATAGATGAAACAAAACATTGTCCCATGTAAAAGAAAATATACGAATAGACAAGAACCGATAAAGAATGAAGTTGAACGTTTGGTCATCACAGTTTTGTCCCGATCGGTCAAACACCAACTGACAAGTTTGTTTTTTTTACCACCGAAATTACTACACACTTTCCTTGTAATTCCTTCAGCAGGGGACTCAAATGAAACATCATCAGTTTCGTATCTGTTTGGTTACCTGTTTTTACATGGACCCCATTTTATTACAGCTCAGAATCGATGTATCTTAAGTTTGTTTTCCGCTGTCTTTATTTTATCTTCTGCTGACGTGCTTTTTACCAACCGGAATGTTTATTTTTAGTATAAACCTGTGATTTGGAGTGGTAGTTCTTATTTGCATATGGTTATATAGCTTTTTACTTATCTTATTTGCTATAGGAAATGGAATAGGGTTTAACGTCCTACTGTTCTACACCAACTAGATTAATGAAGACGGACATACGCCATGCAGTGTGCTATGAGGGAAATTTTATCCGGACAGTGGGATAACGGTCTACTCTTTACCCGATTCAGACTATCGTGGGTTATTGTACGTGACCGCTAGCGTTCATATCCTACTCGATCAAATGAACGTTGCCAGGCCCGCTAACTGGCATTTTTGGGTTCGTTGATAAGTGTTTTGTTGATAATGTATCATTTCAGTTTAAAATAAAATTAAGTTCAAGCTCTCTTTTATGTAAATGAAAAAATTTAATCTAGAGTTGAGTGTCTTAAAAAATCGATGAGTCTCATATGTTTACGTTCTAGAATCTACCTTCTATAGCTATAAATAAATCATGGTCCCGCCAATCTTGTCCATATTATTATATCCAGGGGTGGATTGGGCCATCGGGCGATCGCCCGAGTGCCGGTCGGACAAAATATGAAAAAAATAATTTTGTCAAATTCGGCTAAAAAACCTTTTTCTGCTGAACATTATATGTGGGGGGGGGGGGTATTGGACCGGCCATGGAGCAATGATGATCATGTTGTATGTGGCCGATGGCTTTAACGGGCCGCCATGCCATCACTGGAGTCTGGAATGGGCTGGTATAATAGACTTTCAGGGCCGGGTGTGCTGGGTGTGGGCCGGAATTCGGAATCCTGCAATGGGGATTTCGAATTTCATCCGGAAATTTCATCGGATTCACCCGACACTGTTGTGATGTCGTGGTAGCTATATTTTGCGTCCAAGATCAATTTTTATTTTTATTTTTATTTCCTCCCGCCGCTCCTGACAAAAATGTCGAGGGTAACGCAATTCTCATAATTAAATTTGTGTGGCCTTATACTCGAATATTCATTATCTGAACTAATGCTATGTTCATTAATCAATATGTAGTGTGTCAAATGTTCAGGTTCGGAGTCAGGGTAAAATAATTTACCTGGAACAACAAATCCAAAATTCAAAAAGCAACTTTTATGAATTACACTTTCGTCACTCTGTACCAATGTGTCTCGTGGCCTTCCATCACAGGAGGAATCAACTACCGCTCCCGGCAACAAAAATGGGATATTTTTCAATGAAAATATTCCTACTTATTTAATATTCCTAACTGGTTAATCAAATGGTCAAAAGTTTCTCAACTAGTCCGATTTTTTAACCAGTTAAATTCTCTTAACTCTTGACGATACAGTGATAATACGTTAATTAATAACATGACGATATGATAATTTCACAGGTTGATGGTTGTAAATTACTTGCAGGTCGGGGTTTTGGCCGAAATTAATCGATTGATGAGATATATTATTTGACAGAGCTTATAATCAGATATGCCACCAAATCGCACATATGGGGTTCATTTTTCAAAATTGTCCAAAGGGGAGTGCCCCCGGATCCCCGGCCCGAGCTCCGCTGTCAGTAAAAGGGGCCATCCGACACGGGAGCCCGGGCCGGTTCCCGGTCCCAATCCGCCCCTGATTATATCTTAAGGATTTCTCTATGCAAATAAACATTTACACGTTTGTCAAAATGAGTTTCTCCAATCTTACTTCCTTTATAGTTTTTTTCCCCAACAATTTTGTAACCATATCTGGTCATTGTGACACATTTATGTTTATTCTAAAAAAAATGTTTCTATGTTATGTATTTACAAAACATTCTTGAATAAATCTTCGGTGAAGGTTAACGGTAAAAATAATATACATTACTTTGTATTCTATTTCATTTCTGAATTTTATAACGTTGCTGTTAAGAAGGTGGATTACAGATAACCGGATTTACGTTTGAAACAAAAATTACGATATTTAGATGCCATCAAATAGAGGATACTTTATCTCCCATTTCTTTGTGTGCTTAAACCAAGAAAAGGGTAAGCTTGTATTTTTCTTTACATTTTATATGTGTTAATTTGTTTTTCGGGGTGGAATTCGTTTCATATAATGGAAATCTCTCTACGTTTTCCATAGTGTTTAGATTTAAACGATCTTATTTTCAGCAATCAACGGTTTCAGTTTCAAGAAAACAGAGAAAATATGTAAACATGTCGACTTCCACATTCTATGTTGAAATTAAAATTTACTGGCATTGACACATCAGATTGATTCAATTCGCCATTTTCTGATCGTCTAAGGCGGGAATTATTCAAAGACGCACTCAATATTTTTCTTATTTTGCACCTCTTATATCTCGATAGTTTAACGTGCTTATTAAGAAAATGAGGTTTTTATAATTTTATGTAACATTAACAATACTTTTACATTATAGTAATAAAATATATTTAAACAAAAGAAAGTAAACTTGTAATTTAAACAATATATTTAGAATACCATTCGACACAACTAATTATCCAAATCCATTTACAGACCTCGCTTATATTTTATGTTTTTCAACTAATAAAACAATTTCCATGGCCAGATCACAGAAAATCGAAAATTATCGTTTGTCTACCGGAGACAATCTAAAAAATGCGCTTTTATACCTTTTTTAAACCGGAGGCAAGGATTCTTTTTATTAAAATTTCAATTTTCAATATTGACAAGCGTTAGTTTTGTTTAAGAAACAGTTTAAACAATAAGCCCGTATTTTCAAACAGTGTCTAAAATAATCAGTGATTAGGTCTAATCGGTAACTAGCTCGGTAGAGGTTAATAGTTGACACTGGTTCGACATTCTCAAAGGTTAGTTGAGCTAATTTTTTACTCCAATTTTTCTTAGCGAATAAAATTCATGTTTAACTGTGATTAAAAATTATACTTTTAATCAATGATTAAATATAATCACTGATTAAAGAGGCTGTTAACAGTAATAAAATTTTAGGAAGCGGGTTATAGAAAAGCACAATGTTAGTAAATCAGCAAACTAGCCAAGTAAACTAGAGTACGAAATGTTGGTTCTCGGACAATGAATTTCAGTAGGCTGATATCCTGTAATATTTGTTCTGGTTTTCCAGATTGAATAGAAGCACATGCACAGACTAAATTTAAATTAAAGCGGTGTTTACCTGTTTTCCTTTTGGAAATGTCTTTTTTGAATGCCATCACTACAATAGGAACGTCTCTCGGATTAACATTCAAAATAATCATTATTTGTAATTTCTGTATAAACTTGCAATATCTCTATTCTTTATTTACTTTTTCTCTTTTAAGGTTCTCATAATATTAGACTTTCCCACGATTATAAGTGAGATTATAAACTTCGTGCGCCGATGTCATAGAATTCCGCGAAAAGGAGTCTATGGGAGATAAAACATACATGTTTTAAACGAAAAGTGTAGCTAAACATACGGTACTATTATTGTTATTATACAACACAAAGCGTACATTATTGTTATATAGCCTAATTCATAAGAAAATGAAGTAAAAGATACATCAGATAAAAGCGCTATTAAATATATTTAACTTGCATACGCTTTTAAAAATGTTAACTGTATTATTAAGCAGTGTGGTAATTCCTTCCTGGATTAGTATCGAAAAAAGTGATATTGTTGTGAAAAAAGTTTGTTCAGAAAATAAGAATATCAGGTTTGTGATTTTGGTATTTTTTAATACAATGTATTTATAACGCAAATTTTTCGTTTCGGTTAAATCAAAATATACGTCCATTTTAATTGGCCGAAAGATGTGTGACTAATAGAAATATGGCGGGCGGACAAACTGACCAAACAGTATATTTCGAGGTATTTGAGATAAGCTAATTCAATATTATATCATAACTGCATGTGCATAATTGTGTTTCTGCGTGATTAAATATTCAAAAAATCATTCTTAGGATACAGCCTCGACACCAGTCCGCCCTGAATTGGAATGTTTGTTTTGTGTTCTAGGCGCCATTTTGAAAAAAACTGACATGACCTATATAATACAATCCAGCGATAGTGCAGTCTAATTCCTTTAAAAGGGAATCCGAATTTGTTAATTTTCTGCAATATCACTTCGGTGGAAGCGGGCGTTAAATAAAGCTATTTCACGTTCAAAGACCTACAATAAAATCCAGGTGAATTGGGAAAAAATATTCATGTATTTTCTTGATGAAGAGTAGCTATTACAATTTGTAAATGCCCAGTCATCTTAGACAAATAATAATTCAAACTTCAAATCAGTTGTATTTATTCAAATCATACCATAAAGAATTGTATTTTTCCACTTGTATAATAATAAAAACTTGACTTTTATTATTTTATTTCTTCAGACCAAGAACATGGAAAATTGGTAATTGCCATGGGCAGAAATGATAATAAAAGGCAAGACTTTTAAATACCTAACAAAAACTTAGCAAGGTTAAATATGGAATACCTGACAACTCATCCCAAAGACAACTCATCCCAACACAACTCATCCCAATATAAGACAACTCATCCCAACTTTAAAGACAACTCATCCCAACTTTAAAGAAAACACTCATCCCAAAATAGTTTTGTTTGGTTTAATACATGGGTCGAGATATAAGACCACTCGGACCAAGTTATGACGATTACAAATAAATACCACAGTTGGAATAGCTTGAACTGTGTGGATCTGAACTGCTTCTGTTTGTGTCTTCTCAATTTCCCCTCAGACACCATTTTATCTGGGTTAGTAGCTAACAATGTTAGTAGAAGGTAAAATTGGAGGTTTTCTTATTTTGCCTTATGATTCATTCTTTTATGTCTACTCTCAATATCATTATTAAAACAAATAAAACTAGCACTTATATTTGTTGGGATGAGTTGTCTTATATCTCGATTCATGTTTTAAAGTTGGGATGAGTTGTCTCGTATTGGGATGAGTTGTCTCGTATTGGGATGAGTTTGCTTGGGATGAGTTGTCTTTTGGATGAGTTGTCTGTATACCTTAATATGGTTCTCAGATTTGTTACTGTGTACAGACTGTACAAAACACATTTATACACTTGCTATTACGTTATTTTGCTCACAAAAAAATCGGATGTGTAATCATCAGAAACAGATGTAAACTTCAAATGATCATAGGTATTTGAATAATTGCTTGGTGTGGTTCTAGACTCACATAATGCCATCAAACTGGCCATTTGGTTCAATGTGAAACATGGTGATGCATGTAATTTGTGTTTCAAAATAATACTGTCTGGCCAAATAAAATACTTTCCCCTCTTGCAATCCCATGTAGCCATACATACGAGTCTCAGAATAATATCTATTGTTAAATTATGCTCTTTTCATTTCACCCCCCCCCCCCCCTCCGCACGCTCTCCTTCCCACCCACGACTCAGTGAGTTATTTTACTTTTATGAGACTTGTACATCCTCGGAGAAGTACATCTATTTAGTAATAATACAGGGTAAGACTTTTAACTACCTAGCAAAAACGTAGCAAGGTTTGATATGGTTCTCGGATATGTTACTGTGTACAGACTGTACAAAACACGTTTATACACTTGCTATTACAGCACTGGCCAAATTAATAGCAATTGTTTCTAAAAACGTCGCAGAATGAACTCACTAAAATTGAAGTATGAATAAAATCATACACCGTGAATATGTTGAACTGAATATTCTTACACATAACCATATTGACATCTACTTCACATGGCATGGTTGGTCGACGCAACGCCGTGTATATAGATGAAGTTGCGACAACTGTGAAGCCAGGAATTTCATATGACGTCATGCAAACTTATTTTCTATTTATATGCCCTATTATATTGTTGGATGTCATAGATTTCAGCGAATAAGTGTCTATAGGACATAAAACATACATTTTTTAAACGAAAAGTATAGCTGAACATACTATTATTAGTATTATACAACAAGAAGCGCACATTATTGTTATATAGCCTTATTCTATAAGAAAAACCAAAATAAAAGATACACTAGAAGAAAGTACTATTAAACATATTTAACTTGCATTCGATTTTAAAGGAGCTGAATCGCTAATATTTGGGACCTAGAAATTGTCACAAATGGGTCGCACTAACAGCGACACTTGTTTCAGGCATATTTGTTTCATCGGTGACACGTCTGGTGTCATGTGAATGCAACGACAACAGCCTGGTTGATTGATTTGTTGATTACATTAAAATCGACCACTTTCAGGTTGCTGTATTCACGGCCTGGCAAGGCCGACTTGAAATTTCTAGAAATTTTCTAGGGGAGACAGGCCCAAACAAATCCCCCGACGGTCCGACGGTGCGTTTCACGAGTTCGGCATAAGACGGTGACCTTGAAGTGACGTTGAAAACCATTTAAAAGACATAGTAAAAGCCATCTCTTACGAGATTATCGCTGGTCTTGTCGGAAAATGCTATTTTAAATTTGTCAGTTGTCAGTCATTGTAAAAGAAATGCCCGGCGCCATACATGTGCAAAATACATTTTTTGATTTTTGTCAAATTCGGTTTTCGGCACATTTCGCCTCTATGACCAATTTGTGTTTGAACAATTTAAAAAGAAATTATTTATTCCCCCACCACTAAAACACACTAATTACGAAATATCGCTCTCAGAAACTTCGTGGTTTCTTTTGCAATTTGTTTGGGGTAAGACGTTATCACTCCCCGCCTATGTATAAATAATATCAATCTGTCCACCACACAAATTTAACAGATACAAATGCATGTTATTCCACAGGTAGACAGACAGGGCCTCCTTTGAAGGGACTCAGTGAAGGGAACGCGGTTGGTTTAGAGATTGAGGGGGGGGGGGTGGATGGCTGAATGGTTAGCGTGCGCGCGCTGTATCATAAAGTCTGTCATTGAGTCTGAATAGGCTAGTCGGACAAGAGAGCAAGTTCACCTTGATGTTGACAAATACGTAAGACGATATGGACATCAACTAAAAAGATATGTAATGTGATTCGACTGTAATGTGAAATATGCATTGATAATTAAAATCTCTATTATAATAATAATAATAATAAAAACTTTTTTTAATGAGGCAACATATTTAGTTTGCAAAAAAAAACACTAATCTTCCATAGGTCCCTCCTAAACTACAAAGACATATATACATGTAATATCAGGATAAATTTAAAATCATTAGAAATGCAATAGCATTTTAAAGTGGGAAGTTTGATAAGTCACTCCCAAACTACAAAACATATACATTATACAAGTAGAATATAGGAAGAACACTATAATTACACACAAAATAAAATAGAATGCAGTTGCAAGTTAAAAATAATAAGTATGTCATCAGTTGAATATTATGGTTCCTTCAGTGTGCAAAATAGATGAGTTTTCAGTTTAATCTTAAAATTTTCAACATTTTTACACATCTTTATATCAAAAGGCAGATTGTTCCATAAAAGACATGCAGAATAATGAAAAGTACGTTTCATGGATTCCGTTTTGCATTTTTGAAGAAAAAGAGATTTACTGGTCTGTGAACGGAGCAAGATATCCGTTTTGGAAACAAGAGATTTTTCAATAAAATGGAAATTTAGATAAAGTGGAGTATTAAATGTAATAATTTTGAATGATAAGACAATTTTATTGTAAAGAATCCTCTGTGTAAGGGTAAGCCAACCGAGTTTAGTAAATAAAGAGGTGGACGGAGTTTCAATCGGTGCATCAAGAATAGCTCTTGCTGCCCTCTTTTGTAATTTTAAAATAATGTCTAATCTACTTTTGGTAGCATTTCCCCAAATAATAGAGCAATAATCAAATATTGGTAGTATGTAACTGTTATAAAACAAAATTCTTGTCTCGTAAGGTAAATGATCTTTTATCTTATTTAGGAGAAATATTTTTGATGCTAGTTTTTTAGACATATCTGCTATCTGTGCTTCCCAATTAAGGTCTTGGTCAATTTGAATTCCAAGTAATTTTGCGGTAGTAACCGTCTCAATTTTCTCACCATGGAGTGATAAAGTTAGGTTTTTCTGATTTCTTTTGTGTTTTGTTGAAATCAGCATTGATTTTGTTTTCGAAGGATTGATTACCATCCCATTGTTTTCACACCATTCAGCAACCAAATAGAGATCATTTTGGAGATTTTTGGCGATGGATAAAATATCTTTGTGTGAACAATGCAGGGTACTGTCATCAGCAAACAAATCTATCTGACTTGATTCAATATTGAGTGGGAGATCATTTATAAAAATTAGGAATAGGAGAGGACCCAGGATCGAACCTTGTGGAACCCCGCATTTGACTGTAGTTATTGAGGAGGTAATTGATCCTAAACATACTTTTTGCTTCCGTGAGTCAAGATATGATTCAATCAAAATTTGTGAATTATTATCAAATCGATAAAGATGTAGTTTTTCAATAATAAGCTTATGATCAATGAGATCAAATGCTTTGCTAAAATCAAGATACACTATTCCACTCATCGCACCATTATCGATATCATCAAGCCAATTATCGGTCATTCGGATCAGTGCAGTAGCACATGAATGATTTGATCTAAATCCAGATTGGTAAGCATAAAGAACATTGAAGGTTTCCAAATAAGTTTGAATTTGAGTGCTCAAGTGCCTTTCGAATATTTTTGAAATTGTGGGGAGAATTGAGATTGGCCTATAATTGTTCGGATCATCTTTAGCTCCCTTCTTATGTATAGGAATAATTTTAGCCAGTTTAAGGGCACTGGGGAACATGTTTTGAGAAATACAAAGATTAATGATATATGTCAAACTGCTACAAATTGTATACGCAGACAATTTTAAAATTTTGGGTCCAATACCATCACACCCAATGGCTTTGTTACTATTTAAACTCAATAAATGTTTTAATACCTCTGTGGTAGTAATACAATTAATAGAAAAGTTGTTATTTGGGGGAATCTTATCATTTACGTAATCTGATATCTTTCGTTTGCACTCTTGAGAAAGTGGTGTATTCAAGTTAAACCAACTGTATCTATTTATATTTAAGTCTTACGTCGAGCTGAATAAATTATATGATTTATTGTCATTAAAATATCTATTGGTGGTTAACATTGTGTAACTAAAAACTAAAATTGGATCTTATTATTGCCAATGATATAATGCACCTTGAATTTTTTATCACGAAGTCTATCGCATCCAGATATTTAAAGCGCGTATACAATATATTCATTTTTTTGTTATTTCAGGATGGATATATCGTAAAATTCATCTTCATTTGACGAACTACACCCAAACTACAGTGTAAACACGGTTTGGAGACTGTATCTAAACTACAGGGTACAGGGGCGTGGTACACCCCCCCCAGGAAGAAAAATAGTCGGTCGCAAAATCGAGGGGGGGGGGGGTCTGAATATACTTGGACCCCCCCCCCCCAAAAAAAAAAAAAAAAAAAAAAAATTACATAATAGGCGATATTTATTTACAACAATTATTAGAATTAGTTAAGATTCTATCTGTATAAAACCTGTACATATCCCAATATGGTTTACATTGCTAAAATAAAACACAGAGAGAATCACCCTGGAAACATATGTGAAGTGAAAAGTAACTGTGTTCCATAAAATTTTGTCTAGTTAGCCTGTCAGTAATATTTTGTTATTTTTTTTCTGTCACTTATCAGAGTGAATCGCATGTAGGTACGGTACCCAAAAACATTATCGCCTAAACGAAATATTTATCGCCCGCTCAGCCAGCCACGTTTACGGTGTCTGGACCAATCAGCAAACGAGTTGTGTAGACAGCATGGCCACATGGTGTTTATTTATATTTTATAGGGGTTTTAAAAAAGGATTAGGCTTAGGGTTGCGGCCCCCCCCCCCCAAATATATAGTTCACAGCTACGCCTCTGGGTGTCACGCCGACTTTTCTGTTAATATTTAATCTGTAAATTTGGCAAAACATACCCAACGCCTAGCCTTCTTTACCTCTTGTCATATTACAGTCATTGCAACCATTTCATATTTCATTCTCTTCATTTTAAAAAAGTACCATTTTAATCAAAACAGGACTGTGGATGTATATTGAAGCGTTAGCAATCCTCTTACAAATTACTTTCACATTACTTCGCTCGGGGTGTCCGTTTCATGTTTCGAAAATGTTTTTGTACAACTGAGTCATAAGATTAATATTAAAATCCTTTAATTTATAAAAACGTGAAAAATAGGCCTATATTTACTGTTAACAAGCTTCAATAAGCTAGAATAAATGTACTTTTCCTATATCTCTTTGGCGGGATAATAAAAGCTGCGTTCACATTGCATGCGCATTCAATGCGAATTCCGAAGACCGGTCTCCGGAATTCGGATTGTTTTTTTCCGGTTTAAAAGCGGTGCGTCACATTACAGTTTATTTGGACTGAATTCAGAATGAAAAGCGCCACACTGAATGCGCAGTGAAGGTCATTCATATCCAAGATGGATGCGCCAGACATTCGTATTGGTGATCTTCTGTTGCTTATGTTTAATTGCCTGAGTCAAGCAAGGCTACATCAGCGACGCCGGGTCTTAGATCGTTGACACATTGCCATGCAGCGCTGGGCACGATTTCGTTGACACCAAAATCAAATGCGAATGAGGATGATCACTCTTTTGGTAGCGTTTGCTATACATCAACTCTTGACTCTGTACTAGCGAATATACATTTCATAATTAAAATGTTATAAAATGGGGTTAAACTTCCTACTGTTCTGGTCCGACTGGGCTCATAAAGACGGGAATTTTCCCAGGGTAGCGACGCTACGGCCAACGCTTTTATCGAATTCCAACTATCAAGGGATTTTTTTACGCCCACGTCAATGTGTACACGCGAACAAAGTCGTATATAGATAAAGTTGCGACAACTGTGAAGCCAGAAATTTCATATGACGTCATGAAAATATGACGTCAAGTGTAATTAAAATGTTATAAAATGGGGTTAAACTTCCTACTGTTCTGGTCCGACTGGGCTCATAAAGACGGGAATTTTCCCAGGGTAGCGACGCTACGGCCAACGCTTTTATCGAATTCCAACTATCAAGGGTTTTTTTTACGTCCACGTCAGTGTGTACACGCGAACAAAGCCGTATATAGATAAAGTTGCGACAACTGTGAAGCCAGAAATTTCATATGACGTCATGAAAATATGACGACAAGTGTACAAAGACGCCATCTTGGGTCCCAAGTAATTGGACCTACTCACTATCTATTTTATGTCCTATCATACTGTTGTGTCAAAGTTGCCTGCCCCGACAGGGATGTGTATAGATATGTCATAGAATTCCGCGAAAAGGAGTCTATAGGTGGGTAGATATAACAATATGATAGGGGGGACCTAGAACAAACTGCAACAGAACTCATTTCTTTGGGAACTGTTCAGGTATTGTCTCTAGTACTCCCATAACAAAAGGGGCCATTATCGGTCTTGGGGAAATTTGCATAAATAACTTAATTCCAAGATGGCCGCCAGTGGACTAGAAAATCGACAAAATCTCCGAAACGGTTGGCTTTAGTGCACCTAAATGTTTTACAGACCTATAGGAAATCCATACTCCCGAGTTCAAAATCGCCGACATTTTTTTCCTACGACCTTATCTTAACCAAAGCCCTATATAAGGAAAGTTACGACAACTCATTTCCAGGCGCCATTTTGGGTCCCAACTATGACGCCACAAAAACCATGGCGTCATACAGCTTTACTTATCATTACAAAACGTTTTATTTACTTCATGCAGCATTATATAGGTGGGGAAAGATATAACGTTTTACCTTAAACAAATTGCATCAATGCAGTTTGGTTCAATGATAAATATGTCAGACAAAATTATACTCAAAATCGGTCGAATTTGGCCATGGTAAAATGACGTAATCAACATAATTCAATATGGCGGTCTTCAGGAGAGCGACATCTCGTAATCAATGTGTTTCAGTGGTGGAAGAATAAATAATTTTTTAAATCAGTGTGAACGCAGCTTGAATCTCTTTTGCTTTCGGATTAAAATGGTTTAGTTAATAATATTCATAACATTCTAATTTGCATAAAATGAAGAGAGGTTTCTCAGGTTATTTAATTCGGTATAATAGCCTGGGAAGAAAAAACGGTTTACTTTTTCTTTGTCCGAACCCGTTGCTTACCTCATGTCGTGACTATATTTACGTTGACATTTCCCAAGTAATTCAGCTGTGTCCTTTAATTAAAATCCTTACCGCGTTTAATTAAATAAATATTGAAAATAGTACAAAACGTACTCTTTAGTAGAACTAGCACAAACAACTGACAGTTGTCCTGGAATGTCTTATTTGGGATCGCTGACAATTTCCCCTCCGTATTTGACGATTCTTATCTTATTGATGTGTGGAACAAATGAATTAAGGAGGCGTCACGTGCTTTAACATCGTATAGGAATCTATTAAAACGAGCGACAAAATATTTCCAGGCGGTTTACATACACGAATCGATGTGCACACATAAGCGTATTATCCGCTAAAATAGTAAAAAAAAATAAAATAAAATAAAATTCGAATATTTTGAGAGTAAATATTGAACCAAATAGCTATATCTCATTCGTTGATTATTAAAAACAAACGATGGCGTGAAATGTCAATCGTCATTGTTGATCGAAAATATTCTAAAAATGAATATTTCAAATTTTTGTTGCAATCCTGTTCGCATGTTTTAAAATGTGTTGAAAGATATGAACTGACACTTGCCAATAAACAAATATTCAGTTAAGGTTGAAAGTGGGAACGCCAAGAACTCGTCCGTGCCCATATATAGCACAATTAATGGAGGTAAACCGCTTGGAGTTAGGCCAAACTTTAAATGTTCAATCTACCATGTATCAAATGTTATTAAATATCCGAAAACTTTGGCTGTTAATATAGAACAGGCTATACATGTCAGATTCAAATCTCCCGCTCCCCACGCCTTTCTGGACTATAAACCCTAGGCTTAGACAATAGGACCAGACACTTAAAGGTGTCCCCGTCGAAATAAAGTGTTGAATTAAGTTGATCTCGATTTTTATTTCCATCCAGTCCCCCTTGCAAGAACGTGTCAATTAATTAAATATATATCAGCTCTGCGCGCAAAACGTTTTATATTTAAACAACTTGACGGATATAAACACAACAGTTCTATGGATAACAATTACTATATTTCTATAAAGCTACGTTTCATCAATGATTCTCTTGTCGTTATCAAGCACAATACTAATACAGACTGATAATTTGGTGGACAGTGTGTGTATCTTGGTAATTCTATTTTGAGCCATTCACCGATATTCCCTTCCACGATAGCGTCCGAAATCTAAGACTTAGCTTTCCCGTAAAAATTATTTTGTTCATGCGGCAGCGTACAAGTGCTCTTTTTGGAACACATAACCTCAAATTATAGGGTGTTTTGTCTACCAATTAACCTCAGCTTCTGAAATCCATCTTTTAACGATCGCCCCAGTTCTCTGTAATCATTGATGGCTAGGGTATGCTTACCCTTTGGCAAACCATTTTGTTCTAAAAAATTTCTATATTTGCATTTAGGAAAAACCTGAACTCGTGATAGGATATAATTTCAACTGCTGTCTTAATATTTATCTCATTAGTATCTTGTGGAATTTAAAATAAATTGATATTGATAACTAGTCCAATAAATGTTTATAATATGCCTGTTCATGATCTTTATAACCCTATTTAACCCCTAGTTCAAATAGGGTCGACCTTCTTTGTCTTTGCTAAGATTTTATACATCAATAAGAGTTATATTGAAACTGTTAATGCCGCCATGTTTTCCAGGTCTCCAAGCACACATAACCGCATTTTTTTCAAAATATTTTAGGTAAATATTTTAATTCGTCGCATTACTTCTTTGTGGAATGTTTTTTTTTTTTATTCGACAAAAATTTTAATTCTTCGCATTACTTCTTTGTTGAATGTTTTATAAATGTATTAGTACAGATTGTGGTTATTTTATTAAAATCAATTTCTAAGATATGATATTTACAATTATGATTAGCTCACAGACAGTCATCTATCAAGACAGATGGGGTAAAGGTGGCCATATCAAGAACATCTTTTAGCCAGTTGCTGAAAATCTTATTTGACAAAAATTGATAGGGAAAAATAATAGTTCCATGTTCACCGAGACAGGCGAAACGGGAGTGAATTAATAACGTCCTTTTATTGCGTAATGCAAATTCGACCATTGCCGATTGTCCATAACGAGTTTTCTGCTTTTGCCAATCGCCTTTAATTCATATTCTTCTGTTGATAATCCAAATTGATCCAACATAAGCCGTATCATTTCATCGCAGATTGGAAGACACTTCTCTCGGTTGTCAATGGCACAAAACTGGGTTTCGTCTTTTACCGATCGTATATAACACTGGTTTTCATAAACAAGCTGAACTAATAAGGGTTACGGAAATGTTCTAGTGTTACTACTTCTAAAACCCAATGTAAGATTTATCTTTAAAAATGAGTATATAATATGTTGATTTGTGTATATTTTCGCGTAGCTCCACATATTATGTAAAAGTCATCTTTATTTTTAAAGTAACATAAATCCCATGTAATGTTCATGTTTGTAAGCGATGAATATTACTGTGCATTACACATAACGCAATTCGCATATTATTTTATATAGATCTTGTAATTGCTAATTAATTACGCATTTTATTATAAATTTTATTTTCTGTTACTGACAACGCCTATTATCGGCCGCACATTTATATTTTCTTCCCTATGTTGCAGCTCGCACATGACACATCTAGACTGAAATATATTTAGATTAGTATTCCATCAACTGGGGCGACCGAAGATGTTTTAATGTTGAACTTCTAAATTGATAACATCTTCGTTAAATTTGATTTTAAAGAGAAGTCTTCAGCAAGATTTTGGTATGCAAACGAGTACCAATATGCCCCATGATTATGTTTACTGATTTATTTCTTTGTTCTCGTGAACACCCCACAAAAGACTAGTGGAGTCTTTCAGTTTGAACTGCAGGTATATTAATGTTGTTTTATCCATAAACAATTCTAAATTTATTTGGATTTCATATATTCTGATAAGTTATTAAACACATAAATACATACTTGAATTGAATTTTCTTGTCAAATTTGACAAAAACCGGAAACTTTGTGTTAAATAGTGTGATAAACTTGACAAGTTTAATTTCCGGTTTTGTTAGTTTGTCAAAAGTTCATAGAGTGAACATTTCTCAAATAATTCGTGATTCATATTAAGTTAATGACCTGTAGCATCCTAACTGCTTAAGACAGGCATAATGTTAGCCCAATTTGAATTAAAGATAATCTGCGATCGCCACTATCATCTGTAGGCATGGTGTATCTGTGTCTGATATCCTGAAATATTGGCTTTTAAATATCCTATATAGATCGGCTCTTACTCTTTTACATTGACACCTATATTATATTGCCCGAGGAAGGCTTCCCTTGTTCTTTTCAAACATCAGATATCAATTCTAAAATGGAATTGTTTTTCCAAAACGTAGGTATACATATCCAAACTGATCAGCATTAATTATTCGCTCGGCCGCTACTATCCCCGAAAGTACTGATATCGGGGCAATTTGATTAGCTTTCAATATTATTAACTTATTTTTTCTGCAAATTAGATTCTAAAACAATTTTTTAATTTAATAAAAAAACTAATGTATATCTGGATAAAATCTTTCCTATTTAGTGTAAATGGATACATAAAATAGCATGGGAAGGCGTAAAATGAGTAAAAGGCGCTAATTTTGCCAGGACCAGTTTGTGTTACTACGTCAGATGTACTTGTAAACAACGCAGGTGCTATGGTGTGAGGTCACACATAGACCTACAATGCACGTGAAACTAAAATTAAAATAATGGTTTCCCGTTAAAGCCGTTAAACAGATTGATGCATAACCTGCTATTTAATTTAATGGCCGTTCGGATGGGACGAGAAACCGAGGCCCCGTATACATATTGGCGTGCACGTAAAAGATCCCTTGGCAGTTGGAATTCGATATAAGAGTAGGCCGTAGCGCCGCTGTCCGGGCAAAATTTCCCTCATAGCACACTGTATGGCGTTTGCCCGTCTTCATTAGCCCAGTTTAGGAGCAGTAGGACGTTAAACCCCATTACATTTCATTTATTCCCAGAGGTATCATGTTATTATCCATCCTCGCTATTCTCAGTGGTATCATGTTACTGTCCATCCTCGCTATTCTCAGTGGCATCCCTAACCTCTGGGTTCATCCATGGGGGAGACTCGTATTCAAATTATCCACCCTTGATCATTGTGCTATTTTTATCCACCAATCAAAAAAATCGTTAAATACATAAAAACTGACATAAAAAGAACACCTTTCCCATCAAATAGATGTTTTAGCACACCTTTTTGTGTGCATGTTATATTAAATTATATTAAATTCCTTGCAAACTTTCTCATAGTCGCCATATTGTTGTGAACGTAAACAATGGGACTAAGACTTGTTTGTAAAGCTACGGTCAAGGGCAGATAATTTGAATATATGCATACCCCATGGATAAACCCAGGGAAAAGTCGGGTAGAATGGAATAAGACCATTTAGGATACCGAGGATGGTTACTATCTGCAATGCATATATCATCGTAGGTCCGTAAGCAACCTCTCAACTCTCTCGCTATATCTAAAACCTAGCACAAATTTTCAGTTTAAAGGAGCTAAATCTGTATTCTTTGGCAACTAGAAATGGACACAAATGGGTCGCAACGCATTTAATAGTGTAATATTAATATATATAAACTGATTTACATTCAATCGTTTCTGTTTTTACAAATGACGCTCGAAAGTATTCTGGCACGCGATTCGTGTGCCAATTTTAAAATTTCTTAAAGTATTTTATTACATATAAGAAGCCTGTCTTTGCACGGTAACATAACATCAATGTTGATTTAAATTGACCAATAAGTCATGTTTGCAATGTCGAAGACTGTGGATGATATTGAGTTAGCGACTTCCCTCCTTTAAACCCTCTTCTATTCTAGTTCTAAAATCAACAACAATGACGAAGCAAAAGCTTTAAATCATGGGTACCGAGATTAAGGAAAGTTATAGGTCGTCTGATGTCTCTGTTTGACCGAACGGTTACCATAAAAATAGAACGAGCCAGCCCAAATGTTGGTTATCGAAAGACACTCAGCCACCGACAAGGAAGAGAACTTGTGATGAAGAAAAAGAGGAACAGGGTCGCCATGAGCAGCAGACAACAGCCATTATTGTAACATATTTAAGTCACTGTGTATTATTATATTTACGTCTTCTGTACTACCCAATATACGGCATGTCATGTGGCTTAATAAAATACAGCGTGTTATTCCAAGATCTAACTGGTCTGCTTTATTAACGTAAATATAATACTTTACATGGTGTGATAAGTCCTGCAAATAATATGAATGTATCCACGACTTCTTCATGAATTGACCACCGGAAGGTAAAGTCAGAAGATGTTATTGTTATTGTCAACAAAAACATTGACTTTTATCAGTGAAAGTCAGCGTGGGTGAAAATTAATAAACACTTGGTTGGAAAGCAACAAGGAAGCATTTCTATTATCTCACGTCCCACAGCTTACTGAAAATTTTAATGACATTCCAGATAAGAGGACAGAAGGGAATAACAGCAACACCGCAAATATGAACTGGCAAGCGAAAGATTTAAACAAAGAAGGGAAGCGGTTCAAGCAGCATTGCAATTGCATCTTTAAAGGGCTACTTGCTTCGAAATCTGGGCCTGAAAAGGTTAACTATCTGATAAGGGCCGAGAAATTTATAGTACCTTCACTTGGTTGCTAGCGAATGAAGATGAGCCAGCTGAAAATTAAACCTTACAGGCTGTCTACGACATGTACTCTGCATAAACTGAACCAAAACGTGATGAAATACGAGCCACAGTGAATTTCAATAGAAGGCGTCATCAAGAATGTGAGAAGTTTAATAACTGACTTGCATGTTTTGGTAGCCGATTGTGGTTATGTTGATCCTGATAGACAACTGAGGCATGCGACCATTCTTCGTTCTTTGCCTGCAATATGCGAGAAATGCACCGAAAAGGGTGGAAATCTGACATTAGCGGATGCTATTAATGTTGGGCAGTCATATGAAGCCCCAAAAGATAATATGAAAGCTATTATAGATAAAGATCCAAAAGTCAATTATAGTCTTTCAAAAAGCGTCTAGGAAAGGGAAGAAACGGGGTGAAAAATCAGAAAATTTCACAAGAGAAACTAACCTTTTTTTGAAACCAGAGAGAAATAAAGTACCAACAGATGGAAATTGCAGCAGATGTGGCTACCTGAAATCACACAAATCATGTCCAACCATTGGTAATAAATGTGGAAGCTGTGGAAAGTATGGCCACTTTGTCAAAGTACGTAAATCAACAACTAGGCACAACAAAGATGTGAGGGCTGTGAATGACTCAGACTGTACTGAAGACACTGAAGATGAATTCCTTCACACAGTAAATGAAGGAAGAGGTGGTGGTATAGTAGACAGTAATTAACAGTGGGAGGAGATTGATATAAATGGCCGACAGTATGATGTACAAATGGACACTGGCGCAGTCTCATCTATATTACCTTATAAAAGATACAGACAGATAAAACGTTCACCCAAACTTACATCAACCATGATTTACAAGTAAAAGGTTGTATAACATTACCAACTGCTTATAAAGATAAAACCATCAATGTTTCTTATACAGTGGTACATGCAAGCAGGGGTATTCTGCTGTCTGGTAAAGTTCATCAACTGGGCTTAATCCAAATAATTCTTACACTAGATGGAATAGATCAATTCCCAGAACTGAAGATAACTGCTGATACCTTACCGGGAACCTATAGTCTCAAGGTTGATCTAACAGTATCTCCAGTAGTACATGGCCGCGAAGACAGCCTAAAATAGTTGCTAAAACAGCTGAGCAACGGAGGAAACTGTCATATTACCAAAGTAACAGAGCCCACAGACTGGGTCAGCTCCATTGTTGTTGTATTTAACGGAAAGAAAAAACACTGTTCGGATCCCAAAGATCTATATGTAGCAATACGACGTGAACATTATCCATTACCTACAGTTGAGGAAGTTACTTCACCCTTTCCTAAAGCGAAGGTCCTGTCGGTACTAGATGCAAAACCTAAATTTCTACAAATAAAGATTCAATACGCCAACTGGTCGGTTTAGAAAATTTTTGAAAACTAGACTGCCGGAAATGCTGTCTGACAGTATTCAGTCAGGCACCGATTGTCGATATAAATAGAGCTGTCCAGATACCGTCCGTCGCCTGATCACTGGTTATCCGACCAGAGAGGAAAGTGTCAAACGAACGGAGTAAGTGAATAAATAAACTGCCGGAAATGCAACGTGGCGGTATTTCAGACACTGGTCGTCGAGATAACTACAGCTGATCAGATATTGTTCGTCGCTAAATCACCAGCTTATCCAGACAGAGAGGGAGGTGTCAAACGAACAGAGTGGGTGTTTCAAAGTGAATGAATATTATCACCGCGTTGAACCTACACTGCATTTGGCATAAAATCTGCACCGGATATTTTCCAGAGAATTATGAACAAAATATTAGAAGGCATAAACAGAACCAGCGCCATAATGGACGATATTTTCATCAGTGGTGAAGAATACGTATATCGCGATTTGACACTTAAGAAAGTGTTGGAAAGAGCAACAGAATATAATCTGCCTCTAAACATCGATAAATGTAAAATCAAGAAAGCAGAGGTCAAATATTCTGGATATAGAGTTACTAAAGATGGGCCGAGAGCTGATCCAGAAAAAATTAAAGGATTGAGGAAAATGCCAGCACCACAGAACAGGGAAGATTCCTTAATGAAATGAAATGGGGATTAACGTCCTACTGTTTTGCTCCGAACTGGGCTAATGAAATGAAATGAAATGAAATGGGGTTTAACGTCCTACTGTTCTGCTCCTATACTGGGCTAATGAAGACGGGCATACGCCATACAGTGTGCTATGAGGGAAATTTTGCCCGGGCAGCGGCACTATCGCCTACTCTTATATCGAATTCCAACTGCCAAGGGATCTTTTACGTGCATTCTAATGTATACACGGGACCTCGGTTTTTCGTTTCGTCTCATCCGAAGGACTGGACAGCTGTCCTTGTCAGGCCCTCCGTTATGTACCACTGACAAGGGGAAACCACGTCGGAAAATCCAGATGAACTTTCTCGGCCAATGCAGGGATCGAACACCCGACCTCCAGGCTAGCGAGCCAGCGTCTTAACCACCTAGCCACCGTGGCTCCCTGGGCTAATGAAGACGGGCATACGCACTACGGCCTACTCTTATATCGAATTCCAACTGTCAAGGGATCTTTTACGTGCACGCCAATGTGTACACGGGACCTCGGTTTTTCGTCTCATCCGAATGACTAGACAGCTGTCCTTGTCAGGCCCTCCGTTCTGCATCACTGACAAGGGGGAACCACGCCAGAAAATCGGGATGAACTTTCTCGGCCAATGCAGGGATCGAACACCCGACCTCCAGGCTAGCGAGCCAGCGCCTTACCCACTTAGCCACCGTGATCCCCCAGAAGATTCCTTGGCATAGCATGATCCATTATTTGTCCAAATTCATACCGGGACTAAGTAAATTTGATGCCCCTATAGGAGATGTACTGAAGAAGGACACTTAGTTTCATTGGAATAAAACTTAACAAAAGAGTTTCGATAAACGGAAAAGGTTATGTTCAAGTGCACCTGTACTAGCGAAATTTGATATTCTTTTAGACATAACAATACAATGTGATGTTAGCAGTTATGCTCTGGGAAGAGTGTTACTACAAGATGTTCTCCCTCGCTAGTGAGAGCACTCACTAAAACTGAACTGAATTATACACAAATTGAGAAGGAGACATTAGCCATAGTACATTGCTGTAAGAAGTTCCACTATTACATATTCGGGAAGCCAAGTACAGTTGAGAGTGATCATAAACCACCCCAGTCAGTTTTTTCTAACTACTACTATCAGCACCAAAACTTATAACCCTGGTAAAGACATTCCTATTGGTGATGCTCTAATCTTCCAGTCACAGAGCCTGCTATACTACCAATACTTATCAACATGGTAGATTTTATCTCGTTCGTTCGTTCCTGGAGTTTTACGTCCACTTCCACCACGGGTGATATCGTCAACAAAAGTATTTCTCCATAACAAATGAGCGTTATACAGAATTTCAAAAACGTTCAGCTGGTGAGCTCAATGAACTACACTACATCATAATCATAGGATAGCCAGACACACTTTAATAAACCCCACACCCCATTCGAGAGTTTTGGAATGTCAGACACGAACTCTCTGTGTCTGATCGATGGAATCATTTACAAGGGTCGAAAGATCATCGTTCCACCGAAAATGAGACCTGACATGCTACCACGTCGGAAAATCCCGATGAACTTTCTCGGCCAATGCAGGGATCGAACACGCGACCCCCAGGCTAGCGATTCACGGTTTACCCAATTAGCTACCTTGGGCTCCCACGGAAGTTCGTAATAGACTTACCAGTGACAATGTGAATATTATAAGAACAGCTAATCAAAGGACCTATCTGTGTTATTACCTGGTGATCCTGTACGAATGTCACCTTTACCTGGAACTAAAAACTGGTTACCTGCAAAAGTACTCACACATAAGATCTTATATCACCAAGATCTTATATATTATAGGAATAGAAAGCACTTACGCTTCTCAACTTACAAAACACATGACCATTCCCCGAACAGATGATTTTCCAGTAAGAAATATTCCAGATCCTACACCATATACTGAGAGAGAGAGAGGGAGAGGGTTTAACGTCCACTCGACACAAACTAGGTCATTTCGGGACTAACACATGGTTAATTTTATTTCATTAATTCGCTTGTGCGTAGGGGTCTTTAGCAGGAGGAAACCGGAGGACCCGGAGAAAACCCACAAAACCCACGAGGTGACTCCTTGTCACGCACAACCGGGGATTCGAAACCACGCCAGTTGACTCAATGACAGGCCGTATGATACAGCACGCACGTGCTAACCATTCGGCCATCCCCCCCCCCCACCATATTCTGAACATCAAACACAAGTTAATCATCTGTCAATATACACAAGTACTGAAAGAAGTATGCCTACTTCAAAGGAACTCTAATAAACTAAGTGTGAAGTCACAATTAGCTGGTCTGAAACCTGCTTAAGAAAAACACTTACCATTATCCAGTTCAAATACTGCCAAAGAAAGACATTTAGCTGATTTCAAATTGCCTTGTCAAACTACCCAAAACACCAAATGACGTAGTCGTGTTGTTAAACGTCCAGGGGCCGGTTCGTCAAAGCTCTGTTAACTTTTAACGACTCGTTAACATGGGAGTTAATGGATCGTTATCTTTAACGGAGAGAAAGTCTGTTGCTGGAAATCCCGTTATCTTTAATATGCCGTTATATTTAACGGAGGTGTTGGACTCCGTTGTTTAACGATGGCATTAGTTGTTTGTCAGTCGAAGTTACCCTTAGCAAAAAGTCAAAGATTACCAATGTAATTTTCTATAGAACATTCTAGACGGTTGGGCGATGGGGGCTATCCATTTTCTATAGGCTGAAATTCTATAGATAATGGCCCCAAGTAGTCCACAGTGTCTGTAGTGCAAATCCCATAATTGTAGTGCAAATCCCATAATTGTGCAAATCCCATAATTGTAGTGCAAATCCCATAATTGTTCCTAGGTTTATGCTAAAATTTCGAAAGTTTTTTATAGTGTTTTCTTTAGTAAATTCTGAAGTTATTATTTGACTTTAATCAAGTTTTGTGAACAGACTGCACAGTTGTCCTACAGTCTTCAGTTTCTTGTTAATAGTAACTTCTATGAAGTTGTTATACATGTACATTAAATTTAAAAATTTAAAATTCAGCCAATGAATTACAAACAGTCTTTTCTCGGATGAACTTTAATCAGCCCGATAGCTAACATATAATGAAATTTAACGGACCGTTTACAAACGTGACACGTTAGCAAGATAACGATCTGTTAAGACTTTAACGAATCGTTAAAATAACCTAGATTTGAGCAATCGACCCCATGGCGCTTTGATCTATAGAACTGTATTAAACTAGTCATAAAGTTACCTTCAAGTTTATACTGTTAATTATGTGTTATTAGGACAATTTGTATAGTGTCAAGAATGAACCTTTCATATGTCATAAAGCAAATAACTTTTAAAGGGATTTTCAGTTTAGTTTGTTTTATTTCAAAATGTTCAATGTTATTTTATTTTATTATAAAGAGAAGGGGATGTAAAATATTTGATACAAGTCCCTGTGTATTATTATATTTACATCATCTGTACTACCCGTGACCTAATACAATACATCGTGTTATTCCAAGATCTAACTGGCCTGCTTTATTTATGTAAAAATAATACGTTACAATTATGGCCGTATATACAGTGCAGTAGTTCATGAATGTTGATTCCGGTAGTATTAAACCATTCACGATGTCACTGTAAAGTTAATTCGTATTATTAAGCCACCTAAGACAAGGGAGTGAGGTAATTGAGATTAAAAACCACCAGCAAGCATTCACATACTTTCAGGATTATTTCAAACGGTAGATTTTAATTCCAATTACTGTATGTCGTGTCAACCGAGCATTACATAATGTAATTTTTCTATTGCGCACCACACATATCAGATATGTTTCACGCATAATTGACTTTAGCAGTGCGGTTCAATGAACTGCTTGAAGAAAGGGAATCATGACCCGGTGGGAAAAAAAGCTATTATTACATTTGTTAGATGTGTGTAAAGAAAACAGAGGAAATTGTGGCGCCATGGCCCAACCTTGCATCATTTACTGTTTCTCAGGCATTGAAGATGCCAAAGCTAATGTTAGCAATAGCTGCTGTGAAAAGAAAGATTTGTATTTAATCCACTGGTAGTCGTAGCAGTGTTAATGGAGCTTTGTTTATTTGCTGTACATCTTAAGTGGGTCTGGTTTTGTTTAAGGAAGACATTTTAGATAGATCTGTGAAAATAACAGTATCTATGGTCTGTAGAAGATATTAATCCACCTTCCTATACGGGACCTGATATTTGAAGCGACACAGTTTGACGGTGGCCATGTTTAGTCTAGGTTAAACACACTATCAACCGCTGCTGGCCTTAGGTTAATATTTAAAGTATTTCTAAATAAAAGCTGTTTCCTGCTATAGGGACATCAGGAAGAACGAAATCATCCTAATATCACATCACAAAGATATTGGTAGGATATTATTGATAGGCAAAATTCTTTTCATTTCTACTGCAGCTTAATCGATATGTTTTCCCAATTCTCACAAATACCTGCTCCTACCAACTTTAACTTCCTGGGTTTTGTTTACGGGGTATATTTTACCATAAATGTATTTAATTAATGGTGGTTGATATATTTTGTGTTTAAACTGATCTAGAATAAAATGGTACAGTACATTAATTTTAGTTTACCCCCATAGACCCACGGTACCAACAACCCTTTCTGTTCCGGACCAAAAATTACAGCGAACGAAAATCCACTTCGCACACTATCAGTGAATAAGGCGCTGACTGGCTCTGGAAGCCGATGTTGGCCGAACAATTTACTGGCGGAACAGCAGTGGCCCCATGTACACGTTGGCGTGTTGACAGTTGGAAATGGAATAATATAAGGGGATAGCGCGGCTGTCTGTGTAAAGTTTCACCATTAGCCTACTGTATGGCAGAAAAGTGGAACATTAATCCCCATTTAATTTTAACTCAACGTCCACATATTTAAATGAAGTTTCAATGAAAGATGGTTGCCAGTCTTGGCGTGTGTTTATACCAAGCTTGTATCAACAATCCTGAAAGTACAACCGTACCCATCCATTCTTTATTTTAACAATCAATATTGACCCGTTAGTCAGCAGAAGTTTACAAGTCAACGATATCTTTTGTATATTTGACAACTTTGTTTAAATAACAACGTTAAACAAAAACAACAGCCGTAGTAGTACTGTTTAGTATTTGTAGCGCGTAATATAGCCGCCCGGATGTAAGAGATGTACTTGCTTCGAACCACTACGAAATGTAATGGGGTTTAACATCCTACTGTTCTGCGCCAACTGTGATAGTGAAGATTCTCCAAGAGCAAATTAGGAATTTGTAAATATGTTCTAAAATACAGCCATCTTTTGATGTTGGTTTGTAAAATTTATGTTCTTTTAAACATCGTCAATTCCGCGCAAGGTATGTTTTAAAGAACACAGGTCCTGGTAGTTCTGTCTGCCATTGTTGTTGCTACCTTTTTGTACTTGAAACTCCGATGGCGACGAAGGCTATTAACCTTTAGATTCAAACTACCGCTCCATTTGACATCCGATAACGCCAGACTCATGCATTTATTGCCTTCTTATAATTTAATTTGTGTTGTTGATAGTTAATGGACCGTGTGGGACTTCTTCCGATAAAAAACCCCCATCTTAACTACGACCGATCCCAACCAAACTATGGTAATAACCCATAATTAAAAAGTAAGGGAGTGATACATTTGGTATAAACATCTGAGTTATCAAAGCGAATAAACTATTTAACAATCCTAAAATACTTATAATTGAACATGGTCTCCTTATGTTCAAGGGTCGGGGTGGGGGGTGGTCTAGTGGTTTAACGCACGTGCGTGAAACCATAAGCTCTGTCACTGAATCAAGTGGCGTGGTTTCGATTCCCCACTTGTACGTGACAAGGTGTAGGGTTGCCTGTCTAACCAACCTCGTGGGTTCTCTCCGGGTCCCCCCACTGCTGAAGACCCCTACGTGTAAGCGAATTATTGAAATTTAATTGAACCACATTATGTTAGTCCCGAAATGATCTAGTTTGTGTTGAGTGGACCATAAACTCCCCTCTCTCTCTCTCTCTCTCGGCTCTGTCTGCAGGTTTGTTGGCAATCTTCTGTATTGTTCGGGCCAAAGTCGCTCCTATAACTGCTGACAAAATTTGAAGAAAGGTGTTCTCACGCGATTAGCGCGTGTTGTACTCCTTTTTCCTGTTACCAAAACCAACATTTCTGGCAAAGATTCTAGAAACGATCCGCGTATGTTTGATAATTAATCAATTTAAGACCTTTCAAATGTCACAAAAGCAATTTGCTTTAATTTGGAACAAGTCCTAGTTTGTTCGGCAACGTTTGAAGATGGGTAGAATATTAACAATACTCAGTCCTTTTAACATCCCTAACTTTACGGAATAAAGTTCCCCTTGAAGTTCGATTTACCGCCACTGCTCATATTGTTAAAAAATACGTTTCTTTGCTAAAATGGCGCTGCTTCCGGTTATCTTTGGATATTTGTTTTGCCAAATATAAGGCTTACTTCCAGTTGTGAAACTTTGATGAAAATGCATATTTCTCGTAAATGGCTGAAGTTTATTTTGATCGCATACCTTACGTCCTACTTTTCTGCTCTTATACTTGGCTAATGAAGACAGGCATACGTCATACAGTGTGCTATGAGGAAATGTTGGCCGGGCAGCGGCACTATGGCCTGCTCTTATATCGGATTCCAACTGCCAAGGGATCTTTTACGTGCATGCCAATGTATACACGAGACCTCGGTTTTTCGTCTCATCCGAACGACTAGACAGATGTCCTTGCCAGGCCCTCCATCCTGCACCACTGACAAGGGGAAACCACGTCGGAAAATCCAGATGAACGTTATTGTTACAGGTTTCAAAATAAAATACACGACTATTTATGGTAGCCCTATTTCTAAATACATCCAAATCATCTCTTCACTCGGATATATTTACTGATATGTTTAACCCTCAACTCTCAAAGAGCTCCAAAACCTTGTCTCAAAGTGCTTCAACACACAGATTAACTCCAGAGCGCCCAGGAATACAACCCTTTAATGAAAGGATTGGCACAAGCATAGCACGTCGGTCTCTTTTAACAATATTATCCGTAAAATCAATATTGAGAACAATACAGTGTAATTAATCAATTAAAACACCATTGAAACAATTCAGACTTTCTTTAAGTAACATTTCATGAATTCCTTACCAGTGACATAAAAAGGATTCCGGACTCTCCATATACCAACACAGCCGGGTACCAAACAAACAGTTATTACCTATTGTGGTGTAACCAAGAATACGACAAATAACTCTATAAATTCTACTTCTTCCACGAAAAACTGTTGTTGCCTTTTAAGTATATTTGCCGACAAGGTGTCCTGGCATCACCCCAGTCCCATCAACAGTAGCTATCTACCACTGACTCGTTGCTAATTATATGACACATTTAGCGAAAATGGTTTACGCTTAGATTTATCATTCTGTATTCCCGCAGATATTTATAATCTTCTGACACCTTCTTATATATCTTATGATACACAAAGTAAAGAAGTCATAGTATACAAATAGAATTGGAGATAGTGACTGTTCACTTTAAATTGAACCCTGATCCTAGAAAAATGAAATGAAATGGGGTTTAACATCCTATGTTCTGCTCCGAAATGGGCTAATGAAGACGGGCATACGCCATACAGTGTGCTATGAGGGTAATTTTGCCCGGACAGCGGCACTACGGGTTATTCTTATATCGAATTCCAACTGTCAAGGGATCTTTTACGTGCACGTCAATGTGTACCTCGGATTTTAGTCACATCCGAACGGCTAGACAGCTGTCCTTGTCAGGCCCTCCGTCCTGCATCACTGACAAGGGGGAACCACGCCGGAAAATCTGGATGAACTTTCGCGGCCAATTTAGGGATCGAACACCCGACCTCCAGGCTAGCGAGCCAGCGTCTTACCCACTTAGCCACCGCGATCCACCTTACACAAGAAAGAAAAGGTTCATATAAAAATCAAATTGATATACTTATATCGCCGCTTCTGAACCGGAAATTTTGACGAAAGATGGCAACCATAATATATTTGGAGGAAATGGTGCCTTTTCTAAATAGTATAATTGTATCCCTTGATCCTGAAAATGTTGCCTTAGTCACCAAGAATGCGACCTTAAGTGGTTTAGAAGCCGAGGTTAATAAGTAGCATTTGTGGAAAATTTGGACCTTAACGTTCACAGCAATGTCAAAGCTGCCCCTAAGCTACCTGACCAATGTACATGGACCCAGTTCCGTAACAAATTTGCCTCTACCATATAGCTTTCTATGGGAAATCACAACATGCATTTTTCAAAATCCAAATTTTCTTTTGTTTAATTATATTCTTAACGACGGCTTCCCAAATTCAAAAAGTCAGACCCGAATTTGGCAACAACTCTAATTGAGAACAAAGACTGGTACAACCATCATTTCAAAAGATATCTTATGACATTCTTAAGGCAAGATTAAGTTGTTAAAGGGGGGCTATTTTAAATTCTTGGATGGTTGCCTTTTACGATTGCGTGTCGAATTCCGTAACCGTGTTTTTAAGTATATTTTAAAATCTCAGAAAAATAAAGACAATAGACCTGGAGAAACTTCTATTTTTTCCCCAAAGAAGTATCCTGTCTACCATTTTTTTTAAAAAGCGAACATGGGAATTAGAATGGTTTTTAGATCTAATTAGCATATAGACACAGATTTAAAAAAGATTTATTCTCTTCTGATGTTAAGTGTGAAAAGTGAAAAAAGAAATAGATCACCTTTTTGTTGCTGATGGATAAATTTGGATACACTTTGTCCAAGGAATATTTGTGTTTGGCCAATCAAAACGGATGCCGTATTCTTGTTTGGCCAATATTAACTGTATTAACAGTAGGTGGTCCGGTCTAAACAACTGGATAAACAAATGTTTCAACATAAATTTTTTGTCAGACTAATTTACAGTAAGTAGAACTAATAGTTCGAGTCACACTGCCACGTACTGTTTGGAATCGTGATAAATGTTCCTGGTCATTGCATATATTTGGGGGTGAGTTCAACAAATATTTGAACAAATAACCCAAACGTAAACTGTGAAGTAGGTCACAAGATCATATTTGGTCATAATTTGTAGTGTCCAAATATGGACTTGTCTAATGAAACGTTGGAAAGGTTCGAGATACCACAATCTTAACAAGAGCATTGCTAACGCTGCATAATACGTCCCCATCCCTGTTTAGCTCCAAATGGTAGTAGGGCATACTATAGTAGGGTGAATTTGGACTCAATAGTAAATGTTTAATACGTCATGCTAATCCGCACAGTATTACATAATTCAGTCAATTATATTTTAATGGATCTTAATCCACCTTAATTACCCACCATTTATATCTACTTCATATTGTCTTATATATTTCATTAATCACCTGTCTCCAGTATTCTTTGTTTTAAACTTAAATTGAGCTTATAAATTATAATTAACGTCAACGGGCTATAGCGTTTAGTTACGAGGGTATATTGTTTGTAGATTTATAGGATTAATGCCCTAGGCGATGCATGGGGCTATATAGACCCAAAATGACAGAATTTGGAAAGAGCTGGCTACACACGAGATCAACTTAGATCACATACCTAAGGACAGACCTTATTTACCTGTATTTGGAGACATAAGTTTATGTCAATTCCCATATCCACATTGGAGCTTATTTACTATTAAGCATTGGACCAATAATTATTATATTAATTGTCTGTTGTGATATTTGTTGATTACTGTTTACCAAAGAATATAGAGAACTATTAACAACCATCAACAGTCTTGTCTTCTTTTAATCAACAACGAAGATTCCAGAAAATACACGAAAAGTGCACTTGTACAATACACCAAAATTGCTGTCCTTAGGGAACGTAGCATTAAGATGGTTATCATCTATTTTTTTGTAACACCTCGCTGGTTTGCACGAATAAAATGTAGTAGGGCATACACCAAAATTGCTGTACTTAGGGAACGTAGCATTAAGATGGTTATCATCTATTTTTTTGTAACACCTCGCTGGTTTGCACGAATAAAATGAATAGTCAGACATTTTTTTGCTCCATGTAACAACTCACTGGTTTGCACGATGAACACGAATAGTCAGACCTTAACGTCGTCAATGTGTAAAAAAATTAGATATTTTTCAACAAGGATGATACTTAAAAGTATCATCCTTGTTGAATCAGTATGCCAATAATAAAATATAATATATTGTTCTGTTCCGACTATATTATATAAAGGAGACCATTTGGTGCAATTTGTTATTTATATATTTGGATCATGACGTGATTTTTATACGCCCACATTTTCATGTGAAAGTATTATGCCGTCGCCCCTGTCCGTCCGTCGGTCCACAATTGTTTGTGGACTCTCTACAGGCCACAATTCTTATCCGATTTCGACGAAACTTGAAATATAGGTTTATCCCCAAAAGATCTCGGTTGCTTTCGATATTGGCATGTATCGGATCGAAACTTCATGGATTATGGCCCCTGTTTGTACGAAAAATCACGTTTTCAGCTTGTGGACCCTATAGAGGTCACAAGTTTATAACCCAAAGATCTCGGTTCCTTTCGATATTCGTGCATATCGGACCGTAACTTCCTGAATTATGGCCCCTGATTGTACGAAAAATCACGTTTTTAGCTTGTGGACCCTATAGAAGTCATAATTTTTATCCGATTTAAAAAAACGTTCTATTATATCACCGTTACACCCCCTAAGGATGACTGAGTTCGAATTTCGTGAAAATCGGCCCAAAATTGACAGACAAAATGGCCGCCATTCGTTCCCAAATAGCGTAAGAATATGGTATATCAAGGTTGTGGACCCTATAGGGGTCACAATTTTTATCCGATTTTGTTGAAACTTGAAATGTAAGTTTATAACCCAAAGATCTCGGTTCCTTTCGATATTCGTGCATATCGGACCGTAACTTCCTGAATTATGACCCCTGATTGTACGAAAAATCACGTTTTTAGCTTGTGGACCTTATACAGGTCATAATTTTTATCCGATTTAAAAAAAAACGTATTATTATATCACCCTTACACCCTAAGGACGACTGAGTTCGAATTTCGTGAAAATCGGCACAAAATTGACAGACAAAATGGCTGCCGTTCGTTCTCAAATAGCGTAAAAATATGGTATATCAAGGTTGTGGACCTTCTAGGGGTCACAATGTTTATCCGATTTTGTTGAAACTTGAAATGTAAGTTTATAACACAAAGATCTCAGTTCCTGTCGATATTTGCGCATATCGAATTGTAATTTCCTGAATTATGGCCCTTGATTGTAGGAAAAATCACTTTCTATCCATCTCTCTAAAATGTGGGCGTATCCTGCCTGGCAGCCGCTGGTTACATTTTTTAATAACAAGAAGCCTTTTATGAAGGGTGTGTCACATTTCACCGGTGACCTCTTATCAAAATAGATCTAAAAATATCAGATAAATTGATGCATAAAATGGGCCCGTGGTGCATAGACGTACGAGCTCGATGAATGTTTGAATATGTATTTGCCGCAAACGCGTTTTCCTGGTGAATACAGCAACTTCAATGTGGTCCAATGTAGCCTACCTTAGGTGACGTACCTGAATTCCAAATCCCAAACAACCAATCAATCGTCGCGAGGTATGGAGGCTTCGCGCTCCCCGACAAAATTTTGAAAATTTAACCGCCACAAATCCGCTTTTCTGCTATTCTAGCCCGTGAATTAAGCAACTCCAAAGTTTCCAATTGGTTTGCAACCGAATTCCAAACCATCCAATCAGACTGTTGCAGGGCATTCACAAATAATAATCGATGCCCGAAAAATGTCGCACAAAGTAGAGTGGCTCCAGACAAAATGCTTTAATGCATAGTCAATTCAGTACAAATTCATGGTATTCAGTTAAAAGAAAAGTAAAATTAACGTGTTATTAGATTGTGAATACTTTAATTTGCCAACTAGATCAAATAATAATTTTTGTTTTCATTTTAACAGTCTGCCCGAAAACAGAACTGAGTTACCCAACCTATGTTAGTAGGAGAAGTAAAACTATATTATTTTTTTCAATTGACTGTCATATCACTGAATACGACATATCCTTGAAACTGTACATTGAAGTAGGGCGCATAAAACTAGGCTGAGAGCTTGGCAAATGAATGTATTTTCTTGAAAGGTAACGTTTTTACCAAACAATATTTTCCCTTCGGCCTATATAACTCAATCACCCTAAAACACGAGATTATACCATTATGTTTTAGAGCCACAAAAGGTTTATGGCTTGATCTGAGGCCTCTGGCCAATGCCCCAAATGGCCTTGCGATAAAGTGAACCATCTCTTGCGTGGTTTTCCTGTAAAGGCTTTCTAAAAATTGACGAACACAGAATACAACCAGTGTTTCCGTCTGTATAATTTTAAATAAAATAACCACGGCAGAAGAAAAATTGTTGTCCTTGGATAGCAAAGAACGACTGAACTAGGTAGTCTGCTATAATACACCAGATTCATTCAAACGTCGCCCATTTTCTGACTAATAATTGAAGTCAACGTGACATCCGAACAATTCTGGTGTCATTTAGAACAGATTATCCAGTATAAAGCTGCCTTTATACTGGATAATCTGTTTCATATCAAATGAAACAAAGATAGCAGTGTGAATTCCGCAAATAAACGGTAACTGTGAAGTCCAGCGATTGTTTGTCAACCCCCACGGAGGTTCTATGCGTACCGACCGCCAATATCTTTTTCCTCATACAACTTTCTGTTAAAAAGACATAGAAATAGAAGGAACCGATTAAAAAAATTAATTTGGTTTATTTGGAAACCAAGTGAAAACATTGAATTGTGGTAGTTTGTTTGAATGCACCCTTCTATTAAATAAAGAGCTGAATTAAATAGACAAAGAGTTGTTTCTAGTGACACCGATAGGCAAAAAATTTAATTAAAAGTGATTACAAATTTTAAAAATGTCTTCAGTTTATGCACTAATCGTAAAATATAAGGCAGCAACAGACGCTCTATTTATTTGGTTTGATGTTTACTGAAACAAGTCAAACAGTTTCTTTAACCGAATGCCTGTTGAAATCGATGGCCTATTCAATAATTCAGAGAATTGCATTTACTAAGTTGCCTCAGGGTGGTTTGCAAATCGTTGAAATTTGCTCTGCATATCATACCGGAAGTAGATATGCGTTATCCTGCTCAACCAGGTGCTTTGTTAAAGGAGTTGATAGGAATGCAGCGATACGGCGGCTGTCGTGTCTTAATCACGCCGGATAGAGAAACGATTTTCTCACTTTGTCAGTTTCTTCAACACTCACGAAAGTCAATTTGATCAGAAATGGTTTTGCAGACGAGACAACTTTATTATTTGTTGTCTACCTTTTGTCTCAGTTATTGATGTTACTCTTTTATTTTGACTTAAAATAAAAATGTCTGTTTAAACGGGCTCATGTTGTCATTTCGTGTATAAAATGTATTTATTGTTTTTTCAATCGCCCAGACCACAGGTTTTGTTGTTTTTAACATAGAAGAAAAATTTACAAAGACAACGATGTATATGATGATCGTGCATAACAACGGTTTCTTTAAAGTAGTTTATTATTTGGACAAAAATGATAAACATTAAAATTACGTGGTTTATTATTTGAAAAAAAAATGATAAACATTAAAATTACGTGCAGAATTGATAGATAGACATTTGGATATATTAGTTATAGGAAATTCCTCAGTGCAATAGAGGAGAAAGTAATCCGTTGTGTCTGTTTATACGCTCTTCGATATAAAAATGTCCCAATATATTATATTAGTTACCTGAACCAAGTCCTAGACCACGTGTGCTCCAGTACAAGACCCATTGAAGGAATCCACGTCGGACCCCCATCAGATACGAAGGATTAGGACAAAGCACTCTAAATGTAATTTGATATACAGAATACCTTTGTTGTTACGAACATACGATTAATATCAAATGTGTTCCTTGACATAGGAAAACACAAACTGTTTTTTAAAATATGAAACAATTTTTTTTATAGTGGAACACAACTGTTCTTTACCGTGAAACTGAATTGTTCGTTAACAATGAACCGAACTGTTCATTTCTTCGCTTCTTGTGGAGAGTTCGTTTGTTACCGGATCCGCCGTTCATGACCGCAGCTTGGAGAGACTCGCTGGATACCATGGGATTGATCTAAATAGAGTCGAACTTGTTTTTATCAGTTTTCAGCAAAGTCCGTTTATCGAACTTTTGTCATGCTTTTCAATCTCGATCATCTAGTAAAGGCAATAATTAAAGACCCGTCCTTACCCGATGTAGCCGGGGGAATGGTTAGCACTCGTGCGCTGTATCATACGGTCTGTCATTGAGTCAACTGGCGGGGTTTCGATTCCCCGGTTGTACGTGACAAGGAGTAGGGTCGCCTGTCCAACCTCGTGGGTTTTCTCCGGGTCCTACCACTGCTAAAGATCCTTACGCGCAAGCGAATTATTGAAATAAAATTAAACCATATGTTAGTCCAGAAATGACCTAGTTTGTGTCGAGTGGACGTTAAACCCCATTCCCCCCCTCTCTCTCTCTACCCGATGTAGCCAACGAGGAAATGGAGAGTGAATGCAGAGGTGACTATTATCCCTCTTCTATTCTTACAAAACTGGTGATATTTATGGCTTGGTTTTGACATTGTTTAAAGGATAACACAACCACATTATCAGCAGGTTTCAAATATTTCAAAAATCTTTAATCTAGTTACAGACCCCCACCGTAATACCTGAATTAAAATCATTTTTAAGGTCTCAGAGCAGGTTCTGTTCAACTTTGTAATAAGATTAAATAAACCCTTAAATAAATATATTTTACTTCAACTGGCGGAAGAGACAACAAGTAAAAAATCGTTCCCAAAACTCGTCCAAACATACAAATTCTACAAAGAGAATTTAAGAACAAAAAACAAATAGGGTACCAATCCCCAATCCAGATAACAAAGTCTTTAGGAATTGTGGTTAGTTATTTCTTTTTAACAATAGGTAATGTCATTCCGAGTTAAGGCAGTCGCGGCGGTTCAGTGAGTAAGACGCTGATTCGCTTTCGCTAGTCTGGAGATCTCGGGTACGCTCAAGGTATTGGCCGAGAACATTTATCGGAATTTTCCGGGGTTATGTCGCCTTGTCACTGGTGCAGGGCGGTGTTGGGGCTTATACATTGGTGTGCCCGTAACCCCCCCCCCCCTTGACAATTGAAATTCGATATAAAAGTAGGTCGTAGCGTCGCTGTCTGGGCACAATTTTCCTCATAGCACACTGCATGATATTTGCTTGTTTTCGTTAGCCCAGTCGGTGCAGAAAAGTAGGACGTTAAACCCCATATTATTCCATTTATTGCGAGTTAATATCGCAGTCTAGCGATGACATCGAGAGTTGAGTATGGTCTGGATAAGTTAATTAATGTCTAATTAATAATTTAGATAACATCTCAGGCCTAAAGAAAGACTTGCAATAGGCAGATTTAGCTCCTGCATAATGTATGTTTAAGGCTTGCTTGAATAAAACCATGGACCTGTTTATTTAAGGACCTGTTTATTTACGGCGAGAGCCCCAAAAATGAAACAAAGCACAACAATGTCACATGACATGGTGGATACCTGACGAATGGCCATAGTTAAATAATACGGAATTATGATCATCTAGTATCTGTTTTCCATCGTCACTTTGTTGCTAAACGAAAAACTCACGATGGTTTTGTGGATATGTGCTTGTTTGATAAAATAAAATTAATTCAGGGATTTTCTTCACAAGAATGAATAAAAAATACATCACAATGTTGATACAAAATGACAACTTTACAAAAGTTATATCAGATTAGAGTCAAAGAATTTTCGTTCCAAGCAAGTTTTAACGACGGCCAAATTTACCGATGCAAATATTGATGTTTTCTGCCAGTGCATCCAAGCGTAAAATTTACCTGACGTCAGCACTAACAATCACTTATATTTTATTAAGAGGTCACCCCCATTAAGCTGTCAGTCAAACAAATTCCCTTGAGTGTCTGCTTAATACGGTTTCTACTGCATTATGTAAGATTTAGATATAGAGCTAGCCATTCTCGCTATAATAGTTCGAAAATAGATAATGCAATATGAATATATTAAAAAAATTCATTCAAATTATTCTATTGCGAGCGAAGATATTAGCCTTTGAAGGTTTGAGAAGATGTGTACATTAATTGTAATCGCCGTAGCCAATTGGTTGTTCGAGGCTAAGCCTCGCTTCTCCATTTTTAAATTAAATCAAAATATGGCTGAACCATTCCAATCTACTTAATATTGGATATATCCGATGGCTTTGAGATTTGATTATGGTCTTGTTATGTATTAATAGTTTATATAACAAATGAAATGGAATGAAATAAAATGAAATAAAATGAAATGAAATGGGGTTTAACGTCCTACTGTTCTGCTCCTATACTGGGCTAATGAAGAAGGGCATACGCTATATAGTGTGCTATGAGGGAAATTTTGCCCGGACAGCGGCACTATCGCCTACTCTTATATCGAATTCCAACTGCCAGGGGATCTTTTCAGGGGATCTTTTACGTGCATTCCAATATATACACGGGACCTCGGTTTTTCGTCTCATCCGAAGGACTAGACAGCTGTCTTTGTCAGGCCCTCCGTTCTGCACCACTGAACTTTCTCGGCCAATGATGTGATCGAACACCCGACCTCCAGGCTAGCGAGCCAGCGTCTTAACCAACTAGACACCTGCAATAGGCAGAATTAGCTCTTGCATAATGTATGTTTAATTGCAGTTTATCACCCCAAATAACAAAAAATGTCATATCTTATGAACAAAACTTACCATGTTAGCTTTAAAATGTGCATTTTAGAGTACTCAACGCCCTTAAAATAGTTTGTGAGATTTTTTGCTTCTTTTTCTTTGAAGCTTGGCAATGCATGCTTTTCATATTTAATATAAAAGTAAATTATATAATTGTGGCATGTAAATGTACATGTTCACCCTCATTTACATAGTCAAAAGTAAATCTCTTTGAAACTTTTTACGTTTTTAAAAATCTTATATTCAGTTTATACAATTACATTTTAATTACAAGTGGTCGGGGCATGCATCGAGTCTCATTTATAATCGTGGGAACGCGTAGTATTATGAGAACCCATTATGTTTTTCCTTTTTGTCTGCTTGTTTTTAAACATTTTCTGTCAAAATCTAGCACATCCTTTTGTAGTAGGGCAAATGTTAAATAAGTTGAGATAATCCGCAAAATATTACTTAATTCAGTAACCTGCCGGGGCGCCTAACCAATGTGACTTGGACGCAATACGAAGCCAACGACCCACGTGCCCATATTAGGGTGGGTGCACCATACAGCCGAGTGACATTGGTTTGGCGCCCACGACGAGATTGTCGCGGCGCCCAACCAATGTCACTTGGTTACGTTGATATTGAAATTGAATTATAGAACAGATATTATTGATTATTAATTAATTTAAGTACACGATGTACATTAAACAAACCAGTACTACTCAAATCACTGAATGATCAATGGCCAGCACTTTATGTCAAATATCAATTTTTTAAAGTAAATTTCAATCAAATTAGTAGTTTACGTGCTTTCACTGAACTAAAGGAATCAATAATGTCCGATGAGTCCAATTACTGAGTAAAGCCACTTTCAATGTTCAACAATCCCAAATTGTCCAGTCACTCCTTCCTCATAGGGGAACGCTAAATGTTATTTCAAATGATAGAACACCAGCGCAAATACCATTACAATATTCAAATCAAAATATAACATAAATTAAATAAAATAAATAATAATATAGTTGGTTACAGTTGAATTTCTTTTTGACTTAGACGTTCATATAATTTGTAACAGTTAAAAAAATAACCCAAGTAGCAGCAGAAGAACATAAAGTAAAACAAAAATACGCATTTTTTCTCCAATCTGATTAAAATACAACTATCTTGCTAACGTGTCGTTTTTTAAACTCTAACAGATCGTTATCTTGCTAACATGTCACGGTTGTTAACGGTCCGTTAAATTTCTGTTGCTGGAAAGTCAATTCCATTATCTGTTGGCTAACGGACTGATTAAAATTAATCCAAGAAAAGAGTTTATTCATTGGCTGAATTTTAAATTTTTAAATTCAAATGTACATGTACATATATAACAACTTCATAGAAGTTAGTATTAATAAGAAACTTAAGATGGTGGGACAACTGTGCAGTCTGTTCACAAAACTTGATTAAAGACAAAAACATAATTGTAGAATTTACTACAGGAAACACTATACAAAACTATAGAATACTTTACTTTTTCTTTTAAAATTTTTAGCATAAATCTATAGGAAAAATTATGGGATTTTCACTACAGAAACTGTAGAATATTTGGGTTCATTATTTCCTACAGGCCTCCCAAATTCTGTAGAATACTGTTGAATTTCATCCTATAGAAAATGGAATACCCCCCCCCCCCCCCACACACACACACAAATTGCCCAACCCTTTAGAATCTTCTATAGAAAATTACACTGGTAATCTATGACTCTTTGCTAAGGGTATACTTCGACTGACAGCCCACTAATGCCATCGTTAACAGAGTCCAACACCTCCGTTAAATATAACGGCAAGACAACGACATGTTAAAGTTAACGGGGCTTCGAGCAACAGAATTTCTCTCTTAAAGATAACGATCTGTTAACTCCATGTTAACGATTCATTAAAAGGTAACGGAGCTTTGGGGAACCCGCCCCTGACCGGTTGTAGTGGAAGGTCACGTGAGGGGTCAAACGAGCGGCGTTAGACCCTATGACGTCAGACATTGATTAACCAATCAGCGTTGATGTTTCTAGTGGTTTACCCACAGTTGTGTGAATCGCACGCCAAGAACTCGTTTTCATTGGCTAATCCCTCACTTCAACCAGAACGCGTGTTATATGACAACTCTTCCAGATCCCAGTGTAGTAAAGACAAGTAAAACGAAATTTTGAACTATAAAAAACGAAACGAAATAGGATATGTGTTTTAATCAGATTGATTTTTCTCCGAACTTGCATGAATACTCCATTGCGGGAACACCATGATAATGGGTTATGGCCATAATGGCCCTAAATCAAAACGGCCTAAAAAAAATGTACAAATTATGTACAAATTAAAATTTATTAAATTTATGTATTGAAATAAATATGTCTACATTAGATATGTAATAAATAGATGTTGATGTTAATTATGTATGTTATATATATTATATATAAATGTCTATGTAAATTATTTATTAAAAAGATGTCTATGTAAATTATTTATTAAATAAATGTCTATATAAATTATGTATTAAAATTAATAAATATCTATGTAAATATTATCTGTTATGAAATGTAGGTATCTATATTATGTTATATTTATGTTAATAAATATCATTTGATACATAATATAACAAATGTTGGTTGAGGGTTATGACCAAAATGTAACAAATTTATGGCCGTTATGACCTAAGTATGGCCGTTTTGACCAGAATGGATTTGGTGTTTATGAACTCTTTTGATATTAATAGTTCCCCTCCAGACGAGGAAATTCATAATATGAAACAACGATGATCCAACATTCTAAATTCAACCAAGGAACGTATTGTCAGTAAGTTGAGATCAAAGGGATTTACAGCATTAAACATGCACATTATAGCGTCTTTCCTTTGGCTTGTCGAGATTAAAATATCATTCTGCAAAGGGAGTTCACATGAAACGATCATACTCAAACGATGCACCGTATTCTCAGTAGGACGGGGTATGTTCATATAGATGAATCAATGACCAGAATACAAATCTAGGTGTGAGTTTTCTGTATAGTTTACGAATATACGTGGGGGGATTTTATGTCCACAATAGAGTCAATGGACGATCATATTGCCAATATTAACTTGCCTCAGTAAGAATTAATAATATGTCCACGATATATTGTGTCGATGAAGATGTACAATATTAAGCACAAGGTCCAAATTCCTTAGTAGTAGTTATGTGTGCAGTTTATCACCAAACAGAGAAAAGATATTTATCCGCGTGTCAAGTAGTAACCCATACTAAGGGCCGGTGTACTATAAAATCCCATTATTATGCTTCAAAAAATAATATTGCTAGTATACACGATTACAGTATATTGTATAAATAAATTCCCGTAACGTAGCCAGGTTAGGGGGAGTGGGCACGTAAAATGGATCACCATGACACGTACCGAATAATTTTAAATTCATTATACATTTTATTCTTTGAATGACAATTAGTAATTGGAATATAATCAAATAACACACGTTTATGGAATAACAATTATTATGGTTTATTTCACTTCAGATAACGACTTTTGATATCTTGTTGAAATGTCGCAGTGAAATCAATCTTGATTAAAATACAGATCTATATTTCGTTTCGTTTTTTTATACTTTCGATGGCCTACACTACATGAAGATCTGACAAGTTATAGCGATAGGTCACGTCAGGGGTCAAAAGACCGACTTATGACCCTACGACGTCAGCCATTTGATTAACCAATCAGCATTGATGTTACTAGTGGATTACCCACAGTTCCGTGAAAAACACGCCTAAACAGACCGTTTCATTGGCTTATCCCTTACACCATTCAGAACACGAGTTAAATAACAACTCTTCCAGATCCAAGTGTAGTAAAGACACGTAAAACGAAACTTTGAACTATAAAAACGAGACGAAATAGGGTCTGTGTTTTAACCAGATTGCAGTGAAATAAACCATAGTAATTGTTATTCCATAAACTTGTGTTATTTGATTATTATACATTTTTATATTGTTTTACACATCAAAAGACAAGGAGGCTCGTAGTTCTTTCATGGATGTGCGATAAAAAATGAATAAATAAAAATGTAAAAAAAATGAGATTAAGCTTTTATTACACGAGTGATGTAAAAACTTAAAAGATTGTTGTAAAGTTACCACCTTTTACAAAACTGTTTTCAGTGGGGGCGCTTTCTCCTGTTGTTCTCCCATGGCTACACCACTGAATAAAATATCAGTACATAATGCAGCATCAATAAAATGGAGATAGAGATTGGCCGACGATTACGGGTATTGAATTCTCACATGTCAGGTTGATAAAACCTTGACAACCACAATTCCAAAATGAGAAGGTGCAAAGGTATCCCTCCTTGTACCAGTTGGTCTCCAAAGAACTAATGTCAACACCATTTCAATATAATGATTGGACATTTTGGACTTGGTTTACAAGAAACCGCTCGATGAGCTTTCATCAAATTATGACCAGCATCTTCCGATGGATTGGATGAATTAAAAGTATGTGTGGTTCTTGAGAACCGACTAATAACACTCGATACCTAGTTCAATCTATAATGTTGGAGCCAACCCATTCAAAGAGGTTATATTACTTTGACAAGAAAGATCACAGGTCTGTTCATTTAATTTAAAATGGTCATCATCTCACTTTATATTCGGGGTGCAGGTGAATCATTAACAAGTAGGTCGCGGGGTCGATCCCGGGGTTAAAATTCCTTTAACGATTGCAATTCGACGAAGAGTATGCAGAAACGCCGCTGTCCGGGACACATTTCCATCAAAGCATACTGCATGGCGGTTACCCGTCTTCACAAGCTCGAGATTCACCTGCATACCACTGACAGCTGGAATTCGCTGAAGACTAGGGGGAAACGCCACTGCCCCCCGCCACTGTCCGAGCAAATTTCTCTCCTACCTGTTGTTTATTCTTCTTCAACAACCTGGTTGGTGCAGAAAGATATGACGGTGAACCCTATTTCATTTTCTATTGAGCAAGGTAACAACAAAATATGTCATCCATCCCTTACATTGTCTGCATTGTATGTGTGAGAGAGACAAATGAGGTTTAACGTTCACTCGACACAAATTAGGTCATTTCGTGACTTACATATGGTTTTTAATTTTATTTCAATAATTCGCTTGCGCGTAGGGGTCTTTAGCAGTGGGGGGAAACCGGAGGACCCGGAGAAAACCTACGAGGTTGGACAGGCAATCCTATTCCTTGTCACGTACAACCGGGGATTCGAAACCACGCCAGTTGACTCAATGACAGGCATTACGATACAGCGCGCACTTGCTAACGATTTGCCCCCCCCCCCCCGCATTGTATGTGAACAAGGGTTACAGTTCAGGCTGTCGTAAGATAAAGTGGGTGGACAAGTTTTACAACCAATTCCTATATTTGGTTTTGTACAGCTGCTAAAGCTGAAATAAATAACATTGCTTTATAATTGTTTTTTTTTTCTTGCCAATAAAACGAAAATCAACATTTTCTGAAATGCTAAATAAGCACAATCGGTAAATTTGTCGAATAAATATGAAAAATGTACAGTTTGCATTAGATGACAAGAAATCAATTAACATTTTACCTGACACTAGTTTCATATAGATTAAACCAACCCAATAACACAACGCGTGCATCAAACTAAAAAGGAAACAAAGCGGCGATCTCTTGGCAACGTGATATTGGCACGTTATTTGGGATTCGCGAATAACGAGCCAGCATGTTATTCGGGATTCGGCACTAAAACAGACCGGCCTACCTTGCATCCGACTATTTCCTCGCTACCTCCGACCGTAGGGTAAGTGAACGCTGGAGGGTCGACTAGCACGGAGACGTTCGTTTGTCAAGCGAGTAGGGTGTTCACTGGTTTGTTGGAGTTCACGGGATAGTCCTCTCTAACAATCACCTGTTTTATTGCCGAAACCCGAATAACGAGCCAGCACGTTATTCGGGATTCGTCAGTAAATCACATCGTCCTATCTTCCATCTGACCATTTCCTCGCTAACTCCGACGAAGGGATAAGTGAATGTTGGGTTGCCGACTAGCAAGGAGGCGGCCGTTTGTCAAGCGAGTTTGGTGCTGGCTCGTTATTCGGGATTCGGCAGTAAAACAGACCAACCTACCTTCCATCCGACCATTTCCTCGATTCCCCCGACCGTAGGGGTAAGTGAATATTGGGTGACCGACTAGCAAGGGGGCGACCGTTTGTCAAGGGAGTAGGTTGTTTACTGGTTTGTTGGCGTGCACGGGGCAGTCCTTTCCCGCACTCACCTATGTTATTGCCGAATCCCGAATAACGTGCTGGCTCGTTATTCGGGATTCACGAATAACGAGCCAGTACGTTATTCGGGATTCGGCAGTAAAACAGACCGACCTACCTTGCATCCGACCATTTCTTCGCTATCCCCGGTCGTTGGGGTAAGTTAGCGTTGGGTGGCCAACTAGCAAGGAGACGACCGTTTTTAGACCGAATAGGATGTTTACTGGTTTGTTGACATGCACGGGACTGTCCTCTCTAGCACTCACCTGTTTTATTGCCGAACCCTGGTTAACGAGCCAACACGTTATTCGGGATTCGGCAGTAAAACAGACCGACCTAAGTTCCATCCGACCTTTTCCCCGATTCCTTCGACCGTAGGGGTAAATGAACGTTGGGTGACCGACTAGCAAGGAGGCGACCGTTTGTCAAGAGAGTACGGTGTTGACTGGTTTGTTGGCGTGCACGGGGCAGTCATATCCCGTACTCACCTATGTTATTGCCGAATCCCGAATAGCGTACTGGCTCGTTATTCGGGATTCGCGAATAACGAGCAAGCAAACGGGTCTAATGTAACACTATCTTAGTGATAACAGAGATCAGTTTAGTAAATATATGATTTATTTACATCAGGTATATAACACATTTACATAAAAACTAATATACAAGAACTAGACTACGACAGGAACACATATAACTATATTAAATCCACCATTCTGCCCCTAGGGGTAAGTGAACGTTGGGTAGCTAGTTTGTTGGCGTGCACGGGACAGTCCTCTCCCGCACTCACCCGTTTTATCGTCGAATCCCCAATAACGTGCTGGCTGTCTGTTTTACTGCGGAATCCCGAATAACGTGCTGACTCGTTATTCTGGATTCGTGAATAACGAATAACGAGCCAGCACGTTATTCGACAATAAAACAGACCGGCCTACCTTCCATCCGACTATTTCCTCTATAGCTCCGACCGTAGGGGTAAGTGAACGCTGGGTGACCGACTAGCAAGGAGACGACCGTTTGGCAAGCGTGTAGTGTGTGCAATCACCTGTTTTATTGCCGATTCCCGAATAACGAGTCAGCACGTTATTCGGGATTTAAACAGACCGGCCTACCTTGCATCCGACCATTTCCTCGCTACCCCGGCTTTAGGGGTGAGTGTTCGTGGGGTGACCAACTAGCAAGGAGACGACCTGTCAAGCGAATAGGGTGTTTACTGGTTTGTTGGCTTGCACGGTACAGTCATCTCCCCCACTCATCTGTTTTGTTGTCGGATCCCGAATAACGTGCCGTCTCTTCATTCTGGACATTATTTGGGATTCGGCAGTAAAACAGACTGGCCTACCTTCCATCCGACCATTTCCTCGCTACCACCGACTGTAGGGGTTACTGAACGTTGGGTGGCCGACTAGCAATGAGACGACCGTTTGTCAAGCGTGTAGGGTGTTGACTGGTTTGTTGGCATGTACCAGCAATCACCTGTTTTATTGCCGATAAATGCAACATGATGGAAGGTGTTTAAAGCTAGATAAAAGATAACTGTTGTTAAATGGGGTAATTAATTACATATGACTACTTTATAACAACTAATTATGTGATAGAATTATAATTGGGTATGTAATTGAGATATGGATTCAATGAGACACTAATAAACAAGAATAAATCAGGGTGAAAAAATAAAAATAATAACGAATCAATAAGTTAAAACACAGCACAAGTGCCCAGTAATAAGGAAAAGTAGAAAACTACTATTAATGAATTCATTGGTCATACGCTTTGGGCAATAATATCCCTGTATCACGGTTAAGATCTGATCTGTTTCCTCGGATGTGTATTGCCCTGTGTACACATTGACGTGCACGTAAAAGATCCCTTGAAACTACTATTAATGAATTAATTGGTCATACGCTTTGGGCAAGAATATATCTGTATCACGGTTAAGATCTGATCTGTTTCTTCTGATGTGTATTGCCCGTTTACACGTCGGCGTGCACGTAAAAGATCCCTTGATAGTTGGAATTCGATATAAGAGTAGGTCGTAGTGCCGCTGTCCGGGCAAAATGTCCCTCATAGCACACTGTATGGCGTTTGCCCGTCTTCATTAGCCCAGTTCGGAGCAAAACAGTAGGACGTTAAACCCCATATCATTTCATTTCATTTATTCTTTTATCAGGGGGATGTTTAGTTTCACCAATGTATGTGCTGTCACAGGAACAGGCAACTTGATAGACACATTTTTTCTGGGGGTGAATGTTTGTTTGGAGGGAGCTTACCGTTGTCTTTCAGGATATCTTTTAGGGTGTGTCATTTGCAGAAAGTAGCTTGCGGTCTACAGCAACCAGTGTTGCAGCCTAAATGCCAGACATGTCACCTACAATGTATTTTTCCGTGGTAGTATCGCTTTTTCAAACATTTATTCTCCAATATAAACCATACAAATTCAACATTTCAGACAAAAATGCTGAGATGAAAACTGAAAATTAACCGCTTTAGTAAATTTACCAAGAACTATTGGCGCTAGAAATTAATTGCTTCTAACCGCACATATTATAAACAAAAATGTTAAATTAAAACTAAACCCGGGAATAGATCTTCGAATTAGGGTAAGAATTTAGGATAATTCCGTCATTGATGCCTGATGCATGTAATGTCTTAAGAGAAAAAACACATTAAGCATATCAGCAGGGGGATATAAAGATTTGACCAAATCCGTTTTACGGCGGTAAATATACAAGAACAAGACGTAAATCTAAATATGATTAAGCGCATAGAAACAATTGCATTATAATATTTTAAACTATTGTATATTTATTTTGTTGTTCATGTTTGTTTCTTATGTTATCTCCTCAATACCCTATTGTGTTTTTAATATATTTAAAAGTTGACAGATATTTGCTAGGTGCTTAAAACAACACATTGAATAGGTTTATGAAATTGTTTTTGAAGGGTTCACGGTCGATTTTTTCGCGTGTGGAAAGTTTGAAACTAACATACATAATGTTCTTTGTTTGCCTTATCTGTGATTTTAGTTTGTTTTCTGTCATTAAATTTTTATGTTCATTTTTTTCCTCTTCGTAAATTTGTTAATACTGACATTGCTGGAATGACTAGATCTTAGGGGGTCTATTTATCGGTATACACGTCTGTTCCTGGCGTGAAAAAAAGAGGTCTTAAAACATTAACAAACAAAGTACATTGTTTAATGGAAACGGTGTAGAGGAATCTAGCCCCCTATATAAACAACCGGGACCGGTTTGAATAAATTGCTTATCGTTAAACAAAGCCAATTTCTCAAGATTTTCGATTACTTTATTTTGGCACCATAGTTGTACCTAATCACCGAGCAAATTACCTGTTCGGGTTGAGCTTTGTTTGTTCTCGAGTCCGGTACATAACTTTGTTTGTCAACAGCAAAGCGTCAATCATCAATAAATGATTGGCTGTGCCAAACCTCCGGTATTTAAGCAGCCGAAGCCTTTGCCTGGTTACAGTTCTCAACCTATCGATCAGCTAGAACAGATCCTACGTCTATTAATACTAGGAACGACTGTGCCCGCTTCAAGTAATTTATACTCAGTGGACTTGATATCATCATTCATCGTTTGTTGATAACCGCTTTCCAGTATTCAGGATAAATTAGATTTTTGTTTTGAACAATTTATTTAAGTTTGTATTTTATCTTATAGTAATAAGTTTGAGTCTGTTCAAGTTGAGAAGGTTTAACAGGGACCGGGGGCCTTGGGGAGGAGTAATACATCAGAAAGGACAACGACTTGATTCGTCGAGGAAGTGGCTTTAACAACTATTCATGAGGATTTGAGATTGAAAACTGTGGAGAAAGGATTTCGCGTTTCTGTTCGCAGATACAGGTGCAGATTGAGAATTATTCACCTGATATTGTGAAAGAAGAAACTGCAAAATTATTTGTGAATATAATCTACAAAAGGACAAAAATTATCCAACTTTGTATAATCATTCAGAATGTTGACTTTAAAAATGTTTTCGATTACGGTAGTATTTGCCGTGGTCATGTTAAAACTAACAGTAGCAGGAAACTGTGGTGGTGTTCAGAATAAATATGTCTGTCATCCATCGAATCCAACAATTTTTCAGATCTGCATTGGGGACCAAATGTACACTATGCGATGTCCTGGAGGACTTCATTTTAATTCCAGAACTCAAACCTGTGACTGGCCGAAAAACGCCTTTTGTGGAGAACTACGCCAGCCCAAGAAGTCAGTCGGACAACCCAAGCAGAAAACACGAAATCCTTACTTGCCACCATTTCAATCCAAATCCAAATCTAACACCAATTCTGTAACTAGAAGATCGCGGGTAAAATCAGGAATTAATTCCGTCGCCGCGGCGAGAGGACCAAGATATAATGCTCGAAATCAGGTCTTCGAGAAAGCCACCCGTACGAAAATCCACAGAAAGAAAAGTCGGAGTGGGTACACGAAATCAAGGTTACGAGTACGGCCAACAGCCAGTGATATGAGAAATAACAGAATGGCAACAAAGAGTTACACAAAACAACCTAAGAGTAAATGGAATTTAGTACACCACCCATGGTGGGCTGCTAAATCACCAGCTACCAGACCGTCTCACCTCTCAACAATAGCAGGACCCGCCCAACCGACCCAGCTACCACAACAACGTATTGTGTTGAACGAAGCTCCTGTCAGGCCAGGCCATGATTCTTCAAGATATACTCCTAGAAAGCCAGACCTGCGCTACGCCCCCAGAGCACCCAACTCGGCCGCAAACCGCCAGCCACCTAAGCCCCCGGTCCCTTCAACTACAGTTAGTTCACGAACAACTAAATATAAGCCGAGAAAAACAGGTAAGTTCCATTATTACATTACAGCAGAAAATAAAAAACATTATTATATACTAATACGACATAGCTTCCATCGACCTTTGACCACCGACTGTTTTCATCAAAATGAAATGAAATGGGGTATAACGATCTCCTTTTCTATATAAACCGTCCTACCAAAAAACGTTTCTCGCCATGCCCTCCTCCTAAAACCAGATTAAACCAGGTTTGACAATCCTATGGAACTATCTCGACCTACACCGAGATCAAACCAGGGACATTCTTGTTAAAAACTAGCGCCAAAGTCAATGAGCCATGCGCCACAGTGGCTCCAAAATAACGATTAAATATGAAGTTTAAAACATGTTGGTCCATATCATTCAGTTCGATCAATCCTAATTGCTTTTATTTTTTATACCCCCCCCCCCACTACCTCCCGCCAACTACCCCATCCTACCTGACCAACAAAAAACACACGTTAAATGGTCATTTGACATTCTAATCGATTTAATTTTAAATAAAAATTTCTTTTTCTTTTCGACCAGTTGCTTTTAATTTTAAAAACATGTGGATAAATAGGTGCACTTGAGTATTTCTAAGACGAACTATTTATTTGACTCTTTCTGGTTTCGCTTTATGTTAAATGTATAAAAGTTTTTAAAAATACGCAGTGGAAACAGTTGACGTGCTTTAGACATAGATATGAAATGAAATGGGGTTTAACGTCATACTGTTTTGCTCCGAACTGAGCTAATGGAGACGGGCATACGCCATACAGTGTGCTATGAGAGGAATTTTGCCCGGACAGCGGCACTACGGTCTACTCTTATATATCGACTTCCATACGTCAAGGGATCTTTTACGGGAACGCCAATGTGTACACGGGACCTCGGTTGTTCGTCCCATCCGAAAGACTAGACAGCTGTCCTTGTCAGGCCTTCCGTCCTGCATCAAACATAGATATGTCAGTTACTCATCGAAATAAATACACGATTTTTGTTGAAGAATCGAATACATTATACATGAGGTTTTCATAACGAAAGAATAAAATATTATAAAGTTTTAAAATGAACTTTTAAGATATCATTAATACAGTGGTTATCACGATTTCCAACCGAACACTTTGCACGCTGGCCCCCAAATTGAGAAAAATCGAATATTTAATTAGACGTTTCATATCATTACATTTCTTCAATTTTCAATTCAGTTTTAAAAAAGAACGCCACCATTTTTAGTTTAAAAATGCTAAAGCGTTGGAAATCTTGTAAATTATTTTCAAGAGGTAGTCATGAAATATGTTACAATGTAACAGAAAGAGAATTTGCGAAAATATCTGGTTGGCACGGGAATCACAGTGCCTCAGTGAGTTGGACGCTGGAACGCTAATCTGGAGTTCCCGTGTTCAATCCCCTGTGTTGACCGAGAATACTTATCTGTCCGGGCAAAAATTCCCCTCATAGCACACTGTATGGCGCATGCCCGTCTGTATTATCGCACTCGGAGCAGAACAGTAGGACATTAAACACTATTTCATTTCTGGTTGGCGCTTTAGTTAGTCAATACATTTTGTTTACCCGCTAAAGGCATGTCTAAACAGGCTTTCCTTCTGTCAAGATTAAAGTTTTAACCCTAGTCAAATTCAAACAGATACAAACAAAATATGTCAAAGCAAACGTCCATTTTACGCAGAACACCACAAGCGACCGTAGTTACTTTGTTTGAATTCTTCAGGTGCCCGTCACGTTTATGATGTTATGGTTGTGGGATCGAAAATATTGCTGGTAATCTCCCGATTTAATCATGTTATTATTTTCTCGGTTAAACAAGAAATAATGTAAACTGTAAACCTCAGTGCTGGCGTCAGAGCCCCCCCCCCCAACAACCTTTATCCGATGGAATTTAAAATTATGTACTCTCTCTATTCCGACGGGATCGATACAATATGCCGGATTACACAATATGTCGGAATACCCCATTGCCTCAATACCGGAAGTATTATACCGTAAACATTATTGAACCTTCAAATACCGGAAGTATTATCATTATAATGCACCCTCGAATACCCAGTACTTAAAGTATCATAACGCTTTCTGTACTTTCAAATTTTTTACATTATTTGGTAGACAAAACCCCGTTTCTCTCTCTCTCTCTCTCTCTCTCTCTTGAATACATATAATCATCTAACCAGCCCGAATAAATAACACTTGTCATCCAAGCCTTACGATTGACTGACAGATTGATTTTGTCCACGCCCTTAAAGAACCGAGGAATCTCCGTTTTCCCGATCACACGGGGCTTCAGTTTCTCACCGGTCGCCCTACAACAAAATACGCTTCATGTGCCACGTTTCCCCCTTTCTGATCGATGCTAAGATGCAATTATTGTAGCTATCGCGTATCTCGTTGATAAGTTTTTGAAAATCTTCTAATGATTTTCTATTGCTTCATTTGAACACAATTTGCAAGAGATGGAGAAATAACAAGCTAAAACAAAAAAAATGATTTTTCGTACAATCAGGGGCCATAATCCCGGAAGTCATGGTCTGATATGCGCGAATATCGAAAGGAACCGAGATCTTTGGGTTAAAAGCATGTGTTTCAAATTTCATCAGAATCGGGTGAAATTTGTGACATCTAGAGTGTCCACAAGCTAAAAACGTGATTTTTTCTACAATCAAGGGCCATAATCCAAGAAGTTACGATCCGATACATGCCAATTTCGAAAGAAACCGAGATCTTTTGAAGACAGACCTATATTTCAAGTTCGTCAAAAGTGTCACCCGTAGAGTGTCCACAAACAAATTGTGGACGGACGTCCTGACGGACAAGGGCGACGACAATATATGTCCACATCAAATGTGGGCGTATAAAAATGCCATTAAATCTTAAATATTTTTCTACTTTCAGGAAAATGTGACCCAACCACGTGCCAACTGCCAGATTGCCGATGTGTTGGTACCGATATTCCTGGTAATATGTCCATGTCTGAAACTCCTATGATGGTGATGCTTACATTTGATGATAGCGTTAATATTGGTAACAACGACTACTATCTAAAACTATTCAATGATAAATTGAGGAATCCCAACGATTGTCCTCACAGAGGAACCTTTTTTGTATCCGGTGACGCAACGCAATACCACTACGTTCGAGATCTGTACAAGAAGGGTAACGAGATCGCATCCCATAGTATCTCCCACAGATCACCAACAACGTGGTGGGCTCATGCCGGTTATGACGGCTACGTCAAGGAGATTGAGGGAATGAGCAAACGGTTGGCTAGAGAGGGTAAACTACCGAGAGATGATATCAAGGGAATGAGGGTCCCTTTCCTGCAAGTTGGTGGTGATAGTCAATATCAAATGTTAGAAGACTATGGGTATTTGTGGGATTCTTCCATGGTCACCGGACACTTATTCAAAAATTTGAAACCTTCTGTCTGGCCTTTTACTTTAGATTATGCTCCAAATTCTGAAACCTGTAGTCTTACGCCTTGTCCAACCAAATCATACCCAGGTTTGTGGGAAGTACCTTTAGTACGATGGTACGGCAATAACAAGATGGCCTGTGCTATGCCCGATGGATGCACCATCGGTCCAGGACGAAAGGGGACATTGCAATATTTGATGGACAACTTCAACAGACAGTATAAATCTAACAAAGCCCCTCTCGGGATCTTCCTCCATGCTTCTTGGTTCCGACGAAAGTCTGGAAATCTTGAAGGTATGCTCGACTTCTTGGAACAGCTCACTCATATGCCAGATGTCTACGTTCTCACAGTGAGCCAGGTTATAGACTGGATTCAACACCCCAAGCCCCTAGATCGCGTATCAGAACTTAAGTCGTGGAAATGCTAAAGTAGTTGAAAAAAAAACTTTACTAACTTTTTACTAAACGGGTTTTCATTAGAACTATAAATATATTTTTGATTTGTAATATTCTTGGATCAAAATTAGTAAATGGAAATGTTTTCCGTTTTATTGTAAACCAATGTTTGAACAGTTGCAAATGAACTTAGGTTACAAGGTATGAAAACAGCGCCGATACCTTTCGGTTGGACTTCAGTGAAAGATACGAGAGGTACAAGCTTATTCCTGAAAATGAATCCGGTCATGCAACATCTGAAGACTCGCTGCCCATAAAAAAGGACCAGTCAGAAGAGGCTGTCTTAAAATGAGGGATGCTGTCGAGAAGATATGGGATGAAGACGAAGATGAAATCGTCAACAACAAGAAGAAGATTTGTGATATATATAGTGTTTTGTTTTAAATATTTATCCGTGTGCTTTTTATTTCAGATATATTTGTTTTCGTGTGCCGTGTAACTTTTTATATCAATGTGTATATAGAAGTAAATATCGAGAATTGTGCTTAGAATAACTGCACGTCTCCCTCGTGGCTGTCGTAGTTCTGTTCAATCAAGCTGTATTTTATATTCATGTGGTATATGCGTGTGACATTGTTAATTACACAGATATGTCCTTAGACTATTTGTAATGTCGTAAACGGGGCGTAGATCGCTAAAGGTTTATGGAAAGACCACATGAGCTGATTGGTACCGGTAAAGAATTACACTCGCTGAAGAAGAAGAAGCCTCTACAAGCAGAATGGGCCTTTTATCCGAGAAGAACGTGTAGTTCCGGACGGCTACAGCCGTTTATGACCCATTCTACATAATGCATGCTTTACTTATATTATATTATATTATAATTCGAGTTAAAAATGAGTTAATAATAACTAACGTTGCATGACTCTAGGAAATGGTGTTAAAATAATTTGGAAATATCAGATATTCGGCGCTAAAGCTTTTGCACATTAATCAGTGTTATTATCTCTTGAGTGACATTTTTTTTGTAGTATATTTTGATATGCAATGTTGTACAACTCCATTTTAGGGGGCATAATTTCCATATGATATTGGCTGTCATTGTTTGCTAAGATGTTGTCAATGTCCCATTAAAAAATAAAAAAATAATATCTTGAATCCTTTCACAAAAATCAGCTAATGTGCAAAAACGTTTTGTATTCTCGACTTCATTTATTTATTTTATACTTCTGTTTGCTTTCCGTTTTTTGAATCTGATATTTCTTAACTATTCTCTATTTGGATTGTTAGTTTAAGTACTAGAAAAAGGTTTTATGGTGATATCCGTAGGTTTTTCCTAACTAAATATTAACCGCATGTACATGAATGATTTGACGCCAAAAGGGCTGAGTAGTATATAGGTCGTAATAGGCCTGTTAGAAGTGATGTTAGATTATTCGACCTACGTATCACCATTTCAAGAAAGCACTGGAATTTAAGGATGTGATCAATAGGGTATAAAATGTTGCAATGAGCTCAAAATAACGGACCACAATCCTGAACTTTGAAACGCCCATAATGGATTCTCTTTGAGAAATAGACTCCAATTTGGTCTTTTCCGAGTTCGGTGATTTGTGTCTGAAGTTTTTGTCGGGATTGTGTCCTCGTTGAATCCGAATGAATTCCGATGCTTTCTCGAACTTGAACCGAAATCGAATGTTTGCATCAGAGTTGGAGAAACTATGTGGTAGAAATATGGGCTTTTGGGCACTTGAATTGTTAATATAGGCTCTTGAGTTGCGCACGCTCTATTGATATGGTAAAACGCACACACACACACACACACATCTATATACATATATATAATATCGATAGTATTAAGCATCTTACTGCCACATTTAAAAATGCGCAGGTTGTATGAAATATATATTTTTTGCGCTGGAGAATGTTGAAATAATTGAATTATGTCTGTCGGTTTAGGGTGTAGTCTAATACAGCCAGACAGAATAGGGAATGTTTTTGACTGATTAGTGCATGGTGATTTGGACTTGATGGTCGAGGATTGGTAACTTGGTGATCGGAATCAAATTTAAAATTTGAATATTTTTAAAAAAATATTTCAGTTTCAAGATAACATTGCTGTTTATTTTTTTTTGTGGATTTATTTTTATGTAAATTCTTTTTAATTAAGCAAATTAACGAATTATTAGTTTTGAATTCTTATCCTACTATCAATTTTGATCTCCATGTTTTAAATGTAAGTTTTCTATATAATAGTGGAACTTTTTTTTGCATTTTTAATTATGTATTATATGTGAACTTCCGTTTTAAAGGTGAGTAAAGAATTATTTTAGCAGTCTATGTTGGCTTGATTTAAGAATGGCTTGTATAGAATATAACTTTTGGAATGTAGGTTTTAAATCATTAAGCATGGTCCTAGCGTAGTTTTAGAATTTTAAATTTTAACAGCCAATACAGTTTACAAAGACAGGTTCCGGCGTAGCTTTAGATTTTTAAAATTTCAACAGACACTATAAATAGCAAAGGTAGGTTCCAGCGTAGTTTTAGAACTTTTCAATTTCAACAGTCACTACAGATTACAATGGTAGGTTGTTAAACATAAAGAAAAGTTAAGTTTTCTAAAGGTAAGTGAAATTTTTTTTTAGTGTTTTCTCCCATATAATTGTTAATTCAAGAATGTTTTTAGATTATATAAAAGTCATTTAGGATTAGACCAAAAAATGTTTTAAATAGAAATTTTATTAGATGTATACTCTGGGGACGGTAAGTTGAACTTTAATAATTTGTAGTAGTTGTCGTATAGGTCCTGTGTACACATTGGCGTGCACGTAAAAGATGCCCTGGCAGATGGAATTCGTTATAAGAGTAGGCCGTGGTGCCGCTGTCCGTGTAAAATTTTCCTTATCACACACTGTATGGCGTATGTCCATCTTCATTAGCAAAGTCGGAGCTGAGCAGTATGACGTTAAACCCCATTTCATTTCTTTTCCGGTTAGGTCATGAGTTACTTCCCTTTTCTGCGAATCAGTTGAGGGATTTTGTTGTGCTTGAGGACCAAACCAGGGCATGTTAATCAGTTATAAGTGTGTGGGCGTGGTTCATCATTATTTTCATTAAAGATATGACTTTGAAATCAAAGATCATTTCCATACTCCGAAACTTCTTCTTATGAACCAGAAAAAAAAATACATATTTTACAATTGTTGAGTAGTTAATTTGAAGTCCTGTTATTGTTGTAGTATACTATCGTTTTGCAATTATTATTGTGTTCGCGCATGTAAATCACTGACGCATACCGCCCGTGTGTCCCTTAGCTAGATCGTGGATTAGTTGGTAGTAGATAAAATCTTTCTGACGCAGAATAAATACCTTTAATTTGAAGTCCCCTTATTGTTGTAGAACATTATCGTATTCCTTGCCCGGTAAGTACTTTATTATTTGAGAGCAATCATTATCCTAAAGCATATTCAGATAAAATGCAGCGTCATGGCTGATGAAAAGAAGATGATTTCTATAAAAGGTACGGTAGGTTGTGGCGTATTTGCCACGTCTGTACTTGCTGGTGTTATTTTCTGTGGGATAAAAATTGCATAATAAAGAATATGAAACTGAAATTTGTTACAAGCAACCACCAGTGCCGTGCAGAGGTTGGGGAATCATGAGACCAACCCATTGATTGTATCCCCCCATCCCCATTACACTAGTAATATATCTCTTATTTTTACGCATTCTTCACGCGCCCAATAGAGTTAATTTACATGGTATTTATCACGCGTTTATGTGTTTTAAAACCCCACTAACCATTATACAGGTAATGGCAATGATATTTTATTTTAATGAACACAAAAGGATATCAAGACGATTCAAAACAAAAAATTGGCAGCATAGTTCTATGATCCTAAAGTATTCGGATGACTTGGTCAGATCTTCAGTTTTCATTTAGCCGCCCCTCCCGCATTCTTGGACATCTATCCGGTGTTTCGAGAATGATTTACCCAACACCCACCCCTATCCCTTACGTTATTGATATCTGCACAGAACATAATACTAGTGACTACTCAATATGTATATACTGTATATAATATATTCTGTATCAAATATATAACATATAATATATATCGTGTATAGAGATATACTGTCCATTAATAAGCTGTGTGTTATACATACATAATGTATTAAATGCAAAGTGTATTGAACATACTGTGTACATGTATATGATACGCTGTGCAAACAAAACAATGTTTCTGGCTCTTATAAGAAACGCTGCGCATAAGATGTAAGGTGTATAATAACATATACACACTATACACTATGCGTACCACATTATGTTTATGATACACCGTGTATACTAGCCTGACATAATGGATTTGTTATACACCGGTATATGAAATACAATGGTGTATTAGACACTCGGTGTATGAGATATACTGGATATATGATACAATACATACCATTTATAAATATAAGATACACGGCGTATGAGATATGCTCGATATATGATACAATACAATCCATGCCGTGTAAGATACACATTGTATGAAATATATTGAATATAAGATACACGGTGTTTGAGATATACTGGATATATGATACACAGTGTATGAGATACGCGGTGTACGATATAAAATGCCGTGTATAGATATAAGGTAAGTCATTGGTTGATAAACACATGGATGAGCCATTTTTTCGAGGTAGAGTAGATGTTTAAAATATATTATTTAATTTAGTATATAGTGTGATCAAAGTTGATAGTAGGAAGTTTTAAAATGTAACCACCCTCTAACCTAAATAATTTATGTATTGTTTGCTTTGTAGGTGCTGTTATGGAACTTGATTAATTTTAAACTTTTATTTTTAAAGCGACTCCATTACCAACGCCTCACTATAATAGTTAATTTAACACAAGGGGAAGGAGTAATTCAAGGATTATAAGAGTCAACACAATTCAGCTGTTTAGTGAAATAAAAGTTAAGCGTGACTAGTTAAGAACGAAAAAAAATATATTTATAAACATCTGAGCGCCGTAATTATTACATTAGTTAATAAATGTTTTGAATTTTATTATAAAATTGTGGAAAATATTAAGTACCTAATACAACTTATTTATAATTTGAATAAAATACAAAGAGCCCAAAACATGGGAATAACGATTTGCCACATCAACAGTTTCCCAAAAGTCCACGTTGAGGTTTCACATAGCCGACTGTCTCTACCCTTTCAGTGCTTCAGATGGTAATATGTAAATAATTTGTACAAACAAAAATAAAGTCTGACAATACGGACTTCTATTATGTTAGGGTTTATTTCTAAGTAATTGAAAAAGTTTCTGTTAGTCAATGGTACTCTTCATTTCTCTCGCTGTCTCTCACTTTCTGTTTTTTCTCTCTTTTTTTGTCTAACAAAATTTAATGAGTGTTCTGAACGTGTTCTGTGTATTTTTAATGTAGACTTTTTAAATCAAATATTATCATGCGTGGTTTGTTTTAAAAATATTTATATTGTGTAGATATGTTCATAAATAGCCTTTTATTATTTTAACTGATTAAAGGCCAGTGTGTAATAAATAACCGCGTTAGCTATAATGCTATATAATAATATAAAGCAAATCGTTAATCGTTGTCACCTATGTGAGCCTGCTTGTCATTCGTTTTTTTCAATCTTACACATGTTTGATTACTCATTGGAGCTTGGTTTAATTCCCAAGCAAATTTATGTCGTACACGCCATTGCATCTCAACGAGTAACATCGATGCAAAGATATTGTTAATCAAACTTTCTCTTTTAGTTTTCTGCAGAATTTAAAGAACTGACCAACGTGTGTTCTTTGAATAAAGAAGAAGGAAAATTAGGAAAACACTAAACATCGAATTATAATCGCAAAGTTATTTATTTTGCCATTAAAGGAATGAAAAAATAAATTGTAAATATTATTGTATTATATTTATTGTACATTATTATCAACCAAATATACATATTTGAAAATTTTCGGATCGACTTGTTCTTTATTTACATGTGTGCCTCTATTACAACCCTTTCATCACTGTTAGGGCCTGGATTGGTTTCTCAGCTACGAGCACATCATTTGACGCACCCGGGTTTGTCTTTCAATAACCACTCCATCGTTGGAAACGCCCGGGTTAGTCTTTCAGTAACCACTTTATCGTTGGAAACGCCAGTATTTTAGTAACTACTCTATCGTTGGAAACGACCGGGTTTGTCTTTCAGTAACCACTCTATCGTTGGAAACGCCCGGATTTGTATTTCAGTAACCACTTTATCGTTGGGAACGACCGGGTTACTCTTTTAGTAACCAGTTTATGCGTCTTTCAAGCGGCATCCAGACAATCGCATGTTAAAGGAGTAAGCCTCAAACTCAATATTATCCATAATATTTGAAATTAAAAACGCGAATTAGAATTCAATTTTGGTCCATTTCAATCAACATTGGTGTTGTTGTCTTACTGTGAAAATATAGGATCCTAACTAATATCCAATATTTTAAAAACGTGTGTGAAATAGGCTAAGAGGCGAAAACAACTGTCGTTAAAATTGGACTCTTCGTGTATTTCACCGATTATAATTGATTTGGAAGAGAGAGGGGGCATGAGGTTTAACTTCCACTCACAAAATAGGTAATTTCGGGACTAACATATATGGTTCAATTTCATTTCAATAATGCGCGTAGGGGTGTTTAGCAGTAGGACCCTACTCCTTGTCACGTACAACCGGGTAATCGAAACCACGCCAGTTGACTCAACGACAGACCTTATGATACAACGCTAACCATTCCGCCATCCAATCCCCAATAATTGATTAGAAATTAAACAGTTTTATGGAATGAACTAGGTAGCAGAAAACCGATGGAAATTGATGAGTCTCGGCAGGCGTTCCCCGGCGTCCCAGGGAAGCTTCGGGAGCATCGCGAGCCACGTGGAACCATTCGGAGGCCTCGGGAGAACTGCGAAAGGAGCATTGATGAAACTTTTTCCGATGTGTTCTCTACGTTTTTTCGGGAAAACAGGCCGGGGGAGGGGGGGGAGGGGGTCATCTCAGGACCTTTCCAGATCCACGGGGAAGCTTCGATGATGCTTACCTGGATCGTCCACGAAATAGTTTTTTTCCCCCGAGGCATCCCCGATATAATTAATATCCTCGCAGGTCCCCTGATACTTCGGCGAGACATCACCGATGCTTCGGGGTAAAATATTTCGAGGAAGCTTCAAAGAAGCATCCCCGGACAATTTTTCCGACAAAACGTCGGGAACACATCGCAGTTCTCCCGTAGCCTCCCGATGGTTTCACATGGTTCGCGATTCCCTCGAAGCTTCCCTGGGACATCGGGGAACCTGTTCCCGACGCTTCCCGAGGCTCACCAATGTTCATCGGTAGTACATGGGACCAAGGCATAAGTGCCACCGGCACGCGATGATGTTGATTATCGGCGAAGGTATCCCGGGATTTTCCCAATTATTGGGAGCCATCCCCGATGATTCACGGCAATTGTTTGGGGGACATAGCCACAGCACCAGTGAACGTTAACCGATCCATCCCCGGTGCCTAATAATTGCCATTTCTCATGGGACTACCCCGTTTTTGTGGGCGAAAACTCTGGGAGCCATCGGGAGAAAATGTGTTCATTTTTATTATCTTAGCGCACGCCCGGGGGTCTTTTTTGTCGAGAAGGCGCCCCTATCCCCAAGCCACATACTCTTTACACCAGAGATCGAAACCACGACCGCAAGCCAGGGTTACCGGCCAGCTAGAGTTCGAAGCGCAACACATTAGAGCACTAGACTAGGTCATGCCCCCCCCCCCTGTTGTATCGTGTAAACCTTGTACTTAATAAACGTGTATCTCTTGGCAAGAAAAAACCTGTTTTCATTTACGTCCCCGTGTTACTCTTGTATCCAGATTTGAACTATTCTTAGAGTTATCTGCCTCGTGATCACTAAATGTGTTTGTAAATGAAATGAAATGAAATGGAGTTTAACGTCCTACTATTCTGCTCCTAACCTGGGCTAATGAAGACGGGCATACGCCATACAGTGTGCTATGAGGAAAATTTTGCCCGGGCAGCGGCGCTACGGCCTACTCTTATCTCGAATTCCAACTGCCAAGGGATCTTTTACGTGCATTCCAATGTATACACGGGACCTCGGTTTTTCGTCCCATCCGAACGACTAGACAGCTGTCCTTGTCAGGCCCTCCATCCTGCATCACTGACAAAGGGAAACCACGCCGGAAAATCTGGATGAACTTTCTCGGCCAATGCAGGGATCGAACACCCGACCTCCAGGCTAGCGAGCCAGCACCTTACCCACTTAGCCCCCAAATGTGTTTGTTTGAAAGGTTAAAAATACGGGTTTTACAAAATAACACCACTTTCGCTGATCATGCAGGTTTATATTTCACTACATATAATGTATATCCATTAAATAGTGCAATTTATATGGAAATCGAACAATAATTTACGGGCGACAAATGTAAAAAAAATAATTAAAAAGCTACAAGTTTATGACAGTTGCAAATGGATATTTTAAAAACTGAAAAACCTATAGACCTTTCAAAATGATAATATGGCTGCCTGCTATTCGTTATTCAGGATTAGAATATCACTGGAATGATACATGCCAAGTGTTCCCAAGCAGATTAAAGGGCTTCTAGCCGAAAAAACAATCCAGATTGTTAATCGTGTTTTTCGTTATTCGGGATTCAAATTTGAAGGTGTTCCAGGTATCTTTAATGAGGATATTTAAACATACACTAGGCAAGAGCTAAATCTGCCTATTGCAGGTCTTTCTTTAGGCCTGAAATGTTATCTAAATTATCAATTAGACATTAATTAACTTATCCAGACCATAATCAACTCTCGATGTCATCTCTAGCCTGTGATGTTTATTGGATTAGGTTCCGATTTCCTGTTCGACTTCCATTCATGATTTAATCACGAAATGGATAATCGAGACTATGTTTTTTTTTATCGTACTGACTTTAGTAATGATGATCGAGGCTAGGCCGAAAATTCAATTGCTAAAATCTCGTTTCAGAGTGGATCAATTTGACTGAAAATTTTCAGCAAATTCCCTTTACATTATCTAGTTTTTAACTATTATAGTGAGAACTGCCAGCTCTTTATCTAATCTCCCATAATGTATCGTTAAGGATGTAATTAAAGTGGCTACATTAGAATGGTTGCTGTCAAGTATTTCCTAGCAACATAAACGGGTTTAATGAGGTACAGTCGAAAAACAACCCAGATTGGTATTCAAACGGTGACTAGCGAATTAATTATGGAATGGTTCACCTCGTTATTGGGGAATAACGTGCAGCATGCTGCCTCGTAGATAACAAACCTTAATCACTCAACCCTCCGTGTTTCGAGATAAGACATGAGGCCATTACCTTCAACGTAGCACATGCGGGAGCGATTCGCACCAGGCATTTGTAAACAAAATTGACAATATTTTTTTAATAAAAACGATTGATTATTTTTATTTATAATATTTCTGCCAGACCCAACTACAATTAAGCATATAATCCTACCTGAAACGGGTACAAATCGTCGTTTTTAAAATCGAGGCGTTAAGCCGTTACTAAGACCGCCATCTTTTTAAACGATACGCTGTCATCATGAAGGCGGGGCTTAATATAAGGCTTTTATAACAGCCAATCAATAGGGCAATCTAAAGCTCTGTAATTATGAATGGATTTAGACGGCGGTGAAAGTCAGACAAAAACAACGCTTCATTAAATTAAACGCGAATATTTGGAGTTAAGCGACAGTTGTGCCACTACATTGGCCTCTGTAAGTTTAATTAATCATAATAGCATAAACTTATCTTATTTAAAGATGTTACATGCATTAATAAAGAAATTGAGTTTGCTACTTGGAACTAAAGGCATCCAATCGTAGCTAAAAACAAACACATCGGTATATCTCAACGTTTTTAGCTACGTTCTCGTAGCTAGCTACCTCGTTAATCGTTATTCAACTTTATCATAAAACGAAATGGCTTCTAGCCGAAAAGCAATACAGGCTGTTATTTAAGTGATGAATAGCGAATTAATAATGAGATGGTTCACCTCGTTATTGGGGAATAATGAGCAACATGAAATAAAATGGGGTTTAATGTCATACTGTTTTGCTCCGACCCATAGGCTAATGAAGACAGGCATACGCCATACAGTGTGCTATGGGGGAAATTTTGCCCAGACATCGGCGCCACAGCCTACTCTTATATCGAATTCCAACTGCCAAATCATCTTTTACTTGCACGCCAATATTTACACGGGATCTCGGTCTTTCATCCCATACAAACGAATAGACAACTCTCCTTGTCAGGCCCTCCGTTCGGCACCACTGACAAGGTGAAACCACGCCGAAAATCCCGATGAACTTTCTCGGCCAGAGTTTTATTTACTTAGCCCATAGCCACAGATACTCCCTCCTCGTTAATCGAAAAAGAATCCATATCGTTCTTCATATAACGAATAACGAACTGTTTTTAGTCGGTTTTCGTGTGGTTGTTGTTCGGCATTCAATTTTGAAGGCGTTTCAGGCATCCTTAATCATGATAATTTGTGATTTACAGCAAAACACAGAGTAAAATTAGTCATAGTTGAGAAAAACAACACAGATTATCATTGAAGCGGTGTAGAACGAATAACGAACTGTTCATTCTTCGTTATTCAGTTCGTTTCTAGATTCAAAATTGAAGGTGGTATTTCAAGTATCTATATCTTTTACCGTCCCCTGTTAATGCGCAACAAGACTCAGACTGACACATATAGTTACGAGAGCTGGCTGAAAAATTCTAAGCCTATCTGTGAAAGACCTGTACAAAGTCGATGGTTTCCGTTTGCTTTTCTACACACAAATAGGTGCACACACTTTTGTCAACAATGTTTTTTCAGCCACTCTAAAAAAATTGTTCACAGCACAGCTGACTGAGACTGACATAACGTCATCATTACTAGGAAAATGACAACCGACTACTTCCTTTTTCATTTTTGGAAATCTTTTATCAGGATCTACTTAAAAACGGCGCAGATTGTCATGGGACGTTTCTGATCCGCAGTCAAGAGCTTTGGCAACCATCTTGCAGAAACTTTTATCATACGTACTTAATTCGTTGGCGATAATATGCTCAACCCTCTCATGAGAGATGCCCACAAAACTGGCAATATGTGGGTTGGCCAATCGTCGATCAGCCATCACCATGCCATGCAATCGGGTAATGTTATCTTGAATGGTTGCTGTTGATGGCCTTCCAGGACGCGGGTCGTCGTCAAAACTCTCTCTGTCAGGCTTAAAATCCACAGCTCACTTCCTTACTGTGGAAAAGGGTATGGGGGCGTAGTGAAGGAGACGCAGTTGGTTTAGAATTTGTTCGCATAATTACTGGAATACTGTTCCCTGTTATATCCGTCTAGTTTAGCTTGTTGATATATAAAAGTATGACGTTAATCTAGGTTAAAAACTAATTTACTTTACTTCTGAATTTTCGTTATTGACTAAACAATTTGGCCGTATCACGTGATTCCTTTGTTTATCCCGATGCCAGGAACGGTCAGACATGCGCACTCGTATTAGCGATTTGACTTATTGGGACTCAAAATTTCGCCTGTAAATGAGTTGTCGTAACTTTCCCTATACAGGGCTTTGGAATACCTACACGCGTGACGTCGAAGGTTGCACGCGAAGATTGAGCGTTTGGTGTACATGTTGATAAACTTTATGAAAAGTTAGACGTACAACACTTTCTGAGATAAAAATCGCCGAAAAAGACGCGGGCAGTGGATAATCCGAGAATTTAATTAGGATTCGATATTTGTAATAAACAGTCAGCAATTAAAGACAACGTCGTCTTGTGTATACAATGAATTCTCCTTTCAACGCGTTGCTATAGGTACCGAGAGAGGTTAAGTCTCGTGACACAAACATGACCTCTTTTGATCGATTTTTATAGCAGGGTATTCCTTGGCAATTACAATGTTTTGAGAAGGATTTGAAGCAAAATATAATATGATAAATTAATTAGTTTGAATATGTTTTTAGTCCAAATATATCATCAAATCACCCAGTTTGTACGCGGGAATGTATCTTTAAAGAGGCGCAAGGAGCTATATTTGCATATTGCATGGCGTTTTTCTGGTTTCAAATTTTATATAAATTATTATTTAAATTACTATTCATATGGAAAGCCCATAATCAACTCTCTAGATTATGGAATGGCTTAGATATTGAATAGATTAGACAATATCCGCCAACGCTAGCCTACACATTAATTTTCAGAAAATATATGAGGTCGCTCATTGTGAAAAGGCCTGACAATAGATTTCTATTCTTATTTGCATTAAAAGTAATACAAATTTAATTGCACCCCGTCTGGAACTGACAAAAGTACATGTTTCCATTCATAACGTCGCTTAGAATAAAGTAGTTTGAATGAAATTTATTTTCGAACTATTCATTTTTCATTATCGAATCGCAATCTCTAGCGCCTGCAGGTTATTCCAGTCTACACCGATCGTAATTATTGAGCATGATCTCCAGATAACAATATGACGTCCCCATTTGACATGACTTGTGGAATATGTCCGCATAACATGGTACACGATTCGTGTACCACTGGTAAAATGTTTATTTTTTCTTAAATATTGGATATCAGAAGCCCATCTTTTCCCGGTAAGATCACAACATCAATGTTGATTTAAATTGACAAATAATTCGTGTTTTCAATGTCGAAGCCTTCGGATGATATTGAGTTAGAGACTGGTGCATCGGGGTCGAGTGTCATTTAGATCGGGACTACAAATGCTCGGAAATCAGGACGTAGAAGGTGAAGGTCTCACACTCGCCGGCTTGACGAAGTGCATAGCAGAGGTGCTTTGAATTTGTCCCATTGAAACTTTAGGTACACCTTGGTTTTAATTCATCAACCAGTTACTGTCATCATGAGTGTATACCACAGACCCGATGCCAATAAGGTCCAACTTCTGAAGGATATTGCAAATAAACTGAGAGTACATAGTATCAACACTACTAGCACGTGTAATTCGGGGTGAGTACATGACTACATGCTCGGCGGTTGGTAGTATGTTATTTATGAAGGCTGATAAGCTAGCATCAAAATGCGAATTTTATGACCATAATCTCTTCCCCTATGGAAGGATAACGTTGCCAATAATATTTCAATGTTCACTGTTCAAGCATCCGAATAGGTCAGCTGTTCAAATTATGTATTTTAATTTTACAATTTCCAATTCCATTGCTCCAGGGGCAGAATAGGCCTACAAATGTCACAGTGTTAAAATACAGAATACACTTCTCAATGCAGGCAAAATTGAATCTGAAAAACATTTTCTTATGGAATGCCAAAATTATGAAGATTTAAGAAAACAATATATATATATCAAACCCTTGACAATACTCGTCTAACCTTTTCATTTGAAAACCTATTCGACCCACCGAGTATTATAGCCGCAAGTGTCCGCAAGTGTCGCAGCCTTTGTCTACTTCTCTTTTCTTAGGAGAGACATCTGTTAAATATGCATGATATTTTATTTTCTTTTATGTGCGCACGCTTTGTTTTGTATTTTGATATATTATGTACCCTGTATGTGGGTCTTATACTGTCGAGTTATGTGATTTAATAATTTGTACATTTTGTTCCATATGCAGGTTTCATACTGTTTATTTATGAGTGCTTTAAATTTATGTCCGTCCATATTTGTGTATCCGTCCATTTTTTTGCACCTGTATATTTTGTATATTGTATGTTGTCCTCAAGGGAGGTTCCGATGCAATATTGTGTGTCTTGTGTAATAATTGTCATATCGTTATAATCTTTATGTACACGTTTATATTGTATGCTGTTCTAAATGGATGTTTCGATGCAATAAAATCTTATCTTATCTTATCTTATACCGGTAATACAAAATACAGTGTAATAGTTATTTTGCACATTAAAGTAGCTAAGTCGCTAATACTTGGGACCTAGAAATTAACACAAATGGGTCGCCACGCATACAATAATGTAATATGAATGTATATAAATTGATTTACATTCAATCGTTTCTGTTTTTACTGTAATTTTTAATCAGTTAGGTTCGTGAAATACGCCAGTATTCTCAATCGAATTTCAATCTCTAGCGTCTGGTTATTCCAGTCTACGCCGATATTATTTATTGGGCTTGCTCTCCAGTTAAGGCCACTTAAAAAAAATTAGTTGGTGATTGTCCTTTTTTTTTTCAAAAATGTTGGAGGGAGTGTTTTTTTTTTTTTTCTTTCTTGAATGAATATAGATCTACTGAAAACACGATACTTCAGGAATAAAGCTTTTATTTCTTTTTCGACATTCAATCTTCATAAAACTGTAGTTTGCTAGGAATTCAAAATACTTTGAATGACAATCGGTGGCTTTAATATGAATTTAAATAGTTCTTTTTCCTCTTTTCGGAATAGCCTTTTTCGAACAAGCACATTCCTGACACTGGGGGTAGTAACCCTCTTTCTGAATTAACCTGTCTTCTCCATTACAATGAATACAAATCAATTCATACCCTGCCGAGTGATTAGAATATTCAATATCTGAATAACATGCTAAATTGGCCCTAACAGACACCAGTTGCATAACATTATTGTCCTCGTCATCATCAACAGCACTACTAAAGGTACTACCACAGCTGTATAGCAATGTTTCCAAAAGAGCCTCAAGTTCATCACGGTGTTTCTTTTGTAGCTTTTTCTGTGAGTGGAGACAATGCCATTTTCCACAGTCCAAACACTGAATGACTGTTCCAACATTCTTGGCAGTTTGGGATGTTGGATTGAAGGGACATTTATGTCCTTTTTCTATAGCAGAACTGGCTGAAGGAAGATACTGTTCTGTCGTTTCTACCTGGAAAATCCAAAACAAAAAGGTTTCAGTATAGACTTCAGCACCACACTAATACATGATTGTGAATTATAATGAAGGTTTAACATCTTACTTACAGTACATGATTATGACATCACTGTTTTATCCTTTGTGGGGTTAGAAAATGAATTCACAAACTGAAATTTAAAATAACTGCCAGAAAATTTGAGTTCAGCTTGATTTTGAAATTTCCATTTTTGTGATACCCTCACTGCAATGCACATCCCTGGTTCATTTAATTTGTTAAACATTGAAATCATACCTTTCCATACAATTCATCAAATTGTTTGTATCTGCTACCAGCTGGTGTAGGATCAGGTAAGTGGCGAATCGCCTGGAAGACATCTGGTGGCAAACGAGGAACTTTACAAACAGAGCAGGTAAGTTCATTACATTTCAGAATGCTGAACATGTACTGACGTACTTTACAGTGACTCTCAAGAAAGGCCTTGAATTTGTCTTTGCCTCTGATGTGTTGCTTGGTGCGATCGTTAACACTCAATGAATCATCAATCTGAAATTAAAAAGATAATCCAGTCTCTTATTTTCTAAACACGAAACAAGCAAGTGACTATTTAAGAATCATAGCCTCTCACACAGTCTAGTTTTTATCATTATTTATTGTGGAAAACAAAATATTTGAATAAAAGTGCCACATATAAATTTAAATATGTAAAATATTGTCAATATTCAAACCATTGCTCTCTATCGTCACTACAATGTATCAACAAGTTCTGAATATTATTCAATTATACTAACCTGTAACACATATTCCCATAGAGCAGTCATTTCCTCTTCAGAGTCTGGGTCCTTAGTTTTAAAATTGTGGTCTTTCAATTTTAGTCTTTGTATCATAGAGTTCATCAAATTCCGATTGGCATGGACACTACCAATAACTTCATCTTTAATTTCTGGTATCTTGGTTGCAAGCTCTCGAATAGAGTTCATGTTCAACCTCTTCACGCATACTGCCAACACCCTGTAGAGCGAAATTGAGGACACTCATAATTCTCTCAACTGGATTTTTCCAGCTGTGTTGTGGTGGCGTTCGGACAGCACATAGAAAGTCCAAATCCAAGCCAAAAGTGACAGTTGGACTGAGAGATATGTGAGACGGTGGTCTGGTCCACCATCAGTGTACATACACAGAATGGGCTTAACCGGTCCGATTTGAGTTAACAGTTGTTTCAGTTCAGTCATATGACGGATAGGCGATGATGGCTGGCAAGCATTTTCTTTCAAAACTACAAATACTCTGCCCCTGTGAAAACTTTCTTCAATTGTTTCTGGGACGTCAATCACTAAAGACACACTAGGGGTGAGGCTCAGGCGGGTGAAGTCATGATCAGACACAACAAATTTCTTTCCCATGGACACTATGACACTTTTTCCCCTTTCAACCGAAGCAACTGGACAGCCAGGTTCTCCTATCTTGATAGTGTGTTTATCATCGAGACTTACAAATGATACATGGTCTCTGAATTTCACCGTAAATTCTTTTTCATATCTGAAAAGAGCCGAGGCATAGTGGGCATCTAAATGTTGTGCTCGGAACTGGCGTGCTTGAATTATGAACTTAACTTTCAGTTTTCCAGTGTCATGGCCAAAACTGTAACCTTAGCCACTGGATATAAGGAATTGGCGTACCGTTGGGACACATTTTGGAGAATTCATCATGTAAGTCAAGGACACTTGGTGCAGTAGCAAGGTGAGTGATGACATCATCATCCTGGACCATATCATGTGGCCTTTCGTCTACTGCTGTTTCGACTGATGAATTTATATATGATTGGCACTGCTCCAAAAATACTGAATATTGTTCAGGCCGACCACTCTTTTTCTCACGTAAGTCCCAAATAAGCTCAGGATCCTCCTGGTCTAAGATTTTATTTATCCCATCATCAACCTCTGATTGTCTAGTTGTTTCAGGTGAACAACAATCACCAGTAAGTCTATGGTATGCTTCACAAAGGAAAGCTGCTTTGCAATTCGTAGCCTGTCCAAAGCACTGTATGAACTCTTTTCTGAGTGCCCTGCTATGGTACTTAGGGAGCTCTCTTATAATTTCCATTTGATATGGTAGTGGGCCTTGTTTATCAGTTCATCCTGTTCACTGAATTCTGATACTCTCCACAAAAAATGAAAGTTTGTAGGACCACTGCCTGTGTGAGTGTAAAGGACTGCATTTCATGTACAAATTAGCCCAGTTCGGAGCAAAACAGTAGGACGTTAAACCCCATTTCATTTCATTTCATCACAACGACGTCTGTGATCAACTGGAGTAAAGTCATTCACACAAATTGGTTCACCCTCATTGACTTTTAAAAGCGCACTATGTAAACTATGGTATCGGATCGTGCAGAAATAGTTTGATTAATCATGTTGGACTTGTGAAGTACCTTGAAATGTTCTTTCTCATTTATGAATAATCTATGTCGCCTAAGAATATACATGTAGCGTCACCGTTTGACATTACTTGTGGAATATGCCAATATAAGCCTCGTTTTTAGAGTCCCTTATTACAAATAGCGCTGAAACGTATTATAGTACACGATTTGTGTACCAATTGTAAAATGTTTATTTTGTCTTAAATATTGGATATCAGAAGGCCATCTTTTCCCGGTAAGATCACAACATCAATGTTGATTTAATGTTGATTGAAGTTTTAGGATGATATTGAATTAGAGACTTGGCTACTTTAAACTTATTTCTTTTTTCTGCATAATAATAGAACTTGGCATAATATAAGCTAGTTCAGCTCCGAACGTAGGTCTCATTACACTCACCCTAGTGTTAGGCCTGTACGTTCAGGGACTCTTCTATTGAATCCATGTCGAAACTAAAATTGGCCCCAGTCATTTTTACTGGGCAACTTTTTACTGCTAAATGGTCGCGTGTCAGTCCCTGTGAGCGCCTGAACAATGTAATTGAACATCTTAGTGAGAAAATAAGACCTCGCTTACCTCACTGGTCTCGACCAACTAAAAGAGAACATTCCTGAAGGCCTGGTAGCTTACTTCGAAGCTACATACGTCAATGGCACCTACCGCAAAGTACAGCGTCCACCATGTCTTGATATCGGGATACCTCCAATCCGGATGAGCAGGATACCACCCCTATTCTCAGCAGAACTCTGGAACGTTTATCTGACAACATTTGGTTGTGGATCTCGCACTAACAATCTATGCGAGTCTTGGAACAGGGCATTCAGTTCCCTACTGGGAATATCACACCCCACAATCTGGCGGGCTCTGTTTTTGACCAGAGGGGGTTCTGACGTAGGGGAGTTTTGACTGTATCCCTAATAGAATATAATATACCCTATATTGGATCTACAACAAAGCTTATTTGCATACAGGGAAAAGTCCAGACTAGAACGGAAAGTCCGGACTAGGATGGAAAGGATTAATTTATGCGACCAGTGTACAAGGTCAAGGTCAGTAGAAGGGGGACAATACTCATATTTACAGACCTTCAGAAAATGATCAATGAAAAAAAATGGGGTTTAATATCCCACTGTTCTGCTCCGACTGGGTTAATGAAAACGGCATACGGCAAGCAGTGTGCTATGAGGTAAAATTTGCCTGGACAGCGGCCTACATGGCAACCTTATCCTTCCATATTCCCCACGTTAATGATTCTATTCAAACAAATACAGTTACATGTATAAATATTGCAGAGTTATATAGAAATGTCAGATGACTCATCGAGGCTCCAAAAGACTGAAAAAACATGTTGGATGGTCGAATAATTGGCGTGTGTGCGCTGCTTCATAAGGTCTGTTATTGAGTCAAGTGGCGTGGTTTCGGTTTCGCGATTGACAAGGAGTAGATTCGTCTGTCCAACCTCGTGGGTTTTCTCCGGGTCCTCCAGTTCCCTCCCACTGCTAAACATCCCTACGCGCAAGCAAATGAATAAAATTGGACCATATGTCTCGAAATAACCTAGTTTGTGTTTAGTGGACATAAAACCCCATCTCTCTCTCTCTGTAATATAGATATTATCTAACTGAAATCTTTTAAATGGTATGAAGAAACATAACAAAGGCAAAATAAAATAAACCTCCCACCTTTGAGATCCAGAATATTTTATTTTGTATGGCCTATCTATTAGATTTGATTTAAATATTGATTTTGTCAAGGTGATCACACAGTAAGTACATGTACTATATAATACTGTAGTGATAACAGAAAGACTAGGTTGCATATATTATGATATGTCAGTCAAACAGTGATCAGTGAATGACATTCTCTGTCAGTGTTATCTGTTATCAAATCAAGATTAAAATGAAATGGGGTTTAATATCCTACTTTTGTGCATCAACTGGGCTAATAAAAGACAGGCATATGCCATACAGTGTGCTGTCTTCGCTGGGATTAAAGGACAATATTGGTGCAAGTCATTATCACATATGTGATAGAGCTGGTTAAACACATTCCAAATATAATTTTAACACAGATCATTGCTACGATAGCTGAGTAATACAGGTTTCCTGAATCGGAAGTGACGAACGCCAAAGGAAACCATGAGTCATCTCTCTATATAACTGACTGATGTGACAAGTGATAACGGATATACGGGCGAATTTCTGCTCACTAATAATTCCTTCGAAGACCAAAAAGTTGTTGTGTAAGATTGTGAGAGGATATCTGACAATTCATAAAAAGAATTGACTGCCACTAGATAAGAGAACACGAAAGAAAAACAGAAAAAGTTCGTGCATTACCATGTTTTTATAAGATATAGAATGAATATAAACAAGGGAATGTACGGACTATTTCTATTTTTCTCGTTTTCTCTTATCTAATGACATTCAATTACTTTATTGAATTGTCAGGTATCCTCTTAAAGTCTCATATAACAACTTTTGGACTTCGAAGGAATTATAAGTGAGCAGCAATTCGGCCGTGTATCTGTTATAACTCGTCACATCAGTCAGTTATATAGAGAGATGACTTGTGTTTTCCTTTAGCGTTCGTCACTTCCGATTCAGGAAACCTGTATTACTCAGCTATCGTAGCAATAATCTCTGTGTTAAAATTATATTTGGAATGTGTTTAACGAGCTCTATCACATATGTGTTAATGACTGGCACCAATATTGTCCTTTAATAGTCTGCCGGATAAACACAGATTTATGAGGTTTCCTGGAAAAAAATCCCATCAAAGTAAACTTGGTCTCAAATGAAAGGTGGGGTTCGTGGGTACTCCAGAAAAAAAATGATCCATCATGATCACTTCGGGGAAATTTTTGGGGCGAAGTCAAAGGTCAAGGTCAAGGTCGACCAATCAGGAAAAAACCCAGTCAATATCTCAAAAACTATCAATGTTAGACCTCATAAATGTATTATCAACATCGCGTACAAAATGTCTACTATGCTAGATGAGTGGACAGCGGTGCCCGATACTCTGAACCTTGATTCTTACGTTGCGGGTCCCCTTCCCATGAGTGTGGGGGGTCTGACAAAAACGTCGAAATTTCAAGTTTAATTCGACTTTTCTTGTACAACAATCAACTTTAGTTGGGTTAATTCAACTTCCGCGTTCAACAATAAGTTCACATTAGTCTACGGGTTAGTACAAGTTTTATATAGCTCGGCTCTCGGAGAAGGGGGCTGATTTAGTTGCTGACCCTAAAAGCTCCTGACATCCAATGAATTGCCCTTGTACGGTGTTGTCAACCTACTCACTAATGTGCCAAGAGAAGAAGCTTTGATTTCAGAGTTCTTGAAACCCATATTCAACAACTTTCTACAACACTGGACACATGACTACAAGTTGATACCATTAGCCATTATTCCCTTGATCAAACAATGCCTGGAATCCACATATTTCACATGGGGAAAAAACTATTATGGACAGATCCATGGTTTACCGATGGGAAATCCTTTATCCCTGCTGTTTTCCGAAATTTACATTTTATCACAAGAAGGCACTCTAACCGTTCCTTTTCTACCTATTTTCTGGTTCAGAAAGATGGATAACACATTTGTCATGTTACAAAAAGATGATACTGTCATCCCCCTGAATCACTTGAACAACCAACATTCAAGAATGAAGTTGACAATGGAGAATGAAACTAACAGCAGTCTTCCCATTTCTTAATGTAATGGTAAAAACAGGGACCTCCAATGCCACCACCACCTCCCTGTAGAGAAAACCAACACAGATGAACCAATATATCTACTACAAATCTAATCACCCAAATGCATAAAAAGCAGGCATTATCACCACGTTTACTAAAAGAGCCAAAACCATTTGTGACCCTGAAACCCTCAACCTGTAGTACAACACCTAAAAGACATCTTCATCGAACACAACGACTACTCAGAACATATGTTAAACAAGTTCACCAAAGCCACATTATCCAACCTATCAAAACTTGATAAACCCAAAAAGTCATACACCCCCAACCAACTTAGAAGTTTATTTAAATCAGAAGCAGGCATAGAAACCACATTCCCCAAAGGCACAACAACTAAGGAGTTAGCAAATGCTAATGGAAATTCAAATCTCGCAAAGCCTATACCTTCCCGAAAGGCTGTCTACCAAATTAACTGTGTATTGGAGAATTCAAATGACCCTAGACCTCCGAAGTAAGGAGCATGTGTCCAAAGCCCCCCCAAATATCTTTCCTAGCTCCCTTACTATAATCTTACCTAATGCTCCTTTAATTTTTAAAAAAATAGAATTAAGTTAAACGTTTCGTCGACACATTACCTCTGTCATTTTGGGAAAACCCTATTGGTTATTTTTTCTATGGTGGACCCTTGCCCCGGGCACTGGCATTTAAGTCCATTAGTACAGACTGCTTTATTCGACTCGGAGATTTAGAGTTCCTATATCTTGATAATATTAATACATTTATAGGGAATATTGATAGTTTTTTAGATATTGACCGCTGTTTTCTGATTGGTAGACCATGACCTTTGACACCACTCCAAAAATTTTCCCCAAGCGATCATGATGGGTCATTTTTTTTCTGGAGTACCTACGGACCCCACCTTCCATTTGAGACCAAATTTGCTTTGATGGGACTTTTTTCCAGGAAATAATCTAAATCCGGCAGACTATAAAGTAATTTCAGTGAAATTTTAAATAAATTCATTTTGCATTATCTATCTTGGAACTATTATAGCAAGAACGGTCAGCTCTTTATTAAATTCTCACATGATGTCCCCTCTTTAAACAATCATTTAGGTTTTTGGTTATAAAGGCATATACATGTACAATGCAAAGTCATGGTGTTCTTAGCATATTAAAGGAAGAGAATGGAAAAGAAATAATGCTTAGTCATGGTGTTTGTAGCATATAATGATGATTATGTTTTACCTTGTATAAATAAATGATTCTGCACTATTTAAAAATAAAGGATTATTGTACCAAGCCTATATTGTTACACAACACATGCATATTTTAGTTTTATAAGAGCTCTGTATAATTTAACACCGCATATTTTAATACCCACACATTTTGTCACTGGTCTCCACATACAATTTCTTATTATTGTCCCCCGCATTTCGAAAAAAGCAGGGAACTATTAAAATGGGTTTGTCTGTCTGTCCGTCCGTCCGTCACTCTTTTTGGGACACAATAACTCTACTTCTAATTGAGCTAGAATGTTCAAACTTGGTTTAGGTGTTTATTAGGTGAATGCCTTGATGGGTTTCGAAGATGATCCTTTTCTGCTTAGGATAAGCAGAGAAAAGCAATTTGATTGGTTGATGCTTTGGGACATGATAACTTTCTAAAGTTCTAATTAAGTGAGAATGATGAAACTTGGTGTATAGTTTCATCACATCAATACCTTGACTAATAATGAGCATTTTCTGCTGAGGGTAAGCAAAGTGATAAGCAATTTGATTGGTTGAGACTTTGAAACACAATAATTCTCCTTCTAATTGAGGTAGAATGTTCAAACTTGGTGTACACGTTCATTAGGTGAATGCTTTAATGGAGTTCGATGATGAACATTTTCTGCTTGCAGTAAGCAAAGATAAGCAATTTGATTGGTTGTAGCTATTGGACACGATAACTTTAGTTATAATGAACTGATAGCTATGAGTATAGATTCATTATATCATTACCTTGACTAAGTTCGATGATAATGTTCTTTTTAGGCCAAGAAGCAAAAAGCAATTTGATTTTTCAAGACTTTGGAACATAAGAACTATTTTAATTGAGGTAGAATGTTTAAACTTGATGATGATGTTCATTAGGTGAATGTCTTGACCGAGATCAATGATTAAAATTCCCTCTAAAACTAAGCTGAGTTAAGCAATTTCTTTGACTTAGATTCTATCCGATAGAGAGTGATGAAACTTAGTGCATAGTTGATATTAGTTGATAATCAGTTTGACTGCTCGATAGTTTTGTAAAAGATAAATGTGCAATTAATTAATATGTGTCATTTATTTATTTCGGGATTTCTGTGGGAGACGTTGGCCTCAATGTTGGTTTGTTATTATTATTATTACACATTTCTGTAGCGTACAAATGTGTTTATGTATGCTTTACAAAGACATAGAGCAAGACAACATAACATTTACATACCAGTAATGAAATGAGATAAACAGAGCATTTGATAAAACATTAAAAATGATATTCAGATAAAATTAAATGTAATCAAAATAGCTCTATTCTTTAAAAGGATCACTGTGTAAAAGGCAGAAGTCTTTTTTTTTTATATAAAATTAAATGTCTTGTAGTTAATTTTTAAAAATAGGAATAGCAGTGACATTACAAATTTGAATTGGCAATTTATTCCATGATTTTTTTTTACATGAAGTTGCATTCTTGTGAACATGTCACTTGTCACAGGGCTTTTCAGGTTTGCAACTTTTCAGTAATTGTTCTTTGGTTCTTAAAGATACATTATGGGAGATTCGATAATGAGTTGGCAGTTCTCACTATAATAGTTATAAACTAGATAATGTAAAGGCAATTTGCTGAAAATTTCAAATTGATCCTCTATGAACCGAGAACTAAGCAATTGAAATTTCCGCCTAGCCTCGCTCATCATTACTAAAGTCAGTACAATAAACAGCATAGTCTCGAATATCCATTTAATCATTAAATCATAAAGGAAAGTTACACAGTAAATCGGCTCACAATCCACTAAAGATCGCAGGCTAGCGATGTCATCTAGGCCACTCTACAGGTCACAATTATCCGATTTTGATGAAGCTCCAAAAGCTCTTGGTTTCTTTTGATACTGGTATGTATCGGATCGAAACTTTGTGGATTATAACCCCTGATTGAACGAAAAATCATGTTTTTAGCCTGTGCACCCTCTAGATATCAGTTTTTATTTGATTTTTAAAAGCGTTAAAATGTATCACCGTTACACCCTATTGACGGTTGAATTCGAAAATCGGACCAAAACTGCCTGACAAAATGGCTGCTCCTTGTACAGAAATAGTATAAAAGTACATAAAACTAAGGTTGTGGACTCTCTAGAAGTCACAATTTTTATCAAATTTTGATGAAACTTGAAACATATCTTTATATCTCAAATATCTCGGTCCATTTCGATATTTGCGTATTTCAAACCATAATTTCCTGGATTATTGTCCGATTGTGCGAAAAATAACTTTTTTTTAGCTTGTTCTCTATCCGTCTCTTGCAAAATGTGGGCGTATCATGCCTGACAACTGCTGGTTAAAACTGTGTTAGTCTGTGAACCATTGATTTAAATTAAATCAGCCTGGCCTTGTTTCTATCATAAGTGATATTTAGATTAAAATCCTGTTCATTACCCATGAGTTTAAAGAGAGTGTATAACTTAGATCATCATTGAAGATAAGACAACCATTCATCTGGTTTATCTCTAAAAGATTATTGGTATGTATCGAACCGTAACCTTATGGATGATGGCCCTTGATGGTACGAAAAAATCATGTTTGGCTTGTGGAGACACTCAGAAGTCACAATTTTTATCAGATTTAGATAAAACTTGAAATGTATGTTTCCAACCCATATCGGACCCATTATGTGACATATTTTGTGACACGCAGTCTACAAAATCAACACGCATTTTGCGTGTTTGCGTCCGTCAAATTCGATCCCTGTAAATATACATGTAAAGGTCACTGTTTTGATCTGATTTTGATGAAACTTAAAGATCCCGGTTCCTTTCGATATCTGTGCATATCGGACTGCAAGTTCCTGGATTATGGCCCCAAATGCTATGAAAAAAATTACATTTTAGCTTGTGTAGCCTCTAGAGGACACAATTTCTATTTGATTGCAAGAACCGTTTAAATATATCACCGTTCCACCTTCATGAAGATTGATTACGTAAAAGTATTTTGAATCCCCCCTATTGAAATAAAATTGAACCATATGCTAGTCCCAAAATGACCTAGTTTGTGTCAAGTGGACGTCAGACCCCATCTTTCTCATAAAAAAAGTATGTACATGTAATACAAAGATTGTAGACCTGCTAGAGATCACAATTTTCATCAGATTTTGATGAAACTTAAAATATATTTATATCCCTAAGATCTTGGTTCTTTTTCTATATTCAAACATATCAGACCGTAACTTTCTGGATTATGGTCCACTGATTGTACATGTATGTAAGTCGTAAATCATTGTTGTTATTAGCTTGTTCTCTGTCCATCTCTTGCAAAATGTGGGCATATATTTCTTGCATAGCAACCGCTTGTTTTCCTTTTCTGCTGAATGTGATTTATCATTGTTTACATTTATTTTCCCTTTCATAAAATTTAAATCCCACTCCAATGTGTGGGGGCTGTAGAATGATTGCACGATTTACATGTAGCAAATAAGAAAAAATGCATGTCATTTTAGATTGCATTACTTTTATTATGCATTGTTTGTTGCTCAATCTGAGGGGGATCACGTGGCTAAGTGGGTAAGACACTGGCTCGCTAGCCTGGAGGTCGGGTGTTCGATCCATGCATTGGCCCAGAAAGTTCCTCCAGATTTTCCGTCGTGGTTTCCCACTTGTCAGTGATGCTGGACGGAGGGCCTGACAAGGACAGCTCTCTTAGTCGTTTGGATGGGACGAAAGACTGAGGTCCCGTGTACATATTGGCATGCATGTAAAAGATCCCTTGGCAGTTGGAATTCGCTAAAAGAGTAGGCATAGCGCCGCTACCCGGGCAAAATTTCCCTCATAGCTCACTGTATGGCGTATGCCCGTCTTCATTAGCCCAGTTTAGGAGCAGAAAAGTGGGACGTTAAACCCCATTCATTTCATTTCAATTGCTCAATCAGATTAAAATACAGATCTATATTTCGTTTCGTTTTGTTTTTTTATACTTTCGATGACCTACATTACATGAATATCTGACAAGTTATAGTGGGAGTTCACGTCAGAGGTCAAACGAGCAGCTTTTGACCCTATGACGTCAGACATTTGATTAACCAATCAGCATTGATGTTACTAGTGGATAACCCACAGGTCTGTGCAAAACACGCCTAAAGTTCGCTGTAACAAACCGTTTCATTGGCTAATTCCTCACACCATTCAGAACACGTCAATGATAACAACTCTTCCAGATCGTAGTGTAGTAAAGACAAGTAAAACGGAAGTTTGAACTATAAAAACGAAACGAAATAGGATCTGTGTTTTAATCTAGATTGACTTTCTTAATGAAAGTTTGTTGCCGTTCATTTAAATAATATCTAAATTCATTATTTGTATGCTTGATACACGAATTTCTTTGAGATTGCTCATTTTAACATTAGAAAGAAACCTATTGATTCCAAATGTATTATATATCTCTATTTTTCAGACATCCTACATCATGTTGTTCTGCTGCAGAAATCTTCTCTGTGTTATTCTTCAACACCATGAAATACAAGGTGGAAGTACCAAAAGATCCGTCAAATGATAGATTTGTTTTATCAAAGGTCTAGAATTATTTATTTGTATTTATTTATATGTAGTTAAGACATGATTCTTCTGTAAACCTAGAAATAAGGCACATGATTGTTTTCTCAATTATTCATATGTCTGGAACAAAGTTATAAATGTCGAGTACAAGTTCAGATACGTCTGTAAAATTATTATGTCCACACCTGTTTATTTTAATAATCGGTGAAAACCTTCCCTTCGGAAAGAGGGTCAGTTTAAAGTTTTTGTTCATTTACTGCATGCAAATGTGAATGTCTGTGTTACATAAAAATCAAACCTATTCAAGGGCCTGACATAACTTTATCTTTTTTGGGATATTCATTATTCAGTACTAAATTGGAACTAATTCATACCGTATATTAAATTTTGTCTGCTTTTGGCTCGGAACGGAAGTATTGAATTCAGTGAAACCAATTAATATTCAGCAGATAAATTAAAACTCTTTATATCTGTAATTATGCAAAATAGTTTAAAAACAATTAAAGATTAATCACATATTCAAATATCAAGATCAATATTCAATTTTAGTTAGTAAGATATCATACACCAAAATAATCTTCTTATATTATTGTTGATAACTAAAAAGTTTTTTTTTTTTTAATTTAGGGCCATGCTTGTCCAATCCTGTACGCAGCATGGGCTGAGGTTGGTCTCTTCCCTACATCTGATTTACTGAATCTACGTAAATTGTCATCTGATCTTGAAGGACATCCTACCCCAGTAAGTATAAAATTATAAATTTGACAAGTCAATAGTTGGGGTCGGGTGGATGAATGGTTTAACATGTGTGTGTTAGATCAAAAGCTCTGTCATTGTGTCAAGTGGCAGGATTTTGATTCCCTGCTGACAAAGGAGAAGGGTTGCCTTGATAATATCAAAATCTATATCCTTGAATTTGTGCTCTTTTATGCCCAGAAATTAACAAGGACCTGTCTTGGACATCTGGTTTCTATACAGTGTGAAATTTCCAAATTAATGGCTGAGTTACTACAGATAGATTTGCATTTTTATTAAAATTTAGTACACTGATTTATATGTAGAGTTACAAAATTTATTCTATCTATACCTTTTTGGATTACATATTCACAACACGGTATTACATGTGTCTTTTTATGATTTTTAATCCAGTGACTGCCCTAGACATTCGCCAATTCGCCAATGACGACAGTTCTTTTTATTGGTGAATAAAGTGATGATACTGGCGAAAATTTTGGCGAATGAATTTTAGAGTGTTATTTCATGAATCTGCTATTATTAAACTTGAAATCGTCTTGTTCAATGGCTTCTTTCGATTGACTTGATGGAGTGTCTATTTTTAGTACATTAATTACTCTAGTCTCAATCTTACAAGTCGCAAATCAGTCCATGTTACGCATTAAAATTATCAAACACGTACAGTTACGTCCCGTTTGTGTGAAACTGTGTTGTTTACATTCACTTCACTACAAGTTTTCTTTACTCACACAGCAAATAAATAAAACGCACAATAATGACAACTAATACTAGTAAATCCAAAATAAGAAGGATAGATTCCCTTTTCCTTGCTACGACTACTGTTAGTCCAGAATCTACTGCCGAGAGTGAAGAGTGTCATCCCTGACTAGGACTGTGTCGATATATATTATCGATACACCGATACATTCCAGCGATATTTATCGATACGTAATATCGTATCGTTGAAAAAATTCTTCAGTTTAAGAAAGATCATGAAACCCACGTGGCGAAAGAAGACGACCTAGGCATGGTTTGCCAATCGAGCGTCTTCCACTCTCCGTATTAATTCCAGGTACCGGTAGATAATAAAATAATGACTGGATCATACATTGATGGATTCACTGGCAAGTTGTTAGGTAAATTTGAATCTTCATTTAAATCTTGATAGAACACCGAATACACCGCGAAACAGTCATTTAATAATATATTTTCCTGATAGAATCTCCAATGACAAATTCCAAAGACACGTGACATATCGGATGGAATTAGGTCAATAAACCAGTTGTAAATAGCGCTTACCTTTATGATTTTTTTTTTATATATACACATTCTGACAAAGGCTTAATTTTAAAAATATTGTCGTTTTTATTGAAGGCTATATCATAATCGTACAGAATTTTTATTTTTAAACAATTTCAAGTATGGTTGTCATTGACGAATGAATAAAAACTTTTGCAAGTTACATGATAGACAAAAAACTACAAATTATGTTATGAAGAAATGCCATGGTGCCGTATCAGGTTATTTTGGCTACAGTATTTTCTGATACTAACAGTCGTAGAATTATGTTAATATTTTAGATCATCGACTTGTGAAACGCAAACGTTTCATCGAATAAACGAAGACAGTAATTTATTCTGGAATATTACTGATGTAACTTCAAGATGGTATGTGAATTAAATATACCTGTCGTTATTTTTGTGGTTATCACTTACATAGTAACTATTGAAATACGACATTCTCCATAACAAAATACCAAGTCTAGTTTTAAAGGGAATGGATGCTTATAATTAACCCATTTCCTACGGGACCTTGATCAATTGACCCAATTCTGGCCGGTTCTTTTCAAAATGGATTAAGGACCCTGATGCTTACCCATCTCAAACAAACGTCTTGAAATAGAATGTAGTTTGGGTTATTTTGGGCATAATTCGTGTTGTCACTATATCGTGATACGTATCGGTTTGCCGCATCGTCAATACGTATCGTATCGAAAATGAACTATATCGACAGAGCCCTTTGACGCAAGTCCTTCGTTGGCTTCATCAACATGTGGACAAAAATTAGACCTTAACTGAGACCGAGCTAACCCTCAATGATCTCATGCTTATAAAAATAGATGGACCGGAAAGCATAAATTTTGAATTTTTCAGAGCATATGATCAGTGGTGTCTTAAAAAGAATCGTCGTGTCTGTTCTGTTTTGATGATGAACTAAATCATGTACATGGCTGTGAAGTAATTTATCCTATAAACATTGTTTTGTTATCTGCATTCATTCTCTCCAAAATGTGAACTTTTGGACAGTCAAGGAGATAAAATAATATTTTTGTGTACTAAATAATAAGTACATATAAACATTTATTTTCATTTTTAATTAACAAACATATGAATAAAAATGATATAAAATATTTGGTTAAAACTTTCTGAATTGGCTAATAAAATTTTGATGTGGCTAAACATTTGGCTAAAGCTTTTAAGAGTCTAGAGTGGTCACTGTAAAATCTGTTTGGGCCTGCGAGGACATGTGTTGCTTCAACAATACTCTCAGAATACTTATTGTTCTATGCTTGATGGGTAATATAAGTAAGTTTTGTGTTATGATTTGATATAATTATACCAAATTGTTACACTTAATGACTTATTCATATTTTTAATTAAAGTACAATAATTTTATATTTTACAATGTGTCCTACCCTTCCCAGGTGGCATTAGCCTCGATATTAGAGAATTAACTTGTAGAATCATGTAAAACCCCACTAGAAGAGAAGACAATATTTGATTATTGTGTCCACTGAAGCATGTAAGCTATACATGTATGTACTGTGTAATTATACGCCCACATTTTCATGTAGACGTATATTGTCGTTGCCCCCGTCCGTCCGTCCACAATTGTTTGTGAACACTCTAGAGGTCACAATTTTTATCCGATTTCAACGAAACTTGAACTATATGTTTATCACCCTAAGATCTCGGTTTCCTTCGATATTGGCATGTATCGGATGGTAACTTCATGGATTATGGCCCATGATTGTACGAAAAATCATGTTTTTAGCTTGTGAATACTGTAGAGGTCACAATTTTTATCTGATTTGGTTTAAAATTGTAATATGTTTATAAACCAAAGATCTCAGTTCCTGTAGATATTCGCACATATAGGACCGTAACTTCCTGAATTATGGCCCCTGACTGTACGAAAAATCGCGTTTTTAGCTTGTGGACCCTATAAGAGGTCATAATATTTATCCGATTTAAAAAAACGTTTTAATATATCACAGTTACACCCTAAGGATGGTTGAGTTCGAATTTTGTAAAAATAGGACCAAAACTGACAGACAAAATGGCCGCCCCTCGTACTCAAATAGCGTAAAAATATGATATGTCAAGGTTGTGGACTCTCTAGAGTTGCCAATTTTCTTCTGATTTTGATGAAACTTGAAATGCATGTTTATAACCCAAACATCTTGGTTGCTTTTGATATTCGTGCATATCGGATCGTAACTTCCTGAATTATGGCCCCTGATTGTACGAAAAATAGCGTTTTTTAGCTTTTATGATGGTTGAGTCTGAATTTCTTAAATAATAGGACCAAAACTGCCGGACAAAATGGCTGCCCCTCGTACGCAAATATTGTAAATATATGGTATATATCAAGGTTTTGGACCCTCTAGAGAGAGGACACAATTTTGATCCGATTTTGATGAAACTTGAAATACATGTTTATAACCCAAAGATCTTGGTTCCTTTCAATATTCATGCATATCGGATCTTAACTTCCTGAATTATGGCCCTTGATTGTACGAAAAATCACTTCTTTTTTTGAGCTTGTTCTCTGTCCATCTCTTGCAAAATGTGGGCGTATCATGCATGGCAACCGCTTGTTTAATCCTGCATAAATGTTAAAAATGTGTTCAATAAGCTTAAATGTACTCAAGCTAAGACATATTATTCAAGGCAAGATAACATTAGTGTGGGCAGTTGCTGCAATAGAAATGCCGACCATGGTTATTACCCAAAAAAGAAGTCAGTCTGAAATCCGTGTCCAAATGGGTCAAATTAACCAAAATCCAAAATGCACACACCGGTTTTGGCTTCAAAGTTCCAATTTTCACCCAATTATCATAATATGATTGAGTTTTGTATGTTTTTTCTGCGTAGCTGAATCCATTTTAATACACATCTTTGTGATTAGTGTTACCGCTGAGTCAATATTGTCAATGTGTCTAATCTGTCATACATATCAAAACTAATTGAGAAAGTTATATCCACGAGACTAAAACACCATTTTGTTATTAACAATCTTGACGAACAATTTCAATCAGCATATAAGAAGGGTCACAGCACTGAAACAGCACTGCTGAGAGTATATAACGATATTGTTACTAACATAGATAATAAACAGTCTGTCGTATTAGCGTTACTAGACTTAAGTGCCGCCTTTGATACTGTTGATCATGATATTCTATTAAACCGGTTACAAACACGTTTTGGCGTCGATGAACTATGTCTAAAATGGATACGCTCTTATCTAACTGACAGGTCACAGTATGTAGTCATTGAGAAAGCAACATCGTCTCCCAAAACCCTACGCTTTTGAGTTCCGCAGGGGTCGGTTCTTGGTCCCCTTTTATTCACTGCCTACACAACACCAATTGGCGATATCATCCGAAAACATGGAATTAACTTTCATCTTTATGCTGACGACACACAACTGTATCTTGCTTTGAAACCACTGAGTGACTCCACCGAAATCTGTAAACTTGAGACTTGTATAGATGACATAAAAAATTGGATGAATCTTAATTTCCTAAAATTAAATGATGATAAGACAGAGGTCATCTTAATCAGCAGAAAATCTCTTTCTCAATCCGTTAAAATCGGTGATTCAACAATAACATCCTCTCAATCAGTTAAAAATCTTGGAGTTTACTTTGATCACGATCTTAAAATGAAAAGTCACATCTCTACTACCTGCAAATCATTAAATCTTCATCTTTACAACATTGGTAAACTTCGACCATTTATAACGTCAAATATCGCTAAAATGTTAACTAACGCTTTGGTTCTCTCCAAACTAGATTACTGCAATTCGCTTCTATACCAATTACCAGCATCAGATATAAACAGACTCCAGAAAATTCAGAACAAAGCTGCACGTATCGTTTCTCTAACTAAACAATCTGAACACATTACTCCAGTACTCCAAAATCTTCATTGGCTACCAGTTTATCAACGAATTAATTTTAAGATCGGTCTTTTAACTTTTAATTGTCTAAATAATAACTGTTACCCACAATATCTTAATGAACTTTTAACCCCGTATAAACCAAGCAGGAACCTACGCTCTGCTGATAAAAACTTCATGTTCCTACAGTAAAAACTAAAACTGGTGAACGGGCTTTTGTTTACGCCTCTGCTAACGTATGGAATGAATTACCTAGACATGTAAAAGACTCTACTAACGTTGCTGTTTTTAAAAAAAATTTTAACACCAAACTTTTTAAACGTGCTTTTAAACTATGAACATGTTGACATTTTAATGTTTTAGAACTATTTGTTTTATATTATATGTAATAATTTAATTGTGAAAAGCGCCGCGAGCAGCTGTTAGCTGGAGCACTCAGCGTTATACAAAATGGTTATTATTATTATTATTAATGAAAGCAAAGTAACTATACAGTTTAGCATATTTTTCAAGTTTTATAATTAAATCTGCTAAATGCCAACATTGGGCTTGTTACTAGTTCAATTTCTGTCATTCTGACAGCTTTCATCGTGATTTTACCTAATGGTTCCCCTCTTGTCAGTGATGTAGGAAGGAGGGCCTAGCAAAGGACAACATATTTTCGTTTGATAGGATGGAAAACCGATATCGTATGTACTCATTGGCATGCATGTAAAAGATCCCTTGACAGTTGGAATAAAAGTAGGCCGTACCACCACTTTTCGGGGCAAAATTTCCCTCATAGCACACTGCATGCTCGTAGGATGTTAAACCCCATTTATATTTTGTTGTGCTTGAGGACAAAACCAGGCCATGTTAATTAGTGATTTGTGTGTGGGCGTGGTTCATCTTTAATTTTATTAAAGATATGCCTTTGAAATTAAAGATCATTTCCATACTCCAAAACTTAATTCTTAGGCAATAATAATATTGGTTAAATATCCTACTTTTGGTTTTGTCTTTTTTCATGTACCGGTATTTAAATCTTTGACATTTTTAAACGTAAAGTAAAATGGATGAACTTCAGAGCTGGAGCTATCTAGTTATTCACACACACTCAGTGGCACCCAACGACTTAAAATTTTCTGTTACCAATGATTACCACTGGTAAATTACCAATTCTTGCTGGTATTTACTGCTGAAAAATGATTAGTATCAGTTTAGTGAAACTCTTAAATTTATTAAAAATATTTATTTTATTTCTAGCGATTGAACTTATTAAAAATATTTATATTTTATTTCTAGCGATTGAACTTTATAGACGTAGCTACTGGTTCACTTGGCATGGGTTTAAGTTTCGCAGCAGGAATGGCTTACACTGGAAAATATATTGATAAAACTGAGTGAGTACATTTGTAGTTCAGTTTATAAAACTGCAATTTCACAAAGTTTCTGTGAAAAAGAAATTTGTAAAAGAAAATATGCCATAACTGAATAATAAACATTTATCCAAGTTTTCTATGGCAATGATTGGCTTCCATTTGCCATAACTTACTACTACCATTTTGAGATCTTTTTTTGTGTCTCTTAATTCCACTGATTTGATGGATTTTATTTTGACATAGTTTTTGTGTTACTCCCCGTCTCCAGCAAGATGGCTGGGGTTTTACATCATGGCACAAAATATAACTAGATATACAGATATTTCTTTTAATAAAATGTTTCTATGTTTCACCTTTACATGACAAGGAGTAGGGTCACCTATCTAACCTAGTGGTTTTTCTCTGGGTCCTCCGGTTTCCTCCCACAGCTAAAGCCACCTACGTGCAAGCAGATTATTGATAAAATACTGAACCATATGTTTGTCCCGAAATGACAGTTTGTGGTGAGTGGACGTTCGACCCCATTTCTCTCTCTCGTTCCCCCCCCCCCCCCCATATTACTACATTTAGAATAAAGAGATCTTAGTCTAGAAAGAAAAAGTACTGGTTAACAATTGAATGTTTACAAAATTGACCTTCTCTAACCCTTTCTCTTTCTGTTTTACAGTTATCGTGTCTTTGCCTTGATGGGTGATGGAGAAAGTGCTGAAGGTTCTATTTGGGAAGCCATGGCCTTTTCTAGTCATTATAAACTAGATAATTTAGTAGCCATCTTTGATGTCAACCGTCTAGGTCAGAGTGATCCAACTAGTCTACAACATGATGTGGAAACATACAGAAAGAGAGCAGAAGCCTTTGGGTAGGTTCATCAACATGTTTCTTCGAGCGAAAGGGGGGTTGGAATGCCAAATGGTTAGCACATGCGCGCTGTATCATAAGGTCTGTCATTGAGTCAACTGGCAGGGTTTTGATTCCCCGGTTGTATGTGACAAGGAGTAGGTTGCCTGTCAACCTCGTGGGTTTTCTCCAGGTCCTCCGCTTTCCTCCCACTGCTAAAGACACCTATGCGCAAGCGAATTATTGAAATAGAATTGAACCCTGTGTTAATCCCGAAATGACCTAGTTTGTGTTGAGTGGACGTTACACCCCATTTCTCTCAATCTTCAAGCGAATGTACAGTATGAGAGCACATAACCTCTGTTTATGGCTCAGTGGGTATGATGCTGGAGCTCCTGCTGATGTAGACTAACCCAGTTTGAATTCAGAAGAGGTAGAAAAAATGCTGTTCCCTTGCATTGCATTGGGAGTGTAACCATGGAAATGTGCAGGCCTGGAGGAAATAAAGAAATAGTAACTGATATTTTCAACTTAGTACCAGACATATATTAATAATATCAATAAAGACAAGTCAGTGACGGACAAAATGACAGGCACCAGAGGTTTAGTGCCTGACAAAGCTTGAATCTGTGTCTGACATTGTTGTCTATGACTGGTGTCTTATTTGCAGGCTTGGTAATGTTTATATATAATACAGTTCTTACAGTAAATGTAGTCTCTCCATCTCCACTCTTCCACACCTTATGTTGTAGGGTGACCCACCATAAATAAATATCTCCATATATCTCGACAATTACGCCACAATATTTATATATATGCCAAGCCTCAAATCAGTTTCACACAATTATAGTCACTAAATAAACGATCATGTTGTACTTAATAAGCTATGACCATTAATCATGTATAAATAATAGACTGAAAACTGGTTCCAAGAGTCGTCCATAACATCCAGACACTTTTGAGTAAAAGATAGGTTATGTGCCCTTGTTTTGAAATTAGTCTCGCTTAACCAGTCTATCGACCATTCTACGTCTGATTGACAGGTCGGGATAATCAAGACTACTTTTTTACGAAACATAACAGAAAGCTAGAACAAGAAATTGAATTTAGAAATAAGCACGTTAGGTAGCTCAACAATCGTTTTAAGAAGCTTGTAATAGTAAAATGAAACTACTGCTAGTATCATGTTCCTGTCTAACCCGATTGATTCAGAGATATTATTTGTACTAAACCAAAAGATGCCGCTCTTAACGGTACAGTTAATGATAAAGCGATTTAAAAAAATGAAACGAACGTAATTTCTAAATCTGCTGTAATAACCAAGAAACTTCATTTTACTGCTATTCAAAATTGTCAACAATAAATTTTTTACGGCTGTAATAGTTGATAGATTTGTAGAGAATTGCATGTGCCATGGCTATTTATAGTATCATACTGTCAGAAAATTGGTCTCGGCACGGCGAATGTGCACGCTTTAGTGGTAGTCTCGAACTATCAGCGGTGGACTGTATTTCTGTGAGTACATGGGTCACCCTATATGTTGATTAGAAATCTCTTGTCTCTCTCTTCTCCAACACTTCTCCTGTACCCCAAAACAGGCAATCTTGAGCGTGAAGATTGATTCTACCTCATCTGGTATATTATTAATATTTGATTATTTTCTAGATTTAATACCTACGTATTGGACGGCCATGATGTATGTGAGCTAGTGAAGGCTTTTCACAGTGCTGAATCTGTTAAAGACAAACCCACCTGTATTATAGCTAAAACATTTAAAGGAAAGGGAATACAGGGTTAGTTTTATAGATTTGAATTTAACAAATAAAGTTTAAAAATGTTTCTTTTTTGATATTTTAATATCAAAAAGGAAACATTAACTTACTATTTTATTAAAATATCACACTAAAGCAAAGATACAGTAAATTTTATGCAAGAACCGATAAGAAAGCAAACATGGATAGGATAAACAGCAGTTTTCACCAACCCTTCCTTGAAGTGTCAAATTTGACAATGAACCCCTCCCACGTGTAGGGCACTATTGCTACACTATTGTGTCGCATGTAAAGCATGTCAAGTGTCCATGACTATTTATCATATCACAACCTGCATAGGTATTTGCATTTCAATATCCCCTATTTTTTTTGAAGAGTATACAATAACAGTTTATTAGATACTATCTATCTAGGTCAATGTAATATTAAAGAAAGAACGCCTATAGAAGATCAATTTTTATATGCCCACATTGATATGTGGACGTATATTGTCGTCACCCCCGTCCGCCCGTCCGTCGGTCCGGAATTGTGGACGCTCTAGAGGCTAAAGTTAATATCCGATTGACTTTAAATTTATACACAGTATTTAAGGTCATGAGACGAAGAAGCCTATTGATTTTCAGCGATTTCCGATAATTACTGCCAGAGTTAGGCCCTTGATCACTTCAAAAAATCTTGTGGACGCTCTAGAGGCTAAAGTTAATATCCGATTGACTTTAAATTTATATACAGTGTTTAAGGCCATGAGACGAAGAAGCCTATTGATTTTCAGCGATTTCCGATAATTACTGTCAGAGTTATGGCCCTTGATCACTTCAAAAAATCTTGTGGAAGCTCTAGAGGCTAAAATTAATATCTGATTGACTTTAAATTTTTACACAGTGGTTAAGGTCATGAGACGAAGAAGCCTATTGAATTTCAGCGATTTCTGATAATTACTGCCAGAGTAATGGCCCTTGATCACTTCAAAAAATCTTGTGGACGCTCTAGAGGCTAAAGTTAATATCCGATTTACTTTAAATTTATACACAGTGTTTAAGGTCATGAGACGAAGAAGCCTATTGATTTTCAGCAATTTCTGATAATTACTGCCAGAGTTATGGCCCTTGATCACTTCAAAAAATCTTGTGGACGATCTAGAGGCTAAATTTATACACAGTGTTTAATGTCATGAGACGAAGAAGCCTATTGATTTTCAGCGATTTCTGATAAGTTCTGCTAGAGTTATGGCCCTTGAAAACTTTGAAAAATCTTGTGGACGCTCTAGAGGCTAAAGTTAATATCCAATTGACTTTAAATTTATACACAGTGTTTAATGTCATGAGACGAAGAAGCCTATTGATTTTCAGCAATTTCTGATAAGTACTGCCAGAGTTATGGCCCTTGATCTTTTTGAAAAAACTTCTGACGCTCTAGAGGCTAAAGTTATTTTCCGATTGACTTCAGATTGATACACAGAGTTTAGGGTCTTGAGACGAACAAGTATATTGATTTTCAATGAATTTTTATGACTTGAACAACTAAATCCATGATGTTAAAAGTTTTCTATACTAAACATTAGCATGGTGCAGAACTTTATAAAAACCAAACAAATTCTAATGGTTATCTGATAATTACTTAATTAGTTGTTACTCTTTATCAGATTTTAATGTATTATAAATGTTTAATTATCGAAAAAAGTAAAAATATGCGACAACTCTTGTTGACTCCCCGGACGATTTAGCTGCTGTGGGCGTATGTTTCGTTGCCTGGCAACCTATCTTTGTACTTGAATTTAACAAATAAAGGGTGAATATGATTCCTTTAGATATTGATATATAATAGCGGGATACACTGGGAACTGCTAAAGGGTGAAACTGTGCACAGCCACCATATAAATCTGTCATAGTTGTTATTTGTACGTGTATCGAAAGAAAATTAATTTTCCGACTATTACTCGGTATTACCGTGTTAAAACTGTAAATAAGGTGTGTTAATTAAAAAGGGTGAAAAACTGTCTGGGAGGTGAGATAATTAACGCAAGGGGTGAAAAACTGTGCGACAGTGCGTTTTCAGTAGAGGTGTGTTAATTAACCGACCGGTAAAGTATGAATGTCAATGTTGTGTATTGTTTAATTGGCGTGTTTTCTCGCTAGTTGCGATAACTGCATCAAAAGGAGTGTAATCAAGGACCAAAAGGCTTTATCTGACACGTACGTGTTAAATCAAAATTTGGGAAGTAAAACTGTTTTACCGTGCGATTTATCATTCGACCGTGTGTTTTACGCAGGTCTTTAAATAATTAAAGGCAGGTCTTTTGACAGGTGTGTGTGCTCGCTATGATCTACGTTTCTCTTACGTGTCTTTTGTATTGCGTACCATATAATATGAAGTTGAATTTAATGAAATAAAAATACGGACCTTAATCTATCGTATACGGAAAGGCGAATGTAATGTCGTCATTTATAAATACCCAGCAGTCAATGCCCAATTTGAATATAAACGGGAATATAGAGAGTAACTCCAGCAAAAATAACAAATATATTTCTGTTTTATTACTAAAAAGACGCGCACTCACCGTTTGACATTTATTAAATGTATTAGGAGTATAATCAAGGACCAAAAGGCTTTATCTGACACGTACGTGTTAAATCAAAATTTGGGAAGTAAAACTGTTTTACCGTGCGATTTATCATTCGACCGTGTGTTTTACGCAGGTCTTTGTATAATTAAAGGCAGGTCTTTTGACAGGCGTGTGCTCGCTATGATCTACGTTTCTCTTGCGTGTCTTTTGTATTGCGTACCATATAATATAAAGTTGAATTTAATGAAATAAAAATACGGACCTTAATCTATCGTATACGGAAAGGCGAATGTAATGTCGTCATTTATAAATACCCAGCAGTCAATGCCCAATTTGAATATAAACGGGAATATAGAGAGTAACTCCAGCAAAAATAACAAATATATTTCTGTTTTATTACTAAAAAGACGCGCACTCACCGTTTGACATTTATTAAATGTATTAGGAGTATAATCAAGGACCAAAAGGCTTTATCTGACACGTACGTGTTAAATCAAAATTTGGGAAGTAAAACTGTTTTACCGTGCGATTTATCATTCGACCGTGTGTTTTACGCAGGTCTTTGTATAATTAAAGGCAGGTCTTTTGACAGGCGTGTGCTCGCTATGATCTACGTTTCTCTTGCGTGTCTTTTGTATTGCGTACCATATAATATAAAGTTGAATTTAATGAAATAAAAATACGGACCGTAATCTATCGTATACGGAAAGGCGAATGTAATGTTGTCATTTATAAATACCCAGCAGTTATATATTTAGTTAAATGTTTATATATTTAGTTAAATGTTTATATATTTAACTAAATGTTTACATATTTAGCTAAATGTTTATATATTTAACTAAATGTTTATATATTTAGCTAAATGTTTATATATTTAGCTAAATGTTTATATATTTAGCTAAATGTTTATATATTTAACTAAATGTTTACATATTTAGCTAAATGTTTATATATTTAGCTAAATATTTAACTTTAGATTTTTCAGTGATTTAGTATTTATACCTACGAAAAACAGCACATTTAGCTATATATTTAACTAAGCGTTGTGAAATCAAGATATAACATTTAAAGTTTTTCATAGACCAAAAACTCGACTTTTAACTACAATATTTTTTGATATTTACATATATGCCATTTTTGTTCTAATATTTATCTAAATATATATATTGGGAGTAAATCTAATGTTTTTTGCTATAAAAAAAAAAAAAAATAATTATTTTACAAACGGCGCCCCATATCCAAAAAGTTATTATTTAAGTCTTCAAATTTGTACCATTCAAATGTCAACCCAACCATTTCAGACTTCATGTCTAACCGTTTCACGCATAGTCCGTGCAGAGCAATAACAGCTTCTTGATCAAAGTAACAATTCTATCACATGTAAAGGCGTGTACGAGCGTATTCGCGCGTATTGGAAAACTGTTAGGTTGCTTTATTTGAGAAGATACTGATATTACACTACTATAAAATTTGTCAATTTTTTCTTTGAAAATTCTGACAAATTGGTCGCTCTTCGAGAAGGTTGATCATATTGCTTACCCCGTTTGTGTATTGTACGTTTTTATAATAGCTAGCAAATAATTTATGATATCTGAATACTTTCTGAAAGAACATATAGCTCGTTATTAGATGTTAGTTTTTAATAGGCCATTTTTTTTTTATGATAGTCGGATATCAGTCACAGATATCAAATATAAATCACATTAATTAGATGAACAGCCCAACGCAGCTTTAAAATGAAATGAAATGAAATGGGGTTTAACGTCCTGTTCTGCTCCGAACTGGGGTAATGAAGACGGGCAGACGCAATACAGTGTGCTATGAGGGAAATTTTGCCCGGACAGCGGCACTACGGCCTATTCTTATATCGAATACCAACTGCTAAGGGATTTTTTACGTGCATTCCAATATACACACGAGACCTCGGTTTTTCGTTTCATCCAAAGGACTAGACAGCTGTCCTTACCAGGCACTCCGTTCTGCACCACTGACAAGGAGAAACCGTGTCGGTAGGCGATATGATCAGCGCTTCCCGAAGAGCTACCAATTTATCAGAATTTTCCCCCCAAAAAATTGACAAATCTTAAGTTTAATATCAGTATCTTTTCAAATAAAGCAACCGAACAGTTTTCCAATACGTGCAAATAAGCTCATGCATGCCTTTACATGTATAAATAGAATTTATAGCTGTCCATGCCAGATCCTCCGTCCTGCATCACTGACAAGGGGAACACGCAGGAATATCTGGATGAACTTTCCCTGTCAATGCAGGGAACGAACACGCGACCATCAGGCTAGCGAGCCAGCGTCTTACCCACTTAGCAGTCGTGAACCCCCACCCCAACAAATGCGGCTTTGAAACAAACAGCATTGTAATTTTATAATTGATTAAACTTCACATTTCATTTAGACCTTAGACAATTACGTTTCCAACTGGTACGGAATGAAATTTTGTTACTATATATTATTATAGTGCGCCCTTCCATGTAACTTACTTAGGGACATTTTACAAAGTGACAATTTAATCTTAAAAAAATCAAGATTATGGACATGTAGCGTCGGTGAAAAGCCCGTTTAAATAACTGTGTTTTAAATAGTTTTTTTTTTTTAAAGAATATAGATATGTACATCATCTTAAACTAAATGGTAGATTATTCCATAAAACAAATACGCCTGTATCAAGAGATAATTTGTTACTGGTTGCAGTAAATTTTATATACACGTTTGTATGTATTCTTTTTACATGCCATAAAAAGTTTAAACATAAATTACCTTATTTTTCAGTTATGCCCCCAGTGAGTGTCCTTGTAGACAAATATAACAGTAGGCGATATGAAATTGAATAGGCCATTTATTATTAATAAATGACAGGAAAATATATAATATATGTAATAACAATAATGTAACAAAAATAGACTAGAACACAAAAATACCACATTTGGAATGATTATTATGAATTATATCGTCTAGTTCTATCGGGAGCAAATCCATCGTTCAGTAATTATAAGTTTATGGAACTTTAAAATCTTCTGAATCCACGGGACAGATACAATACCATGCTGATTATTATTTTTCATTTCGGTGCCAACGGCTCGGCCTTCAATGCATACCATCAATCAAAGGTCAATATTTGAACTTGCGCGTTTAATCAAATGAAACAATGTCTAAAATAAACCTGATATTGCTTTCTGATGTGGCTGGGTTATTTCAGGTGCCAGTCGTAAAAATAAGAAGACAGTACATGTATATTTACATACGGCAAATTTGACTTATTCGCTATATACCCGGGATATTCAAATTGGGGTCTACTTGTTCGATATTTATAAATGACGACATTGCATTTCGTGCGATAGATTAAGGTCAATATTTTCATTCTATTAAATGCAACTTTATAAGTAGAGTGACTATATGGTACGCAGTATAAACGCCAGGTATAGTCGAAATAATAGAAGACAAGTTGTAAGACTTTGGTTCTTTAGACACAATATTGGATCTTTTAAAAATTGTTGGTTAACTCTTTCTATAGTGTCAAATCACACACGTACTAATTAAAGCGAACGACATGTTTATATGTAAAAAAAACAGTGATATATTGGTAAAATCCTAACCATTGTCAAAATATCCATCAAATTCTATCTGTTCATGACATATGGTTGGTAGACCAAATAAAGTAATGTTCCCCCCCCCCCCCCTGGTCCATATTTGGGATGGAAATTAAAGTCAAGGTCAGTCTAGGACGTGCAGGAATTAGGGGGTGATAAAAGATGGTGTTGAGTGAGACTGATTGTCTGCGATATCACTTCGGTGGAAGTGGACGTAAAATACAACTACCAACAACAACGAGACTGATCAGAGCTCACCCAGGTATTCCGAGCAGCTATCATTTATTGAGAACGAGGGACCTTTGAAGCCAATCCAGCTTAATAATAAAGTTGAAGAAATAATTTAACCTGCAGTTTTATATATTAGGATCACGAAGAAAACACAACAAGGAAGTCCAATCTACAAAGTATCGAAAAATGATTATGTGTCATATCGGACGTATGTGCTTCTTTGATATGTTAGATCACGGGAAAATTCTGTAATTGCATAAAAACGGCTATTATAAATTACAAGTTCTGGAATGAGGATCGTTAGATTGTATGCCATGTAAATTTAGTGAAAAGCTAAAGTAATTTAGTTTAAATATATCATTTGTGAGGAAATTACCACTGTTCGGTTCGTTGTGCCGTATTATTTATCAATATGGAGATTTCTGTTTTATGGATATTGCTATTGAAGGTAAGATGTACAATTTACGCAACGTGGTACGTTTTTATAAATTTAATAAATGTCAAACGGTGAGTGCGCGTCTTTTTAGTAATAAAACAGAAATATATTTCTGTTATTTTTGCTGGAGTTACTCTCTATATTCCCGTTTATATTCAAATTGGGCATTGACTGCTGGGTATTTATAAATGACGACATTACATTCGCCTTTCCGTATACGATAGATTAAGGTCTGTATTTTTATTTCATTAAATTCAACTTTATATTATATGTTACGCAATACAAAAGACACGTAAGAGAAACGTAGATCATAGCGAGCACACACACCTGTCAAAAGACCTGCCTTTAATTATTTAAAGACCTGCGTAAAACACACGGTCGAATGATAAATCGCACGGTAAAACAGTTTTACTTCCCAAATTTTGATTTAACACGTACGTGTCAGATAAAGCCTTTTGGTCCTTGATTATACTCCTTTTGATGCAGTTATCGCAACTAGCGAGAAAACACGCCAATAAAACAATACACAACATTGACATTCATTTTTTTACCGGTCAGTTAATTAACACACCTCTACTGAAAACGCACTGTCGCACAGTTTTTCACCCCTAGCGTTATTTCACCCTTGTTAATTAACACACCTTATTTACAGTTTTAACGCAGTAATACTGAGTAATAGTCGGCAAATTAATTTTCTTTCGATACACGTACAAATAACAACTATGGCTGAGATTTATATGGTGGCTGTGCACAGTTTCACCCTTTAGCAGTTCTCAGTGATAGATATCATCTAGCCCTAGGACACTGTAGTGTTATTGTTTCTCAAAATAGACATCAGTGGTACTACTTTTCTTCTCGGTATCTTGAGTACAGATCATTTGATATGGTTGACATGTTACATGGGAACGCTCATGAAAACTTAAACTAAAAGTGTTTGATTGTATGGATTGGCTGATTGTATGGATGGGTACACAAAGCTATCAAAATATAGATGCAATAAAACTATATCAGTGGGTAGGATGCTGGCTCGCTAGCCTGGATGGCTGAAAAAGTTCATCGGGATTTTCTGATGTGGTTCTACCTTGTCAGTGGTGCAGGACAGAGGGCCTGGCAAGGACAGCTGTCTAGTCATTCGAATAGTATGAAAAACTGAGGCCCTGTGTATACATTGGTGTGCATATAAAGGATCCCTTGGCAGTTGGAATTTGAAATAAAAGTAAGCTTCAGTGTCACTGTTTCAATGGCATAGAGGTTACAGGTCACAATTCTATGGAATACAATTACAGCTTTTTACTGAGCGATGTTTCGACTAGGCTTCTCTAGTCATTATCAAGCTATGATAAAAAATGAAAATATGACAGAACAATATATATATGTAAACAACAATGCTTAGTTAATGCTGGCAAACCAGGGATCTCCCTTAATTACGTGTACCTAAATGTAATCTAATTTAATTAAATGCTAATAAGCAAATAATACCAATTAACCTAAAAATTGACTAATTGATTAATGGATAAGTTGTTCTGGAATATACACAATGATTAGTGGATTTTAATAATGACAAACGTTGAAAGAAAATGAAATTTGATGAAATGTTATCAACGACCCCTTTCACTGAAATAAACACAATTGAAGCGCCTTCTCTTCTAAATCAGTTAAAAATATATCTGAAATTAAAGGGGAGAGGGGGCTTCCCATTGGTAATCCATTCGTCTGTTCGTAAAAATCGTCACGCCAGGAGAAATATGTTGAATTGATGCATTGTTTCAACAAGAGTATGATGTTGTCTGTTGATAGGGAAGTCTCTAGTGGGTTGTCTAAACTATCTATGCGCTTGCGTAGAGTCTTCAGGGCCTCTTCCCTGGGTACATTTGTAAACAAATCTACAACATCATCCTCCCGGGGTTTTGAATATTCTGTAGTTTCTCACAGAATTCACCTGAATCTTTGAAGGACGATGCTGTTGTGCCAAGTGAAAGTAGTTTTGATAAATTTCCCTCATGTCACACTGTATGGCGTGTGCCCTTCTTCATTATCCCAGTCGTAGCAGGACGGTAGGACATTAAACCCCATTTAATTCATTTCAAATTTATATGGCCACTTAGTTATATGACAAAACTTATCAAATTTTTTGCTGGGCTTAAGAGAAATTCTGCATGGGTAGTATGATGACAGGATACATCATACATCATGCTATGATGGATACTTATCTCTAACAGCAGTGTTTCTATCTACTCATCTTCGAATAACTGTCTAGGGGTCTTTGATGTGCACACAAATACAGGTGAACCTCAGGCTGGAAAATCTCAAGGAGCTTTTTAAAATCGGTTATCAAACCCAGATCACCTGTTTACTAAGCCAGCACTAAACTAACTGAGCCAGCATAGCTCCCCAACATTGAGAGAGAGAGAAATGGAGTTTAAAGTCCACTCGACACAAACTAGGTCAATTCGGGACTAACATATGGTTTAATTTTATTTCAATAATTTGCTTGCGCGTAGGGGTCTTTAGCAGTGGTAGGAAACCGGAGGACCCGGAGAAAACCCACGAGGTTGGACAGGTGACCCTACTCCTTGTCACGTACAATCAGGGATTCGAAACCACGCCAGTTGACTCAATAACAGGCCGTATGATACAGCACGCACATGCTAACCATTCGGCCATCAGTGTTGGGTTAAGATATGACAGTGTCCAAGTATGTAATGGATATTACCAGATAAGAGCACAGTAAGACGAGAATACAGTGGAAACACATATTCCTGAAGCAATGGCCTGAGAAATCCCTCTCTGGCTATTGCTGTACCACTTCTGATACTTGAGCTTTTGAGGGAGTGTGTCTATTATTCCCTTTGTTTAATCTGGGGTCTTCCCTAAAACTGTAGCCAGTGATTTAAGGTATTAAAAAAAGTGAAAGTATTGTTCGTCTCCAAGCGTTTGTTTACATTGTAGCCGTTTGATAGCCTCATTTGTCACGCAATTAGTTTCTGCAATATTCTGCTATGCTCTGGTTAATTGGGCGTAATATTTTAAGAGTCCTGACACAACATTATGTAAACATATTTGGTCCAGTTTGGAGCTATGTTTAAAGCCGAATGATTTTGTTACGCAGTTAGCTTTTGGTTGTTAATCGGATTATTGACCAGTCATAATTTGGAACAGAAATTTGCTTCCATTACAGCAGTGTTAAGTGGGATTAGGTCTAATCAAACAAACACAGAGAGGAGTATGTGGAAACATTACTAGAGAAGCTTTAGCATTGACAAAGAAAGGAAAACAAAATTTTGTTCATGAAATAAAAAAAGAATTGTGTGGAGATGTTAATCAAGAGATGACCACTGTCAAGTTCGGTCAAATCATTTGGATATGTTTTACATGAAGGACATATACCTGAACTGTTGTATTGAATTATATTAATTCCAACATTATTTGTTATTCATTATGGAACTGGGGAGTGGATGGCCGAATGGTTAGCATTTGCGCTATGTATCATAAGGTCCGTCATTGAGTCAGCTGCCGTGGATTTGATTCCCCTGTTGTACGTGATAAGGAGTAGGGGCGTCTTCCAACCTCGTGGGTTTTCCCTGGGTCCTCCCGTTTCCTCTCATTGCTAAAGACCCCTACGCGCAAACGAATTGTTGAAATAAAATTGAACCATGTGTTGGTCCTGAAATGACCTAATTTTTGTAGTGGAGGTTGACCCCCTCTCTCCTTCTTTCTCTTTCTGGAACTATGTAATGATAAAGGACAAGCTATTTTTTTAAACGTTTTTGTTAATTTTCTAGGGATTGAGGATGAACTGAATTGGCATGGTAAACCATTAGGTGGTAAATCTGAACAAGCCATGGCAGAAATTCAGGCATTAATACAGAATAATGGTCCTTATAACATAGTCCCAGCACAACCTCTTAATGATGTACCAAAAGTTGATATATCCAATATTAGACTTTCTGAACCACCAGCATATAGTGAACCAGTAAGTATCCTCCATTTTACAGTAGCCACGGTGGCTCGCTAGTCTGGAGGTCGCGTCTTCCATCACTGAATTGGCCGAGAAAGTTCATTGGGATTTTCCGGCCTTGTTCCCCCTTGTAGGTGATGCAGGACAAGAGGACCTGACAAGCACAGCTGTTCAGTCGTTTTGATTTGTCGAAAAACCATGGTCCTGTGTATACATTGACACACACATGAAAGATCCCTTGGCACTTGGAATTTGATGTAAGAATAAGCCATAGTGCCGTTGCCTGGGCAAAATTTCCCACATAGCACACTGTAAGGCATATGCCCGTCTTCATTACACGGTCAGAGCAGAACAGTAGGATGTTAAACCCCATTTCATTTCATTTCATTTTGCTGTAGCTAATGGGCAACAGAGTTTGTCTTCATACAGCATTGGACTCAAAAACTAAAATATCCATTTTCTAACGAAGTGACTACGAAAACTTAGGATTATCACACAAAGGTCAGACCTGTTAAATGGTGTGATAGATTAGCCTAGCCATAAAAATCAGTACTAAAAAATAAATTTTTTGGCCATACAAAAATATACTGATTCTTGGATAATTCTTTACAAAAATCTGATGTGGGAGGGAGGTTCTTTTATTTTGTCAAAGAATGATGTTGTTAAACGACTTGTCACAAACATCACATTTCAACGTTCCGTATTTATCACACAACTAGTTTTAATCATGCTGAATTCACCTGAATTCCACTTTTATTTACTAGCATGTCATCTCGGTCTACAGATTAAAGCATAGATTAAATAGGTATGTGAATGCCACTCTCATCCCATGGAGGGGGGTTGGGTGGAGGAAGGGTTTAACAAGTGTGGGTTAGATCATAGTGGCATGGTTTCGATTGCTTGCTTGTACATGACATGCAGTAAGGTTACCTGTACAACCTCATGGTTTTTCTCCAGGTCCTCCGGTTTCCTTCCACAGCTAAAGGCCCCTACCTGCAAGCTAATTATTGTTAGTCCCTAAATTAAGACCAGCTTTGTGTCAAGTGAACATTAAATCTCTCTCTCTCTCTCTCTCTCTCTCTCTCTCTCTCACACACATGGACATTAAATCCCATTTAAATACAGATGATGGGTATCATTATTTGAAATAATGGTAGGGCAATGTGCCAAGCGTACATTATTTATACTAGTTAAAATATTGGAGCCGCATGACATATTTCATCGAAATGGTGCTGGATAGTGTCTGTATTTTAAGTTGTTTAATGGTCTCGTGCAAGACATTGCGTAATATAAAGATATAGTACTCGTGCTATCGTACTCGTGCAATATCAATATATTATTTAATGTCTCGCACTCGGCCGTTGAACTACACAGATAAATTTCCTGGAATATCTTATTAACCAAATTCTTGTAGAAATATGAATCCATATTAACAGTTGTATCTTGTGTTAACAAAGTATTTTCTATGTTTCAGACTGCATGTAGAGCGGCATATGGAAAGGCCATTGCTAAATTAGGCAGCGCAAACAGCCGAGTTATTGCCATGGATGGAGATACTAAAAATTCTACCTATGCTCAAAAGTTGATGGTAAAATTAAACATATAGCTTTGAATTAATAATGTTTTAATTCTGTTGCCTATTTTTTGTGAAATTAATCATTGCCATAGTTAGATAATATTAAATTTTGTTATGTGAAATCTGCTGCCTATTTTGGTGTGAACATATTGACGTGTTATGAGGGAATGCTAATTGGAAGAGGTGCTTGTTATGAATCTTTTAAGATATCTAGACAACATTATCTTCCTGATATATATCATGCACTTTAAAAGTCGTTGGAGCCGAGGTGGCTCAGTGAGTAAGACATTGACTCACCAATCTGGAGGTCCCATGTTCGATCCTGGTGTCGGCCGAGAAAGTTCATTCGGATCTAACAGCCTGGTTCCTGCTTGGCATTGGTATAGGACAGAGGGGCAAGGGACATCGTATAGTCATTCGAATGGGATGGAAAACTGATGTCTCGTGTACACATTGGTGTGCACTAGAAAGTCTGTTGGCTGTTTGAATTTGATATAAGGGTAGGCTGTAGGGCCGCTGACCCGGCAAAATGTCTCCCACAGCAGACCAGTAGGATGTTAAACCCCATTGAATTCCATTTTTAAATTTTTTTTTTATATATTAATACATTGCTAATGAGACAAGAGATTCAGCTTAGATGTATTGTAATTTACAGGACATTAGACCAAATCAGTATGTAGAATGTTTTATTGCTGAACAGAATCTAGTAGGTGTGGGAATTGGAACAGCAACCAGGGACAGAGCAGTAGTTTTCCTCAGTACCTTCGCAGCTTTCTTCAGTAGAGCCTTTGATCAAATTAGAATGGGAGCCATTTCACAAACAAATGCTAATTTTGTTGGATCTCATGCTGGTGTTTCTATAGGTAAAGTTTGAGTTTCTTTTACAGGTGGTTTAATCTATTCAAAAGATCTGATCAAATGAGAAGTGGTGCCAAGGACTCCAGAAAGAGCAGACATACCCAACCTTGTCATATTTTAACTAAATGGAGTGACCGCCAACACTACTGCTTATAACTTCATATGTGTAGGTTAGATAACTCCCCTTGTGACATGAGATTACTTTCACCTTTTATCAGCCAATATTTGCATTGTTTGGATGATTAGGACCTAACATGAGCAGCAGTATGGAGCTTCTTCTGCATTTATGGACCTTATTTTGAAAAGTCTTGCGTTTGTTTCAAAACCCTTATTAGCTTTATTGGTGCTTATGCAATTTGTGTTTATAAGTTCCTAACTCCTGTTGATTTATAACATTTCAGATCAAAATAAGTTTTGTGGGTAGAACATGACAATTGTGATGGAAGGAACATATATGTATCTTTAACTCGTTAAGTGTATAGGTCGTTATATAACGTCCTGGACAACTGCCACACACTGTGTGTAGGGCATAATATAACGCCTTGGAGGTATTTTCCCCCAACCTATTCTTAGAACATAGTTCGTCACTTGGGGGAATCCCTTGGGAATTCCCCCACGATTCCAGCATGTGTAGTACGTTATATTACTTCCTGGACAACTGCCACTCACTGTGTGTAGGGCGTAATATAACGCCTTGGAGGTATTTTCCCCAACCTATTCTTAGAACATAGTACATAGTTCTTCGTCACTTCGTCAAATTAATTACACAATAGGGGGTAGTTTACATTTTAAAAATGTCATGCTTAACGGGTTAATAAAAACTTTGTATATTTTGTGCAGGTGAAGATGGACCATCTCAGATGGCTTTGGAGGATTTGTCCATGTTTGCCAGTATTCCTGGTTCAACTGTATTTTATCCAAGTGAAGCTGTCTCTACTGAACGAGCTGTAGAACTAGCTGCTAATACGAAAGGAATTTGCTTTATTAGAAGCAGTCGACCTAATGTTCCAATATTATATGACCAGAATGAAAAGTTTGAAATTGGTAAAGCTAAGGTAAAACCCCTTTTCGTAGTCTTGGCGCATGTGATCGAAGGGATATATATATATATTATATTCTACCCCTATTAAGAGCTTACATAATTTTGATACATGGTGTGCTCGATTGTCAGTCCAGAACATTCAAAATTAAGGGATTGCAGTTGTGTCATTCCCGAAAACAGATGTATTATGAACAGAATTGTGACATAAATCAAAAGTTTCAGCTGAGGTGATTGGTCAAGATAATATCATCAGTTTGTGCACGCCTTGTCGTTGGAAATTCTTGTGTTTATGCAATTGATTGAACGTTTCTGAATTAAATTTTCTCAATGGAGTATACCCATAATCTTCTTAATAAATATTATATAGTGTCCAATTAAAGATACATTACAGGAGATTAGATAAAGAGCTGGCACTTCTCACTTTAATAGTTAAAAACTGGATTAGATGTAAACGGAATTTGCTGAAAATTTCAGTCAAATTGATCCAATCTGAACTGAGAATTTAGCGATTCAATTTTGGACCTAGTTTCGATTATCATTACTAAAGTTTGTACAATAATAACATAGTCTCGATTATTCATTTCATGATTAAATCGTGAATAAAAGTTGAGCAGCAAATCGGATCCTAATCCAGTAAGCCATGATGACATCGAGAGTTGATTATGGTCTGGATAAGTTAGTTAATGTCTAATTAATAATTTAGATAACATTTCAGGTCTAAAGAAAGACCTGCAATAGGCAGATTTATCTTTTGCATAATGTATGTTAAATGTAAGTTTTTGTGTAGTAAGGTCATATATACAGCGTCAATGCAAACGCCTTCTTTTAACTCTGTAGAAGATGACTGACCTTGTACTGCCTCGATCGCACGTTCGTTGTTTACATCAGATGTAGTAATGCAAACTGATGTAGGCAGAAATTGGGCCTTATTCTTATTTTATGCCTTCCCATACTGTTTTATATACATATTTACATTAAATAGGAAATATTTTATGATCAAAATATATTTACTTTTTATCTTAATAATTAAATATATTGTTTTAGAATTTAATTTGTAGACATACAAAAAATTTTTAATATTTAGAGATTATTAACTCACTCCGATGTCATCCCTTTCAGTGATAGTAGTGTCCAAGCAAACATTTACTGCTTATCAGTTTGGTTGTATCAAGAGACCAAAATCAGATCTCTGAATCAGATCTTTTTCATTTGCAATGTGCTGTTTTAAACACAAGTTATAATAGGTTGGCAAAATATATTTACTAAAATCTATTTATAAATTAGCTCTGGTTAAGGTGATAACCCGGTCTTGATGTTAAAGTAACTATTGTGTAGTTTGTGTAGAACAGTAGAAAGTTAAAATCCTATTTCATTTCGATTTAACTCCATTTTCAGGTGATAAGACAGAGTCCTGATGATAAAGTCACCATTATTGGAGCTTGTGTAACTTTATTTGAAGCTGTCAAAGCTGCTGATGAGTTGGCAAAGACCGGGGTCAATGTAAGAATTATCGATCCTTTCACCATAAAGCCCCTTGATGCAGCCTGTATCATAGAAAATGCTCGAGCTACAGGAGGTAGAATCATTACAGTTGAAGATCATTACCCTGAAGGTAAGATAACATTAATCAACATGTCAGCAACATCCAGCACGATGAATATGAGCTGGTTTTGGAAGGCACAAGACATGAAATGAAATGAAATGGGGTTTAACGTCCTACTGTTCTGCTCCTTAACTGGGCTAATGAAGACGGGCATACGCCATACAGTGTGCTATGAGGGAAATTTTGCCCGGGCAGCGGCACTATCGCCTACTTCTATACTGAATTCCAACTGCCAAGAGATCTTTTAAGTGCATTCCAATGTATACATGGGACCTCGGTTGTTCGTCTCATCCGAAGGACTAGACAGCTGTCCTTGTCATGCAGGCCCTCCGTTCTGCACCACTGACAAGGGGGAAACCACGTCGGAAAATCTGGATGAACTTTCTCGGCCAATGCAGGGATCAAACACCCGACCTCCAGGCTAGCGAGCCAGCGCCTTAACCACCTAGCCACCGTGGCTCCGGAAGGCACAAGACAAGATTGAGTTTCCCTACCGCTTGTCAGTGATGCAGGACGGGAGGGCCTGACAAGGATAGCTGTCTAGTAGTTTGGATGGGTTGTAAAACCCAAAGTCCCATGTACACATTGGCGTGCACGTAAAAGATCCCTTGACAGTTGGAATTTGATATGAAGAGTAGGCCGTAGTGCCGTTGTCTGGGGAAAATTCGCCTCATAGCACACTGTGTGGCGTATGCCCGTCTCATTAGCCTGGTTCGGAACATAACAGTAGGACGTTAAACTCCATTTCATTTCAACATTTTCCCCGAATCAAACTTCATGACGTATATTGACATCTTCATTAGACAAGTTCGTACAGAATAGTCAGATATTAAACCCCTTTTCATTTCATTTACAACCTTTGAGTAAAAGATTGAAAAGACCTGTTCGGATTCTTGAATGCACCATTCACTTTTAAAACCAAATGAGATTTAATAGAACTGTTTAAATGGCCACTTTTACATTGAATTATCTAAAACAAATCAGAATTTGACAATTAGAAAATATGTTTTATTACTATCCCATTATATAATTTACAATTTTTGTTTTTCAGGCGGAATTGGTAGTGCTGTCGCATCCGCAGTTAGTGAATGTCGAGATATAATTGTGCGTAAACTTGCTGTCAATCAAATTCCAAGAAGTGGAAAGAGTGCAGAGCTTATTGAAAAATATGGAATTGGTTGTTCAAGTATAGTTAAAGCTGTCAACCAAATCATGAGCTTATAAAGAAAATTAAAATTTCAGATGTACATGTATTAAATTTATACCAACATTTCTTTCACATTTCCTCCCCTTTTTTTTGTAGATCCAAAAACTTTATTAAGCATATATTTTATAGTTTATTTTTATTGAATCAAGAAGTATTTATACAAACAGCTTTAATCCAAGTTGCAGACAGATATATATTTCATAAATTTTAATATAAAAGTGTTTCTTGTGTTATCTTGATTTTTAAAGATTTATTAATGCATCTCATTGTTAAATTAGACAGAAATTGCATTTTCTTTGTGGCATTTTTGGTGCAGATATTAGCAATACTGATATGGGTATCTATATATCATTTGTATGTAATTGTTTTCATGTTTACTTTCGGTGTCGATTCTTGACCACATTCACAGAATTATAATTTCTTAAAATATTGACAACATTTTGGATAAAATTCAGGATGTAGGATGATTGACCAGTTTATGAAAGACCGTAATGAACTTTAAATAAAATTTTTGTGATTTTAACATTACCAAGACCGTTTAAGTTACAGGTTCATTTGTATCATGAAGTTATACTGGTCACAATATGGTTTGTTGATTAGAACAGTATTTGTTTTGTTATGAAGTTTGTTTTCTGATCTGAGGAAATTGTTCTGTTGATTTGGTAAAATATTTTGAAGCATTTATCTGTGTGAATATCAAATATTCCAATTAAGAATTAAATATGTATGAATGAGGCATAAATACTAATAATATGACATATTTGTTGTTTTCTTCATTATTGGATTTGAATTGTACATTTGGACAAAAAACGGAATTCGGATCTAGTAAACGGTTGCTGACTGATCTAATTTGCCAACCTGGCTTTGATACATTTAGGCGCTGCCATGTCTACTCATGCCTACATACCAAACAGAAGGACATTAAATCCCATTCTATTTCCTTTCCTTTCATACCTATATAGATACAGCCGGATACAGTATTGTGATGTTTGGACCAGGGAATGTGCCCTATGATTACTATGAATAAGAAATACAGCACATTCTATGATCCTGTGACCACCCATGTAAGGAAATCCAGCCCCCCTGATTACATATGGATTCCACTGTAATCAAGACGGTGTAACTAAATCCATCATTTCGATATTCGCGCGTATCAGATCGCCACTTCCTGAATAATGGCCCTTGATTGTACAAAAAATAGCAGTCCATCTAGAGGTCACAATTTTTAACCGATTTAAAAAAACAACGTGAATATATCACCATTACACACTAAGATCTTGGTTCCTTTTGATTATCGTGCATAGCCGAACGTAACTTGCTGGATTATGGCTCCTGATTGTTAGAAAAAACACATTTTTAGCTTGAGGATTCTCTAGAGGTCACACTTTTTTTTTCTGATTTTGAAAACCGTTTAAATATATTACCATTCCACTATAATGAAGGTTGAATTCGAATTTTGGAAAATCAATATGAAACTGCCCGACAAAATGGCCGCAAATTGTGTAAAGGTATGTGTAATACGAAGGTTGTGAACCCTCTAGAGCAGTGGTTCTCAACCTTTTTTTTGCCAACGGCACACCTTGGAACACTTGAAAAAATAGCTTCACACCTGGCTAAATAAATTTGCAAAATATAAAGTCATACAACGGTAGACAGAGACTGGTCATAGACATAATAATGACTCAAACTAAATGAAGAAAAACACAGCTATCTAAATATCCCAAAGATCTCAGTGCCTTTTGATATTTGCGCATTTCAGACCCTAACTTTCTGGATTATTTCACCTGATTGTACAAAAAATACTGTTTGTTTTTAGCTTCTTCTCTATCCATCTCTTGCAAAATGTGGGCGTATCCTGCCTGGCGAAAAAATTGTGAATGCGATAGAGGTTGAACAGGTTTTAACATAATTATTTAAAATTTAGTATTGGCATTGGGGGCCATGAGAGGACGAATCCTGTAGATAATTCAGTGATCCATAGCTACCCCTCTTTGGGAACTCCCTGTGAACTGGATAGAGACTACAGATTTATCTCTAATTCGACGTCAAGTACTTGGGCAATGAAAGGGTGGGCTCAACTGATTTTCCTTATTCTCAGACCATCCTTTACAAGATGTGGGTGCATCCTGCATGACAAACGCATGTTTATTTCATATTTCAACTTCAGTTACACACCCTTATAAACTTCACCCTGCTAAAATTTCTTTTATCAGATGACAGAACGCCAGACCACTCGTTACAGACGAAGTTTTTTTTTTCTTTCCACTGAGCAAATGATGTGAGGAGTATGCTTTTTAGTTGGGAGGGGAGCATTTATGATGTGCTTGATGAGGGTAAAGCCGAGAATCCCAAATTAGATTCGTTTTTGAAACCGAACCTAAAATCTTATCCCTGGTTCTTCATGGACAGACTACTTAAGTTGAGTTAGAAAATATATCCTAAGAGTAAAATATGTATTCTTGGGCGCAAATCAATCAAGGAAACCACATTACACACACCTAAAAACAAAAAAAAAACTGATTAGATCCATTTTTATTTATCCAACCGGTTTTGTAAAAACCACAATGACCTTTCTTAAGATAGTTTAACGTCTTCTGGTGACTGTTTTACAAGAGTTGCCCATTATCTTCGTCTAGTTAGTTTACCAGTAGAAAGCACCATTAATCATCAGCCATCAGTTTATTGTTTTATATATCCTGTTTAACAAGCTGCTCGACATCATGTACAATGATAATGGAGATGATGATCAGTTATTTATAAAGGCTCGGCCATCGTAACATACGCCTCACCTTCTTCATTAGTGAGTCCATATCCATGACGTTTTAAGAAGTGATTTAGATAAATTTGTCAAAACGTTCAAATATTTTGTCAGTTTCCTGCATGAAGAGGACATACACACGGCTGTAAATGCTGTGAAGTGCACTTAATGGTACAATTCGAAGGTAAATTTGCTTCCTTATTCATAATTTATCTACAGAAGGGGGCTTGGGTGGCCGAATAGCACGTGCGCGTTGTATCATAAGCGTAGGGGCTCGATAACAGTTAGGGGGGCAGAACCCGAAATGCCCGAAAAAATTTCGGGTTTACAGACAGCAGCGACCTTGTATACCCCCCTTCCCCCAAAGACAATTTTGGAATATTTGACGGCTGCAAACACGTTTTCCTGCTATTGCAGCCGTTGAACAAAACAACTTCAAAGTGGTCTAATATAGCCTAATTAAGGTGGCTGACTCGGAATTCCAATCAAACGTTTACAGTCCTCGAAGACGGGACCGTTAGGAGTAAATTTTGAAAATTTAACTGCCGCAAACGCGTTTTCCCGATATTTCAGCCAGTAAACAAAGCAACTTCAAGCTGTCTAATATAGCCTAATTAAGGTGGCTGACTCGAATTCCAATCAATCGTTTACAGTCCTCGAAGACGGGACCGTTAGGAGAAAATTTTGAAAATTTAACTGTCCCAAACGCGTTTTCCTGCTATTTCAGCCGGTGAACAAAGCAACTTCAAAGTGGTCGAATATATATTATAGCCTTATTAAGGTGGCTGACTCGAATTCCAATCAATCGTTTACAGTCAACGAAGACGGGACCGTTGGGAGAAAATTTTGAAAATGTAACTGCCGCAAACGCGTTTTCCTGTTATTCCAGTCTGTGAATACAGTAACTTCAATTTGGTCCAATATAGCCTACCTTTCTGACTCGAATTCCAAACAACCAATCAATCGACGCGCGGTATATGGAGGCCTCACCCTCCCGGAGAAAAATTTGAAAATTTAATCACCGTAAATGCGTTTTCTGCTATTCTAGCCCGTGTAAGCAACTCCAAAAGTATCCAATGGTTTTGTAACTGAAATCCCACTCTGAATTCTAACCATCCAATTAGACTGTTGCATCTGCATTCACAAATAATAATCGATGCCTGAAAAATGTCGCACAAAGTAGAGTGGCTCCAGACATGTTTTAATCCTGGTCAACTCAGTACAAATTCGTGATATTCAATTACAAGAAAAGTAAAATTAGTGTTTTTTTAGGGCTCGGTGACAGTTAGGGAAGCAAAACTAGAAATGCCCGAAAAATTTCGGATTTATAGACAGCGGCACCGGTTTTCTTTGAGAGGCGAATGACCCGCCAAGAAAATTTTGGAATATTTGACGGTCGCAAACGCGTTTTACTGCTAGTTTCCTCTGCCGCTTTCCGGCCCGATGCCCGTTTTTCGGGCAATACCTATTTTCGGGCAATACCGTTTTTTCGGTCATACCTATCATAAGAGAGCTTCGGGCATATTTTCGGGCATATGCAGTGGACAAGAAAAAGACGAGAAAATACTTTTCGGGCAGTGTGGATCTCATAGAAATAAGTTAGTTATATTTTTTCTCTAAACGTTAATAGAAAAAAAAGGTCGTCGAATTTTTCATTGCCCGTAAATTTAACATTTCATATTCTATAGCCTGGGTTCCAACCTCGGGATCGCGACCTCAGCTGTGGTCGCCAAGCACTTTTCGTGGTATCGTGGCGGACTACTCTGAAACATTTGAAAATATGTTACGTTTCATGAAAAGCATACAAATCTCTGATCTATACTCTTGGCACATTGTCAATCATCCTTCCTCAATTTTTATAACGGCGTAAAAATTTTAAACAATAAGTTGTCAATTAAGTTAAACAATAATGTAAATAATGATGATTGTTTCATAGTAAAAGGTGATTTTGTTCTTCGAAGGGTCCCTTCAGATGCCTGGTTTCTGGAATGGGGTCGTAACCAACAAAAGGATGGGAACCACTGTTCTATTGCGTTAATAAACACGACCCGTATCTTGCTCTCTACATGTGTATGAAATTAAATGGGGTTTAACGTCCTTTTTTTTCTTTGACAAGGTTAATAAAAACTTGGCATATGAGGGAAATTTGCCCCGGACCGCAGGGTTACGGCCTGCTCTTACTCAGACTTTCAACTGTCAATGGGTCTTTTACATGCTCGCCAATGTGTACCTAGAACCTCGGTTTTTCGTTCCACGTGCATCTATCTGCACCACTGACAAGGGGGGACCATGCTGGAAAATTCCGGGCAACTTTCTCGCCCATCACCGGGATTGAACCCCGGGCTTCCTAGTTAGTGAGCCACCGCAGCTCCTTGCCACTGTGTAATGTAGCAACTATGATTTTCCCGTCATTTGCATGATTTGACTTTAGAACACCACATTTCCTGGCTATATCCCCACCCCACCCTAATGTGTTTTTTCCCATTGGATGTAAAATCCAATTCTGATAGTACCTCCATGTGTAAGAAGTCACACGGAGATCTAATTTGACTTCTTTTAATTTCAAACCCACAGACACCACCTATTAAAGAAGAACCTGCTTTAAGATCTAATAAAAATGGCAGAACCCAGTTGGAAACTTGTATGGCTGACGTTACTTCTACTACCAACAGTTATTTCCTATAAATGTGTCCAGAGATCTTCTCGGGATATTCGCCCTGATCCGAGAGATTGTTCTATGTTTTATATATGTATATCTGGTTCAATCTACAAGTATAGCTGCCAGCACAATGTGTATGACCCTTATACAGCTTCTTGTGTTCCTAAACATTCAAAACACGATACATGTAAGTAAATTTACTTAGTATGCATCTCGGTTTAATAAGAAAGAGAGGAATGGGGTTCAAATTGCTTATTTCTGCAACACCCCGTCAGATAATGCTTAGTCAAGACCTTCACATAATAAACAGCTACTCCAAGTTTAACGTAAACTCAACACAAACTAGGTCATTTCAGGACTAACATATGGTTTAATTTTATTTCAATAATTCGCTTGCGCGTACGGGTCTTGTGGGAGGAAACCGGAAGACCCGGAGAAAACACACGTGGTTGGACAGGCGATCCTACTTCTTGACACGTACAGCCGGGGAATCGAAACCACGCCAGCTGACTCAATGACAGATCTTATGATACAGCGCGAGCGCAAAAACCATTCGCCCCCCCCACACGGTTTAATAATAAGAATACCTTTCTGTTTTTTTAAACCAATTTAAGCCCACCTAATTTTGGCTACTTCCTAAAGTATGGAGTATTTCACTTTTGACAGTCAGTACTAATCTCTAATCTAGTTCACATATTCCAGAAAACAATCGAAATAATCCACAATTCTTTTTTATTTATAACATTTTGGTTGTCCTGTTATTATCCAGGTTCTAAAGTGGATGGAAGAACACAACAATGGGCACAAAAACGTTGTCCACCGATTTCAACATCCCTTTTACCACATCCTACAAATTGTGCTCAATTTTACAATTGTTCAAAATCGGCCATGGAATTGGGATGGGAAGATAACTTGCAGGAATGTCCATACCCTCAGCTGTATAACGTACAACGGAAACGGTGTGAACATTATAGTATGGTTCAGTGCGACAGTCGTAAAGAACCATTCTCTCAGTGTGAGTTTATATTTTATAATCAAATCAAGGCATCTTAATTTATGTAAGTTGACATTCAAGTTGCGACGCATTTAGTAAGACGTTGGCTCGCTTACCTGGAGGTCTTGTCTTCGAATCTGTGTTGACCGAGAAAGTTCATCGGGATTTTCCAGTGTGGTCCCCCCTTGGCAGTGGTGCTGGACGGAGGGTCCGGTAAGGTATAGTCATTCGGATAGGACAAAAAACCTAGGTGCACTTAAATGATCCCTTGGCAATTAGAATTTGGTATAAGAGTAGGCTGTCCTGGCAAAATTTCCTTCATAGCACACTGTATGGCGTATGCCCGACTTCATTAGCCAAATCGAAGAAGAACATTAGGCCGTTAAATCCCATTTTATTTCCTTTGTCATTTTGGCTGTATCTTTGTATTCAGAATATTGATTTCTATATTCTAACTATAAACCATTCAGAACGTTTATTTGAATTCCAATTGTAATGTATATCATTCAAATGAAATAAGGTTTTACCTCCAACTTTTCCGCACAAGAAATGAAATGGGGTTTAACGCCCTACTGTTTTGCTCCTAAACTGGGCTAATGAAGACAGGCATACGCAATACAGTGTGCTATGAGGGAAATTTGGCCCGGGCAGCGGCGCTACGGCCTACTCTTATACCGAATTCCAACTGCCAAGGGATCTTTTACGTGCACGCCAATTTGTCCACGGGACCTCGGTTTTTCGTCCCATCCGAACGACTAGACAGCTGTCCTTGTTTTCCGCACAAGCCGGGCTAACACAACTGTATACGCGTCACACGAATTCGAACTGCCAAGGGTTCTTTTATGCGCACGCCATTGGATACACGGATGGACCATTTGAACCACCGACAAGAGGAGACCTGGCTATAAATTCCGAAAGTCCCAAGGGTCTTTCTTGGCAAATACTGAAGTCGAACCCTGGGCTTGGAGGTTAATGATATAACGCCATACCCACTGGTAGATGTAAATCATGCAGTTTGTTAATAAGGACGTGTGTGCCAAGACTATAACAGACCATACGTTTACATTTTTGTGCGTATGATTTTAGACATACTGCTACAAACATATGCAAATGGTCAATAGATCTGAAGAGAATTCAGGTTTCGTGGAACTAACGGAAGTTTTTCTCGAAGGTTGGAAATTCAAGGGAGATAAGTAGTCAAGTCTAGTACAAATCTTGGCACATCGATTTGCTTCAAGTCGAGATACAGCATGTTGATAGGTGATATTCCAAATCCCATATTCAATTTATAAGCTAAATATCAACTATTTTTGAATATTACTTTCCTTTATTTCTAGATAATGTTTTCAAAATAATTTTACCAGAAATATATTAATATCCGCAGGAGGGCGTTTTTATGAGGAAACTATAAGTTACATTCTTGACATGTTTTAGGAAATTGAAGAAAATGTGTCACCTTTCACACACCTAAAATATTATGACTTTGCGTACAGTTCGGCTAGTTCCTGATTATAAGGTGATCGCTCTTAGGATGATAAAATGTATTTGGCAGCCACGGTGACTCAGTGAGTAAGACGTTGGCTCGCTAACCCGGAAGTCCTGTGTTGGATTCCGGTGTTGGCTGAGAACGTTCGTCGGATTTTTCCGGCGTGTTGCAGATCTGTGGGCCTGGCAAGGGCAACTTATAGACGTTCATATGGGCCGAAAAAACGAGGCCTCGTGTACATTGGCGTTTACTAAAACGAACCCTTGGAATTCGATATAAGACTAGGCCGTAACCCCGCTGTCCGGGCAAAATTTCTCTCATAGCGTACTGTATGGCGTAAACCTGTCTTCATTAGCCCAGTCGGAGCAGAACAGTAGGACGTTAAATCCCATTTCATGTCATTTAAAATGTATTTTATATCCGTATGTTTGAACTAGCAGAAATTGTTTTACGGACAGATGCATAACTAATGAATTATATATGTTTCGGGTTCTATTATACCTCAAAAGTTAAAAGTTCATAAATGATTTCTTCTTTCAGGTGATTATATGATCAATCAATGTCGGACATCACACTGCATACCTTGTTCAGTTCGTTACCCTTCTTGTGTAGGACTTCCCGATGGTCTGAACGTATGGAAGGATCGCAGCGAGAGTCCATATTTTGTGGTCTGCAAAGGTAACCGAGCGGTTTATACTGGATCGTGTGGATCAAGACCTTTTACTCAGATATTTGACAGTAGAAAGCGAATGTGTGTAGACAAACAATCTCTTATCTAAACCGGAAAACATACATTAACACATTAGTTAATACCACAGATTGTAATACTTCTTTGAGATTTGTAATTCAAACCATGTATATAATAAATATACGGATTGACTGAATGTCAAGTTCTGTTGATGAACGACAAGCTGAACAAGAGTTTTGTTTTGGACAACCAGTGCTACATTAATAACAATGGAATTGAGTTTAACGTTCTAGATTTCTACACCAACCGGGCTAATGATACATTAATCAAAATGACATTCGGTTTAACATCGTAGGTTTCTGCACCAATCTGTTACACATATAAATACATGTACGAGCATGTTCAACCAGGGGCGTGAGTGTTCAAGAAGCGATACGGTATATTGATATTCTATTGGATTCAAAATAAATAAATATGTAATCAAAAGAATTAACCGTCTGTCTTAATAACAAGTCAACAGTGAGGCTGATGGTCCCACGCTTCAATCTAAAGATAAATAGATAACACTCATTAGTTTTGAAAAGCATGGCGAGCAATCAAATTGCTTTTCATTCTGCTTAACGTGAGCCAAAAATCCCATTATGGAACTTGGCCAACAAGAGGTATCCATGCAATGACAGTATGAACCAAGTTTTATTATTTTGACATAATTAGATATCATGGTCCAAAATATCGACAAATTAAATTGATTATTTCTGCAACGCCCCGTCAGATTCACATAATAAACAGCTATTCCAAGTTTAACGTAAACTCGACACAAACTAGATCATTTCAGGACTAACATATGGTTCAATTTTATTTCAATAATTTGCTTGCGCTAAGGGGTCTTTAGCAGGAGGGGGACCCACGAGGTTGGACAGGCGACCCTACACCTTGTCACGCACAGACGGGAAATAGAAACCACGCCACTTGACTTAAACTACAGATCTTACGATCTAACGCGAACGCGTTAAATCATTCGGCCTCCCAACCCCCGTCGTATTATTGAATGTATGGATCAGTAAATATATTTTTGGGTATATAAAAGAAGGAGTGTAATAACAGAAATATTCCACCATTCATTCCAGACCAGACAGCAGCATCCTCATGTTGTCTTAAACCCTTTAAAAAAAATACTTTTTAGAAAATTGTTGCCGGGTAAGCGGGAACGGACCCTTCCGTCACCTGCACTTTTGTTATAGACAACTAAATTTCCTCTCTGTAATGGTCTGATTACGGAACACATTAGCCAAACAAAACTACATTAAAGGGACGATAACACTTTTGCTGGCTTGACAGCTCCAGAAAATAAAAAATAGCCTTATTCTAAGTACTAGATGTGTTAGTGTCCTACCTGTTGTGTAAATTATCCATTAAATCCTATTTTACTTGTCCAGAGGGTTCGAAAATATTTTTAAATCCAAGTCACATTTGAAAAGCTTTACGTCAGGCTTTTCAAATCATTTAGTTGAATTTTTCCAATTTTTTAATTTAGGTGTGTTAAGATGAAATTTATATCATCAATTAATTGGAATATTGTAAAATAGTACAATTTGTTGACCAGGATAAAGATTAGGACATATTATTCAGTTACAACAAGGGTGGTATTGAGCCTTTAAATAAAATAGATTTATTGATTTAAACTAATACATTTCAATTCAATCGGGGAAAATACGAAGTCGTTCGAACAACGTTTGGTTTCAACGACTCTTCCATTATAACATTCTACATAAAAAGGAGACCATATTCGCCCCCTCCATGCATTTATACCATTTCTCAAACCGGAACAGGTGGGAAATCTAACATTACAAGGAATACAGAATTTCGTGGTACACTTATTTCCCACATATCCACCTGAAATAATAGTTAATATGTAACATTACAGAGAAATTAAGTGAAATGAAATGGGGTTTAACAGCCTACTGTTCTGCTCCGAACTGGGCTAATGAAGACGGGCCTACACCATACAGTGTGCTACGAGGGAAATTTTGCCAGGACAGAGGCACTACGGCCTACTCTTATATCGAATTCCAACTGTCAAGGGATCTTTTACGTGCACGCCAATGTGTACTTGGGACCTCGGTTTTTCGTCCGATCCGAACGACTAGACAGCTGTCCGTCCGCATTACAGAGAATACATGTTTCCCTGGTAAAATGATTACCCTTATAATCACATGAAATGAATGACAGCTTAGCAGTGGTCCTAATATTAAAATACACCATACATGCTATCTATGCAAATTTCTCGACAGAGAAATGGTATCAGATGTTCGAAAAAGTAATGTTCAAAATTAGTTACATTTTTCAATGGAAAGATTAAATTATACTAGAAAATATAAACCACAACTACCGCTGGGGAGTTTATCACCGCTTTCACATAGGGCGATGTAGCAGGCTAAGAGAACAATGAAAATATTCAAAAGTTATACATACACCTGAATATAATTATAACTGAATATATTATCATATATGTGATAGAACTGGTTAAACACATTCCAAATATTATTTTATCACAGAGATCATTGCTACGATAGCTGTGGAATCAATGTTTCAATGACGAACGCAAAAGGAAAACACGAGTTATCCCTCTATATAACTGATTGAAGTGACGGGTGATAACAGGTACATGGACGAATTTCTGCCCACTAATAATTCCTTCGAAGACCAAAAGTTGTTGTGTGAGACTGTGAAAGGATATCTGACAATTCATAAAAAAATTTGACTGTTACTAGATAAGAGAACATGAAAGAAAAATAGAAAAAGTCGGTGCATTACCATGTTTTATAAGGATAGAATGAATAAACACGCGTGAATGTACGGACTGTTTCTATTTTATTCGTGTTCTCTTATCTAATGACATTCAATTACTTTTTTGAATTGTCAGTTATACTCTTACAGCCTCATATAACAACTTTTGGTCTTCGAAGGAATTATTATTGGGCAGAAATTCGCCCATTTACCTGTTATCACCCGTCACTCCAATCAGTTATATAGAGGGATAACTCGTGTTTTCCTTTTGCGTTCGTCATTTCCGATCGTTGAAGCATTGATTACGCCTCTATCGTAGCAATGATCTCTGTGATAAAATGATATTTGGAATGTATTTAACCAGTTCTATCATATATGTGATAATGTCTGGCACCAATATTGTCCTTTAAGTAACGATTTTCGAGTTCATGGGATTCATTATCGACTGAGTTATAAATCTATGAATGTTTTCAAATCTTGTTAAAGAGAATCAGTATCAACAGCTATAATTTAAGTATGAAAAATTACTCACATGCATCGGTTGGTTCATATTTATTACCACAGTCCACTTGATCATAGTGTTCACACTGTTGTGTATTTTCATTGAAGAGGTCGGGAAAAGGACACTCTTCAATCTGTCCTCCGGGATGTGAACAATCATAATATTGAGCACAGTTGTCTCGTTTGGGTAGTAAAACTGCTGAATATGAATAACGATTGGAACATGGGTTGTTTTTATAATCTGTAAAATAAAAAAAAGTGGTCAATTAAGTTTTAAGAAACCTGTCAATTCGATCCCAGCCTTGACACTAACCATGAAATAAAGAATTAGTAGAAAGGTCGTGCATTCATAATGTTAATATTTAAATAATATAAATTGTTGACAACTATACAAAGTAAAGTATGTAATTGACTGTAAGCTCCATTTCATTCCGTAATCACTTTAGACCTGTGCACATGTCAGAATTATTGGTGAAATGGACACGAGAAGCGGCGGAACGGCAACACTCCCTGGACAGAGTAACTATAGCTTGACAGGCTTGTAGATCTGCGTGGGTACTGAATCAGGAAGATGATACCAGCGGGGCAAGAGAGCAATATGCATTCCCAACCTTTCTTCCTAAATTTATTTTATTAAATTATTGGTGAACGTATCCAAATTTACTTTTCAACCTATGGTTCAGCCTTATAAGTAGAATACTTACATGGATTAGCTGTTATTCCATTCAACAAGACACTGGATAACAATAGCAATAGCATCATGATTATATCTTTATGGAAATACAAAGCGTCTGTTGGTGATGAGGACAACAATATAGTTTAATAACTGTTTATATACTTACCATTTCTCAATTAATTATAATATATTGTCATTTCAATTCATATTTTATATACATTTTTCATTCTTTTTTTTAATATCCTGGCAGTTCTATTAATTAATTATAATAAATTGTCATTTCAATTCGTGATGTTCCTTATACTTATTATTAATGACCTAAATATAAAATTTAGCACTTAAAAAAAATCTATATCGGTACCAGGTGTTTACAAGGTTATTAGACTGTCATCAAATAACAATTAAGCAATAAATGTTATATAATAAATGATGTAGTCCTTAAACAATGGGTTCATTTCCAACCCAAGGATTTTGAAAGGTTGAAGGATGATGGGGTAATTAACCCTGAAACAGTGAGCCATTGTCATTGTGGTGAGAATTTAGTACCATATGATATATATACATCTATTTTGCAATACAGCTCCTCACAGGCTAATTTCCAACCAAGTCTATGTTAAATTAAATCAAAGAAAAGCTTGTACTGCAACAGTTTAAAGTAGCAGATTCTGGTAAACCCCACAAATGTAAATGGAATGAAATCAAATGGGGTTTAACGACCTACTGTTCTGTCCTAGGCGTGGTTCCCCCTTGTCAGTAAAGCAGGACGGAGGGCCTGCCAAGGACAGCCAGCTAGTCCTTCGGATGAGACGAAAAACCGAGGTCCCGTGTATACATTGGAATGCGCGTAAAAGATCCCTTGGCAGTTGGAATTCGATATAAGAGTAGGCGATAGTGCCGCTGCCCGGGCAAGATTTCCCTCATAGCACACTGTATGGCGTATGCCCGTCTTCATTAGCCCAGCATAGGAGCAGAACAGTAGGGCGTTAAACCCCATTTCATTTCATTTCATTTCGTTCTGTCCCAGAAGACGGGCATACGCCATACCGTTGCTATGAGGGAAATTATGCCCGGACAGCGTCGCTACGGCCTACTCTTATATCGAATTTCAACTACCCATCCATATAACTTTATATTTTGCAACTAGATTATTTACACTAGCACTTATATTTCTTTGTTCCTCATATTCAGAATGGTTTTTGAACAAGTCAAGGTTTGACCATATACATGTATGTATTTTATCATCCATAGTATTGAGTATTACAAGTTCCTGTTTTTTTACCATAATAAATTCTACTTTCATACAATCACTTTTGTACATGTCATTTGGGCTAAACCGATTTTTTGGCAGATTTACAGCAAAATGTTCACGAAGATTAAGGACAATCACACTAAGTTCTCTAATAATTTCGATCACGCGAAGTGGCTTTTTAAATGCATATAACAGTTCATTCTGCATCAAATTATCATTTAGCGTTTTACATTCTGGTTGAAATGAATTTACAGGATTTAAAGAACCACTTCCTTCGATCAAGTTGTTGTGGGACTTTCCCCTTGTCGGTGATGCAGGACGGAGGGCCTGACAAGGACAGATGTCTAGTCCTTCGAATGAGACGAAAAACCGAGGTCCCGTGTAAACATTGGAATGCACGTCAAAGATCCCTTGGCAGTTGGAATTCGATATAAGAGTAGGCGATAGTGCCGCTGCCCGGGCAAAATTTTCCTCATAGCACACTGTATGGCGTATGCCCGTCTTCATTAGCCCAGTATAGGAGCAGAACAGTAGGACGTTAAACCCCATTTCATTTCATTTCATTTCGTTTGAGACTTTCTAAAGAGCAACAAGCCAACAGTGAGGCTAATGCCCTCCGCCGCAATCCCATCAATTAAAAGCAAAATTGTTATGTTCCAAAGTCTTGACCAATCAAAATGCTTATCGCTACTTAGCCTAAGTAGAAAATTTTCATCATTGAGTTTAGTCAAGATATTGATATGAATCTAAAATCGGAGTTTCATCACTTTCGGTTAATTAGAACCAAAGTTATTCGCCCCAAAGCATCAACCAATCAAATGGCTTACCGCCGCATAGTCTTAGTGCGAAATGCGCATGATCGAATTCTACCAATAGACACCTATACCAAGTTTGAACAATTAGAAGGCGCGTTATTGCGTTCCAAAGATCAGATTGAAGTCTATACTTAACCAAAGCGCATCATCGAACTTAGTCAAGGTATTGATGCAATAGAACTACACAAAAGGTTTCACCACCCTCACTCAATTAGAATCAAAGTTATCGAGCTCCAAAGTCGCGACCAATGAAATTGCTTATCGCTCTGCTTACTCTGAGAAGAGAATGCTCATTATCAATCTTCCTCAAACAATTCTCATCTTCTAACTCAATCAATGCATTCACCTAATGAACACCTACACCACGTTTGGACGTTCTACCTCAATTAGAAGGGAGTTATTGTCTTCCAAAGTCTTGACCAATAAAATTGGTTATTACTCTTCTTACCCTGTACAGAAAATGCTCATTATCAACGAATCAACTCGCTCCACTTACCCTTGACAGAGAATGAAACTATACACCAAGTATACACTCTCACTTCATTACAATCAAAGTTATCGTGTCCCAAAGCATCAACCAATCAAATTGCCTATCCCAACTCAATCAAGGTATTCGCCCAATCAACACGTACACCAAGTTTGAACATTCTACATCAATTAGCAGGAGATGTATTGTGTTCCAAAAAGAGTGACGACACGTTTTGATAGTCCCCTGTCTACTTCGAAAGGCGGGTGGGGGTGGGGGGAATGACAGATTAAAAGTAAGAGTTATGACTTTTATGTGGGGCTTCGTAAGGGATATGGGATCCGAGAAGGGGTCACTGTTTCGCGGGTTCACGCGAGTGCACTAGTCCGAGGGTTCACGTAGGTGCACTAATCCGCTACTATAAATATGGGTATCAAAGAACCCAGCAGGTATGGTGGCTGATTGGTAACATGTCGTGGTGTCGCCCTTCGTAGGGGACAACCCGACATTACAACATTTTAACCCGACAATACGACATTTTTTACCAGAAACCACATTAAAACTGTCGTAATGCCGCGTAAAAAAGATCGCTGTACGTAATCACAATGTATATTGTGGGGAAGAAGGCCAACAACACGACATCACGGCATTTTAACAGGACAATACGACATTGTCACGCGACATTACGCGACTAGTGCACCCGCGGCTTAGTGAACCCGCGGACCAGTGAGCATTCCCATTGGATCCACCAATGGCACTTCAAGGGAACTCCAATGTCCCACAATCAGAAACCTTTCTTGCTGAACGATTTGGACTATAGCCCGGCAACCAGCCTTCTGAATTACAGAAGTTCATACGTGATCTTAGATTCGGATAATAATTTACGTTCATATCGAAAAGGATTCTCCGTTTTGACATAATTTGCGTTTACATTTATGAAGTTGATTGGTATCAGAAACTAATCCAGTCAAAGTAGGGGGTGGTGGGGTCCATCTTTCCTAAGGACAAGGATTGTGTTTATTTACAAGCAAAAAACCTAACACAATAATCAAAAGGAAGTAGAGTAAATTAAAATAAACTAATGACAGTTGATAATCTTATTACGGAAGCAAAATCGAACTCATCCAATCTAACTATTGCATACTTTACCACTATTTCTGTAGGGGTGGGGGGTTACGAACCCTATCGATACTCAGTGTTACGCGACCTTTCAGCTTGGTTCTCCATTGCCAGTGACGAAGGGCGGAGCGGGGCGGGATTCCCACCCGTGTACACGTAAAAGAACCCTTGTCAGTTGGAATTTTATGAGGAGTAGGATCAATAACCAAACCCACCCTAAACAAAGGAATACACCACTGTCTACTTCATTCGAAGGGTAAAAATGTATAATTTACATACATGTACAGGCAAATGACAGATGTTATGAACTGTAACAGATATGCATTATGATAAATTTTCCTGTGTCAGCTTGCAGTAATATTCAAATCAAGAAAAGTTTTCATCTTCACATCCTTGTTAATTAAGCACCACCTTACATTTAGCCGCACGAAGTGCCCCTGGAGATTAACGTCCGCTTCCACTGATATCGCAGACCAAAATATACGAAACGATTCTGTCAGATTTAAACTCAGCACTGGTTATAAATACTGATAAAATCCAAATCATGATTTGTAATCGTTATAAGTAATGATATACCTATATTACATAATGACAATGATATACAAATCATGTTAATTAACAATAATTGATATACATGACCACCTGAGCAAGGATGATTGAACTATTTTGTCAGTTTTTCACAATAATATGGTAGTATGATGTGGTATTTGGTTACTGCTGAGTAAATCGCCCTGCCGGTGTTGGCCAAGAAAGTTTTCCCTTTTCATTTGGTTACTGCTGAGTAAATCGCCCTGTCGGTGTTGGCCGAGAAAGTTCTCCTTATTCAGTAGTGCAGGATTTTGAAAGGCATAACTTGAACCTCTTATATGAACAATATTATTTTTTACATAAATGATCCTTATTCCTTGTCTGTATATGAATTTTTTTATTCGAATCACCGGAAAACGCCGAATCGTTGCGATATTAAAACTGATATTAACAAATAATTTCTTTACTTTATTTATTGTTACAAAGTAGCCATGAATTACATGTATGTATGAGTAATTTTTTAAGTTGCTTTTGCAGTAAAAAAAGTTATCAATTATCATTCGATTTCAAAGTAAAACAAATAATCTGTATATCCAATACATGAATCACCCATTCCAAAAAAATGGCGTCTCGCTGTTGCATTGTCGGAGATCCGTGAGCAAACTCACGAGGCCGCCATTGCTTTGCATGGGATTTCTCTGACCAAATTGCGAAAAACGCCGTTACATAATGATGATTCAGTTCGAATTTCATGAAAATCGGACTGAAACTGCCAGACAAAATGGCCGCTCTATGTACGCAAATAGTGTTAAAGTATGTAATATCAAGGTTGTGGACACTCTACAGGTCACAATTTTGATCCGATTTTGATGAAACTTACCACATGTGTTTATGTTTCAAAGATCTCGGTTCCTTTCGATAGTCGTGTATATCGGACCGTAAGTACCTGGATTATGGCCCCTGATTGTACGAAAAAATCGCGATTTTAGTTTATGGACCTTCTATAGGTCAGAATTTTTATCCGATTTTAAAACTCGTTGAAATATATCACTTGTATACTCTGGTGATGATTGAGTTCGCATTTCGTAAAAATCTGACTGAAACTGATCGACAAAATGACCGATCTTTGAACGAAATAGTGTAAAAGTATGTATTACCAAGGTTTTTGTCCAATTTTGATGTAGCTTATATGTTTATACCCCAAAGAACTTGGTTCCTTTCAATATTCATATCGGATCGTAACTTCCTGGATTATGGCCCCTGATTGTGCAAAAAATCCAGTTTTTCGCTTATGGACCCTCTAGAGGTCACACCTGTTATCCGATTTAAAAAAAAAAAACGTTTAAATATATCAGTGTTACAACCTAATGACGGTTTAGTTCGAATTTCGTGAAAATCAGACCGAAACTACCGTACAAAATGGCCACCCCTTATACGCAAATAGTGTAAAAGTATGTAATACAAGGCTGTGGATCCTCTAGAGATTAGATTTTTATCAGATTTTGATGAAACTTAAAATATATGTTTATATTGCAGAGATTTCGATTCCTATTGATATTCGCGCATTATGTTCCCTGATTGTACGACAAATCGCTTTTTTAGCTTGTTTTCTGTCCATCTCTTGCAAAATGTAAACGATTCTTGCATAGTAACCGCTTGTTAAGGTTTTCACACTTTGATATGGCTTTAATAACATAAAAACAACCTACGCTATACTTGTATGAATATCTCGTAAAAGCCATGGATGGTACTTACAGCCTTGGGGCCTGCAGGCGAAACAACCCGACACAGCCACATCATAAGTCCAGCTCTAACTAGATTAAGAAATAAACCTTGAAATGGGTCATATTGACATGGAAGTTTGTTTTTTGCTTGTGAAGCCTGGTAATTACAAGACATGGGTTATATTGACAAGATAGTTTGGTTTTGCTTGTGAAGCCTTGTAATTACAAGAGTATTAATTAATTCAGCACCATAGGCGTACGAGCTGGGGGGGGGGGGGGGCACCAAATGCTGGGAAAATTTGGGCACACAATTGTATTTTGCAAAAGTTGTATAAAAAAAGATATTGTGTTCTTGAATGTGTCCAATTTAACAGCGAATTTAGTATTATTATGTAACATACTAAGAACCTAACTACATTTTTTGGGCACCAACCACCACTGCCCCCCCCCCCCCAGTCAAAAATTTCCCCGTACGCCTATGTTCAGCACATATCTTAAAAGATACTTTTCTTTCTATTCGAAAATATCAGACCTTATGATCTACGTGTCGTGCGTCAAAATACGCGGAACTCGGTCACAAACATGGGGCAATCTCGGCTCTCAGAGAAAAGTTTGCCGTTCGTTTCTCTCCGGGAAATCTCGCCGGTCATGTTTCAGTCTGAATTCTGTTCCTAAGATCCTCCCCAAGTGGCTACTGATTGGTTGGATTAGGCATCGGTTCGTCGCACGAGTTACATATTAATGATCCTTGGTACATTTTCCACATCTTGACATCAAAAGCTCATATGAAAACAGCCGAGTTGATGATTTACTGGGACCTCGGCGATATGAGCGGAAAATCCGCGAAATTTCTGAACAAACGCGAGTTTGAGCCGCTATCATGTGACATTCGAAATGACCGTCGAGATTTCCCAGAGAGAAACGAACAGTACACTGCCCTCTGGGAGCCCAGATTGAAACATGGGGCTGTACACCTCCATGGTCACAAAGCACTCACCTAGATCTATCCATGTGACCGTATGATATACAGCGCGCGTCAAACTACCCGGACCTCGGTCAAAACCATGGAGCTGTACATCCCCATGGTCACAAACATGGAGCTGCACGCCCCCACATGGTCACAAATCCCTCACCTGGATCCACCCATCGTACTACTCGGAACACGTCCACAAAAGTCTTCACCTGTATCGATGCACTTGGATACAATGACGCACATAAAACACAGAATATAGACATTTAGCAACATATATATAACCTCGCACAAAGTTCCAAATCGAATCAAATACTTTCTCAATCTATAAAGGTATCAAAATAGTTATTTACAGACTAACAGTAACGGAAGTCTAAACTAGGTTGACATTAAAAGTCTGAACAGAATACTAACTATAAGGTTTCATAGTAATATTGATGATGATGAGTTAGTTGTATTTTACGTCCGCTTCCACCGAGGTGATATCTCAGACAACATAGTAATATTGATCTATCCTAGTTTATATTCGGTTACAAAAATCCTTGATATTATTGAATTGAAGACAATATGTAGGTACATGTAGTTGTATCTTTAATGTAATTTCTCTGTCACACATGCGTGGGGTATTGGCGATAAATACGACAGATATTGACACGGCCTCGGGCACGAATAAGATGATTTTCATTAACCGAATTAGCAATCGTATTAATTTTCAAGACTCCTGGTCGATTTGGAGTTTCGCCACACATTTCAGACAAAAAATCTGAACGCTCCTTAATTTTAATCTGAAGTTGATATTTTCTTTATCTTTCTAAGCTGCAGTTTTATCGGATTCTACAAATCAACCATTTCTATCGATAACTAAATTAGAATAAGAGCTTTTTTTTATGACGACAGCCTTATAAGGAGAAAACAGGATGAAAAAGTACGATAAACATGTGTTATCTATATGAAGTAGGATTATGTATCTTATAATCAGCATCATTCTACACGAAAAGTCTTCCGTACAAATCAATAAAACCAATCCCCACTGACACGTTAGACAACAGTTCACCAAGTTTCAAAATATTTTAGGCTGTGGTCGCAAGCTTTAAAAAAACTAAATGAATAACAAGACGATAAACTTGATTGGAGCACATGTGTCAACATGGAAATCAGTTTATGACGACCTAACATTAGACACCTTGTAAATTACAATAATGTTAAATCTGTTTCGGTTTATGTCGGCTTAACCACAGACACCTTGTAAATTACAATAATGTTAAATCTGTTTCGGTTTATGTCGGCTTAACCACAGACACCTTGTAAATTACAATAATGTTAAATCTGTTTAGGTTTATGTCGGCCTTACTATAGACACCTTGTAAATTACAATATCGTTAAAGCGGAATCTATAAAATGCATATCATTCCAAATCGGATCCAAAGCCGTTCACTACTTACATGACGAAGATATATGCAGGCGATACGTACATGTATTATGATAATTAAAATTTGCCAACGTCACCTATACTATTCGTGGACAAAATGTATAATTAGATTGAATCCAAGCCGGAAAATCATCTATCGTTGATATGTAGATTTTGATTTTTTTAATGAAACATAAAAAAAAAAATCAATTTGCATAGATTAAATGAAATGTTTTTTAACGTCCTACTCCTAGTGGACTAATGAAGACGGAGCATGGATTAAACCGTGGAAATTATATATTATCAAATGACGTCAACAACTTTTATGAGGCTTGGCTCAGGCGGTTAGGCTATATGAACCACCCAATGCTAATTGTGCACTACTAAACAAGACTTCATAATTACAGGATAGAACTCCGGGAGCCATTTTTCTCGCAATAGTTAACCGTAATGAAGTTAGATAACTGTAGTAATCAAATCATACATCCTAATCAAGTTTCGTTATACTGTCATATATGATTTAAGATTTGATTACAATACCTTGTTTGCATCGCAGGGACTACAATTATCATTTAATCTGTATTAAGTTTTACGCGGTTGAGTATCCTGAAACGGGATATTCACCCTTTCATCAAAAGTGAAATCTTTTTGAACAGAAAAATATAAGTGAATAGGATGCAGTAACAAGCAAAAATGCTTACATAAACTGTTTCCGTAATTATGATCATAACATATAATATATTATGATGACCTAGAAAGATATATATATGTAAAATATTTTGTGATTTAAGCCCACGGTATGGATAAAATATGTAAATTCAAAGCTGGAAGCAGGGAATTCGAAGACGAAAATGATTATTTTCATTAGTTTACATAATCATGTCATTTTCTGGTTTCAACTTTCAACTAGAAAGATATATATATGTAAAATATTTTGTGATTTAAGCCCACGGTATGGATAAAATATGTAAATTCAAAGCTGGAAGCAGGGAATTCGAAGACGAAAATGATTATTTTTCATTAGTTTACATAATCATGTCATTTTCTGGTTTCAACTTTCAATTAATCATCTGTAACCAATGTCCGGAAGGTCTCCGTTTAATGAATAACTTATCTGAAGTCTTATTAAAGGGGCATTGCGGGATATTACATAAAGAGCTGATAGTTGTAGCTATAATAGTTTAAAAATAGATAACTTAAAGAGAATATGCTGAAAATTTCAGTTACATTACTTTATATAACATTTAAGGTCCAAAGAAAGACCTACAATAGGCAGATTTACCTCTTGCATAATGTATGTTGTTCAATGAATACACATGTATCATTGATTTGTTTTAACAGTAATTATATATTCTTGACATGGGAATTCAATGAGATACACATGCGTTAAGCATATTTTAAATTCTATTCCTACAGTGACAGGTACGCAGATTTGTTCTGGATCTTCTGCAGCAACGCGAGAGATTTGCTTCGAAGATCATAGTAGCAATGAGTTGTAGTAGTCCAGCTAGCCTCAACTAACATTTTGAAAGCTTCTAAATCGATATATGGACGAATATTACATATTTTATAGAGAAGATAGTTACATGATTTACAAATATTAGCAATATGATTAAGCATAAACATAGAATAGAATTGAACATCAAGATTTCTTACAGATTGAACGCAAGCAATATCAGGATTACCAAATTTGATAACTTTAGTTTTGTTATATTCAGTTTCACCATATTAATTCTCAACCAATTTGGAATATCACTGACACAGATTTCTGGTTTAGGCCAAGCTAAATATAATTTAATAAAATATTATCCCTTTAGAATAACAGACGCAACGTTCCTCTGCAAACAGTATCAAAAATATAACATGTACTGACAATAATGAATGAAATCTAATAAATGAATTGAAATGCGATATAAATGCATGTATAATAATTCAAATATTATGTGAATGAAACGATAATGCAAAAACTAAATGATGAAATGATAAACACATTGTAAATATATACATCCTATATACTGTATGATGGGTCTTTATGTACGAATGAGGGGGGTTGGATGGTTAGCGTGCGCGCGCTGTATCATAAAGTCTGTCATTGGGTCGACTGGCGTGGTTTCGAATCCCCGGTTGTACGTGGCAAGGAGTAGGGTCGCCTGTCCTCCGGTTTCCTCCCACTGCTAAAGACGCCTACGCGCAAGCGAATTATGTAAATAAAATTAAACCATATCTTAGTCCCGAAATGACCTAGTTTGTGTCGAGTGGACGTTAAACCCCATTTCTCTCTCTCTCTTTATGTACGAATGAAATGTTTAAAAAAACATAAAAGCCCAAGATAACTAGCCTCAGATGACGACTTTAAAATGATAAATAATTGCGAATCATCTGCATAAAGAGGAAAGTTAATTTCATAGCTACGGATTATATCCCCTATGGGGGTTGTTTACGTATTGAAAATAAATGATCATGATTTTTGCGTCGAGTTATAATTGGTGTCTCTGTTCAGAAACCTCAGATGTTGCCGAGACACGATATTCTAGATAATAATTTAGAAGGTCAGTTTGAAATTACTGAACATCAATTGTCTTGGCGTTTCTAAAGGTATAGGATTTGGAAACTATATTTTGCATTATTTCTTTCTGTCTGTATATCTTTACTTTGTCAAATTGTAGCACCATGGGTTGTTGTCAGACACGGAGAGTGGAAGACGCTAAACCGGTCGCCTCGTCCCGCGTATAACCATGCGTCGTTTCTTACTACATGATCTTCTAGCTAAGTATTGTTTCTGATCGCATATGTAATTCCTTAACTGGTTAGGACGTATCTTTAAATGTCACTCTGACATCCCGCATTATTGACATCTTCACGTTGTGATTGAATATACTGCATCTTAAAGGATATCATCAACAGGAACAACAAATACCACATTTCGGTTCTACCTTTTTTTAATTATGCACTGCTACATATAGGTTACATAGTAAGCGTTATAATAAAGTTATTCTCTCTAACCCAATCCCTGGCGAGTCTGCTGATGGAAATTCCATACATCTTGTCCCTACAAGAACTTCATGGCTCTCTCACCTAGTACACACATTCTATTAATTATATATTCTCAGATTCAATCATTAATTATTCTATTGGCTAATTATGATGTAATTAATCATGTGAGTGGTCACTCATGCCAAATATGAAATGGTAACTTCCCGATGTCTATTATATTATATATTCTCAGATTCAGTCATTAATTATTCTATAATTACGATATAATTAATCTCGTGAGTGGTCACTCATGCCAATTATGAAATGGTAACTTCCCGATCACGTGCTTTTAGACATAGAACTTAGACCCCTTTTCCTCACAATATTTCATAAACAATTTAATTTGTGTTTTAAACTAAACTCATACCATAGCTAATATCATGACAATGGAGAATAATTAATCAAGGCCATAATATTATAATACATGTGTGTTCTTTAGCACAAATCTCCATCCATTACTACAAAATTAAAGTCATTAATGTATTAAATAAATTTTATATGCTTATCATTGCTTATGTGTGTATATTTGATGATTATCACCCTTTATGACTCGTTATCGAAAGTTGTATTTAAATCTTTGCAAGCGCGAATTCACATGTTTTTGAAAATCTACTTCCAAATCATTGTACACTACACGGCGGACGGTTTCTCTCTATGGCCCAATGAATAATCCTCTAATTACTAATAGACCGGGGGGCTCAAATGGGCACAAAACCAGACCCATCTGGTATTTTTTTTGCGTAGAATACGATGCCGAGTGGTAATCAGTCAGCCGTTTTCGTGATATTCGGGATCAAAGGTTAAATGAGGTCATTTACATTGAAAGTGAATACCCAGCCCGCTCTAGAGCGTCCACAAGCAATTGTGGACGCCGGACGGACGGACGGGGGCGACGGCAATATACGACCACATTTCAATGTAGGCGTATAAAAACTAAAGAGAAAACTATTGTAATTAATAATAGGGACATTTAAAATTCATCTGCGTTCTTTTTGACCCCGGAAGTCAAAAAGTGAAAATTTCCGTTTTTGCACTAGGAAGATTTAAAGGAATACACACGTCAGTGTAGAATATAAAGATAGGTTGCCAGGCAGCTAAATCTTCGAGGCAGTCAACAAGAGTTGTCGCATATTTTTATGTTTTTCGGTAATAAAACATTTATAATACACTAAAATCTAATTAAAAGTAACAACTCATTAAGTAATTATCAGAAAATCATTAGAATTTGTTTGGTTTTAATAAAGTTCCGCCCCCTGCTAATGTTTAGTATACGAAACATTTAATATCTTGGATTTAGCTGTTCAAGTTATCAAAATTCATTGAAAATCAATATACTTGTTCGTCTCAAGACCTTAAACTCTGTTTATCAATCAGAAGTTAATCAGATGATAACTTTAGCCTCTAGGGCGCCCACAAGATTTTTTGAAGTGATCAAGGGCCATAACTCTGGCAGTAATTATCGGAAATCGCTGAAAATCAATAGGCCTCTTTGTCTCATGACCTTAAACACTGTGTATAAATTTAGAGTCAATCGGATATTACCTTTAGCCCCTAGAGCGTCAGCAATTGTGGACGCCGGACGGCCGGACGACAATATACGACCACATTTTAATGTAGGCGTATAAAAACTAAAGAGAAAACTGTTGTCATTAATAATAGGGACATTTAAAATTCATCTTTAGGGGTCTTAGCACCGTACGTTTACTTTGGAATGTCGAAACAGATATTGCATAACAGAACCAAAACACTTCGAAACTTGTTTCAAAAATACGTAAAAACTGTCAAATCGAAGACTCTCCGATTAATTTCACAACGATTGCTATACATAATTGAATAGTCTCATGGTTGGACCCCCGCCCCGCACTGAGCCTCCAGACTATATCCCATGTCGTGGGATTTCATGAGATGGGCAGATAACTCTACAACACGATCTAACAGTTCAGAACCGAGATGGATTAAGATTAGTAATCCCCAACCCCCATTGCCCTCAATGTTAAATCCATTGGGCTATAACATTTTTGGACCAAGAAATGGTCGCCGAGCGCTATCCATCGTTCTTGGGGGCTAAGCTCTTCCAAAAAGCACATGGTTCCCCTGTGGAACTTGGCATGCTTGTTCCTCAGACAACTGTTCTAGTCCAGGCATTTTAACTCAACTCCGCCTCATCCACCCCTGGAAGTTGCTGCAATAGAAATGCCGACCACGGTTTATGGTCGATCTAGATGTATATTATTACCAAAAAAGCCTTAGTTCGATACCCGCGACCAAATTGGTTGGAAAATGCCAATATTTATCATTATCATTAATTGGTGTCAGAGTATACGTTTTAGATGTAGCTGATTCCATTTTCATTAGGTAAGAGTAGATAACGAACTGACAGTTCTCGCTAAAATAGTTAAAAAATAGATAATGACCTCGCTCGGGAGGCATTTCATCGGAGGTCTCCGGTATGTATTGACGTCAGTGAGACAGTGACTAAAGGTAAACGTTAGCTTGGTCGGCCATTTATTGATTTAATCTTAAATGGACGACTCTTTAAATCCAAGCTGTATCCAAGTCTGTATGAAACAGAGTTGAGTTTGATTTTGTCATGTAAATAAGCAGATTTAGCTCTCGCATAATGCATGTTTAATTGGTTCCCCTGGACTAATATCGGAAGAAATCCCATTAGAGATTCGAGACCAGCCTATGGCCAAACCTATTGAAGCACACGACGAATTTATTTCACAAAATAATCCAAATGGTGAGACAATGCTATGATGAGAAATGATGGTTGTATTTTACAGCCTGGTGATGAGGGACGAAATTACTGCCATCGAACAAATATTGAAGTAGGTTGAAAAGCCATGGAAGGTCCGTGTTGCCTAATTTCGTTTTTGTGGACCATTGTTTTTCTACATGGTCTGATAGGGAAGAATAGGAGGCGGTAATGGCTGTTACATCAAATTGAGCCCGCGCATTTTTTTCCAGTTCTTACTTGCATTGGCGCGCCTTTGTAATTCTCTTTTTGCGCCCCACCACCGCCTGTCTGTCCACACACATCTGTATCGTATGTTTGTTACACTTTATGGGGCACAGTAGCACTGCTTCTAATTTACTTCAAGTCTCACTAGATTAATGTCCAATCGTCATTTATGTCCTATTTTGGCATGTCGACAAAATAGTTGTTGCGAGTTCTACTGTTTACATTTGTTACAACGGTCACATACTAATGTTGGCATCACGGATCGTATAGACCTCGAAGCAGACTCCTCCACTTCAACAGCTTTACAACATTTTGCAATATTAGTTGCATGATAGTAAAATTTGAGACATTTCACATGGAATTTTTCACCGAGCTTGAAATCACGACCATAATTTCTCAGCTTAGCCGCCTTATTAAAACCGACAATACCCTCTATTGCCAGGATTTCTGTGGGCAGTTCATTATCTAAAGGTTCACTACATACCTGACAAATGGGCGAAACTGTATTCATTCTCATCATTTTGTGAAATAAATTCACCACGTTTCAATAAGCGTAACCAGCTTCCGCAATGAGCTGAGAATGGCCCTAGTCGACATGCACGATACGCTGCGAGTTGGGGCCGGTCCCAGTTGTAGGCCGGAGAGTCCAAATGAGATTTAGTTGAAACTGAATACATGTCATTAAGTCTAAGGTAGGAGTCTTACTAGTCGCCAATCGGAAACCTAGATCTCTAATTAGAATCCATCCTATAATAACGCGGGGAAATCATTTAATCCCCAAACTATTTAAGAAAATGGGTTGAGGCTACCTCGAAAACGTATTTTGACACCAAAACTTGATCCGTATGTAAAATTCGAATTTTCGCGCCCAAACTGGCCGCTATCTTGAATGACCTCAAATATTTACTCAGCGATATCAATTTGTACGGAAATGGATTCAACTAGCCCGAAAACGTATATATTTGGATACCATACTCGATCATATTATGATAATTGCGTGGAAATTGGAAATTACAAACCAAAACAGGCGTCCATTTTGGATTTTGGCCAATCTGACCCATTGGACACGGATTTCGGTCTGGGAATTTTTTGGGTGATAATATACGTCTAGACCGACCATAACCCGTGTCGGCATTTCTGTTGCAGCAACTGCCCACACTTAAAATATCTTTCCTGGACGACTTCACACTCTGTGATCTTGATAGATAAGGTCAACATTTTCTTGAAGGGCGTTGGCCATCTCGATTTTTTTTGCTGCGCGCAAATTAGGTGAAATAGATACTAGTTTTAATCCAGGTGGGATTCTTCAAATGGCTCAATAAATAATTTCTGCAATGAAATGAAATGGGGGTTTAACGTCTTAATGTTTTGCTCCAAACTGGGCTAATAAAGACGGGCATACGCCATACAGTCTGCTATGAGAAAAATTTGCCTGAACAGCGGCACTACGGTCTACTCTTATATCGAATTCCAACTGTCAAGGGATCTTTTACGTGCACGCCAATGTGAACACGGGACCTCGGTTTTTCGTCCCATCCGAACGACTAGATTTCTGTCCTTATCAGGCTTTCCGTCGTGCATCACTGACAAGGGATAACCACGCCGGAATATCTGGATGAACCTCCAAGCTAGCGAGCCAGCGTCTTATCCACTTAGCCACCGTGATCCCAAAATAATCTCTGCAACGGAGTGCCCTAAGTGGACGAATGTTGGAAACAAGTTGATAAACAAAGATAGTTTGCTAATAGGTTTATCTTTTGGCTAAAACAATCATAATATTATTATATCCATCAAGGTGTACAAAATTTCCATTTGGAAATGAACATTACGATAATTTTGTAGATGCCTGGCGGTTGGCGTTTTTCAGCTTAGGTGACATGTTTACGCGCCACTGGGTTATGGCGTTATTATTATTTGGCAGGTGTGATAAGAAAATGAAATGAAATGGGGTTTACCGTCCTACTGTTCTGCACCAAACAAGGCTAATGGCTTCTGTCGATCTTAATGCTGCTTAATGAATGTGATAGGATGGCAGTTGTCTGAGTTTTTTTTGCCTTACTAGCTATTTCAATGCGTTGTATTGGCCAACAGTTCCAGGTGTTTAATGCTGGCTTGGTTATAAAAATACCATAGCCTGGCGCGATTGGGCGTTCTGTTTTCTTCAAGACGCATTTACATACGGAGTTGGTCGTTCTTGCTATAATAGTACAAAAATAGAAAATGCAAAATGAATATATTGAAAATTTCATTCAAATGAATTTTTTCTGAGCGAAGTTAACACTTTTTGGAGTTTTAACAATATGTGGCATTATCTTAACCACGGTACAGATTATTCGAGGCTCAGCCCCGCTTTTCAAATTAAACCATTAAATGACTGAAGCGTTCTAATCTACATGTACTTAAAAACACAACCAAGTCTGTCCTACGTCGCTCGTGTAGTGAGATACCCTGACATTTTTACTTGTGCGCAGCCCATTTAATTGGTGTTTATCAGGGAATCCAGTATTTTACTAGATTGGGCGTCTTTTCTTTCCATTTATACCATCATGGCATACTTTTATTGGAAATAACGACCCTTTAAATGCTTTTGTCGGAATGCACCTGTTAAAGATGGGTTCCCGCGTACAATATGGGTGATTTAATGGTATATATGGACCAAAAACATATTCAAACTAATTAATTTGTCATAATTATGCTTCAAATCCTTCTCAAACATTGTAATTGCGAAGGAATGCCCTGCTATTAAAATTCGATCAAACCAGGTCATGTTTACGTCACGTCTTGGGAGTCAGAGGAGAATTCATTGCATACACAAGACGATGTTGTCTTTGATCGCTTACTATTTTTTACAAATATCGAATCCTAATTAAATTCTCAGAAAGTATTGTACGTCTAACTCTTCATAAAGTTTATCAACTTGTACATCAAGCGCTCAATGTTCGCTTGTGACCTTTGACATCACGCTCGCAGAAGTTCCTAATCGTCGGGCTGTTGATTAGGGGAACCCTTACATTTTTGTCCTGTATACGCTCCATGAGTGTTTTTCGAGAAATCCAGTATTTTTCTAGTAAGATTGAATATCTCTACTTTCCATATATACCAACATTGCCATACTTTTATTGGAAATAACTACCCGATAAATACTTTTCTGGGAACCCATCTTTAACGCCTTTCCCCACCCCCGGTTTCGGACATTCTGAATACGTCACTGAAATTTCATGTTGTTGGATTAATACGACTTTCTTAAATCATAGTGCAAACATTATGTACGCCCTAGGACGTTGTTTAGAACAGGCTGAGAATACCAAACTAATGATTTTATTTGAGTGAAAAAAGATAATACATACTGGTTTTATTTGACAAGCCACCCATAGATGCAATTAGCTGTCTGTGTTTACATCCAGAAACACGCCGCGACGGTATTCCTCAAAGGATGTTGCATGCTGAATTAACCACAGCTTCCAAGTATAGAATTTATAAAGAAGAATATTGGACAGCGGTATTAAAAATTTCTAATGTTTGCTTGTTGATGTATTAGGATAATTCTAGTTCAGTAGAAGCCAGTGTGGTATATTGTACGTTACAGTTGAACACAATAACATGAATAATACACCCGGGATAAAAATCTAACCACGGCAAGGTTAGTAAACCCGGACGCTCAAAGAAATGCAATTTGTTGGCAAATATTAGCATTACTAGAGTTATTGTTAAGCCCAGGAGAGCACACGGTGCTTAAAGTCTACAAAGAGAATAACAACTGTTTGAAGATTTAAACGTATCAATGTATTACAGCCAAACACAGCAGTTTATCTGTTAAATGAACAGATACTCTGACACATCAACACATCAAATATTAATGTAGGGTGTACATTCACTACATAACATGTACATAACATTAATGCTTAACATATGGTAAATTTATACTGCTGTGTAATTAATTAAAAATAAACAACGTCAGCCCCCCCCCACCCAACTGAGATTGGTCCCCTATGCTTATGCGTACAATTGACGACTTTCAACAAGATCAATATTCACACTAATACATTTAACATGTACAGACACAAAAACTAGAATTTTTCAATACAAATAGATGTACACATGGCATGCTTTTCAGGTAAGAATACGGCGCCAAATAACGTTTGACGCGACTTGTGGAATACGTCTAGCCTCGTTCTTCGAGTCCCTTGTTACAAATGGCACTGAAACGCATTATGGTATACGATTCGTGTACCAATGGTAAAATGTTTATTTTGTCTTAAATATTAGATAACAGAAGCTCATCTTTTCCCGGTATGATCACAACATCAATGTAGATTTAAATTGACAAATAATTCATATTTTCAATGTCAAAGACTTTGGATGATATTGAGTTAGAGACTTAGATATAAACTATTGTAAGAAAATAAATATTTGTATCACAGATGATAAACTGGCGAGTAGTGGTGGTTTGAACTTCAGAAAAAAAAACCCCAAAGCATTTAAATGTCAACTGTCGTTTTATACCAGTGTGGGGCCCTGTTGGCTTTATGGTTTGCTGTACTCTACGTGAAGGCGTAAGCGGTGAAGAACCTATGCGATTTGTGAAGCTAAGCCCCAATTTGTGGCTGACATAATAAATTTCCCGATACCATTATATACACCAAATGATCTACTGATACTGTATGGTTATAGGAAATCTATTTCAAAGATATAGAAAACAAGAAACATAAAATAAATAGAAACACTCTTTTAGACGATAATGAAATCGATAACTGTAACAGAAAGACCACAAAACAATTATACAACACAACGTAATAAACAATTTGAAACAATTTTATAATATGAAGATTTGAAACAAAGAGATGTATATTATAAACAAATATACTCGGATTTCATTAAACGAAACTCGATACACAAATGGAAAGACGAACTTGGGAGTACAATCAGAGGCGTAGGGGCCCCCAGATTCGGTGAACAATCCATTTTTCTGGCAATGTTTTTCCGTTTTTCGTGCACATCAGAGAATGGGGAACATTGAGTTGGTTTTTGCTTAACATATGGTAAATTTATACTGCTGTGTAATTAATTAAAAATAAACAACGTCAGCCCCCCCCCACCCACCCAACTGAGATTGGTCCCCTATGCCTATGCGTACAATTGACGACTTTCAACAAGATCGATATTCAAACTATATGTATAGACACAAAAACTAGAATTTTTCAATACAAATACATGTACACACACAGAATAATATACGCCAATTCTAAATTAGACAAATTAGGTGAAGTGTCTGCAACATCATGCGACTTTTGTCGATCAAGCATTGAAACCGTTAATCATCTATTTATATACTGCTCTTACTCACAAACGTTATGGAAAAAACTTCTTCACAATATCCTGATTATAAATAACATTTAGAGTAATCTTTATCCCTCTATAATACATCTTGGCCTATACGATTTGCATGACCGCCTATCTAAAATTATTGAGAGTGATATGGGTTTAACATCCACTCGTCAAAACTAGGTCATTTCGGGACTAAGACATGGTTCAATTTTATTTCAATAATTTGCTTGCCCGTAGGGGTCTTTAGCAGTGGCAGGAAACCGGAGGACCTGGAGAAAACACACGATGTTGGACTTGCGACTCTACTCCTTGTCACGTACAACCGGGGAATCGAATGACAGACTTTATGATACGGCGCGCACGTGCTAACCATTCGGCCATCCACCACCTCTAAAATTAATGACCCTAACCAAATACTACACTTGAATCATGCAATCATATTAACTCAAAACAATGTACTATATATTGAAATCAGAATTATCAACAAAACTTCCATGTAAAGAAAGTTACTTATCGTTTCTTTTATCAAGAGCGAATCATATTAACTAAATACTATATATTGAAATAAAAATTATCAACAAAACTTCCATGTAAATAAAGTTTCTTTTATCAAGAGCGAATTAAGAATCGGCATTATGAGCGATTAGATAAAGAGTTGACATGGAATACTATAGGGATTATTTTAGTTGTATGAAAGGTGCTCTGTTTAATATATTGAATTGGATAAACAAATAGGTTTCAGTGAGAAATGGGCTAGGTTTTTGGTAAGATTCAAGTTTCTGAGACTAAATCGCAGACATTTCCTGCCACCATAAATTGCTGAAAGGAGGGTACTATCGTCTAGCCACCTCGTTAAATTTCCCTTCAGACATCATTTAGAGAGACATCAGTTAGTATTCTCTGAAGGACGTTTCCACAGCCTTCTCGGCTGAGAGGCTGCGAAACAGACATCATTTGGAGTCCCAAGGGAAGACATCATGTGGGCTTCCTAGAGAGTTATACCGTTAGCTGCCTCGACTTAGGGCCTAGGATACTGACATCATGAAGGGTTCTTAGGAAGTACTCTCAGCCAGTTCGAATCTGGAATAGAGACAATGTAGTGTTTCAGCCGTTAGGTCTGAGTTCTAGGCTGGTTAAACTCAGACTGTATTATAATAACTTAAAATGTACTATCACAAATGTAGTTTCCTGTATTTCATATATAAACATAGTTATAAACCAACAAAGCTTTCCGGAGTCAACTGATCCTTGACGTTTTATATGCAGCGTGAAAGGCCGTTTTCTGGAGACCGCGGACAGGATCGTGTCACAGTACAGCTTTTCGGTGCCGTGACGAAGGATAGTCACATCTGTCCCCGTAGTGTCTCGATTATCCAGTTTTACGCTTAATCATCCTTCACAAAATGTATTCAAATCCGCTAAATATCGCAGGCTAGCGATGGCATCAAGAGATGATTATGGTCTGGATAAGCCAAATTAAGGTCAAATAAAGGGTACGATGGACATATTTGTCCGGGAGGCCATTTCAGAAGGGCCTTAATTCGATGTGACTCCGATCGTTTTTACCTGAAATCGATTGTTCCACAGAAAGCTTATACAATTACAATTTGCTACCAGATGGCGCCATTAACTGAGGTTCGTTGAAAAAGTGACTTAGATCGTTCTTCCCCGGGGCTCTTCAACTATTTTTCGCATCTTCTTGGGAGCATGGACATCAATAATGTTTTCAGGGAGCTAATAATAATTATTTATAAGCTCTTCGAGGGTTCAATTGGATGAGTTGGTTAGAGCTAGCAACTCCTCCTTAAATTTATCTTCATTGATATTTTCTATATTCCACATAGCATGGCGCGATAAAGTGGTTAGCAGAATGATAACTGAGCTGTTGGTCAATTACAATAACTTGAGAGAAGATCTATGGCGTGGCCAAGACGGTCTGTTCTATGATTAACACGTTGGACCAGTCTACAAGAGTGGAACAATCCCTTGAATTGGGAGCTGTGTGTATCTGTTGCATTGTCGACATGTTGAAATCAACAGATTTACCCCACCTTGAGAGATAATAGTTTCATAGTATACAGCGAATTGAAAGAAAAATTCAAACATAGAACTTTTTACATTGTGTGTTTGATAACATGTTTATTTCTAAGGTTTTCTTAATTAGCGGGGGGGGGGGGGTAATTGGGCTTCGTGTAGGTGATTCACAAGATGTTAGAATCAGGGGTAATTACTCTAACAAATTATGCCCGGTTTACCAATGATAATATCTTATTTTTTTAGCTGGTAATGGTCGGCTTGTCATGCACATAGATGTCTACATAATAATTCATACAACATTTGAAGCTAGCTAAACGCCCGACAATGGGCATATTTAGCTCTTGAATAATGTCTTTGTAAATGAAATAAGTTATCCACATTCGCTGTAATGATTAACATACCCACTTAACATTGATGGTTAGATTTACGTAAAGTTTACGTCATTATGGTTAGATTTTGGTTAGCGTCCAATAATGGTAAAATTCTTTGGTTAAATTTACGTTACTTTTACGTCATAATGGTTATGGTTACTTTTACGTCAGAAAATGACGTAAATGTAACGTAAACTTTATGACGGATTACTAACCAATTTTTTTCGCTTTAAATACTTCTTGATTAAATAACATTACAAGTGTGTGCACATTCTAACAATTGATAAATAGTTGGAATTCAGACATAATAATTATATATGTATTATTGGTTATAATTCTAACGTTATTCTAACGTAAATTTTACATCAGGTTTCTAACCGTTAGTTTATGGTTAGTTTTCTGACGTAAATCTAACGTTAGTTTTCTAACGTTAATATAACGTTAGTTTTCTAACGTTAATATAACGTTACTTTTATGTCATAATTTTAACCGTTAATTTAACGTTAGTTTTCTAACGTAAATCTAACGTTAATTTTCTAACATAAATCTAATGTTAGTTTTCTAACATAAACCTGATATTAGTTGTATAAAGTAAAACAAATGTCAGTTTAATTTCATGATACTAACAATTAAATTACTGTCATTTTTTATCCTTAGTTTTCTTACGTAAACAAATGTCAGTTTAATAACATGAGCACCATTTGTAATGAAGCGACTCGATGAAGAAGGCTAACCATATCCCACAGGAGAATACTGGTGTGGACTAGAATAAGCAGACGCCAAAGACTGTCATTCAATTTGGGCTTTTTGCATATTTTGTCGAACATAATTGATTAAAATATACAGTAAAACCAGATAAGACTGAACTTTATTCAGTTTATATACATTCATGTTATATTATTATATGCCTTGCTACCCATTTTTGTCCATTTCCAGGGGCTCAACAATAGAAATGAAATGGGGTTTAACGTCCTACTGTTCTGCTCCGAACTGGGCTAATGAAGACGGGCATGTGCCATACAGTGTCCTATGAGGGACATTTTGCCCGTACAGCGGCACTACGACCTACTCTTATATCGAATTCCAACTGTCAAGGGATCTTTTACGTGCACACTAATGTGTCAACAGGACCTCAGTTTTTCATCGGATCCGAACAACTAGACAGGTGTCCTTATCAGGCCCTACGTCCCGCATCACTTTCTCGGCCAATGCAGGGATCGAACCTTTTAACTCCTTTAAGAATTTCAGCATGTAAGCGACACATAAAGAGAAAAAGGAATGAATGAATGACCTACTCTCATTTCGAATTCCAGCTGTCAAGGTTTCGTTTACATGCACATGCAACATGAGCACAAGATCTTGATTTTTTGTCCTATTTGAAGGACTAGACACTGTCCTACATTACAAACAAGGGGAAAATTCTATACCAGGATCGGACCCCTCGTTAGTTAGCCAGTGTGTTAACTTGAAAGTTAACCATTAGCCATTCAACCACGCCAGTGTGCTACAAGGGAGTTTTATCTGGACAGCTGTGCTAAGGCCTACTCATATATTGAGTTCCAACTGTCAGGGGATCTTTAACGTGCATGCCGATGTGTACAAGGGACCTCAGTTTTTCGTCCCATCCGAAAGACTAGAAACCTGTGCAGTGCACAAACACATTCTCCTTATTATTCCTGTCTGTGACTACAGTAACTTGATATTGTACACATTGGAGTGCACGTAAACGATCCCTTGGTAGTTGGAATTCGATATAAGAGTATTCTGTTGTGCCGCTGCCCGGGCAAAATTTCCCTCATAGCACACTGTATGGTGTAGGCCCATCTTCATTAGCCCGGTTTAGGAGCAGAACAGTAGGATGTTAAACCCCATTTCATTTCATTTCATTTTGTGTACATGGGACCTCAGATTTTCGTCCCATCCGAACGACTAGACAGCTGTCCTTGTCAGGCCCTCTGTCCTGCAACACTGCCAAGCAGAAACCACATCGGAAAATCCTGATGAACACTAGCCAGTCAGTGGCTCCGGGGTCATAAATGTAGTGCCACAAAAAAAAAAATTTGCAGTTCACAAACACATTCTCCTTACTATTTGAGTCTGTGACTACAGCAACTTGAAAGTAGTCCAATTAATAGCCTTTTTTATGTGGTTTTGCAATCGAAATCAAACCTGAGAGGGAAAACAAATAATGATAATACATGAAAAAGTGTGGCACCATCCAAAGGGAGAGTGAGAATGAAATGGGGTTTAACATTCACTCGACACAAACTAGGTTATTTCAGGACTAACCGTAGGGGTCTTTAGCAGTGGGAGGAAACCGGAGCACCCAGAGAAAATCCACGGGGTTGGACAGACGTCCCTACTCCTTGTCATATTCCACCCGGGAATGGAACCCATGCCAGTTGACTCAATGACATACCTTATGATACAACATGCATGCGCTAAATCGATGGACACACTAGCCGAATCATTCGGCTGAATGGGTGGACACACTAGCTGAATGCTTCGCCCGATTCAGCCTGTCGGTTGCATCACCTTTCACGTCACATGATTAAACATGGCGGCGTCTGTGTCTTTAATCTATCATGTGACTTCTCGATATGAGTGGTGATTGGCTAATGAATTCTATATTCGGCCGAATGCTTCGGCGAAGCGAACACACCAGTGGACACCGAATCATTCGGCTAGTGTGTCCACCGCCTAACCATTTGTCCATCCGACCCTCCGCCAGTGCGTTACCAGGGAGTTTTGTCTGGACAGGAGTGCTAAGGCCTACTCTTATATTGAATTCCAACTGCAAGGGGATCTTTAAGTGCATGCCAATGTGTACATGGGACCTCAGAGAGAATGAAATGGCATTTATCATCAACTCGACACAAACTAGGTCATTTCTGGACTAACATATATAGTTTAATTTTATTTCAATAATTCGCGTGCCCGTAGGGGTCTTTAGCAGTGGGAGGAAACTGGAGGACCCAGAGAAACCCATGAAGTTTGACAGGCGACCTTACTCCTTGTCATGTACAACCAGGAAATCGAAACCACGCCAGTTGACTCAATCATACCTTATGATACAACGCGCACACGCTAACCATTTGGCCATCCAACCTCGCGCCAGTGTGCTACAAGGGAGTTTTGTTTGGACAGCAGTGCTCAGGCCTACTCTTATATTGAATTCCAACTGCCAGGGGATCTTTTATGTACATGCCAATGTGTACATAAGACCTCAGTTTTTCGTCCCATCCAAACGACTAGACAGCTGTCCTTGTCAAGCCCTCCGTCCTGCACCACTGACAAGCGGAAACCACGTCGGAAAATTCTGATGAGCTTTCTCAGGCAACACTGTGAGCGAACCTGTGACCTCCAAGCAAGCCAGCCAGTGTCTTATTCACTTAGCCACTGTGGCAAAGGGGTCATAAATATAATTCCACAAAAAAACCTGTGCAGTTCACAAACACATTCTCCTTACTATTCGAGTCTCTGTGACTACAACAACTACTCGAAAGTAGTGCGAACTGTAAATTTTATTTTGTTAAACTATCGTAAGAAAAGAAACATATTGAATATGCTTGTCAATATTCTTTCTCTGTCAGAGCAGCTAAAAGGTGAAATTGTCTTCCAAAAACTCTTTGTGAGTCCTCTTCCATCCAAAACTTAAAAAATCATTATTTCAAAAATGGTGTTGAGAGAGAGAGAGAGAGAAATGGGGTTTAACGAGAGAGAGAGAGAAATGGGGTTCAACGTCCACTTGACACAAACTAGGTCATTCGGGACTAACATATAGTTTAATTTTATTTCAATAATTTGCTTGCACGTAGGGGTCTTTGGCAGTGGGAGGACCCGGAGAAAACCCATGAGGTTGGACAGGCGACCCTACTCCTTGTCACGTATAACCGGGGATTCGAAACCACGCCAGTTGACTAAATGACAGGTCGTCACCATTCGGCCATCCAACCCCCCAAAAATGGTGTTGAAATGGGTGTTTTTGTGAATGCGCTTAGAAATACTCGTGTAATGAAGTGCTATAATTGAACCATAATAATAATATAGTAGGCCTAGTGGACTCCTCCGTCTCATTTTGGTTGAATGTTTGGAAATTTGATGGCTAATTAGATTTAGGACACTCTGGCATATTTTCTAGGCTTGGCTTCATGTGGCCTGTTTTCCATGCATACAAGAATTAACCAATTAGAAGTTAAACAAGGACACATATAAAAATCAAATTGCGTATCGCTCTGCTTACCCTGAGCAGAAAATGCTCATTATCAAACTTAGTCAAGGTATTACTGTAATGAAACTATACACCAAGTTTCATCAATCTCACTTAATTAGAACTAAAGTTATCGTGTCCCAAAGCATCAACCAATCAAATTGCTTATCTCTGCTTACCCTAAGCGGAAAATGCTCATCTTCGAACTCCATCAAGGCATTGACCTAATCAACACATACACCAAGTTTGAACATTCTAGCTCAATTAGGAAGAGAGTTATCGTGCCCCAAAGTATCAACCAATCAAATTGCTTAGCTCTGCTTACCCTAAGCGGAAAATGCTCATCTTCGAACTCCATCAAGGCATTGACCTAATAAACACATACACCAAGTTTGAACATTCTAGCTCAATTAAAAGTTATCGTGTCCCAAAGCATCAACCAATCAAATTGCTTATCTCTGCTTACCCTAAGCGGAAAATGCTCATCTTCGAACTCCATCAAGGCATTGACCTAATCAACACATACACCAAGTTTGAACATTCTAGCTCAATTAGGAAGAGAGTTATCGTGTCCCAAAGCATCAACCAATCAAATTGCTTATCTCTGCTTACCCTAAGCGGAAAATGCTCATCTTCGAACTCCATCAAGGCATTGACCTAATAAACACATACACCAAGTTTGAACATTCTAGCTCAATTAGGAAGAGAGTTATTGTGTCCCAAAAAGTGTGACGGACAGACAGACGGACGGACAGACGGACGAACCCATTTTAATAGTCCCCTGCTTTCTTCGAAAGGCGGGGGACAACAAAATAAAATCTGCTCCAAAATATTACAATACTTTTTTTTATTTCATTGCCCAAAACACCTTTACAGCCTGAATGTTAATTTTGGGGCAGCGTTTAACTGCATGGGTGGTAATTGAATTTATTAAATTGACTAACTTTTGCACAATAAGTAAATATAAATTATCATAATACCCCAACTCAGACAAGTTAGTGGCCTTTCAAACCAATTTAAATTCGGTCAAAATTTGTAGAAATTTAGATATTATTTTATTGCATGTGTGTACAATTTGTTATGTGTCTAAGCTCTGTTACCACAAAAAATATATTTAATTTAGTCCTTATAGTAGATTCTATCACACGTTTGAAAGTTGTCCAACGGTCGAATAAATATGTTGTAGTTTGACCTAGATAAATATAAGACTGGGAAAATAAATATAAAAAAAATTCCGACATCTTAAAAGTAGATACCTATATTCGCAATGGAAATATTATTTTAAAAATCGGGATTATTTAATTTGATACAACTGAATAAAATTGCTCTAGTCGATCTATTTAAAAAAACATCAACCAAATATACGAGTTTGGCTACTGCCAGTGCAGTACTGCATCCGTCGTGATCCGAATAAAGCTGTACGTATGTATATTATATTATGTGCATGCTTAAAAAAAGGCCTCTGAATCATATAATAATTTCTTCAATTTTACTATTCTTAGGCCTAAAATATTACGTAGTTATAGACTATATATATATAAAATATTGAAGTGCGTAGGCCTACAGTTGATAGTCGCATAGACTCCGTTATCTACGTATATGATATATGCCGCCATTTTGGGTCAAGGTCAAGATAAATTACAGTCAATACAAATGAATAACTACATCGATAGATTATTAAATGTAATTTCTATTAACTGATTTCAATGTTAGGTGGTCTATGTTTGTTGTCTTTTTCAGTATTTTGTCCACATTGATTAAACTATCATTATTAAAATCATTTTGATTCTTCTATATTTGTACGTACTTTTTCACAACTCTGAACCCGGAAGCGAGGTATTCTGGGAAGGTTATTTTAAAGATGGCGGGCGTTTTGGAATTTATTCGTGGAGTGCATGAGAAATGTTCAATATACAGCTACTTGGATTACACAAACAGAGAAAGATAGATTATACCAGTTAAATTGAGAGGTTTTATTTGAAAGTAAGTTTTTTCTTATATCCCTGACTGCTGATATACACGTATACTGAGACTACAAATTCAGCGATATGAAAAGAACTTACAATACAATGTAATAGTAGTAAAAATACTAATAAATACTATTCACACAGATGTAAAATTATTTCTGTCCTTATTTTTCTAATTTTTCACCGTAATTCTTACTTCTGTAAGACGCCAGGTTACGAAACAGTTTGCTTTTGTGAAAAAAAAAATTACTATCAGGTTATTACTGTACACATTTTCATTTTTACTTAATTAATAATTACTTAGACCTTTTGGACTAAAAAAAAATATGTCCTCACTACTCAACGCTGCAGGCTTTGGCACATGACATTTTTACTTTCATAGCATTGGCAACACTTTAATCTCAATCTTCTCTGATTCTAAATAGCAGAAATATAGCAAATTCTTCTGTAACACTGTAATCAACCAGAACGTAATTCCAAACTTGACGTCTCCCCCTTGGACCCCGGCTGCTATTGCTTTTCATCAAAAATCTACCTGCTGTGCATAACTAAAGTTGACTTTTGAGCGCACGACAGAGAGTCTGGAGAGGGCCAACGGCAGTCTCTGCAGGCTGGGGCCAATGTACAGTCTTTCGAATGGGACAAAAAACCAAGGTATTTTGTACACATTGAATGATAATTTAAACCTAATTTCATTTTGATTTTGGAGTATAAAAGTTGCTTTAATTGAATTTTTTTTTGTTTTTTTTTTACAGATCCTATATTTGAGCACCATTCATGGCAGTCATGTCGAGGAAGTTATAAAAAGGTTGATATGGGCTTTGTATATGGAAGCTAGATGACATTACTACTTATCATACACAACTATTTGTCACATACCGACTTGGGATTGAAACCAAGCGACTGAACTCAATAACACTCCTCAGTAACACTCGTCTATGAAACCACCCAGATGGCAAAGAAATAAAGACTTTTTAATTATGTACCGAACTCATATATGTATCTATGGTAGCACAAAATTCACCAGAATGTAGGCCAAAGCTTTACTTTACAAGCAGTAGGCTTAAAATATTTTCCGTCTGATCTTGTAAGAGTCAATTGTTTATGAATAGTTTGCCGCAAGCAGATATCCTGTCACTGTGTCACAGTATCATATAACCGCTCTTTGGCTTGAACTGAGTTGTATCAGTGAGTTGAAAATCTACTGCAGCCAGTATATTAGATTCAAAATTCTAACGAGCTTTCGTCTAATTGGCTCAACTGTAAAAAAAAATCAAATAAAATTCTCCAAATCCTGCACTTGTCTTAAAAAAAATGAACAAATGCTGTTTATATTTGAAATAGAAAATGAAATATAATGGGGTTTAACATCCTACTATTCTACTCCGAACTTGGCTAATACGCCATACAGTGTGCTACGAAGGAAACTTTGCCCGGACAGCGGCACTACGGAACGATTAGACAGCTGTACTTGTTAGGCCCCCCATCCTGCATCACTGACAAGGAGGAACCATGCCGGAAAATCTGGATGAACTTTCTTGACCAATGCAGGGATCGAACACCCTACCGCTAGGCTAGTGAGCCAGCGTCTTACCGACCGTATTTGAAATCGTATTTGCAAACCATACATAGATATCACGTTCAATGTTGTTTGTGGGGTTGGATGGCCGAAAGGTTAGCACGTGCGCGCTGTACCATAAGGTATGTCATTGAGTCAACTGGTGTGGTTTCGATTCCCCGGTTGTACGTGACAAGGAATAGGGTCGCCTGCCCAACCTAGTGGGTTTTCTCCGGGTCATCCGGTTTCCTCCCATTGCTAAACACCCCTACGCGCAAGCGAATTATTGAAATAAAATTGAACCATGTTAATACCGAACCTACATGTAGTTTGTGTTGAGTGGACGTTTAACCCCATCAGACTCTCTCTCTCTCGCTCTCGAAGTTGTTTTCAATTTTAGCACTCCACCAAACCATTCAACTGGACTAAGAGCGAGTCGTTTGTATCAACAGAATGGTCCCGATCAGGTGCTCAATCGCCAAATTGAGCGAACGGTGGCGACACCAAACGACGTCATAATGATGGTTGCTAGGTAGAAATCAAAATTCTAAATTTGTTTACCATTCATGCTTAACATGTAAAGTGACTAGACATTTTTCGCCTTAATAATAGAAATAAGATGAAACAATTAAAATTTACACTGAACAAAAAAAGAAGTTGAATTATACATTGTCTTAATTTAGAAATTACATGAATGGAAGTTAGAAATTACAAGAGTAGAAGTAAGAAATTAGACGATAGCATGTTAGAATTTTGAATCTAATATACCGCCGTAGTATACGGGGAAACTTTTTAAACCCTTACAAATTCTTCAAATTTTTGTGATAGATCAATAATAGCAAAAATCTGTGTTAAAATTATATTTGTAATGTGTTTAACGAATTCTATCACACATGTAATATTGGTGTAATTAAGTATATACCTTATTTCAATATTGGGGCATTATATCGTTGCCCTGACTGTTTGTTTGTCCAAATTAGTTTGTGATTGTGAAGGTGACAGTTTTTTATACGCTAACATTTTCATGTAGACGTATATTTTTGTAGCCCCTGTCCGTCCACAATTGTTTGTGGGACCGTAACATCATGGATTATGGCCCCTGATTGTACTGAAAGTCATGTTTTTAGCTTGTGGACCCTATAGAGGTCAAAATTTTTATATGCCCACATTTTCATGTGGACGTATATTGTGGTAGCCCCGGTCCGTCCGGACGTCTGTACACAATTGTTTGTGGACACTCTACAGGTCACAATTCTTATCCGATTTTGACGAAACTTGAAATATAGGTTTATCTCCAAAAGATCTTGGTTGCTTTCGATATTGGCATGTATCTGACCGTAACTTCTTGGATTATGGTCCCTGATTGTACGAAAAATCAAGTTTTTAGCTTGTGGACCCTATAGAGGTCACAATTTTTATACGCCCACATTTTCATGTGGACGTATATTGTCGTAGCCCTTGTCCGTCTGGACGTCCATCCGTTTTTAGCTTGTGGTCCCTATAGAGGTCACAATTTTTATACGCCCACATTTTCATGTGGATGTATATTGTCGTAGCCCCTGTCCGTCCAGACGTCCATCCGTTTTTAGCTTGTGGTCCCTGTAGAGGTCACAATTTTTATTCGATTTATAAAAAAAAACCATGTGTATATATAACCATTACACACTAAGATCTTGGTTCCTTTTCATAATCGCGCATATCCGAACGTAACTTCCTCGATTATGGCTCCTGATTGTTCGAAAAATCGCATAATCAAGGTTGAATTCGAATTTAGGGAAAATCAAAATGAAACTGCCTGACAAAATGTGTAAAAGTATGCAATATGAAGGCATTGGATACTCAAGATTTTAACTGGCCTGCAATTTAAAAATTTAATTAAAAAATGGGAAAGTGAGGCCAAGTCTCGAATATACCTGTGCCCTCATTACCACCATGCACACATCATGTCGAAACTAGAAACTGTGATAACTTGGCTCAGAATGAAGTAATTTGAATGAAATTTTCATTTTACATGTATATAATTTATTTTTGAACAATCATAGCAAGAATGGTCAGCTCTTTATCTAAATCTTACAGAAAGTATCGTTAATGTATCTTTTTCAAATTTTGTCCCCACCCCCGCAGATTGGCTGCAAAACCTGTGAACACTGCCCTATAATTTATTCACATTTGTTTCAAAGTTGGTGTGAAGCATAGATATTCAGTATTCCACAAATTTCCTTTCCAGTATTATCCCACCTAGTTCGAAAACCTTTAGCAAACGTGATAGAGGCCGTAGGGTTTTTTTTTTGGTTTTTTTTATCAAATTTGGTCAACGTCACAGTTTTCCTTTCTGATATACTGCTGAATGTGTTGGCGTATTTCCACATTTTCAAAGTTTTTCTCGAAGACCGTTTCCTAAATTGTCACCAACTTAATGCTGTGGATAAACTGTTACAATTTCAATGTCTACTTTTGTATTTTATTACATTATATATGTATTTTTTGAATAAAGTATAGATACTTGTAGTATATTTTGTTGAATAATTATGTAAGTTGTACTGGTTTTTTGGCGTTTGGTTGCAATTACATTTAGAATTCTGAATGGTTATTGATAAATACATGTATAGAGAGAAATGGGGATTAACTTCCACTCGAATCACACTAGGTCATTTTGGGACTAACATGTGGTTTAGTTTTATTTCAATATGTGACATGGAGTCGGGTCGCCTGTCCAACCTCGTGGGTTTTCTCCGGGTCCTCCGGTTTACTCCCACTGCTAAAGGCCCCTACGCGCAAGCGAATTATTGAAATAAAAAATTGAACCATGTGTTAGTCCCGAAATGACCTTATTTGTGTTGAGTGGACGTTAAACCCGATTTCTCTCTCTCTCTCTTAATTCAATGACGGAACTTATGATGCAACGAACATGCGTTAACCGTTTGACCACCGAAACCTCGAGGACGAAATAGATAGAGAGAAATGGGGCCTACGATTCAGTTTCAGTTCAATAATTGTTTGCGCCAGGAGTCTTTAGCACCTCATATGGTTAAAGAAGATTTGGTTATTGGTTGACTGAATTTTACAATTACAACCACCAATAATAGATTATATTAAAGGTTTTAATTGCTCATTTGACATTAGAATTGCATCCGAAAATGATGTTTATTTAATGTTAGATTTACGTTAAAATGGTCGGTTAGATTTCCATCATTTTGCTCATCCTTTTAACGAAAATTTAACGTCAGGAAATGACGTTAATCTAATGTAGAGTTTACGTCATTTTTACGTCATATTTACGTCATTTTCTGACGTAAATCTAACGTAAAGTTTACGTCATTTTCTGGCGTAAATCTAACATAAGTGACGTAAACTTTACGCAAAATTTACGTTAGATTTACGTCAGAAAATGACGTAAACTTTACGTTAGATTTACGTCAGAAAATGACGTAAATGTAACGTAAAAATGACGTAAACTTTACGTTAGATTAACGTCATTTCCTGACGTAAAATTATCGTTAAAAAGATGAGCAAAATGATGGTAAACTGACTGACCATTTTTACGTAAATGTAACGTAAATTTAACATCATATTGTTATGTGGGTAAGGATGCGTCGCGAGCAACGAGCCATTTCGCTATACATGATTCAGGGGTAGATTTTAAGTTTACACGGGTAAGTTAAAGAAATATCCGTTTTAAATCTCACCAACTTTACGTCGTTTTTATTAATACCGATCAGGATACGCCGGTAGAATAAAGTAAACACATCGACCTAAAGGGGAAGAAAATCCTTTGAATAACGAAACACGAATCAATTCGCACTATTCAAGTATGTTGTCAATAGCAAACATAACTCAGACTACAATATGTCCGTTTCTCACACGAAAAGACAGTGTAAACAAGACAAATCCACAATAAATCATATAATAATTGTATGAGGTTTACAATCTTAAAGTTTATTGAGAATCGTGATGTAAGTACACGTAAAACAAGCGATGTAAGGGCGGAATATTGGCTATAAGAAGTGAAGGGCATTATGCCCGGAAATGCTTGCTCTGAAACAAATGGGTATTATTCATTGTTTTATTCACTGGAAATCACATACTATAGCATGTTTAACACAAAGATTAATAAAGCCCCCCCCCCCCACACCCCAAACATACACATTATGGATAATGCGTAAATCAAACTGCAAATTCTTAAATCCATGCAACTGGCGGGGTTCCGATTCCCCGGTTGTACGTGACAAGGAGTAGGGTCGCCTGTCCAACCTCGAGGCTTTTCTCCGGGTCCTCCGGTTTCCTCCCTAAAGGCCCCTACGCGCAAGCGAATTATTGAAATAAAATTGAACCACGTGTTAGTGTTAGACAATCGAGGCAACAATGTTTTTTAAATTCGGGTTTCTCGGCTCGGAGTGAAATAATTTGACTGACATTTACAGCATATTCCCTTTGCGTTATCAATTGTTAACTATTACAGCGAGAACTGTCAGCTTTTATCTAATCTTCCATAATGCCCCTGTAAGGTACGTGTTGAGTCAAATAGACACTGGTATGAGTGACATTGTCCTTATAAAACATATAGAGTTGAGGTCTTTACAATCCAAAGTCAACTGGCAACAGAACCTTCGTGTCTATATTTAGGAAAGAATGATATAATTTAGACTATGCATTGAAGTCTAAAAATGGACGAATTAACAACTGGTCATTGACCAGACTCTCTACAGACGAACTATTGTTTTAGTGAGGAATGCCCACTAGTCCTTGAGTGTATAGTCCGCCGATATCTAATATTGCCATTTTTACGATTGATGATCACATGCACACCCGTAACGAACTCTGACAATAATACTAACGCACCAACACTGACAATGCAATATAAAGCACCAACTCCGACCGACAATGCAATATAAAGCAACAACCCCGACCGACAATGCAATATAAAGCACCAAGCCCGACCGACAATGCAATATAAAGCACCAACCTCGACCGGCAATGAAATGTAATACACCAACCCTGACAATGGCAACACACCCACACTAACAATGGTATGTAACCATTTTTCCAAGAATTCAATATAAGAGTAGGCCGGTAGCGCCGCTATCTCGACAAAGTTTCCCTCGTAGCACATTGTATAGCGCATACCGTCTTCATTAGCCCACTCGGGGCAGAACAGTAGGACGTTAAACCCCATTTCATTTCATTTTCCTACTTTTCTGCGCCAATCGGACGAAGGAAGGTAGGCATACGCTATGCAGAGGGCTATGACGGAAATTTTCTAGGAGAGTGGCATTTTTCTATCGAATTCCAGCTGTGAAGGGTACTTTATGTGCACCCCAATGTGGGCCTGTGTTTTGTCACATCTACACCACTAGACACTGCTCTTTGCCAGGCCATTCGTCGTGCACTGCAAAATCCCGGGGAACTTACTTGACCAAGTGTACATAATCAAATTGTATATTGAGAGGAAGATAGCCGACAGCCCGACATCATGACATTTTATACGCGACCTTTTTAATGTCGTGGTGTCTGGTAAAAATGTCGTATTGTCGGGTTAAAATGCCGTAATGTCGGGTTGTCTTGGTGTCGGGTTAAACTGTGCTGTCAGGTTTCGCCTTGCCTGCTAGTTTTTTTTTTATTCCCATATTTATAGTATTTTTCAAAGCGGCCAACTAGTGAACCCGCGGACTAATGATCCCGAGGACTAGTGCACCCGCGGACTAGTGAACCTCTCTTGTTTTAGTTCTAAAATTAGGAGCAATATTTTATAGTTTAATTGGCAATGTGTCATGATTGATTGTTTATTATTCATTATGTAGAACTGTATATCAAATGCAGGGTGAGCTATGATTTAGAATGGACCGGATCACTCCCTTTCTTCTAAATATTTATTGAATTTTATCTATGTTTAATAAATGCCATAGAAATTACTTGGAATCGATCAATCTTGCTTTAATACGGCCAGAAATATGAAATGAAATGGGGTTTAACCGTCCTACTGTTCTGCTCCTAAACTGCGCTAATGAAAACGGGCATACGCCATACAGTGTTCTATGAGGGAAATTTTGCCCGGGCAGCGGCGCTACGGCCTACTCTTATATCGAATTCCATCTGCCAAGAGATCTTTACGTGTACGCCAATGTATACACGGGACCTCGGTTTTCCGTCCCATCCGAACGACTAGACAGCTGTCCTTGTCAGGCCATCCGTCCTGCATCACTGACAAGGAGAAACCACGCCGGAAAATCTGGATGAACTTTCTCGACCAATGCAGGGATCGAACAGCCGACCTCCAGGCTAGCGAGCCAGCGTCTTACCCACCGTGATCCCCAAGCCACAAATAATGTGGTCACAAAGCTAAGACTGATTAGGACATAATAACATCGATACATCTGTTTATTTCTATATGATGTAGCTGTACCCAATGCCTAATGAATGTAAACACCATTATTCTAGGCCATTCAAAAGTATGACGTATTTTACCTCTAATAGTATTAGTTTAAAACATACGATCAGCATTGTAAATATTAAGTTTATTTACACCAGGAACAAAATCCTATATAATGCTGATATTACAGAATTGTAAATATTAATTCTATTTACACCAGGAACAAGTACATATATAATGTTAATAATTTATTGTAACTCAGTACTGTATAGCATTGTAAATATTAACATACATAATATTAATATATACCATTCCCCAAGAACCTGAACTTGCCGTCTCTTCAGCAATTGTAGGATAAGATAGCATCTTTATCAGCTTTTATTAATTGAAATACAAAGTTGTCGTTACATATTATGGTCCTTAAAGAATGTCAACCGAAGTCGCGGGGTCTTCCGTTGCATCATCTAATGGACAACGATCTGTTTAGGTCAGCAATTATCTTAGAAGCTGTCATCATATGTCTGGAAAACGTGAATCAGGAAATCATTAAACCAGTTTTTCATTGACGTGTCAGGTCTCTATATATTAAGAGATAAACATTTCCTTTTTCCTATTTAAAGGGGTGTTAGTGTGCAATAGACACGTCCGGAGACCATTATTATGGAAGCCTAAAACTACCATTCGTTATTTCTACTTTCCGCCCCTTCAGAACTAGAAATAACAACAAATTGTGAGGTGACAGCACGCTACACAAGCCAAAAAGTATCACGGGGGATTTGAGTCAAAAGTAAGTGCTATGTTGTTCGTGCTTTTACATCACCAATGTTGTAAATGTTGAATGTTACGTGTAAATAAGACTAAGTCAAATGTAAAAAAAGTCTTGTAATATTGACAAATACAAAAATGTGTGTTCTGTGCATAACGAATTAGTTCTATTACATCGTGCAAGTTGTCATTTCGGCGGCGTGATTTTTTCTTCGCCGAAAACCTGTGTTTGAAAATTTTTGAAACCTTCGAATTCTGATTATGACAGAATGGTCATTCGGATGGTGGCGAAAACTCGAGGCCACGTTTACACATTGGTGTGCACGTAAAAGATCCTCTGACAGTTGGAATTCGATATAAGAATAGGCCGTACTGCCGCTGACCGGGCAAATGCCCGTCTTCATTTGCCCAGTCGGACCAGAACAGTAAGATGATAAAATCCATTTCATTTCTTTTACCGACTATTACAATGTTGTGGTTTTGTAATAGTATATAATATAAAGGAAAACGTTATTAGTCAACTGTTTCGTGTTGAATTCGTTAAAGTCATCACAGAGCCGTAAGCCCAAAGGAATAGTACGCTAATCAATCAAACATCTTTTAATTCTAAAAAAAATTAAATAAACTAAACATGAAATATATTTCTTAAAGGAAAATATTTTTTATGTCACGTATTGTTGCAAATAAAAATATTATTGATTAGTTTTACTGTATCATTATTTGTTTGAATCTGTCACATCTGGATTTATATCTATCAGTCATTTAAATGACAATATTGGTGTCAGTCATTATAAAATATATATGTGATAGAGTTCGTTAAATACATCCCAAATATAATTTTAAAGGACAATATTGGTGCCAGTCATTATCACATATGAGATAGAGCTGGTTAAACACATTCCAAATATAATTTTAACACAGAGATCATTGCTACGATAGCTGAGTAATACAGGTTTCCTGAATCGGAATTGACGAACGCCAAAGGAAAACACGAGTCATACCTCTATATAACTGACTGATGAGACGAGTGATAACAGATACACGGCCGAATTTCTGCTCACTAATAATTCCTTCCAAGACGACCAAAATAATGGCCGAAAAGCAATTTGTAAACATTTTTACGTCCACATTTTTAAAAAAAAGAAATCTATTTTGGTACAATAACGAGTAAATACACTTAAAAGTCTGACAAAAGCGGTATTTACTCCACCCAGGGGAATCGTTTATAAGTATCCGTTTATCCCCTCTTAACATGGACTATAGCAGGGGTAATAATAAACCGGTGTCTATCATGTTATTTAACTGATGAAAGACATCAATAAACCAACAAAAATGAATCCCCGGGTGATTTATAATTTTCCTGTGTGTTGTCTGTAATATTTGTTTTACACAAAGCATGTCTAATACCCAACATGATTACTTTATGGGAATCTGTGTTATATCGGGTGGCCCATAAAAAAAACCCCAAGTACACTAGTTCATGTGGAATAATTAAAAAAGGCATTATATCTATATTATTATTGTTATATTTGTGGTACAATATGGGTGTTTGACAACTTCACTCCGAATTGCAGGTCCACCACTCAAATAGTGTTAACATAGTACGAGTTTTAAGAAAGGAATTTCAAATCATGTCTTACATAACAAATGGTTAAAATATCACCTGTCCTTCTCTTACGCCCAGAAATGGAATTTACTATTCCTTCTAAGCTTGTGCCTCCTTTTTTTGCTCGAAATATATACATGTATATTACAATATATATATATTGTCAAACCGCCGAGGAATCAACACGTCTTAGACATTAATACTGCCTACGAATCATGCCGTCTTTGTGATTAATGCTGATCATATCGTCTTCGAGATTAATGCTGATTACGAAGCAATATATATATATATATACCAAAAAATACTGAAGACGCCGTAAGGTCGAAAAATCTTGGCACTGATGTAAAAGTTATTTAAATATAGATTATTCCATCCAAATATTAGTATCTTTTGGTATATAAATCTGAGAGTTCGTTCTTTTAAATCGTTTAATTATATATATATATATATATATATATGCTGGCGAATCGTGACGTTTCCCAGATTAATGTTGTTAAATTTGCTATAAGGAGACAACACAATTAGCATGATTTCGTGAGGGAATTTGTTTTGACAAATTTTGTCTACTATCTTATACGTCTTTAACTAAAATCAATTATGAGATGTCACTTCGACTAAATAAAAATGAAAATCTCTACATTTTACACCAACCGGACTACTGTCGATTGGTAAACATCCACCTACGCTTAATCGAATTCCAACTGCCAACGGTTATTTCACATGGACTCAACGTGTCCACGGGACCTGCGTTTTGCGTTCCATCAGAACGGCTAGACGCTGATCCTTGCTATGCTATCCGTTCTGCATCACTAACATAGAGACACCAGGAACTTTCTCGACCCCAGGCCGGGATCCAACCCGATGCCTCTTGGTAAGTAAGCTAACCATTTACTCTTTAATCCTTGAGTTCACGCCCCCCCCCCCATGTTTTGGACTATTTATATCCAGAATATACATGTAGGCACAATAACTTCCAGCTACTGGTCAATAGTATTAGAAATGATCATTAGGATAACAATAAAAGCTGTATCTGTTGGGATTCAAAATTATCTCACTGAAACTCCCTTTCTTGACAGTGTAGAATTTTCTTGTGCAATTCAATACATAAAACAGATCATTAAATTCCTATTACATGTCATTAAATCTAAATCCATATGGTCGTTTGAAACATGGCCACATTAATTTTAAGTAATGGTCCAGATGAGTCCAAAATTCTGAACAGACAAATAGGCCATGTGTCCTACATTCTGGACAAACAAACAAGACATTATATATATTCGAATGAATCATGAATCAATCGGGTTAATTCTACACGAGAGACTCGTGGAAACGTTTATCCCAGTCCTGTACAAGTATTGGAAGCTCAGGGGTACTTTTTGCAGAAATACAAACTTCCTATGTACAAATGGTTTCCATGTCATCTCGGTAGCTATGTTTATAGATTTGTACAGTTTATAGTGGTAATAGTAAACACTGGAATCCCCGTTGCCCAAAACTAGAGTCCATCTTACAGGGGTTCAAAATTTTGAGCTAAAAATTCCAGACAGTCTATTTGTCCCTGAATTGCTTAAATACGTTAGACACTTTCCCTGTTACAAATGTCTGATTTTTGTAGTCAACTAATTAAAGAAGGGTTTGAAATGAAATGGGGTTTGCCCGGACAGCGGCACTACGGTCTACTCTTATTTCGAATTCGAACTGTCACGTCAATGTGTACACGGGGCTTCGTTCTATCTTACGCATACGTAACTAACGTTCGAAAACTAAATGGTAGCTTTCTTTTTTATCACCACACGTAGCACGTCTCTATTGTTCATAATGCATCCGACGCTGTCCTTGCCAGGCCTTCCACCCTGCACCACTGACAAGTAGAAACCACTACGGGAAATCCACGGACCTCTCTCGGCAAACTCCGAGAGGGAACCCGAGAACTTCTGGTTAACGAGCTAGCGTCTTAAGAATAATAATAATAATAATAATAGTTTATTTTTATATAGCGTTCTACACAATTCGTTTCAGAACCGCTTTACAAGAGTTAAAAATTAGATGATAGACATAATCACAAAATCAAATAAAAATATAATGTATAAGATACCGATATAAATGATAATAAAATAAAATAAAATGAGATATAAGTTAAAACATTAAATGAAAATGATGAGAGATAAAGTGAGATATTTAAGTTAAAACATTAATTATTATAAAAGCCATACAATTATTATAATGTACAAAGTAAAAATTTTAGGGTAAAAGTTGCCTGCTGAAAAAATGGGTTTTAAGACCACGCTTAAATGAACTTAGTTCCCTTTGCTGACGAAGATGTTGTGGGATGTCATTCCATAGGTATGGCGCTATGGTTGAAAACGCTCGCCATCCGTAATTTTTATTGGTATGTTTAGTGTCTGTTCTTACGAGAGCGAAGAGTTCGGAATTATCAGAACTTAAGCCCGACCTTCCAGGAGTGTACAATTGATAAAGATTGATTTCGATTTGAGTTATACGGATTGATAACAAGTTTGTTAATTTGGGCTATGGCAATAACCACATGCCATGGTTGAAGTTATAAGAATTGAATAACAATATTGTTATTTAATTCTTATAAGACATATATAAATAGATTTCACAAAATAAAACACTTCTATGCATTTACTACTTCTGAATTTGAATAACATGCAATTCAATACAGATACAGTTATCAAGCAAATAATGATCTGTTAACATTTCGTTCGTTCGTTCGTTGCTGGAATTTTACGTCCACTTCCACCAAGGGTGATATCGTTGACAAAATCTGTTTTGTTCGTTCGTTCCTGGAGTTTGTCGACACGTCCATGTCCACCAAGCGTGATATCGTAGACAAGTGTTCCCTGGGAAACTTGTCAGAGGAGGCCACAAAACAGGCTTGATCCAGCTTTTAGGTAAGACACAATGTCTTTGTAGCGAAGCGCCCAAGGTGAATTTCATCCAAAGGGGAAGCTCCGGGTGTAAGAAATGTAAGAATGGCGAGCGTGCGCAGTCTGGCCCACTTTGCTGTAAATGCCACTTTTGTTAACAGAAAATGTGGTTCAATATATAGGTAACCATTTAGCAGATAAAATAATCACTACAAGCAATTAACACGATGAAAGCTATAATATTTTGATAACAGTTAGAAACCATTTAGCCGATAAGACAACAAGATGAAAGAGATTAACAATATCATAAAGGCAAGAAATCGAAACCTTACACTAATGAGGAATTAAGTCAAACTACCAAAGGATTTGGGAGAAAATGCCCTGGGCCTCTGTTTAATTTTGGCTTATGCTTTTGGATTTATAAGTTTCTCGGAGAAATATGTTTTTCCATATATTTCTGTCTAGAATTCCTGTATTTTTCCCAGTTGATTTTATGCCGCGGGGTTTCATTCGAGGTTGGACTCTGTTGAGATGACCAAGAGAGAGAGAGAGAGAAATGGGGTTTAACGTCCACTCGACACAAACTAGGTCATTTCGGGACTAACATATGGTTTAATTTTATTTCAATAATTCGCTTGCGCGTAGGGGTCTTTAGCAGTGAGAGGAAACCGGAGGACCCGGAGAAAACCCACGAGGTTGGACAGGCGACCTCACTCCTTGTCACGTACAACCGGGGATTCGAAACCACGCCAGTCGACTCAATGACAGACTTTATGATAAAGCGCGCGCACGCTAACCATTCAGCCATCCAACCCCCCCCGTGATGACCAAGAAGGTGCTGTGGATTCTGACTTGGTTCCATAATGACAAATATATCGTCGACTTTTCTCATCCATTTTTTTGGTTGGAGAGATGAAAGATGCAGACCTGGGGGCAGTTTCTTCAAAATACGTCCTGTATACTTCTGTTATGAGTTGGCTTATAGGGGAACCCATGGGTAAACCATGGACCTGTTCATAAATATCGGATTACCATGAAATTGATACATTCAATTGAATGACAATTCATGGTAAATAGATTCACTAAAGTTCTTGATATATTTCATGATTGTCGCGAAGGGATTTTAATGTAGATTTAAGTTGTCTGTCGAGTTTAGTTGTATGATCCTTCTTTAGTAGTTTGTAGGTTGAATTGTCTGACAAGGTGTTATGTACTAGTAATTCATTCAAGTTAATACTGTGGATTTACCTTTATCTGTTGCTACTATTGACATCTCTTTTTTTCTCTTTTAATTCTTTTGATTCAGCTTTAGTTAGGTTAGGTTTGGTTACTGCTGATTTTTGTAGCATCTTTTTGATTTGGTGTCTGATATCTATTTTACCATTCGGGACAAGTTGCTGAAGACCATTCTCTATTTTGGGCTTGTTATTGTTGGATATAACAATAACTACAAGCACTTGAAGAGATTAAAATAAATATAGCGGACAGGAGTGTGTAAGGAAATTAATCCCTTCAAGTGCATGTGGCTATAACTTATATATTTTCACAGGTCAGGCAGTAAACTAGAGAAGGCTACAACCGAAAAACATATTAATGAAAACACTTCTCTGGTCCGGAAGATGTGTCAACCCAATTGCCGGTCATAATAAAATTATTTATACAGTGAATACAGCGAGACCGGTTAAATGAGTTACAGTCTACTTTTTAAATTGTTTCGCTTCTTTTCCATTTTGTTATGTAGGACGGTGATTTGAAGACAGCAGCTGTTGAGATGGAGAAATTAAACCGACGTATTTTATATCCAGACAGACCAAGTAAACGGTGTAAATACTTAAACTTGAGAGTTTTATTTAATGAAAATCCTTTCACGGACTATACAATTCTCTTAAATGCAACTCGAGACTAATGACAGTTCAGTTTTTATTCAATTGAAAAACATAAAACTTGGGTAGAGAAGATTGAAACTTGCAAGAAGCCATTAATTGGAACCGGACCCAAGAAGACTAGAAACAAATCCAATACATCTTATTTGTTTAATTTTACATTTTGTGAGAAAAGATTTAAATCATTATTTCAAGCGTCTGATGTAAAGCGATTTCTTTTTGGTCTTATTAATGGAATCAAGGTACGACTGTGCAAAAAGATGCCATTCGGATTGGTTTCAGCAACTAAAGCACGTCTCTTGACGAATTAAGACTAATCTTCCAAATATTTCTCAAACACTTCCGTTTTCAAAATGAAAAACTGTTTTGTCTGATAATTAACGTGAGGTGATTAGACTCTCTTCAAGGGAGGCACTCGGGTAATGAATCCGAATGATTCATCATACGCGGGGAATAATAAATAATATGATATTCAAATGATATTCCGCAACGACCACAAAGGAGTGAATACAATCCAAATCCGGAACTCTTTAAAGCAGGAACATGAGAATCCGTTTTTTCATAATAAATAAATACACTAAATATGTCAACATGAAGATGTCCGAGTTATCATGTCTTAATTAAACACTCGTAGAGATGTGACATTTCCTATCCCACCCACGTGTATAAATAGCACCAAAACAACTATTCACAAGGACACAATAATCAGGAACGCCAATTTCCCATCTGGAAAATGTCGGGATATTATGAATATCTGGATAATACATAAAAATTCTAGTGTAATACCGGAATAATCTATTAAAAGGATCTGGTAATAGAGAGCCAGTAATATTTCGACTACTTTCCCGTAATATAGTCTGGATAATACATAACAATTCTAGTGTAATACCGGAATAATCTATTAAAAGGATCTGGTAATATAGGACCAGTAATATTTCGATTACTTTCCCGTAATATAGTCTAAGAATTATAGTGGAATACCGGAATAATATATTAAAAGGATCGGGTAATATAGGGACAAGATATGACTTCCAGTAATATTTCGACTACTTTCCCGTAATATCAAAATAATATATAGAATCTCTCCCGTAACATAGTCTATGGATAGTGTATACCCCCCCCACCACCAATATCCCGATTACTCGTAATATCGAGATTATATAAAATCTACCCCGTTATATCGGGATAATTTATAAAAACTCAGGTCAAACATACATACGAAAAACAATAGGACATGTCATAAACCGTTAATATTTTGTGGATGTTTATGCACGCATATATGCACCAATTAGATTCAATTAAAATAAATAAAATATTTTACATCTTATTTTGTAAAACAAAAACAATGTGTTCAAAACCAAACAGTTTTTACATTCCTTGAATAACAAGTATAATATGTTAGTCTGTTTATCTAATTGAAGAGTCCCGGGGAAGAACGATCTAAGTCACTTTTTCAACGAACCCCAGTTAATGGCGCCATCTGGTAGCGAATTGTATAAGCTTTCTGTGGAACAATCAATTTCAGGTAAAAACGATCGGAGTCACATCGAACCAAGGCCCTTCCGATATGGCCTCCCGGACAAATACGTCCATCGTACCCTTTATTTGACCTTAATTTGACTGAAAAGTGGAAGTTAGTTGTTGTACAGGGGCCTGTTTCACGAAATTTTAACTAAGATAAAATCAAAATTTTTGTAATTTGATTGGATAATATTAGATTGATTTTAGTGCTTAGCCAATCAAAATTGAAGTATCTACTAAAATATGGATTTTATCTTTAGTTAAAATTTCGTGAAACAGGGCCCTGGTAATTATGATTCGTATTAAACATCATTTTGAAGTTGTAATTAAACCCACTCGTTGTTCTGTTCGCTTCAAGCATTCTCGTCCAAAAGTCTGTTTTGCCTTTTATGCGAAAAGACAAAAATGGGACTTAGATCGTTCTTTCCCTAGACTCTTCAATTACATAGAACTGTATTTTAAAACAGATTAGTATGCTTAATTAAATAGTCCATATCTGGAATCGTTTATAGCCAGATTACATAATGTATCTATATGGAAATCGCATTACTCCTGTATTGTACTATTATCAGATTATAATCCAGAAGGATAACATTCACAATAAATGCCTATAAACAAATGACAAGCTGCATGTCGCTTTGCTAAATTATAAATTTTGTAATAAACATTCTTTTGTTGTATAAATACAACACCATCTTTTCAATCAGTCATGACATATTTAACCATTATACGGTTGTTTGTTTTACCAAACAACTTAAATCTATATATTCTTTAGCCAAGATAGTGGCTTTTATAACAACATGTACTCCAAGTGCCAAATGTGGCATGACTGAGAATTATCGATAGCATTATTCATATATGCATATGAACAGACGACAAGTTGCTATTAGTACCCGAACAAGCTTGTGGTGTAAATGGCATTATACTAGCTCATTCAATAAATGAGCAGCGGTATCTACACCAGTAGAAGCTGTTTCTGTGAGAGGTTGGCTATTTAGCTTTGAAGCCACTGCTACTGTAATCGGTCTATGAAGTTATGAATATGTTTGGCCATTGCTTCTGTTATCATTTTAACAATGTCTGGAATTACGTCCTGGATACACTGTTTGATTTTGACCGTTCAGCGCTATATTAGAAAAATCAGTCATTGCATTGATAGTTAAAGGTTTTCTCAAAATTAAGTAAAAATACTTAATTTTTTCACTGAACCAAGTGTCTTACCTTAAATCAGTATTCAAAGGCTCTTTTTTCCATGTACTTGGCTATGTGAAAACTAGCAAAAATGCGTGAATTATTAACTTATGGAATAACCTCCACTGTCAAAAATCACGAATTACTGACGTCGCACTGTCAAAAATCACGAATTACTGACGTCGCACGCATGTTATGTCCCCTTAAGAGCACCACTATACTCTATCAAAATCTTAATTGTCATTACTAGGAAACTATTTGTCTAAATATTATATTGTAACGCACTGAAATAGTATGACTATAATTTATGATAAATTATGATAGTTTGCATCCGTTGCCGGAACAGCTGTTTTCGTAGATGTTTTTCAAAAACAATAGATTTCAATAGCAGTTATCGAATAGTGGTAGTATAATGATGGGTATTGTAAACTTTATTATTTTAACAATGTATATCGAATATAAAACAACAAATTAGTAATATACGGGGCTATTGGCTTTAAAGTTAAATTGAACAAATCATTCGGTGTTGTTTATCAATCTATCATTTGAGAAATTCTTAGAAATTGTGATAGTTGCTACACTTTAAGAGTTCCCAATTCCTGGCCATGACGGTACATGGTACATTGTGTGTACGATTAAAAGGCAATAGGTAACACAAGGAATTAATTGTAAACCATTGGTGGCACGTTTCGGTCAGCAGTCATGATCATTATATTTGTAAATTTATACAAACGAAGACAAGAACATGTTGCAATCAAAACTACAAACTTTATTATATGACAGTACTGGAAAACATGACCGATTAAGCAATACGAACATGATTGTTTAAATCTCAGTTCCCTAACTTTCAAAATCGCCATTACGGGCCTGCTACTACATTGTGTACACCGGTTAAAAGAAGTCATTATAATCTCACTTAACTTTAATGTACCTCCCATAGGTCACTTAAAGTTAAGTGGATTTTTCGCACTTAAACTGGCCTTTGAATACCACAAAAAGGGAAAATTCGATACTTAACACTGCCTTTGAATAGCACTTACCCTCAACGTACAGGAAGTTACGTATATTTGAGTGAAATCTAGTAGTTTAAAAGGACTATCTTAGACTTAAGATATCCTTTGAATTACGGACCCAGATCTCACAGAACAACCTGGCACGGAATCAGACGCAATTGTTCGTGTTCTGATAACTTTCTTAAGCCATTGCATTTTACCAGAATTACGTTGTAGCATTGGAGCTAATCGCTTAAATATTCGGGTTTTGATGATGTATTAATAATTGCTTTTTGTGGTTATAACTGTGAGTTGTTTTTCTTTTCAAATGGTTAAATCCGTATACAAGATAGATATAAACCGCTGATTGCACGTATTGCATCCGTGCAACGTATAAACAGCTGGTTGCACTTATTTCATCCATGCAATGTATAAACAGCTGGTTGTACTTATTACATCCGTGCAACAGCTGGTTGCATTTATTCCATCCATGCAACATATTAACCATTAATTGCACTTATTACGACTATGCAATATATTAACTATTGATTGCCTTTAACTAAATCAATCCGATATAACCCGATTATAACACATTCACTTAAATTTATCATAACGGCAATGGTGTGATAACTCCGGAACGGAAGGTCGAGAAACGCTGATTATAGATCAAGTTCGACCTCTCATGACCCCACTGCTTCCCACCAAAATTGATACCGTAACTCCGGAACAGAAGGTTACGAAACGCTGATTATCTATAGGGTTCGCCCTCTCGTGACCCCTTTGCTTCCCACCAAAATTGAAAAGAATAACCTCTATCGCGTTCAAAAAAAGTGTCAGAAAAATATCGTGGAACGCAGAATACAAACGGACCGACAGAGAAATGTGGGCTTATAAAACTTCACATATAATTTATATAGAAAATACTGCTGGGAATTTAACGAGCATTTCACAATGGGGTCTTCCGGTGCATGCAATTGCCACTTGTCTTGAGTGACAATTGAACTCACATGTACACATTTAAAACTATTACAAGGACCGTCTTTGTCAATTGTCATTATATTATCATCGAATCACCGAATTGTCACTGTCTGCGAGAAAGGTTAGTCCGGTTTTCCAGATAGGTAAAATGACTGACATTTTGGAACATAATAAAACAGAAACCAAATAATATCAAAAATATTAATAGTCCAACGGGGTATGGACAGTTTTTCGTATTACAGATTGAAAGAAACAATCAAGAACATCGGGTGTCCCGTACTCCAACTGAATTAAATATTCTGCGAAGAATTAACGTCTTACTATAGGTAAAGTAAATGGGTGCAAGAATCCCTGGTACCAGTGCAGGCATGATAATACGATTCGGATATGAAAGAAGAAAATAATACAGTTTTGATAAGTTTTTTGCTGAGAGATTACTACCTATATATTAATTAATTTTTTAACATATATTTACATCACGATTCTCAATATACTTTGAAAATTCTTGCATTAATTAATTGTTGATTTTGTTCTTGTTTTCGTGCCAGAAAAGGATGTACTTTTGTTATATTTAGCACTAAAAATTAAATTTGTTATCCATATGAGAAAACATATAACCCGAAAACGAAGCAAAAAAAGCCTTAAACATGATTTATTCTGCACGAAATCAGTTTTAATTTGTTTCAAAAGTACAATACTTCTGAATTCCTTTTATCTATTCTATTGTAAAAAAACATATTTTAATTCACAAAGGTCGTGACAATATACGCCTACGGATCAATTCATTTAAATATATTCTTTTTTTTAATGTAGTTCCTAAAGGTAAATTATTTTTAGAAATTAAGATGAATAATTCAAGAACTTGAAAATATTATATTCCCATGAATGTATATTCTGAATTTCTGTTACAAGTCTTCTTTCGCAACCCATCCTGGTCGAGTTGGCCTGGTTTTGCGTCTTTCAAATCTAATCAGTCATTCGTCATTGACGGAAGACTACCGGTATTTAAACATTTCACAAAAAACTATTAAATGTACAGAAGGCGATACGATAAAGTAAAACAAAACGTGCACTTTAGATCATTGTCATTGAATCAAGTGGCGTGGGTTCGAGCCCAAGGCATAGGATCGCCTACCCAACCTTCTGGGTTTTATCCGGACCCCTCACACTGAGATAGTCCCCAACTCCGCGCATACCTCATTAAGAATTCCTTCGAATGCAGGGTCCCAAGTAACTGGGCAACATTCTAAATTGTTGACATTTGTAGATCGAATCACACACCCCGGAATTTCTGTAGCGAATAGCAGTAGTACATGCCCAATTTGTAAAATATATTGAAATAACTTTTACTGATACGTGTGAAAGAATATGATACATAATACAGCTGTGGTTAAAATACGGGCAGTTACTGCAGTCGGTCTCAAAATTATGCATCGACGACTAAATGAATTAATGAGTTACACAAACAATGCCAACATAGAAGGGAAAATTCTCAAATACTTAATATATTATCAATATACATTTATGTATACGTATGATTGCTTTGATTGGATATCACAATACGCGCCAAGGGTTCAGTAGTTTCCATTATGGAGATTTTAAGGCGTTTCGGTTAAATTAAGCGATATTATAATGGTCAATTAGGTCATTTGCGATTGATATTCAATATATCGAAGATATAGGTCCATGTAAATGATGTAATTATTATCACTTTCATAAGTTGTCACAGTGTACGTAGTACGTTCTTGCAAAATGTTTAATAAATAATATGAATTCTCATGCTAGGGTGCCCTATCATAAATAAATTAGTCTTAATTTACCATCCCACATGTATAACCCCTAAATAAACGGTCGTGTTGTATTTAACAAGTTATAACCATTTAACATCAATAAAAAATAGACTGAAAAAGTTGACAAGCCACCGCCATTAAATACGGGCCATTTTTGAGTGCAAAATAGATTATCTGTCCTTGATATGAAATTAGTCCCTTATAACCAGTCCACCTTTCGCTCTCCGGCTGAATGACAGTTCGGGATATTCAAGACTATTTTCTACGAAACGTTACAGAAAGCTAGATAAATAAATCTTATTTATTTTATTATGGATTGATATAGCGCCACTTCCACAATACTGTGTTCGAGTGCGCTTTACAATATAGATATAAAAGCAAATATGAAAATAGAAAAGTATAAATACAAAAAGGATATACGGGTAAGCTACAGCATATAATAGGACACGCAAATATTTTGAAAACTCTGATAAATATCTCAGCTATAAAAATATGCGCTTTGAGACGTGTTTTAAATGTAGACAAGGACGGTGGATTACGGACACTTGGTGGTAAGCTGTTCCACTAGTAAGGACCCTTGAAGGCCAATTAAAAGAGAATTACAGTTATCAAGTCTAGAAGTGACCATTGAATGAATTAAAATCTTCGTAGCTTCCTCAGAAATATTTTTACGTATACGACTGTTTCTGATATGGAAGTAACATGATTTACAAATATCATTGACTTGTTGTTCCATGGACATCTTAAAATCAAATACTACATCTATATTGCGAGCAGAAAGAGAAGGTGATATATAATATTCAGCTATTCTAATTTCCTTATTAAACGAATCATTAAATTTTGATAGCAGATTATCGGATCCCAAAAGCAAATACTCAGTTTTATCACGTTCAATTTCAAAAAGTTAGTGGACATCCATGTACGAATTTCTCCTATACATAATCCGACCTGGGACTTGGTAACAGCTGCATCAGTTGACGGTTTAAATGAAACGTATAACTGTGTGTCGTCAGCGTAGAGGCGGAATTCCACACCATGGTTCCTTACTAGATCACCCAAAGGGGAAGTGTACAAACTACACAGTATGGGTTCTAAAACTGACCCTTGCGGAACTCCATAATCAAGAGTAGTTACATTGGACAAGCTACGATTGACTGAGACACACTGCTGACGCCCTGTTAAGTAAGACCTAAGCAGTTCAAGAGCACTATTTACAAATACCAACACGTGAAGACAGGCGTTTCAAGAGAATGCTGTGATCGACACATTTCTGAGAGTCGATGGATAGCATGATGTCATTATGTAACGGAAGTAAAGCAGTTCTGTATTATGGTACCTCCTGTAGGCCCTCTGAAATAACTCTAACAGATTAGTATCACCAACACATGCAGTTATTTGCTTAGCTATACACTTTTCTATTATTTTCGAAACAAAACTTAGATTAGAGACCGGTCAAAAAGACGCACGTTAGGCAACCCAGCGATTGTTGTGATAACCCTGTAAAACAAAAGAACCAGCGGCTGCCAGGCAGGATACGCCCACATTTTTGAGAGATGGATAGAGAACAAGCTAAAAAGAAAGTGATTTTTCCTACAAGGGCCATAATTCATGAAGTTACAATTCGATATGCGCAAATATCGAAAGGAACCAAGATCTTTGGGTTATAAACATGCATTTCAAGTTTCATTAAAATCGAATTAAAATTGTGACCCATACAGGGTCCACAACCTTGATTTACCCTATTTTTACACTATTCGTGTACAAACGGCGGCCATTTTGTCCGGCAATTTTGGTCCGATTTTCCCCAAATTCGAATTCAACCTGCCTTAGGGTGTAACGGTGATATAATAATACGGTTTTTATAGCAGATAAAAATTACGACCTCTATAGGGTCCACAAGCTAAAAACGTGATCAGGGGCCATAATTCAGGAAGTTACGGTCCGATATGCACGAATATCGAAAGGAACAGATCGTTGGGTTATAAACTTACATGTCAAGTTTCAACAAAATCGGATAAAAATTGTGACCTCTAAAGGGTCCACAAGCTAAAAACGTGATCCATGAAGTTTCGATCCGATACATGCCAATATCGAAAGCAGCCTAGATCTTTTGGGGATAAACCTATATTTCAAGTTTCGTCAAAATCGGACAAGAATTGTGACCTGTAGAGAGTCCACAAACAAATTGTGGACGGACGGACGTCCAGACGGACAGGGGCGACGACAATATACGTCCACATGAAAATGTGGGCGTATAAAAATACTACTAGTATGCTGTTCTTGGCTAACGACGGACCTTCGGGGATATTAATTTTACTTAACCAAAAGATATGGTTCATAATATAGCGAATTAAAAAGCAAAACAAGCGTAATTTTCTAAAGTTACTGTAACAACGAATCAGCTTAATATTATTTTTATTCAGAATCGTTAACAATGGATTTTTTTACGACTTTAATAGTCGGTAGTTATTTATAGCCTCGTTAACTATACTGCTGGTTAAATCTCGCACTGTGTGCCTTGTCAGAAATCAGTTCTGCACTAGTCACTGGAGCTTGCATATTCGCCGTGGCATGTTCAACTTTGAAAATAGCAAATTTTGGCTGAGTGGGGCAGCCTACCCATGCCGTAGTACTAAATGTTATTTATCACCCAATCCTTTGTTACATGCACAAAGAAATAAATATAATTCTTTGCTATAGACTTCACTTTTACTGAACCTGATTACATAATGGCGTAGTGATACATCATTTTTGATAGCAATTCAACCATTGCAAAGTCCTTTAAATTGACCCAGTTTTTCCATCAAGGTCAATTAAATAAAAATAATTAACTTTTAATAATAAAGAAGTTACTATTAATAAAAAGAATAAACTGTTCTTTAAAAATACAAAAAAAGTAGTTCTTTTTTAACTTACCAATCAAATTCGTGTAAAGCGATCCTAAGGAGATATCGCAGTAGATTATGAAATTTATCACACAAGCGATATCTACTGTAGAATGTATTATTGTGTGATAAATAGAGAATCTCCTACCAGTCTTTTTTGATATCAAAAAATATCAAAACAAGTTGATCAAGTAACAAAAAACGAGGCTCTGCCCAGTTTTTTTTTTTACTTTCTCAACGAGTGTTGATATTTTTTTTATATCAAAAAAGACGAGTAGGAGATTTTATTTATCACCCAATCCCTTCTTACATGCACAAATAGATACATGTAATTCTTTGCTGTAGATTTCACTTTTACTGAACATTACGGCGTAGTGATACATCATTTTTTGACAACAATTCAACCATTGCTAAGTCCTTTATATTGACCAAGTGTTTTCATCAATTTCAAATGAATAACAATAGTTCATTTTTAATAAAAAAAAAGTTACTTTTAATAAGAAATGAACTGTTCTTTGAAAATAAAAAAAAAGTAGTTCCTTTTTAACTTACCAATCAAATTCATGTAAAGCGATCCTAAGGACATATCGCAGTAGATTATGAAATTTATCACACAAGCGATTTCTACTGTAGAATGTATTATTGGGTGATACACTGCATTATCTGAAATAAAAAATATATGAGAACATCCTATATAACGTCTAACATCGACCAGACATTTAAATGTGTCCTTAATAATAAAACAAATCTATGTGGCACATGCAAACTAAAATGTGTATGCATTTTTTTTTTAATGTCTGATAATAGATCAGCTATCTATTTATGTTACAGATAAGAGGATGGAAGTAGTTTACTCTAAATCCCACTGATCTTAATATCACGCAAGAATACAATTACATCAACAAATCTTTATACATCTGACAACATGTAGCATGAAATGTGGTTTGGCAACGAAATAACTTGAAAATTGCTTAAGGTCTATATATATATATTTCTAGATTTACACGTTAATTTAAAAAAAAATACTTCAAACAACACATTTAAAAATTCATAGACGGTCTGTTTTTCTTTCAAATGAACCATTCCGATAAAAGAGCCTCAGAAATAAAAGTCTGTGTATTATGAAATTTAAGCGCCAACATATAGAGGAATGGTGTATTTACCTTGTCTAAAAATTTCAGCTCAAAATATTGATGTGATACTATGGTCGTTGCGATCATATTGTATCGTTAACTAATTATTGGGTTCACATACATGTATTGTAGAGACGTAATATCTAATGCACTCAAATGAATGAGTAATATCTAATGCTTGACACATAAAAAGATTTATAAAACCAAAACAATAGCAGGACCTGTGTGAAAAACAATATCATATTTATCACCTTTATCATTTGGCTTAGTAACCAATCATCACAATTAAACATACATTATGCAATAGCTAAATCTCTCTATTGCAGGTCTTTCTTAAGACCTGAAATGTTATCCAAATTATTAATTAGACATTAATTAACCTATCCAGACCATAATCAACTCTAGATGACATCGTTAGCCTGCGATCTTTAGTGGTTTATGAGCCGATTTACTGCATAACTTTCCTTCACGATTTAACGATTAAATGGATAATCGAGACTATGCTGTTTAACGTACTGACTTTAGTAATGATGATCAAGGCTAGCAGGAAATTTCAACCGCTTAGTTCTCGGTTCATAGTGGATCAATTTGAATGAAATTTTCAGCAAATTGCCTTTACATGATCTAGTTTTTAACTATTATAGTTAGAACTGCCAATTGGTTATCGAATCTCCCATAATGTATCTTTAAGTAATATTTGTCGAATTAAATAATTGACAGAGCTGTCTCAAGGACACTGTCTGTTATAAGAGTGATTTAGGTCCTATATATTTTAAACACCATGAAGACTTAAGTGTTGAACAGACGCTAAATTCAGGAGAGACCGCCGATGTTCAATAGACACTAGCTGGGGCGAGTAGACCCCATTGATTTATAGCAGAGCCATAATGATGTAGCCGCCAGTAAACACATCTGCGAGTTAGGAGTAGGAGTGAAAGACAAGTTAATTTGAAGTGTTGTATTTTAATCTATGCTGGTAACTATGTATCCAGGTTAATATAAAATGTAGAAGCGAAACGATGTAGATGAACGTCTTAACTACTGAGACAGTAAGAAGAAAATACACAACGTAAAAAGGGATCCAAAGAAAAGAATTACAAATACTAGACAATCACCAGGCTATTAAAATATGTAGCAGAAGAGGGTATGCCTCACAAGTTGGATGTGGGGAGTGCTGTCTTTCCACATCTGACCAGCGACTCATAACACTGCATAGCACAAGACATAGTGCTCTTGAGTAATTGAACGTGAACTTCAAAACCGCTTATCCGGACACATAACCCTTTCAAGATTTCGGGTCAATTTATTTGTTGGGTGACCTGATGTATTGCCGTTCTTTTAGGTGTAGGATAAAGCACGAGACTGAGGTTATGCTGGGGAGAGAAAGACTGAAGAAAATAACCAGAGAAAAAGAAAAACCCGAGGCCGACAGGCGGAGGTTTTTTCTGTCGAGGGTTTGTTTTTATGAAGTTATTCTTCCCCAGCATAACCGAAGTCCAGGACTTTGTCTTGCTTATAAACCGTCTATGTTTACGTGTACGTAAAATGAGAATATCCCAGAATTCCAGTAAGAAACACCTTATATCATGTTTTCTTATGGAAAAAAACCCTACCATAGACGAATAACCCGTTACAGGTTCATAGAAAAACTTTCACAAGAATAACCTCAAATTCCCCTGTATATATCCAAAGCCGCCCGACTTTCAAACGGCAAGTTATTCCGGGCATAGAATACACCCCAAAGATAAAGAGATTTACAGTTATAGATTTATAAATATCTATACATCGCATGACCAACGTGCTGACTTGATAACGAATGGTTAATTTCACCTACACGTTATTGTGACCAACATCACAATCAGACATAATTATTATTCTGTATATTGTAGAGACATTTTTAATCCTTTCAGACCCGACGGGACTCTAATGTCCCATCATAATATAGTGAATACAGTGTTGGAATGTATATGTGCATTATGGTCAGTATTACATTATAGGTCAGTTTTAGGTAGGTCTAAGGTCGGGTTGAAGAAGTGCAGTCTTAGTGCAAAGAAATTTGTAGAATATCATTTCATTGTCAAAGTCACGGTAATGTTTTTGTGAGAAAATCTGTGTACATGTTTGAAGACAGAAAGTTCAAGGTAAGTTAAATGATTATGAAATTTTTTCATGAAAATGTATCCAAATCAAAACCCTTTATAAAATTTATATAAAAATTGGGTAAAATTTGCAATTACTGTTAAAATTGTTTTCGGTGGTACGCACCTGTCCCGTCAGGCCGGTTGTACACTTATATAGGCCCTGGGGCTCGTAAAGTACCAATGCGATTTTTTCCCAAATTTATGAGGTTTTTCCTGTGCAAATGGGTTGTTATTTCTAAATTTATCCATTATATAGATGACACAGAGAGGTTGTAATTTGGAAGAGATCTGCGAAATGATAGATCTGAGTGGGGATGAAAATACCGATAATGAATCTGACATCGAAGATTCATTAGTTGTAGAAGCCAAACAAGATGATGAGTCTAAATAATCCGAAGAGCAAAACCTAGGAGCAGTTGCTTCTTCCTCCACTCCTAACAATACAGATCATGTGTTTAAACCAAAGTGGAGGACAAGAGATTATCAACGAACAACTGACGATTTCCGACCCCATGAAGGTATTACGTTCAATATTTTAAATCAGGGCCGGGTTTGCCTACTTGTGGATCCTAGGTTAAACTCGGTGGGCACCCAAATTAAAAGAAATCTTGGTGGGCCACTAGATACCCGTGGGCCATATACCAAGTGATTATTGGTTCCAATAATTGCATATATTTAGTTCAATATCAAAATAGAATTGTATTATACAGGTATTTTGATTACCATGTATTTATAGGTGTGGTTGCCCGAAAGTTTGAAGACTGTTTAACTGCTGGGGATTATTTTTTTGAAGTTGTTGGATAAAAGTTTGTAAGAACATATCCTGTATCAAACAAATGTCCAGAAATCAACTAAAATTAAGCCAGTTACAGATAGGGACTTTTTAGATTTCATTGGAATTAATTTTTTAATGGGATACATTAAGGGATTACTGGAGTCCGGTTGATGATTTGGTTTGCCGTTTGTTTCATCATGTATGTTCATAAACAAATTTCGTGAAATCTTGTCTAACCTACATGTTAATGATAATGATGCTTTACCCCAAGGTAATAATGAGAAATTGTACAAAATAAGACCACTAATATCGGGATTAAATTCAAATTATGTGAAGTTGTATGAAGTTTCTAGACAAATATCCATAGACGAGAGCATGATTTTGTTTAAGGGTAGGAGTAATCTAAATCAGTACAACCCCATGAAACCAATTATATATACGTGGGTTTAAATTGTGGGCAAGAGCAGATATGAATGGATATATATATATATATATATATATATCTCAAAATTCGATGTTTTATCAGGGACGGTTTGGTGCTGAAAATTTAATTGAAAATGAGCATTGGAATTTTGGCTTGGACGAAAAGGTTGTAATATCTTTATTATCTGATCTGTTTGGTATAAATCATGATGTATATTTTGATAATTATTTCTGTAAATAAAAGGTGTATTTGCCTGTGGTATTGTCAGAAAGAATCGTAAGTATCTTCCAGATAATATGAGGCCCGATAAGAATCGACAACGCGGAGATTTTTAGATTACAGAGTGTCTGAAAATGAGATTGTTTACTTTATGGATGGATAACAAAGCTGTCCAGTTAATCTCTAATTTCATGGAACCACACGTAAAACGAACACAAAAAGATGGGTTCTCTGTTGAAGTCACTTGCCCATATGCGAATGCTGATTACAACAAATCTATGGGAGGGGTATATAAGGCAGACATGCTTTGTATTATCCTGTGTTTAAATACGAAATCTCTAAAATGGTGGCACAGATTATTATTTGGTCTTCTTGACAGAACTCTTATAAATGCCATAATTGTTTACAATGAAATAACAGGTCAAAAAGTGTCAACCCTCAATTTGAGGCGTGATCTAGTTCAGGTTTTAATAAAGTTGTCTCGTTTACCTCAGGTAGGCCGACCTTGGGAGCATCTCCTTTACTGAAAATCAACGACGAAAGGTACATTATTCCGTTGGCAAAGGGGATACGATTAAAAAAAATGTAGGGATACATAATGTAATGTTTTCAGAAAATCGTGCTCGATGTGAGGTTTGTTCTAAGATAAACGTCGAATCTCGCCCTCACAGTAAATGTTTTACGTGTAACGTATTCCTGCTTTGTAATAAATCAAAAAATAGTTTTCTAGAATTCCATGGTGTAAATTAATTACATATTTGTATTTCAATTTAAGACCAATTTAACTATGAATTGTTAATGTTTCAAATTGTTGGGAAAGTCTTTTTAATGTTGCTTATTAAAGTTATGGTGAAATTAAAGATTTAAACAATAATTTAAACTTTTTTGTCTTTTTCGTATTGAAAATAAATTACCCCTTTACCGTCCTTCGGGACGTACAAGTCCCACCCCCATACCCTTCAGCAAAATTTGCAAAACTTAAAACTAATTGTGTGGATACCCTAACCAAAGCCAAATCAACTATAAAATATCATAAAACAAGAACTTATTTTAAAACTAAACCACTTGGGCCGGGTTAATGTCGTGGTGTCGCCCAATGAAGCCTGCTGCTTTTTTATATCCATATTTAGCATTTTTTTTATAGCGACGGACTAGTGCACCCCTCTCTGCAGGTCTTCGCAAATTGTTGTGTCAATCCACAGAACTTATAAACACATTTTACAAGTCATGTTGGAGGAGGACATTAAGAAGTTAATCACCGTTTCATTTCATTTGTCCGATATCTTTTTCTTATTTTTTGTGGGGCTTCATATCTAAATGAAGAAATTATCGAAAATTTGGAACGCGTTATCTTTCTTTGTATCTGGCTTGAGGTCATTGTGAAACATTGTCTCATAAGAAGACAAACCCTTCCATACCAGAGTTATGCCTCCTTTACCAGAAACCTTGTGAACTTGATAGCGGCTATATTTTTAGCGGACCTCTTGAAATTTAAAGGGAAGGGTTGGGAGAGGAAGAAACTTAACGATAATCAGTATTCAGTGGCCTTCCTTTGCTGCGTTATACCCTCTTCGACAACGGATTTTATTATAAAATTTGGTTTGAAGCATTGCGGTCAAGCCAGTTGAACACCCTATTGATATTCAGCCTTCCGCGACTTTTCGTTCCACAGTTATCACCCTTTTCCGACGATCAACCTTCAATTCTAGAGTTATGACCCATTTTACAAAAACCATGTAAACGTGATAGAGGCAATAGCCTTTATTGTTCAAACTTGGTGGGAAGTAGTAAGAGCCACGAGAGGACGAATCCTATCGATCTTCAGCTTTCAACGAACTTTCTGAGTTATCCCTCCGACACGTTTAGGAAAAACAATTTGTGCTGAAAAACACCCACATTTCACAGACACTAAATTGGAATGGGATTTATTTAGTCGAACTTCTGACATCTTGTGCAGATAAATTCCACACAAAAGTCCCTAAACCTTGCCATAAATGCACATATTTTGTGAGTAAGCCGCTAAAAAATCACCGAAGCCTTGACAAATTTGACCCTTCTATAACTTAATATTTGATTCACTATCCGAATCGCCACATGTAGTCGCCATTTTGTTTACATTGACCTCACGCCTGTGATGTCACAACATATTTCAGGGAATTACCGGAAGTCGACTCGTAAGCTACCGGCATTTTACTAGGCATATCGATAACAGGTTGACCGATTTTGGTCATTTAGGATTTTTAGCATTATTCCTATTCATTTAAAGAAAGAAATGCTAGTCTCAGTTTTATCTTTAATGTCAACTCTGTGTGAACTCAAGTGTCATTGTTTCTTTTAAAATCAACGTTATCACATATATTACATTTATAACAGACCACAATTTTTTGATTATTGCTCTTAACTGGGTGCCGAATGTCTTGATGAAATACTTCTTCCCCGTATCTCAATTTGAAACTAGGAACCGACACAGCAATAAAATGGAATAAAAATAACTTGTAGATATACGGTCTGCGGATAGGATAACGTCATATTGTGTCCCTCGGGGAATGTGTAGATTATCGATAGACATTAAAATGACATTTTTCATTTCAATATAGAATTAAATAAAACCTAATCGGTGAGGAAGTTATATTGGAAATCTTTACGTAAGTGAATAGTATGGTAAAAGCTATCATGTACATCAATGGTATGTCTTCTGTATGAATGTTTATTTAATTGTGTTAGTTTCTGTATCGATTATTCTGGATTGGTATATTTTATCGACACTTTTCGAAGAAAACTATTAAAATGGGTCCGCCCGTCCGCCTGGGACACGAAAACCTCCCTGTCTAAATGAGCCAGAATGTTCAAACTTAGTGTAGTTGTTTATTAGGTGAATGTCTTGATGGAGTGCGAAGATGGGCATTTTCTGCTTAGGCTAAGCAGAGATAAGCAATTTGATGTGTTGATGCTTTGGGACACGTTAACTTTGGTTCTAATTAGGTAAGAGTGGTGAAACCCTGTGCATCGTTTCATTACATCAATACCTTGACCAAGTCCGATAATGAGCATGTTCTGCTCAGGCTAAGTGGAGTGATAGGCAGTTTGATTGATCGAGACTTTGGGGCTTGATAACTTTGATTCTAATTGAGTGTGAGTGGCGAAATTCTATGTATAGTTTAATTACATCAATACCTTGAATACGTTCGATGATAGGCATTTTCTGCTTAGGCTAGGATAATCAGTTGTTCGATACTTTTCAGAAAGATAAATGCAGTTAATTAATATGTGTCATCTATTTGTTTTGGGATTGCTGAGGGGGACATTCACCTCATTTTTTTTGGCTTCTCTGAAAAATTGACTAGCTTGAGTATATTGATAGCTTCTTGCAGTTACGTTATAATGAATTCAGTGGGAAGATGAAAGACGCCCTAAGGCATTTGTTATAATGATTTAAACCATTTGACAGTTATGTGATAGTTTTGTCAGAACGACGAAGGCAACCTTAACACAAAAATATCAAGTTGCAATATAATAGTGTCAAGGTATGAAAAAAAATGGGCCAACCTAAAAAAAAAAAAAAAAAAAAATTGCAAGAAAACGTTTTATGGTTGTTTCCTGTAGTAGGCCTATATAGTCCAGACGACATCAAAAGTTGGCTGAAATTGAGCTACCGCAAAGGGTCTAAATATGACGTCAAAAAGAATGTCCACCATATGACCAAAATCCTTTTTTTCTGCAAATATTCAACCAATGCTGTTGATTTTAAAGGCTTAGGTGTAAAATAATGCTATCATAAAACTAATATCTTATTAATTCATCACTCCTTGAGTGTTGTGCAGTACAAGTGACGAAAAATTGTCCTTTTTGATGATTTGTTAGTCATTTAATTTGAGGCTGTAGATGGGTGGTGGTTGGGCAGTTGCTGCAATAGAAATGCCGACCACGATTTATGGTCGGTCTAGACATATATACTATTCAAAAAAAGTAGGGGATATTTGATTTTGGGGGCATAATACTAAAATATGCAAATGACTACAAAAAAAGTCACTATAGAACCTAACAGAAGAAACATTTCCAGTTACATGTGACGCCCAAACGCACCAATAGCTACCGCATGGAATGCAGGTGATGCTTGGGATCATCATGGGGGTCCAACCCAAGATTTGCACGACTCTGACTTTGAATGTTACAGTCATTGTGGCATTGAATTCCAGGGTGGAAACATCAGTTTAATTGTTTTAGTGACCAGAAAACAAATTTTGATATGCGTCGGCTTACCCAAAATGAAAGGTTACGTGCCCTTGGCATGCTACAGATCGGCACAACACAGGCGGTTGTGGCGCGGACGATGAATGTTTCTCAGTCTGTCATAAGCAGGCTATGGTCCAGATACCGTGATACACAATCTGTACAGGACAGACCACGCTCAGGTCGACCAAGGGCAACAACTCAAGCCAAGGATCGATTTATCCGTACCTTGGCCTTGAGAAATCGTGTCATCACAGCAAATCAGATCAGCGCTCGTCTTCAAACAGACACTGGTGTGAGAGTGAGTGGCCAGACGATTCGGAATCGACTGCATAGGGGTCACCTTCGCGCCCGACGTCCTCGCGTGATCCCTTGTTTGAGAGATCATCACATTCAGGCAAGACGTCGTTGGTGTAGGGATCGTCAACACTGGGATAATCGATGCTGGAGCAATGTGATGTTTTCAGATGAGTCAAGGTTCACTGTTGATTTTTTGGACAGACGTAGGAGGGTGTGGCGTCGTCGAAACGAGCGCTTCTAAGACGTTAACGTCATCAGACATGATCGATTTGGGGGTGGTTCTGTTATGGTGTGGGGAGGCATCACTGTTGCTGGAAGAACGGCTTTACATGTTGTTGCAGGGCGTGTTACAGGCCAGTACTACCGGGACAACATCTTGGCAGTCCATGTTGTGCCGTTCGCACGACGTCATGGCCGCCGTTTCATCTTTCAGGATGACAACGCAAGATGTCACAGGGCCAGGATCGTTACAGGTTACCTCCAACAACAGAACATCACCACATTACCTTGGCCAGCACTGAGTCCCGACCTCTCCCCCATCAAGCATGTCTGGGACATGCTTGGACAGAGGTTACGTCAACGTCAACAACGTCCTGCCAATGTCCAAGAACTTGCTGCTGCGTTGCAACAGGAATGGGACAATCTGGACCAAAATGACCTTAGACGTCTCATTAGGAGTATGCCACGTCGGATCAATGCTTGTTTGGCAAACAGAGGAGGATTTGCCCGTTACTGACTTGGTTGTGATGCTGTGGTAACTTTGCTGTTTGACCCCGGGTATCATTTTACCCTTATAATGGTCAGTCTGTGCCTTACTTAGTCTAACGATCATTTGGAATAAATCGATGAATGTGAACTTCATTTCATTTTGTCATTTGTTTCTTCGTCAGTTTCATTAGGTGACTTTAATAACACTTAAAAATCAAATATCCCCTACTTTTTTTGAATAGTATATTATCACTAAAACAAATAAAGTTCCAGTCCGAAATGGATCAAATTGGCTAAAATCCAAAACGGCCGCCGGATTTGACTAGTAAATTCCTATTTCCACCCAATTATCGTAATATGATCGAGTTTGGTATCAAAATATACGTTTTCGGAGTAACTGAATCCATTTCCATACACACTTTTGTGATAACTTACCGCTGAGTCAATATTGGGGGTTATTCAAGATGGCGGGAATATTCGAATTTTACATAAGGATCAAGTTTGGTGTCAAAATATAGCTGAATCCATATTTGTACATATTTTCGAGTGTCTCCCAGCTCACTTCGGTAGCAGCGTATGGCATGGGTATGTCGACTGGGGCCACTCCCACGTCACAGCGGAAGCTGATCATGCCTATTGAAGCACGTGGCGAATTCAAGTCATAAAATGATTCAAATGTTGAGACACAGATGGATACAGTATCACCTGTTTGTCAGATATGCTGTGAGCCAATTGATAATGATCTGCCCACCACCGTTATTTCGAAAATAACGGGTATTGGTGGCTTTTACAAGGCGACTTAGCTGAGAAATTATGGTCGTGATTTCAAGCTCGGAGAAAAATACCATGTGGAATGTCGCAACTTTCACTATTGCACAATGTTGTAAGGCTATTGAAGTGAGGGAGCCTGTATCAAGGTCTAGACGGTCCGTGATGCCAACATTCATTTTTGTAGACCGTTGTCTTTTACATGGTCTGTAAGAAAGACTAGCAGGCGGCCCAATACAACAGATATAATCGCTGACCGCTGTTTTTGGACATGCCAAGACAGGATAATTGACGACGGGACATTAATCTAGTTGTATTTTACAAATGAAACATTGAGGCTGTTGTCCCTAATTAGACGACACTCATTAAATATTTGCAAATGTAACATATTTATAAAACATCTAGCATTGGAATTGTTCATCACTCCATATAACCTAAGCAAACAATCGTATTGTAGAGGCGTGCTGGACAGGTAGTCAATCGCCTACCCTGCCCTCATAAATGCAAAAACAAAAGAAATGGTTGATGACACTCGAATCCAATGAGATTTCCTTCCAGGATATAGGGAAGAACGCGGGGGTGGCCATGTGCCCTCCCTTCCGAAAATGTGCCCTCGAATTTCGACAGAGTTACCATAAATACTTAAGGGAATGCTCACCCTAAAGAAAACATTGTGGTCCCTTTTTCTGCAGTCATTCCCTTGTTCCAACCACATACAGAGATACTAAAAACCAATCGCACTCAATGTACATACAGAATATGTCCGTTTTTCATACAAGCTCAATCAGAACCTGATATCCACGGATGACTTCCAGAATAGATTTCACAGCCGGATTAATATTTCCATAATATTCAGAATCGGATTTCTGACTGGGACGTCTTTTTCGGTGATAATATAGGTCTATAAGCCGACCATAAACCGTGGTCGGCACTTCTATTGCAGCAAAGGCCCGGACTAGTGCGAAATTGAGTTAAAATGTCTGGACTAATTGGGGATTTTGGTTAAATAGCAGCCATTTTCATGTGGACGTACATTGTCGTCGCCCCTGTCCGCAATTTTTTGTGGACACTCTACAGGTCACAATTTCAACGAAACTTGAAATATAGCTTTATCTCCCTAAGATCTCGGTTCCTTTCGATATTGGCATGTATCGGATCGTAACTTCCTGAATTATGGCCCCTGATTGTACGAAAAGTCGTGTTTTTAGGTTGTGGTCCCTCTAGAGGTCACAATGATTAACCGATTTAAAAAAAAACGTTCGAATATATCAACGTTACACCATTATGATGGCTGAGTTCGAATTTCGTGGAAATCGGACCAAAACTGCCGGACAAAATGGATGCCCCTCGTACGCAAATATTGTAAATATATGGTATATCAAGGTTTTGGACCCTCTAGAGAGAGGACACAATTTTGATCCGATTTTGATGAAACTTGAAATACATGTTTATAACCCAAAGATCTTGGATCCTTTCAATATTCATGCATATCGGATCCTAACTTCCTGAATTATGGCCCTTGATTGTACGAAAAATCACTTCTTTTTTTGAGCTTGTACTCTGTCCAACTCTTGCAAAATGTGGGCGTATCTTGCATGGCAACCGCTTGTTTTTGTTTTGTTTCTTTGGGGGGGGGGGGCTTAATCTGCAATATGACTCTACTAATAGCCGATGTACACAGGAGTATTATCAAATCTTTTAAAAGTACACAGGGGTATTACTAAATCTTTAAAAAGTTTTTCCAGAGCTTTCTTATCTTTGAATGCCACTTTGCTGTCAAAATTCTTTCCCCAGTTACTGTTAATATATAGAGGATATATTTTATTTTATTTCATCGAGAAGCAAGAAAACTTATATAAACGTTTTCTTGCTTAGAGATGAAATAAAATATGTTATTCACGACAAAACGACAAATGTTCTATTTATTTTATGATTTTACAATCATTTTAGGTAAAAACAACAAGCCAGTGGAATAACACTTTTATTTCACTGATAAAACGCGGTATTCCACTACTGATCATAAAATTAGAATCCGTATGACCTACATTCTGTATTTCTTCAATGTAATCTGTCATTAATATTTCTCTTAGCTCTTAGAGTATTTTACAATGTAAGGAAATGAATTTGATTAAAACACAACAGAAAAATAATTGAAGGAGCGGGGCTGTGGTATAAAGGACAATATTTTCCATGTGTATAATAATCGAGATGTATTATTCACTTCCAAATAGACAGACATATTTGATCAGTGAAAAGGCGCCGAAGAAGCTGTTTTAAAGGCTTTTACGCCAATTATTCATGAAAAAGATGTTGAAGAGAACGACAACGTGCCGGACATTTCGTTATACTGTTTGTATAGAATAATTATTAAAGTAAAAGATGTTATTGTTTAAAAAGGGCTTCTTGTGGTTAGTAGTCGTTTCGATGAGTTATCACTATTTATGCTTTTGTCAATGAAGGAGTAGGTACAGAAATGTGGGACATTAAAGGGCGTATGGTTGAATTTTTTGGAACCTTGAAATTGACGAAATGGTTCTAAAAGCACATATTAATGTAATATGGATGTATGTAAAGTGAATTTATATTCAATTTTTAATAAAAAAAAATATTGTAATTTCTAATCAATTATGTTCAATCTACACTGCAGTCGTTTACGCCTGCTTAGTACATTCTACACGTTTTATTTTGTGAATCAGCCATTACTAATTACTTCCACATTCAGTTGTTGGATATGTTTTATTTATTACAAAATTGCACTCGAAACCATCTCGTACACGACTCGTGTACTGGTTATAAAATGCTAATTGTGCCTTAAATATTGGATATAAGGATCCTATAGTTTCACGACAAGATAACAACATCAATATTGAATTCTACTACGTGTTTTTAATTTCGAATATTATTGAAAATATTCAGTAAGAGTGTCACCATTTTATTTCTTAAAAGGAATTTCGAGGTTCCATATCTTCCTCCGCCCTGCACCACTAACTAGGGGACACAACGCTGGAAAATCCCTGGGAACTATCTCATTCAGCCAAGACCGGGATCGAACCCCGGACCTCCGTGTTGGTGGGCGAGCGCCTTATTCGCCGAGCCGTCGTGGCTATAAAGACAATAATCTGTACAACTTATAGAAGCCGGAATAGCACATATATTGCCTCAGCATGGATTATTTTAAATAAAAAAACAGCGGTTGCCTGGCAAGATATCCCCAGATTTTGCAAGAGATGGATAAAGAACAAGCTAAAAACAAAAGTGATTTTTCGTACAATCAGGGGCCATAATCCATTATGTGAATGTCTGAAATGTGCAAATATCAAACAGTGCTGAGATTTATTATGGTGGAATGGTGATATATTTAATCGATTTTTAAAATCGGATAAAAAAAAAATGTGACCTCTAGAGTAACCACAAGCTAAAAATGTGATATTTTGAACAATCAGGGGCAAAAGTCCAGGAAGTTACGTTCGGATATGCGCGATTATCAACAGGAACCGCGATCTTTGTGATATTAACATAAATGTAAAGTTTCATTAGAATCATATCAAGATTGTGACTTCTAGAGGATCCACAACCTAGATCTACCATAATTTTTTTTACACTATTTGCGTGCAAGGGGCTGTCATTTTGTCCGGCAGTTTTGGTCCGATTTTCATTAGGGTGTAACGGTGATATACTGGAACGGTCCTTTAAATCGGATAATGATTGTGACCTCTAGAGGGACCACAAGCTAAAAACGCGATTTTTCGTACAATCAAGGGACATAATTCAGGAATTTACGATCCGATATGCGCGACTGGGTTATAAACATGCATGTTGAGTTTCATCAAAATCGGGTAAATATTGTGACCTTAGGGGCCATAATCCATAAAGTTAAGGTCCGATACATTTCAATATCGAAAGGAGCTGAGGTCTTTGGGAGATAGGCCTATATTTCATTTTTTGTCAAAATTGGATAAAAATTGTGACCTGTAGAGTGTCCACAAACAAATTGTGGACGGACAGGGGCGACGGCATAACACGTCCACATGAAAATCGTGTATGTGTCAGGACGGCATAAAGAACCAAATAAGAATTATTTATGAACTTCACGAACCATGTACGATTTATCTACGAATAAGAAACAGTTTGGATTTGGGACGATTCTTAGCTTATCGATTATTATCGGAATTAACACCTCGTAAACATCGAAATATGTTGTCAATATATGGACATGTATAAATTATATCTCGGAATTCTGTCTCGGTTTTAAGAACTTTCATAGTAAACAACTGGATAGCATAAACCGACACGAAATTTAACAAAATATATTACACAAAGTGGAAGCATGAATACCCCGACAAAACCCTACAAGCACAGTTCTTGTAGTGTTACAATCGTTAAAGTGCACATAAGATGGCCGACATTACTTTAGCTATACGTACCGAAAAGTAATATCGACCATCTTATGTGCACTTTAACAGTTTTCGTCAATGAATTTTTCAGGTGATGACCGTGAACACGTGTAGATTTCTAGCGTTGATTGCCTGTAAAATGGATTTAACTCTTCTGTAAACACTGGTTTTGCAATGAAAATTTAAAGCCCGGGTCACAGCTTCCCTAGATGTGGCGACATCAAGGAGGGAAGTAGCGCTGCCTTTGTGATACAGGAATATATGCGGTAATAACCGAAGTTGGCTACACGGTAGTTTCACCGCAGTCAAACTGTGTACGAGTCGCTCTATTGTCAAAATTGCTCGGGAATAGCAATGGCTGATCACTCTTTTGAGCTGGGGAAGACGTACGACCATGTAGTCCTGGGGCCCATCTAAGGAAGCTGTGACCCTGGTAGCACTACGGCGTGGCGACATCAAGGAGGGAAGTGGCGCTGCCTTTGTGATACAGGAATATATGCGGTAATAACCGAAGTTGCTACACGGTAGTTGCACCGCAGTCAAACTGTGTACGAGTCGCTCTCTCGTCAAAATTGCCCGGGAATAGCAATGGCTGATCACTCTTTTGAGCTGGGGAAGAGGTACGACCATGTAGTCCTGGGGCCCAGTGAGATTTAATCCAAAGGTTTGAGGTCTACAACACATAGTTTACCCCTAGATCATTTTGGAAAGCCAAGTCTCAAGTTTTGTAACCTGTGCATTTACCTGGGAGCGCTCCCGCTAATCCTTCCAAATTTAATGGGAGTTAAAATGTCCATCCACAATTGTCTTGCAAACGTTTCATACTTAACACTAAGGAACAGAATGCATGACTTAAGAGCGTACAATGTTGTGCTAATGCTACGTAAGAGTTTAATTAATTAGCCCTAATTAGTGACTCAAATTAAAATTTAGATCATATTTAAAATTTAGAGTCCTTAGCTGAAACAAAGCCTAAAAGCTAGCTAACCAAGTCAGGAAGCCAAACATTTCACTTAAGAGCAACAAAAGTTGAACAAGACTGGTGACAAAGGTCATATGTTGGGCCTTACTATGACCAATCAACCAATAAAATTGCTTATCTCTGCTGATCCTGAACATAAAATGCTCATTTTAGAACCCTATCAAGCAAAAACATCAAGGAAAAAATTCAAAAGAAATGTCAAATCAGAGACTCAGCCGTTCGGTCACAGAGCAAATGATCTATTAAAAGGCTAAAGATTAGATCACTATCGGATTACTGACAGGGTATTTCGTATCAAGCCCCATTGACTATATTAAATTCAAACTATGACATAAGCCTAGGTAACGTTGCCAAGAAAAAAGAAAATCCACAACATAGCAGCATAAAGTCAATAATACATGACAAAAAAAACACCTAGACCAGAAATTGTTCACAATATTCGAGCAAGTGTTTATTCCCTCCAAAACAAAAATAATACTGTAGAATTTACATGGATACCATCCCAAGTTGACATTGCAGGCAATGAGTCCGCAGACAATCTGGCTCGCAAAGGAATACTTAAAAATATAGCGTTCAGGAATTTAATAGCATCGCCCAAACTAAAATTAAATCAGAATGGAAAATTGAGTTCAATTTAAGCAACGATCTGGTTGCAAAGGAATTTAATAGCATCGCCCAAACTAAAATTAAGTCAGAATGGAAAATTGAGTTCAATTTAAGCAACGATCTGGTGGCAAAGACGGAGATCAATCACCATCGCTCCAAATGTACTCCCCCACCCTCCGAATATCTATATATATATATATTTGTGACTGTCGTTTGTCTGTCTGTCTGTTCGGGGTTGGCGGCTACACTAGGTCTGCCCCGAGTCTGAAATTTGGGATATAGGGGTAACTCGGACCGGGGAGTAACATAGGCCAAATGGTGTTAGTCCACCACTTCCGGTTTCGGAGTTATGACCCCCGAGCGAAGCCGGTCTGCCCTGAGTCTGAAATTTGGGGTATAGGGGTAGCTCGGACCGGGGAGTAACATAGGCCAGGTGGCGTTAGTTTACCACTTCCGGTTTCAGAGTTTATGACCCATGAGCGAAGCCGGGTATCTGTCTGTATGTCTGTTCGGGGTTGGCGGCTACACTAGGTCTGCCCCGAGTCTGAAATTTGGAGTATAGGGGTAGCTCGGATCGGGGAGTAACATAGGGTAGGTGGCGTTAGTCTACCACTTCCGGTTTTGGAGTTATGACCCCGAGCGAAGCCGGTCTGTTCGGGGTTGGCGGCTACACTAGGTCTGCCCCGAGTCTGAAATTTTTGGTAAAGGGGTAGCTCGGACCGGGGAGTAACATAGGCCAGGTGGCGTTAGTCTACCACTTCCGGTTTCGGAGTTATGACCCCCGAGCGAAGCCGGTCTGTTCGGGGTTGGCGGCTACACTAGGTCTACCCCGAGTCTGAAATTTGGGATATAGGGGAACTCGGACCGGGGAGTAACATAGGCCAAGTGGCGTTAGTCTACCACTTCCGGTTTCGGAGTTATGACCCCCGAGCGAAGCCGGGTATCCTGCTAGTTACATATACAATTTATGAAGCTATCTCAAAATTCATAGCAGAATCGGGAATTAACTGTTAAGTTAGTTGCGTTAAAAAGAGCACTAGTCAAGGAAAGATGACTGGTTGTGTAGACCATGGCCCGATTCCTAGAAAATTCTTAAGCACGTTCTTGTGCTTAGATTTTAAGTAGACTTTGCATTTAAGTAAACATACCTTATTTTGTGTTCCCAGAAAATTCTTAAACATTGTCAATCTAAGCACAAGTCCCAAGGGCTTGCTTACCAACCTTAAGCCTGTTTCTGCTTCAAACAAGATGGCTTACCGTAGAGTTATTCGACGGCATTTCCTACATCTTTTGATACCAAAGAGACAATTGAAAGACGGAGAAAATCCTTTAGAAACATATTCTCGGGAAGAATGCTATAGAAAATTTCGCTTCTACCCTAAAACCATTTTATTTATTTACAAATTAGTAAACAACACAAACACGGGCTACTTTAAGATCAGGAGCTCTCACAATTATTCCGTCTGTTTGCATGTGCTTGCGGTTTTTTTTTTTAGCTTGTGGCACATTTTATATGTGTATGGGGGACATGTCAAATGCATCTAAATCGATTATTTGCCGGGAAGTTAATGTCATTGATCTATTTATAACTCTAGGCAGCCGACCAATTTCTATCTTCTATGATGACGCCAAACATCAGTTAGCTGGACCTCCTGTTTTAACAAAGGGAGAAGATAACCCGCCCTCTCTTCTCACGACAGCGATTTTATAAGTGTGTTTTAGAGAACTTTTGATATCCAAGGAATTTTTCTATTTTACGTTTTTAACAATTTTCAAGTATAAATAATTTAATTAAATCAACCTGTCCATAATATCATATTTATTGTATTGGACGTTAAATCTGTAATAAGCAACAACTCCATCAAGTTATTCACCTAATCAACCCCTACACCACGTTTAAACATTCTACCTCAATTAGAAGAGTTATTATGTCCCAAAAGGCTTGATGAACAGACAGTCTCTGCTTTCTTCGAAAGGCGGGTGATAATACTGTAGAAGTCAGCAGTAATGATGCACTTGAAAAGATGGCAAAGTTATCAGAACAACAAGGAATTTTAAAATTTTAGGAGACTATACTTCCTTTTAGGCATTATTCCACATATAGTTCAATGAGTGAACTGTTTAAAGGGTGATTTATTGTATTCTTTTGAATAGACGAAAACGGGTCGAAAAGCACATATTATTAATGTAATTTGAGTATAAAATAATATGCCCAATTTTGAATTTGTTTTATTGTATATTCCAATCAATTATTAAGCGTCATTGTGAAAAATTACATAAAAAGCGGACACTTCTCGCTATAATAGTTAAAAATAGATAATGTAAAGAGAATATAAAGTTGCTGAACTGAGTCAAGAAAAAACTTTTTTCTATAACACTGTAGCCTCAGTTGTCATTGTTAATGTTGTAATGATAATAGACGAGTCTCGCTTATCCATTTTTACGGTTAATCACCAAGCATTGTTAAACAGCAGATCAGATTTAAATTTGTATAAAATCGGACCCATCAGGTGTGATTATAGTCAGATGTCATGTTAATAAATGTCTCATTCAATTAATTAATAGAATATATAACATATAACTAATAAAATACCTGCAACTGACAGATTTAGCGCCTGCATGAAGGGAGCTGTGAATTTATGAGTCCAAATTTTTCTAGATCAGTAGTTTGTGTAAATTCTGAATATGTGTTGTGATCAGGCGTTTGCAGGGGCGTTTTCGAGATGGGGGTCCAATGTCTACAATTGGGGGGAGATTTCATTATGTACACATACCGGTAAATGAAATAAATGATGATCATGTTATATATTAATATATAAAATATAAATTTCTAGGACTGCCCATCTCTAAGTGTTTATGATGCCCCTGAACAGCTGTTTTGATTTGTGGCGAGTTGGGGTGGGTGCATGGTTGCAAGTGTGCGTGTGTTGAAGGGGTGGGCGTAAATTTGGCGGGGAAATGAGTTCACGTTGATTTAAATGATGATTGTATTAGAGCTTGATGTTTGTTTACGAAATCATCCATGGTGGAAGTGGCGTAAAACTCTAGGAAAGATAGAAATCATTTGGTTCATAATTAAGCTTAAAGGTGGTTTCTCGATAGCTTTTTCGTTCAGCAACCATTTTCTCATTCAAACTATTAAATTTTCAAAAGATCTGGAAATGTAAATACCCCCCCCCCCAGTAAATCAGAGATATGTTTAGATCTTAGTTTATTCTTAGTCTTCATCAGAAGATTCAAAATCAAAAGTTCATAATATGAGCGAGATAAATATGTTCTTAGTTGCTGAGCAACAGCTCGCATATCTTTTGGATATGCTTCAGATACCGATTCACATTGTAAATCTTCATTCCAGCCATGCAGCAAAAGACCACTACGGCAAGGTGGTAATAAAGAAAGGTCTGTTATTTTTTTCACTCAGAAAAATCTTTCTTCTGGCGTCATCTACTGATGTGGTGGGGTGTATGAAACATTCATTACTTCCGCATTGTCGATAATGTGTCAGGTGTGTGCTTGTTAAAATTAAATTACGTTTTCATTGTGGACTTACCAATTAGTTTACGAACAAGTGTTCTTATCAACACCCTTTTAAGTAACAGAACGCGGCTTTTATGAGAAATAATCACAAGTTACTATAGCCTGCATCAAGCTTGACAGTACCAGATCAATATCCACAGTAAATCTAATTTACAATTAGAAATAATCCATAATAGAATAAAAATTGATGAAACAAGACTATTAGACAACAAGAGTATCGCATGTCTGTGCGAATATATTACTTGTGTGTACATACATATGTTTTCTATGTTGTATGCATTATTAAATGTATACGACTATGTCTAAATATAGACGTTTTGATGTAATTAAATCTTATCTTATCCAGAACAAACATCTTTTAAGCAAAAAGTTATAGCATTATACCAAAAAATAACCTTTCGATTTCAACCCTTTTTTCACCAAGTTGGTATTTGTCTTTTTGAAGACATTCCTGTAAATATCAATGTAAAGGAGAACACATAAAAGTTTCGAATTATATATATGGACTAAATTATTATTTAATTGTCTGCGTGTTTTAAAACAAGAGTTATCCAGTTCTATATTTCCATTCTTGACATTTAGAATAATTCGAAAAACATAACAGTTTTTGCTTTTCAAATCCTATAAGGAATGCGTGATTCGTCGCATTAGGGCAAGCAGAGATAAGCAATTTGATTGGCTGATTGGTTATAATGTGGTCAAGTTTGTTCAACTTTGTCGCTCATTTGGCTTCGTGATTTGGTTAGCTAGCTTTTAGGCTTTGTTTCAGCTATGGATTCTAAATTATGGTTATTAATTAGTGACCTTTGAACGAGTCTTAAGCAAGGTTTGTTCAACTTTTGTCGCTCTTAAGTGGTATTGTTGGTTTCATGACTTGGTCGCTAATTAATTAGCCCTTAAGTAGCATTAGTACAGCATTTCATGCTCTTAAGTAGTCATTTTGTGCAGTGTAACTCATAGAAATGGTGTTAGAAAGAAAAATAATCCCGTATAAGACAATTTAATCAAATCCACTCAAACGGCATTATGTGACCCTAAATTTGACCGTTGACACATTTGAACCACTCTTAAGCAAGATTTGTTTAACTTTTGTCACCCTTAAGTGATATTTTCGGTTCCCTGACTTCATTAACTAGCTTTTAGGCTTTGTTTCAGTTATGGACTCTAAATTTAATTAGGGTCACTAATTATTGCTAATTAATTACGCTCTTAAGTAGCATTAGCACAACATTGTATTCTCTGAAGTCATGCATTCTGTTTCGTAGTGCGAACTATGAAACGTTTGCAAGAAAATTGTGGATGGACATTGAATTTTAACTGCCATTAAATTTGAGTAGGTTGGGGGGAGTGCTCACAGGTATATGCACAGGTTACAAAACTTACCCACTTTCTACGTAATGCGGGGCCAAAATCGGCTGCATTGAGACGCAATGGTACTACTTGTTTACGCATAGGTTAAGTATTGCCGCTTGTAGTGGATTCCTATGACATGCACTGACACACATTGATGTGTTCGTGTCGACCACGCACAGTGCTTAAGCGTAGTTCACGCAAGTGGCACGCACATGGCATGGGCATTGATACGTGCCGAATTTTTGAAAATTGCAAAATTCTCTCTACGACATCGTACGCACGTTACCACAATTCATACACAGATTACGCTCGTTTCCGTAGAGTTTAACCATTGACACGCCGAAGTGCGCGCCAAATCGGGAACGAAAATCGTGCGCAAGTGTCAGGATAGCTTTACACATTCGTATTGTTCGTAGCTCCATTACGAAAGCTTTTGTTTGCCAAAACCATTTATGGCCAGTCTTTTTAAATTCGAATTTCAGAATCAGTAGATGTATCATAAACCCGTCAAAACCCTTTCTTTTCGTCCTTAATAGCTTCCTATTCGATTCTTTGAAATTCGTGGAACGACGCCAAAATCGTCCCGAACAGGAATGAATGTCCCGAATCCGTCAGGAATCAACTACGAACACACCGTACTTCCACGAATTGGGACCGAATGTGACGAACCAATCACGTTCCCGAATCGGCCGAAATAGTCACCAACCGTTTATGAATAGTTACGATTGGCCGAATTTTTTATGAACTATCTCAAGTAACAGTATTTTAGTGATAACAGAGACCAGTTTCGTAAATATATGGTTTATTTACATCGAAACGGAATATAACACATCTACATACAAAACAATACAGGAACTTAAACCAATATTCAGGACCTAGACTACATCGGGAACTAGACTGCGACAGGAACACATATAACAATATTAAATCCACTATTCCGCAGTGGCTGAACTCGGATGAGCCCATCCACTCGATCAAGCCTCTCTTCTCCCCGCTCTGTCTAACTGTCAGTAAACTCCTGATTATATAGCGCCGGAGAATAAATAAAACTCATGATCATACATGCAATTGTTTCGTCATGGTATGCTTACTGACCAGTGCATATTCCTTGAAGTCGTGTGGAGCTTGTACACAGATCATATGTAGTTTGTAAATGACATATGGGATTAATTACATGTTTAATTAGATCATAGCCATTTCCTACCTTAACAGAAGTTTATACAGAATTGAAAAGTCAATATCATATATTATCAAAAACCAGCAGAGGTCATAAAGTTCTAAGCACCTAAATGGTCGTTTAATTTGAGTCGAGTATTTTGTTACAATCCATCTACGAATCGGCCACGATTTTCTCAGGTGGAGCCGATCCGTTCTCGAAATAATAGTTTCAGGAACCCACGTGTAATCTACCGCGATTACAAGTTACCAATATCTCCACGATCTCACACAACCCCCGGGGTCCACCAAGAGCCAGGGATACAGCAAAGGCGGGCGGCCATTGGAGCATGAAGACCAGGACACTCACAGGAGACCTCCACCTCCATGGGATAATATCCCTGCAGCAGGTGAGAACTCCCACCAGGAGGAACACCCGCAGGAGGATGACGACGAGGCTGCCGTCGGTCTCGTGGGGGTATGCCTTCTCTGAATTCCATGGTCAATTCTCTGGAGGAGCTCATCAAACATCTGGGGTGACATTCTGACTTAGTTGTTTAAAGACATTACCAGTTCTTTCACCAATATGTTGTACTGACCAAATTCTAACCGTCTCTGGGGTGTCATCCATGGTTAAACCCACCAGCGATGGAATCTTCTCTGTCTTCTTGGAGGTTCCCTTCTCCTTGGGATCTCTGTTGTAATGTTCAATTATAATATTAGTAACAGAATTATGTAGTCTGATTCCTAATATAAATGTTTACTAGCGTGGTTCCCCTTGTATGAATCTCAGGCAGAATGTACACTCGGCAAACCTCGACAGATTCCGTTACTCTACATCTAGCCTCGGCTGTATGACGGTAAGTGATATTTACCTACGCCTATACAATTGCGATGCGGCACTAATTCACTTATTATGAAAACTTGCCGCTTTTAAAAAGAATATATCAGAATTGCGTCGTTCGAAGCGTGTTTAGAATTTTCAGCGCAAAGTTGTCCTTGTTTGAAGAAAATCGGATAAACTTGAAAGAAAAACAGCTTCAGACTTTGAAATATTTGTATGATATATAACGTTCTTCAAAGGCGTCGTCATGGGCAACGCCGTTGGTAATCTGGGAACTTGAAAGTAGTTCCAATGACGGACTTCGTCATACAGCCCAGGCTAGATGTAGGGTACTGGAATCTGCTGAGGTTTGCCGAGTGGCAGAATGTACACATGCGAAAATGTCAGACCAGCTGAAATAAAATGCTACAGTATTATCAATCCAGTGTGTTCCTGATTAGTAATTATCCATCAGGGAAAGTACAAAACTTCTGTTACCAGCAGTTGGTGTTGTTGCCCCAGTTCTATGGCCAGAGCCACACCCACTTTCCGCTGAACATTCGTTGTGCAGATTATGGATTCGAAAACGATCGACGGCTTCTTATAATGTGTAGGGACCATAGAAAAATTGACCACAAATAGTGCCGAATATGTAGTCTTATCGGCATCATTCGCGGAGATCGTTTTGTATTTGTGATGCCACCCTGACACTTGCAAGGTTTTTGTCACCGCAATGCCGCTCAAGGGTGGGACGATTTACCCAATACCAGCACATACCCATTACAGCATAATGATGCAAAATGTGTGACTAAGCTAGTTTCATTTTGTTAGTATTGTTTTATTTACAGTCTGTAGACGCCTAAATAGTCGAGACTAATATAGGTCACTGTAGTTATATATAGTGAGGGACTGGATATTTGATAAGTTTTATAATAAAATTACTATATGCCATATATTATGTATAATTTTATAATTTAAAAGAAACCCTTGTCTTATTATTAAGCATACTATTAGTGAGTTTGTAACCCCATTATATAATCTATTTTGTTGGAAATGTACCATAGAATTGTCTAATATTATTGAGTATTAGTATCTCCCTTTACTTAAATAGCTGAATTTGAATATATAGCATTCAATTATAATTTATATGCATATCCTATAACTTATTAAACGTAACTAAATGATACTTTTGTATATCAACTTAATCATAAATCACATTATGCCCATCTGTTAAATAATGTTGCATTTATATTGTTGACAATGTATACTTTGTTTACATAAGGAGTGTATAGTTTATAATTTTGCATGAGCTGGGAATGAATTCTCAGATTCGAGGCCATCCTGTCGAGATGGCCAGCCGAACGCGTTACCCAGCACTAGTACCCTGGGTCAGTTGTTCCCACTGGGATATCCGTCTCAATGGTCGAAGCGAAGCTCTAGTTATTACACCTATAGTTCTCGAGGAATGCTCTTAGAGCTCACAGCCTTTAGATGCTTGCATCTAATGAACAGACTTTAAACGCTTGCGTTTAATGAAAAGATACAGCCTTTAACTGCTTGCAGTTAAATACACAGTATATAGCTTCAAGCAATTACACAGAAACAGAACAGATCACAGAACGGCTTGAACTTGGACAGTTTGCCTCTCTATAAATAGTATAAAAGAGTTTTCCCAGTCCATTAAAACTTACCTGTATATATGTTATAATACATAATAAAACTTTATAGTTTTATACAGTTTTGTTCCGTTTGTTCGAAGAGAGAGAGAGCCGAACTATAGCACAACTACGTTTTAGCTAGTCCGCCCTCTCCTCTGAAGAGGCTCTACAAAAAGCCTGTGATCGGCCAATAGATCACTGGTGGCAGAGAAATTACCGGGGTGTGGGTCCTCGGCAACAATTGCAGCAGAATTCCCCACACTACCAAACCGCTACACAATAAACTGGCCAAAGACAGAAGAAAGAAGCGCCACAAATGTGCATATGACCTGAACTGTTTAGTATTAATAGTGAGTTATATCGCGGGGAATGTACATCAAATGCGATTACCGATGCCTAGCTGTTCCATTTGTACCCCTATATCACACAAAACAAGCAAATAAACCAACATTATCAAATAACCCAATATCGTCAAATAGCAGCACATAACTGCAACGAGTATTCGATAATTTGCAGAAAATTGAAATATTTACTCCATATCGCTACTCAGATTTAGACGATTCTTTCATTTGGTACCTTTATCGTTATCCTTTCTTGACAGTTGTGGCCAGAAGTGCCGTTTCGCATGAAGCCGTGTTTACACCCTGTTTGCGCCATTGCGGAAACGAAAATCGTTCGAATATCAGGGTGGCTTAACTGAATTCGGCATTAACTAAATTCGGCTTATTCTTAACTGAATCGCAACAATTCGTAGATGTTTCGTCCATTTCGTACCTTTATCGTAACCCTAACTGCTTCGTAGATACTCACTATTATCCACGTTTTTTTTGAAAATTATTTTACCGAATCGCCACTAATTTCGATTCGGCACTATCCGTAGAACAAGTGAAAGGGAGACATAAGTGTTTTCGTCTGAAATCGTCGATGTAAAACTTTAAAAGTCGGTCAAGTATCTTCGTATCTGTTAATTGTCGACAGACATTTAAGTTTCGAATGGAGGTATTGTCCTGAATATAGATACCCAATGACCTGACCACAGTTCTCAGTGCTCAAGCACGCAAATACTATAGTAGTCTTATTATACCCACCACTGGTCTTTATGAAATACAATGATTTAGATTACTCGATTTTATTTAAATACAAGATGTGAGAGAGTTACATGACGTACGATACTCGACGTGAGATAATAACCATTTATTCTATTAGTGGAATTGCTTCCGCTTCTGTCAGTACATGGAAACTGTATAGTCTCAACCCAACTGCAGGAACACAGACACGCTTTCCAAGAATTTCTCTCTTAAACACAGTCCCCCCTGAACAGCGATTTCCATAGTCTCTTCAAAGTCAAAGCAACTACAGCAGTATCAAAAAATTATGATATTTCAAAGATTTTAATTGGCAATACTACGCCGAATGTTCACCTAAATGCTCAACGTGTAGCCATAGCAAGTTACTTGATGGATTTAGAATCAAATTGTGATATCTCTGTAAAAAGGAAATGAAATGAAATGGAGTTTAACGTCCTACTGTTCTGCTCCTAACCTGGGCTAATGAAGACGGCTGTAAAAAGGAATATCAGTCTAAGATTTAATTAATTTCAAATCTGTCAACAGCTGCAGACGATATATACTATTCAAAAAAAGTAGAGGATATTTGATTTTTAAGTGTTATTAAAGTCACCTAATGAAACTGACGAAGAAACAAATGACAAAATGAAATGAAGTTCACATTCATCGATTTATTCCAAATGATCGTTAGACTAAGTAAGGCACAGACTGACCATTATAAGGGTAAAATGATACCCGGGGTCAAACAGCAAAGTTACCACAGCATCACAACCAAGTCAGTAACGGGTAAATCCTCCTCTGTTTGCCAAACAAGCATTGATCCGACGTGGCATACTCCTAATGAGACGTCTAAGGTCAATTTGGTCCAGATTGTCCCATTCCTGTTGCAACGCAGCAGCAAGTTCTTGGACATTGGCAGGACGTTGTTGACGTTGACGTAACCTCTGTCCAAGCATGTCCCAGACATGCTCGATGGGGGAGAGGTCGGGACTCAGTGCTGGCCAAGGTAATGTGGTGATTTTCTGTGGTTGGAGGTAACCTGTAACGATCCTGGCCCTGTGACATCTTGTGTTGTCATCCTGGAAGATGAAACGGCGGCCATGATGTCGTGCGAACGGCACAACATGGACTGCCAAGATGTTGTCCCGGTAGTACTGGCCTGTAACACGCCCTGCAACAACATGTAAAGCCGCTCTTCCAGCAACAGTGATGCCTCCCCACACCATAACAGAACCACCCCCAAATCGATCATGTCTGATGACGTTAACGTCTTGGAAGCGCTCGTTTCGACGACGCCACACCCTCCTACGTCTGTCCAAAAAATCAACAGTGAACCTTGACTCATCTGAAAACATCACATTGCTCCAGCGTCGATTATCCCAGTGTTGACGATCCCTACACCAACGACGTCTTGCCTGAATGTGATGATCTCTCAAACAAGGGATCACGCGAGGATGTCGGGCGCGAAGGTGACCCCTATGCAGTCGATTCCGAATCGTCTGGCCACTCACTCTCACACCAGTGTCTGTTTGAAGACGAGCGCTGATCTGATTTGCTGTGATGACACGATTTCTCAAGGCCAAGGTACGGATAAATCGATCCTGGGCTTGAGTTGTCGACCTGAGCGTGGTCTGTCCTGTACAGATTGTGTATCACGGTATCTGGACCATAGCCTGCTTATGACAGACTGAGAAACATTCATCGTCCGCGCCTGTGTTGTGCCGATCTGTAGCATGCCAAGGGCACGTAACCTTTCATTTGAGGTAAGCCGACGCATATCAAAATTTGTTTTCTGGTCACTAAAACAATTAAACTGATGTTTCCACCCTGGAATTCAATGCCACAATGACTGTAACATTCAAAGTCAGAGTCGTGCAAATCTTGGGTTGGACCCCCATGATGATCCCAAGCATCACCTGCATTCCATGCGGTAGCTATTGGTGCGTTTGGGCGTCACATGTAACTGGAAATGTTTCTTCTGTTAGGTTCTATAGTGACTTTTTTCGTAGTCATTTGCATATTTTAGTATTATGCCCCCAAAATCAAATATCCCCTACTTTTTTTGAATAGTATAATATAGTAAAGCATGTCAGCGCCGCCTATGGGTTTTGCTAAATCTTTTCGTAGACATCATTTAATCCGATTGAATGCAAGCCGGGATATTGCATACCGCTAATATTTTTATTGCCTAATTAACTGTTAAATAATCAATTTGAATACATTAAAGCGTGTAATGAAAATGACGCCCTGGGACTTTAAACATACCGTTATCCTGTTCCGCACCTCCACCATATATACAACAGGCGTTAAATGATCAATAGAATTAGGAAGGTTACGATTTGATCACAGTCGACATTTTATGATTTTGTTATCTTTTGTGGATTCATATCCCTGTTATTTACGTTCAGTGTAAACATTTAGTGATGCGTTTGATGGTTTCTACAGACATAACCCATGCTTATATTACGCAAAGAACTCGATATTTATGATTTAGTTAGAAACATAAAATAAAACCTTGAGAGCAGACAAACACCATAGTGCTTCAGCAAGAAATCTAATCTATTTAAAGAGATATTCCCATGTGCATTCCCAAACCTGATTAAAGTAACGATGTGTTGCATTTTGCGCTAAAATTCAAATTTTTTTAGGCGTAATCGACGTTAATATGTACTCAGATGCTAGATAACCTCTCGGCTTGGACTCAATAGGATTTAAAATAGTTCTATTAATTCAGTTTGCCCACAACAAAATGGCGGTGGGCTTATTGCATACAAGCGGCACCGATCGATGAAATTTCAAATTTACAGATATTTGGAAATATTGAATTGAATTAAACCATTCTTGTACCCATATTTGTATTAGAGATTCATGTTTTACAAAACCGTAGGGATTCCTATTGAGCTAAAATGGCACTAGAAATTGACTGGGTAATTGACTGGCTTGAGTTGACATAAGCTGACTTGATGAATAATTGTCTTCAAAACAAAATATTGGTTTCTGGCTTGATGAATAATTGTCTTCAAAATAAAATATTGGTTTTTAAAGAACGTGAACGTCATAGTTTTTTGGCCATCTTTAACGCGAATACTGTAATTGCCATTATGAGAACATTGTTTAAGTCTTGTGATTGGCGTATGTATTCACGATGTTCTCTGTTGTTCACATTATTACTAAACCCATACATTATGAATGCCGGTTGTCTTCCACTGAAATGTTGATTTAAACATTCATGCTTCTCTTTGTTATATTGTTAATCTGTCATGCTGAAATTTATATTGTTAATTTGTAATTTCTGTTAAATGGATGTCACTACCTATAGAGGCTCCTTTGACCTGGCAAAAAAAATCGAAACGCTCAACCTACCCTCCAATATTTTTTATCAAATGGTTGTACCGTGTTGGTATAATTGTGGTTATAAAGATTAACATCATCGTAATGTTCCATTTTCTGTTAAAGACCAAGAAATGTCAAGGATTTAGCTTTGAATTCAATGGGAGTGAGAACTAGTAGTCTGAATCCTTGTTGACTGTCTATCCTATTGAACGGAAAAACGACACTGAGATATCTTGTGGACAGCGTTATTCTCCTTGGTTATTGTTAGCACAACAGAGGCTTCAATTATGTGATCCAATCTTTCTGAAATGTGTGAGAGATGTTTAAATAATTGCATATAATTTGTCAAAGTCTTTTATTATTATTAGTATTATTAATTACTGCTAGGGTCGTGTCCCTTTGTTTCCAAATCTGGCAGAATTTTATAGGCTGCATTTGTTAACCCATCGTTATATTGAACGGCTATTCTATTATAATACTGATTTTCAATAATCTATTCCGGGGATATTCCCCTTTGATACAAACTCCAATTATCTTTCCGTCTTTTAAAATATTTACGACCTGCCCAACAACTCATGTTGGGTTATAAATTGAGTGCGTGGGATTAAGCAGGCCTATAGCGTACGGATTATACCACCCGAGAAGCAATTTCCCGTAAAATTTTAGAAAAAAACAGCAGCAAAATACTGATATCACTACTGAAGGGGCCGACGTTAAGCACCAACTTTGAGCCAGATAAACACTGCAATCAAGTACGTTAACTAAAGTCCCCTGTGGTAAATAACTATATACATCACACAATTGTTCACTCAAACATCCGTAGCAATCGGGTCTATTAAGAAAAACCAATAATTACGACAAACAAAACAAATCGACTAATTCTGACCCAATCCTATTACTAATTGCCAGACAGGTTCTGATCGATCCCTGTTGGAGTAAAATAAATAACCGACGATCTGTATTTAGTTCTGATTCTGTCGAGATCTAGTTCAATTAACAGACATGTTCATTATTAACTTGATAAATCTGGAATTATAACAGGATTAGTAAGGGATTGGTGATGGCATTATGTCTTTGAAGTTATAAAGCTGCATAATATTTAATTCGGCATGATTATGGATTAGTTAATCTATTAGGATAATATCAGCTATCCTATCGAGGAGTTCTGTATGATTAACAGTAATGTTGATGATTGACATACCAGCGGATAGGCCGAACTTTACAATCAATATTGAGATGCTCCAAACATAGATACTAGTTGTGACTTCATCAGTTGAAGTATATTGTTCTATAAGCAGGTGCGTGGAATAAAACAGCAATAGACTGTCTGGCTACAGGTATGGCACATGTTTTATTATCTTATTAGTTTATTTACTATTGAAATAGCAAAGCGTAAAGGAATGGAATCTTGATTTAGTCGGGAATTTGTGCCATATATAGCACGTGCGAGTAGGAATAAAAACTTTTTGCTAACAGGTTCAACTGATAGAAATGGTATCGCATAGCAGTTGACAAAAACAAAACATTTCAGTGTCTTTTACGAAGTAATTAATTAATGTACATTAGTCAATTGTTATGTTGTGGGTGTTACTTTTCCTAACATGCACGAAAGAGGTGACAATGTTGTATTTGATATCGAATTACAACTGACATAAGATCTGTTGCCTGCAGTGGATGATTTCTTTCCATACGTTGTCTAGAATATAACTAGGCTAACCCTCTAATTTCTAGTCGCACACGCACTTTTCATTTTAAAGATGTTGATTGGCATTTATATGCTTAGACGTTGACTTTTTGGCCGGGTAGTGATAAATAGTACATTTCTTACCCTCGGCAAGATGATACGCGTGCTTAGACAGGGTGAGAGAAAAAATGTCACTTTAGGTAGATGCTCAAGGTAAAGGTTTCTATTGAGAGAGAAGAGAGAGAGAGAGATGGTGTTTAACATCCACTCAACACAAGTTTCTATTTAGACTTGGGACAGAAATAAAATGGGGTTTAACGTCCTATTTTTCTGCTCCAACTGGGCCAATGAATACGGAAAACCTGAACAGGACGGACAATAAATTGTGGAGAGGCAATTCTGTAAAAGATATCACCAAATTGGATATAAAATCACGGGATTTGATCACAATTGTTTAAACTACATTGACCACTTGGATTGTTTGCAATATTACGAAAGATTAAAAAAAAACCTGCAAATCTGGATAGGCAAGTCATAGTCTTAAATTAAATTTTGATATTTGCGGTTTCCAGAAAAAATAATAGCTAGGGATTATGAAGTTTGGTGTGGGTGGGGATGGTTGAGTGAACTACAACCGACAATACTGGTGTCCACAAATTTTATAGGCTGTGGTATTTGAAGAATATTAAGTAATCCGGATGTATATATACACAACATTACAATGACGATAAAAAACGACCTATTAGATATTAATATTTTTTATCATGAATCCAATTATATATATATATTTACATAAATTCTAAAAAAATGTTGGCCGATTTGATTATATTCCGCCTCTGTCGTCTACAGCAGTGCGGCTTGTAAAATTGAAAATCTCTTCAAAAATAGCATTAATCTGATGTTAAGGATTAATCCTAGTCTTTTATGTTCATATTCATATATAAATACTAACTTCCTCTAGCAAAGTTCTTCTGAATTGTTCTAGTATACAAGCCCATTCCACCACAAAAAATGATGAAATAATTCCATAGTTTCAGCCGAAAAGGTATATTTTTATAATTTTAAAACTTTCCGTGGAAAAAGAATTACCACCCTCATATAAATATGGACGTAAAAGACCCGGCATAATACATATATTTTATTTTTGGAAAATAATCCAATTTACAAACCTCTGATCTTTGTAAATACCGAACGGGATTGAACCACTTTTGAACTGTTATTCCTTTTAAAGTTTCAAACACTCTCAATTATTACCATCCGCGGAAGCTCCCGTGTGATTTACAACATTGAAATTTATTTGGCCTTTGGGTTTCTGGTGGGTAAGGTCTAGAAGTTAAGGACCACTGCAGATTTCGTCATTGGTCACAAGATGTAAATAGGGTTAAGGCACGTGATTGTTGAAGAGGTTGTGGGTAAGTTTTAGGGTTGTGTCTAGGGTTATCGCTAGCCCTGTTTATATCTGGTGACCTATGACCAAATCTGCAGTTGGTCTTAACTTTTAGACCTTACTGGTTTGTGGTGGTTCCGAAATGACCTACATGTATATGGTTTGAATGGATGTGAAACCCTATTTCCTTCCTCAATAAATCAAAGCTCATTTCACGAGACAGTTAATATTCATTGATACTGTGTAATAAGAAAGAATACAAGTGTCCCGTGGGAAGAAAATATAAGGTTCCACGGTCGACAATCGACTGTCAGTCAAAAGATGTTTATGTGAAAGTTTTATAGGATTCAATGGCAATAAATTGGAAGAAAACTGAAAAGTGGCCTCCTAAAAATAAAACAATATAGTTGTGCGGAAATGAAAATTGTTTAGGCTTCAATAACTGTATACCACGGTGTTTCAGTCTCTTTTGAGAGTGAAGGGGTAAATATGGTGATTATGCTCCACTACTGATGGTTCGAAAGATGGTGATCGGGCATCATCGGCTACCGTGAAGCCATCTGAGATCATACCTGGCTGTCTTCCACCCACCTGTAGCTTCCATATTTACAGTTGAAATACTTTGGAGTTTATTCAATCATCATCAAAATTATAACATTTCATTTATTCATTCCATATATATCTGTATAATGAAAGATCGTTCACACTACTTACTCATAAATTATATATATGACAACTGTCAAGGGTTCTTTTACATACAGGCCAGTGTGTACATGGGACCGAACGATGAGTATACGTTGTCCCTTGCCAGACCCCCCATCCTACACAACTGTCAAGGGGGGGGGGGGGCACACCGGAAATCTTTTCGGTCAGGTCGTACGTTATCAAGCAATCAACGAATATTATCAGATATCACAAGGAAAATATGCTTGACATTGATATTAAAGATACATTATGGGAGATTCGATAACGAGTTGGCAGTTCTCACTATAATAGTTAAAAACTAGATAATGTAAAGACAATTTGCTGAACATTTCAAATTGATCCACTATGATCCGATAACAAAGCGATTGAATTTCCGCCTGGCCTTGATCATCATTACTAAAGTCAGTACGATAAACAGCATAGTATCGATTATCCATTTAATCGTTAAATCGCGAAGGAAAGTTATGCAGTAAATCGGCTCAAAATCCACTAAAGATCGCAGGCTAGCGATACCATCTAGAGTTGATTATGGTCTGGATAGGTTAATTAATGTCTAATTAATAATTTAGATAAAATTTCAAGCCTAAAGACAGACCTGCAATAGACAGATTTAGATCTTGCATAATGTATGTTTAAGGACAATTCCTTGACCCCTACAGCATTGACCAAATAATCCTTGCTTCATCCTACGTTTTATTATTGATTGTTGGCCAACATTAGAAGATTGGAGAATGGAAAATGCCACTAAACTGCTTCACCAACTTTTCCTTAAAGCTATATCCATCCGTTCTGGTGAATATATGTAGACGCAACGGATGCACAGCAAGTAATTATCGTTTCTTTGCGTTGTTAAGATCTCAACGCAAGACTTTTTGTAGACACAACGGATCCGCAAGTAATTATTGTTTTTTTGCGTTGTTAAGATGTCGACGCAAAACTTTCTGTGGTGTGTATTTTTTGCTGTTATTTTCCGGACAGCTATGATGGAGGCAGCACAGTGCATTTGAATGTTGCGTAGATTTTTACCAGTTATATGAAAAAAATCAGCCAGAAGTACGGAATGTCCATCAGATGGCTCTGACACATGTATGCGTTCTTACGAGTTTATTTGGTGATCATTTCGTCAAACTTGTTGAGATTCTTGGTCAAGTTATAGGTAATAAATAAACAAATTGTATGTGTACGTGATTTTTAAAGTACAAATGAAATGGGGTTTAGCCTCATACTTTTCTGCACGGAATGGGTTAATGAAGACGGGCTTACATCATGCAGTTTGCTATAAAGGAAATCTATCCCGGACAGTGGCGCTAATCTTATTTCAAATTCCAATTGTCAAGTGATCTTTTCCGTGCACGCCAATGTGGTCACGCCGCCTGGGTCATTTACATGATCTTTGTATTGAGATTATCACTCTAGTTTGAAGAACGAATGAGAGCCATTTTTATGTTATTCTTTTCACGTCTGGTATAATACGCGTTTGGTTAATTATGGTATTGCAGGAATTGTTTTTGGACCAGTCATAAGGAAGAAGTATGTCTAATTAGCAAACCAAATGGGCTTCCAGAACACTTCTAAGGCTCTTATCTCGCATGATATAGCCCAGCCAGTCCTAAAAACAGCCATTTAAGTAAGCGTTGAACAACCACATGACTGCACCCGTCGTCGCTCTGTAGAACATTGGCAAAGGTCGTAGTCTGGTAGTCACGAAGAGAGATTTTACCCTGAAAGTTCTCCTCTGATCTGGAATGGTTTCAACATGGCCGACGCTTCTGAAATGCGTAATTTAGGCTTTTTTAATGGCTACCCTCATTAAACACGTATTTCGTCTAATGTCTGTTCTTATTCAATGGGCATTTAATTATAATTCCACACCAGGTCAGAAATTGTGCAATTAGACGTGGTTTTCTGTGATGAAGTGTGTGTTTTCTGCGTTTCAGTGCTATTGATCAGACTTTAACACGCGAGGGGAGATATAGAGCAATCCCGTTGCTGTTCATCTTAAGACTTGTTGCATGAATAATATTTCTCAACTTGGCTCAGATATCACGATTAATCACCACCCCACCGTGATCTAGAATAAAACAGATGGACATCGTCAGGCTTCATTTTCTTAATAACGAAAATAGATTTTTAAAAAGAGATTAACGTGATGTTACATTAGATACTTGAAGAAAATTGCATGCCGCTATACGGTACTTTTACAGGCTCAGCCATCAGGGTGATAGATGATAACAGCTGTATCATAAGTTCAGTCATTTTGTTAACTGGTGTTGTTTCGATTCCCCAATTGTACGTGAAAAGGAGTAGGGTCGCCTGTCCAACCTCGTGGGTTTGCTCCGGGTCCCCGGTTTCCTCCCACTGCTGAAATAAAATTGATCCATATGTTAGTCCCGAAATGACCTAGTTTGTGTCAAGTAGACGTTAAACCCGATTTCTCTCTTTCTCTCCCTCTCTCTCTCACTCTCTCTGATGGATATGGATGATAATCATGCTCACGCTGATTATAAAATACTTCTAGTACTCTAGTACTACAATGACCAAATTGTACATAATAAATCCTGGAAGATAATCAAAGTAAGAAAATCGATAAAAAGAAGTCACAATAACAATAATAGTGAGCTGTAAAATAAAAATAGCCTATATGAAAGTAGTGTGAAGGAAGTCAGAAGCGTATTCACCGTGAAATTATCTCCCATGGGTAAACCGTAAGAAAAAATCTTTTCATGTCAAGCTGCCAATTACTGTAAAATTATAAGAAAACCAACATCATAAAGAAAAATTGTGATATTTTCTTTAGCGAATTAATATTAACAGGTGTTTATAAAAGCAAAAGAATGCTTTGCATTATTTTTGTCATATTTTTGCTCTACTGAATTGGCTAATGCGCATGTTCCCTCTTTTTTCCTTACATTAAAGACGCATTATTTAATAGCTAAATTTGCCTATAGCGGGTTTCTTTTTTTGGCTTCAAATGTTATAGAAATTATTAGGCATTTATTCACATCAAAAGCCCGTAATCAACTCTCTAAACAATTTAGTGGCCGTGATTTCTAAAGGATTGAAACAAACGCCATTTAATAATTTGATTTAAAATGGATAATCGAGAGTTTGTTTAATATCATAACAATGGTACGATCGAGACTATACCGTCAAACCTTCAAAGACTCATAAATGCGCTCCGAAAAAAGTAATTTGAAACTTTCAATATATTCATTTTTCAATATCTATTTTTTTAACTATTATGGCATGAATGGACAGCTCTTTATCTATATATCATAATAATGTATCATTAATCTTTGAAATTTGAAGATAATTAAACATACATTATGCAGGAGCTACATCTGCCTATTGCGGGTCTTTATTTAGGCCTGAAATGTTATATAAACTATTAATTGGACATCATAAACATGACAAGACCATAATCAACTGTCGATGCCATCGGATATCTCCGATATTAAGTAGATTAGCACGGTTCAGGCATATTTCTATTTAATTTAAAAACATAGAAGCGATGCGTAGCTTCGAACAACCAGTACGCCAGTTACAAAGCGTAGCTTCGAACAACAGTACTGAAGTTACAATTAATGCACACATCCTGTCAAACCTTCAAATATAATACAGTGTAACAAAAAAAACAAAAAAAAAATCCGTGATAAAACGTAAAAAATTCCGGAAAGAAAAATTACCAGGAAAACTTTATCCATATTTGTGTTTCCTGCAATTTACAGAAATTCCTTCAATTAACATCAGTTCCATTTTCAAATACAGAAAAAAAACCCTGGTAATTTTTGTTTCCCGAGCATGAAAGTGATAAAAATTTCATTGAATTAACCATTGACTTTATACGCGTGTGTGAAATAGAACTTTATTTAACGTCCGCTTCCGCCGAGTTGATATCGCAGAAATTTTTTATTCGTATCCTTTTTCCGCTAATAGAACCATACTGAATATCTTATATTGAGAGACCAGCGCAGGGTATCACAAGCTGCTACTCGTCAGTAATGTAAGTTTGGGGTACTATCAATTTGCAGGTATGTAAACTCTGTCATAGAGACAAACTGGCTTACACTAGCCAATCGGTTATACTATCCGGAATTAAGCGTGCTTGATCACCAAATAATACAACCTATTCATACGGAGAGTTAAATCATATTTTTATAATTTACCGGAAGTGGTAGACTAACGCCACCTGGCCTATGTTACTCCCAGGTCTGAGCTACCCCTATACTCCAAATTTCAGACTCGGAGCAGACCTAGTGTAGCCGCCAACCCCGAACAGACAGATACCCGGCTTCGCTCGGGGGTCACAACTCCGAAACCGGAAGTGGTAGACTAACGCCACCTGCCTATGTTACTCCCCGGTCCGAGCTACACCTATACACCAAATTTCAGAATCGGGGCAGACCTAGTGTAGCCGCCAACCCCGAACAGACAGACAGACAAACGACAGTCACAAATATATATATAGATGAAAATACTTACAATCTGATTACCGTATGATGAATAACAATAAATTTTATAGATCTTATAAATAATGGAAATTAGATATACATGACATGTAATATACCAAAGTTTACAAAATATAATTCTGCATATTATGGTTAATAAATTGAAATGAATACTATAACATGATAATCATTAGGAATGATTATATATGAATCGATTACTTATCGTAAATAATCCGTAAATTTCGGGTCATTCCACCGTTTATCCCGTAAAATAACAGAATTAAGTCCATTATAGAATGGAATAAAACATTTTATCCCTAAATTTCACGAAAATTCCTGATCATTCCACCGTTTATTCCGTAAAATAACAGAATTATGCCCATTATAGAAGGGAATAAAACATTTTATCCCTAAATTTCACGGAGATTTCCTGTTTAATACTGAATATTACATAGAAATATATATAAAACACGTAATTTGAAGAAATAATTCACACTTTTAACACAATTTCTCCAACAGAAAAAAGTGTTAAAACTACGGAATTCGGCCACATAAACAATTGATATTTTTTACAGTGTATCTTCGCTCGCAATAGAGTAATTTGAATGAAATTTTCAATATATTCATTTTGCATTATCTATTTTTCGAACTAATATAGGGCCTAGCAAGAATGGCTAGCTCTTTATCTAAATCATACATAATGTATCTTTAAAGTAAAGCCTCATGTATGTTTAAGTGTTGCTTCGTGTTTACAAAACTACTAAACAAAGAAATAATCACTTTTACGTTTGAAACCGACAAATTGAGGAATTCCGGCGCAGGGTGCCTGGTGGGAAAAACAGTGATCTGTAGTGTAAGAAGTATCTGATGGAAAATGGACACAATTAACCCTCCATACCTATTTTCTTTTGAATCAACGGAATGTTGTTTGAGACATGCAGGACGCTTTACAAACCGAATACCATCGGTAATTGTTATTCAGTTGAACTGATTTATATGAGTTGCATGACGTGCTATTCTGTCACGCGATTATTCTTGTCTCACTGTCTGTGGGTTATATAAATAGTTCACCCAGCTTCAACCCTAACAAGGAAATATGGATGGATGGAATCATGACGTAGTTGCTCAGTTAATGGGCTTTTGCAGCCATGTAAGACACAGGTACCCATTGCGATCATGTAAGTTACAAACTTGGCCATACCGAAATAGTATACTGTTATCCTGTATAAAAAAATGGTGCCACCCTTGATGAATATCCAGATTTTCCGGCGTGGTTCCCCCCTTGTCAGTGATGCAGGATGGAGGGCCTGACAAGGGCAGCTGTATAGTCCTTCGGATGAGACGAAAAAACCGAGGTCCCGTGTATACATTGGAGTGCACGTAAAAGATCCCTTGGCAGTTGGAATTCGATATACGAGTAGGCGATAGTGCCGCTGCCAGGGCAAAATTTCCCTCAAAGCACACTGTATGGCGTATGCCCGTCTCCATTAACCCAGCATAGAAGCAAAACAGTTGGACGTTAAACCCCATTTCATTTCATTTGATGAATATCGGCATGTGGCGTTCTGATTAATTTAAATAGCTTGTTTTACTTTCTGTGTTTGGAAGAGTCCCCTTGATTATCCAGCATGGAACTAATAGTTTTTCTCTATTGTATCGGAGCCAAACTCGACATTTGATTTGTTTAAGAAAATGTGATACTGTGTCGTATTTTATGATTATGCTGCATCTATTCATGTAACAAGCAGATGAGAATATTTCTCCGTTTTATATCAACTTTTTCCCCTGTTATATCAGAGTTGTTTTTTGTTCTCTTGGCAATCTACGACTGGTCTTTATGTTCGCCAAAATAATCAAAGAGTTCAAGGATAAAAAACTTAATTTGTAAGTTTCGAAATTTTGTTCACTTGTATTATATTTGATTAAAAGTCAGATGAAAATTTTTCCAGTGAGTTCTCAGAACGATATCAATAATAAGAAATAATTTATAGGTTTTATATAATATGGTTTTGCAAGGGGCTGTTGTATTGAAAGAAGACCTAATTAGCACCATTAGGTTTATGCCGATGGGAAAACCGTTTTTAACAAGTTCGATCAATCTGCAGAAACACTTTCTTTGATTTAATCGCACCTGTAAATATTTATCTTAGATAGTTTTTACCTTATTCACAATAATTGCGTTATTCACAATAATAAGACGTGTTGATTGGACGAGAAAATGTTTCTGCCGATTGATCACACGCAATTATCGGCTACCTCCAACATTTGCGTTTTATATTGTAGCAGTGACAATTACTTTGATGAAGAAAAATAACATATTAGATAAAGTTTGAGTTCGGTCGCGGAAAGAAAGTTCATTCGCGCACTTCATTTGATGGAGATGCCTAGAAATGCCACCTTTGATAAAATCCGTTTGTCCAGATTTGTTTAGGCTCCACCAACATCTATTATTCATATTGTAGAGGACCATGTCTGTTTACCGTATATTTGTCTTCCAAAAGTAAAATTAATCTATTGACGTGTGGATACCACAAACAAATGATACGTCGAATGAATAAATGGAGTTGTGTTTACGTCCAACTTTTTTTTGGAAATAATAAACATTCCCCTGTTCGTTAACGAACCCATCGCTACATTTAGCCATGTCCAGATGGAAGATACAATCGGGTCCAGGTGTCGCCAGTAATTTACCCAGATATCTGTAGAAATACAAAAGCCCAACATGCATTTGTAAAGCCGTATGAACTTCCCAAATCGATAAGATTGTGTATTTGACAAGGGTATCAACCCCATTAAATCATGACTGATGGTGCTACATGTAGACAGAGAATTTCGAATGATCCATTACGTCTGATCACTTTTACAGTTTAGGTTACTTCAAATGTCAAATTAGGTGTAGGATTAAAATGATTTATGGACATCGATTTGTGACATTGGCGGTAATTTTCATTATGCTTGAATGACTTACTTAATTTTAAAAGATGATTGGAAGAACCTTATGTAATTTGTTATTCCTCCCAGTGGCATGGTGCTAATAAATTGGATTAATAACTGTCTAGGGTGACGTGGAAATCAAGAAGAAAACAAGCTCAAAATCCACGTAATTGATAACTAGTATCTAGTTTTACGCCTGGTGGTATCACGATGCTGTGTTTACTTTGTCTATGTATTTAGCTGTTTTAGGGTATTCGCCCATGAGTTGTTTACTTTAGTAATATATTAATGGCTATCGTCTGTATGCTCGATGCAATTAATGTTCAAAGCCACTGATCTTCATTTCCATTTTTTTTCGGACGATATATAATTTAATTTTTCACGGCTATGCATTCAGACTGATTATTTAACATTTTATAAACGGTGTATAGTTTCCCTTTTTCGATTCAATCGGATTAAAAACAAGCCCATCAATTAGGTAACGCTGGCATGATCAGACCATATCCTGTTATCGTCTGTAGAGGATGTGAAATCGTGACACATTTTCAATTAATCTTAGCGTTGTAAAAACTGAACAGAAGTAAACACTCTATTGTAGTTGCAGGGAATAAAAATTTTCCAAATGAAGGGTAGAGACTTTAAAGTCGATAAGTCTCTAACTCAGTATCGTCCAAAATCTTCGACATTGAACACACGAATTATTTGTCAATTTAAATCAACATTTATGTTGTGATCTTACCGGGAAAAGATGGACTTCTGATATCCAATATTTAAGACAAAACAAAACATTTTACGATTGGTACACGAATCGTGTACTATGCGTTTCCGCGCTATTTGTAATAAGGGACTCGAAAAACGAGGCAAAGCAAATTCTACAAGTTATGTCAACCGTTGACGTCATATTCTTATCTGGAGAGCATGCGCAATAAATATTATCGGTGTCGACTGGAATAACTAGACTTTAGAGCTTGCCATAAGATTGAGACTTACGTCATATTTCGCCGAACACAACTGATTAGAAATTAAAGTAAAAACAGAAACGATTGAATGTAAATCAGTTTAAATACATTAATATTACATTATTATATACGTTGCGACCCATTTGTGTCAATTTCTAGGTCCCAAATATTAGCGATTTAGCCCCTTTAAAGTACTATTATATTTTATTATAACAAATCGTTTTTTGCATGATTTAGGGGAGACCTAAGAACAGGCAAATCTATATCCAATGGCAAAGCTAAGATATATATATGGGCAAAGAATCAGAAGCTTTCTAAAGAAAACGTGATTGGCAGCTTTGACTCACTCGTGTTCTTGATATAAAAAATTCTAGTAATTGTTTTAATTTTTAAATAAACAGAGCTGTGCCGGGTTTCGCCGATGCATCTTAACCGTTAAATTGTGTAAATCAGTAATCCAGAAGTGTTTGTTGAATTGATATACTCATTACGCAGAAAAGCAAATGAGTTCAGAAAAAGAAAACTTAACTACCGGTGCAGAGATTATTTAAAGGGGGGTCTAGTTTCAGGTCGATTGGGGAAGTCGATTATCCCAATACATAGAGTTAGAGAAAAAAAAACTATTGGCTTCCACCTATGTAAAACTTGAGAGTATATTTCTTCTGTGGTCCTATGAACTGGCACTGTCACTGTTGGCAACCTATTTATAGATTTATTGTTCACATTTAAAGGATATATTGACAACTGTTTCTGATTTTTGTCATCCAGTAGTAAGACATCTTTTATGAGTGGGTGGGTATCTTACAGCATCATGACTGTTGGATTTTGGGTATGTGAAATATGTATGATAACAATTAATTGAATTAACTTAAGAACAGTTTTATTAAATCTGATTATTCAGCCCATCGCAGCTGATGCCGTTCATTAGCTACTGAAGTGGGGCTGGGGATAAATCGGCTGTGTTAAATTTTTGCATCCCAATTCAATATTAAATGCACAAATATATCAATTACGAAAATAATTGCTAGTGTGTTTGAGAAATCTGGAGCTGCATGAACAAATTATAATACAGCAATGGCGTCATGGTGCCGCCATTTCAAATTGTTGCATTACTTCTTATCTTTAAATCTATCTGAAAAGGTGGTTGCACAAATTCTCGTAATGCCGTTGGTCAAGGTTCAGGATATTTACACTTTCGATTCTGCGCAGATGATGAGATCAATCTGATGTATTTTGTATGGTTAGTTAAAATTGGTTCCCTTTAGTTTCACTTTGTTAAACAGGCATTATATACGAGCTAAATCGGCGCATTGCAGGTCTTTCTTTGGGCATTATATGTTATGTAAATTATTAATTAGACCTCATTAACATGACAAGACCATAAACAACCCTCGATGCCATCGAACGACTCCGATTTTAATTTGATTAGAACTGTTCGGTCATTTAATGATTTAATTTTAAAATGGAGAAGACAGGCTAAGCCTTGAATAACCAGCACCGTGGTTACGATAATAAACAATCAATGCACATATCTTGTCAAAATTACAAATATTGATAACTTCGCACAGATTTAATTAATTTGAATGAAATTTTCAATATATTCATTTTGCATTTTGTATTTTATAACTATTATAGCAAGAACGTTATCTAAATATTACAAAATGTCACCCCCCCCCCCCTCGTCTTCATTAGCCCAGTCAGAGCAGAACAGTAGGACGTTAACCTTTTTTTCATTTTACATAATTCCCTTTTAAATGATGTCCGTAACATCTTTTAAATAAGATAACTGTATATGATTATCACTCATTAATCACACCCAACCTAATATAGCAACATAACTGTAAATATTATCGGGTAAGTTATCAAGCTGGGTTCGCTTATTGATGCAATTATTCTAATAATTAAACTGTTGGCTTGATGTGATATAATAGTAATAGCCCGATTTATGTCAAAGATGTCTATTTCAAGGATGACATACGCGATTGGAATCTCCTTAATTTGACATATAATATAAAACTCCGTGGCAGACCAGCAATCAGGGAATTACAGTTTTGTAGAGAATTGTCACAAGAGAATTTTTTTTTTTTTTTTTTTTTGTGGCATCATCAGTTACGGATATTTATAAGATTAGATATTATTATTATTATTAATATTACACATTTCTATTGCGCACAACTACCATGTGAAAGGTTATCATAAAAGAGGATAATTTATAAGTAATGATATATCAGTAGAGGATTACAGATGCATTAGTTATTTGAGATTTAGTATGTAAATAGTTACACGAGGTATTACATATTAATCAACTATCTCCTATTAGAACCAATTAGCACCTATTTAATACATGTGAGGGATTGTTAATGCAAACAAGTTATATTTATAGCACGGCTTTCATGAGTTAACAGGTTTAAACATCGAGGCCGTAGGCCGGGATGTTAAACCTGTTAACGAATGAAGCGTGCTATAAATAACTTGTAACATTGACACCTACACAACATGCTTGTTGTTATTGCACAGAAAACCCACCCCACTTCCCCATATGATTTCTACTAAAACTAGTGTAAACCAGCAAAAGAGTGCAATAAACTTGAACATGTCTAGTTATTGCACGGTTAAGCTCCACCCAGTCTACTAGAAGAAAAACAATCTGCTTATTCAACGAAAAGAACAAAGGAAGATTTCCCGTCCATGTTACAATTGTGAAAGTTGAATCTCTGAAACCCTATTTCGTTTCGCAAAAATCGAAACCGTAGTAGAAATGCATATAATTCACTGAATTTGGTGTTTGGATATTCCTTAGCTCTTGGTATTCATCACGGTGACTAACTATAGCGGTTATGGCGCCTTTTCCGCTCTTGTGCGAAACAAGAATCGCCTGCGTTCAACTATGGGTCAGGAGTGCATAGATTTGTTGGTTTTTGACATAAGTATATATATATATATAAACCTTATCTGCGCCAATGTAATTATCGAGAGGAGGGGGGGGGGCGGACCCTTTTATCCCTTAATCCGCCATGCCTAGTGATTGGATTAAATGACTACTATCTTTATACCCAAAGCTTAAATAGACCCGTACGTTAATTAAAACAAATATTTAGATCAATATAATATTAAAGACACTGTGCGTGGTTTTAGCGCCATAGAATGCAGTATAAACTACAACATTGTGAAAGTTGAATATTCAATAGAAATATCAGTCCAAACGTGGTCCAATTCCGTTTATTATTTACATTATTATTTACAAAGAGATGCCGAATTGAAACAAGACGGTCGCCATCCTTATTTGTTTTATCGAATCAAAGACGGCAGATTATCTAGCGTTGGCAATTTAATTTATTTTAATTAAACGTTAAATAATCAATCCAAGTACGTATTAGCGTGGATTAAGATGTGGTGAATTTAATATTTTCGGAAAAACGCAAATCACGTATGGTTACTTTGGTAATGACCATGCATAAATACAACAGCATTCTTACAACAAATAATGACATTAATGTGTCTGTATTTTAAAAATAACATTTCCCATTTATCTACACAAAGCTGATACAAAGACGCATATCTCCAATGACGTAGGTCTAGATAACTTAATTAGCGCTTCAATGAAGCAGGAAACGCAGTCTTTGTAATATAACCATCGTCATCGATAGCATGATACATCTTTAATTCTAAACAATGATGGTCAACACCTCAGTTGGCTGACCGGTTAATTACCCACGAATTAACCATAACACAATAATATTATCAACAAAATTAACGGAAATAAATTGTAGTTCACGGGTATAATTATATTGTAACTCGCATTTTCTATTGTAAAACGATATATTATTTATAGACATGCCTGTGAGAGTTCCAGGACACCCGGGGGGCGGGGGAGAGAGAGGGGGGGGGGGGTGAATGGTACGCGCATGCGCGTTGTATCATAATGTCTGTCATTGAGTCAACTAGCGTGGCTTAGATTCCCCGGTTGTACGTCACAAGGAGTAGGGTCGCCTGTCCAACCTCGTGGTTTCCTCCCACTGCTAAAAAAAACCCTACGCGCCAGCGAATTATTGAACAGATATGTTAGTCCCGAAATGACCTAGTTTATGTCGAGTGGACGTTAAACCCCATTTCTCTCTCTCCAGGACACCCACACTCATGGTTCCTGGCATTGACAGTCGTTTAAGTACATTTTTCGTTGTCTGAACTGCCACCAAATTCCTTTGATGGAAATGTGTGTAACAAGTTTATCTTTAAAAGATCAAATAGCTCCATGTTTTCTATGATCTTTCCAGATGTGGTTTGTTTGAAATAATACAGTTTATACACTTCCTGATGTAATAACACACATCATTAGTATGCTTTAAGTTGTTTTCCTACATAACAAACACTTCCCGCAAACATAAAAAAAAACCACCATCATGTTATGCAGTGGTGTACAGTGAGTGATAATACAATACAATATTAAAGGCGAAATCCCAGAAGCAGCACTACATTCCACTATAGGTAGATATGTCAGAATACTTTATCCAAATTCTTGTCTTCATATTTTATATGACATTTCGCTAGATTTCTGTCACATGTCGATATGCATGAAATAGCACTGTCAACTTTCTGTCAGTGTAAAACTTTACAACTCAGCGCTTCCTTTTATCTTCATGGTGCTACTATTGTTATTTTCACGAAAAATATTTCTGGCTCCCGAAAAGATATTGTGGTTATCATAATATCCATATTACTCTCCTAATTAAATATCAGATCATTGCCAACAACGTTGTAAAGTGTCTTCTGTATTTAATTTTAAATATCAGTGGAAATGATCAGATACGACCCCAAAGAAACCGCGAAATTCATTGAGAGGACTTATGGACTATTTAGCGGCTGAAAAGATTGTGGGTCTCTTTTCGTAGGTGGTATTTGAGCAGTACCATCTGCGCAATCATAAATGCGATACTGGAAAAACTCTGTGGTCACCCCCCCCCCTCCCACCCCTTACCCTTTGTGTCTCGCTTATAGGGCTTCTTGCAAAGTAAGCGTATTGTCTTACATATTTAGAAATTTAGAATGTCGATAAATCTCAACAACAGTATTTACAAGATAATGGCAAAGAGTCCTTGCATGGAGTTTTATTGGATTACTCGCTGAAACAACGCATATTCACGAAGTAGTAACATTATAAACATAGCTAATGCGGTATAACAATCGTCAAAGACATCCTCAGTGCACATAGTGCTTAAATCCATTCTTTTAAATTGGAAAAGTATCAGATATTGCTCACGTTACACGACGAATTAACCAGATTAAAGCAAATGGAAAATTATATCCAAAGATTACTTGAAATGACAACATCTCTGCTCGAATAAGACAAGCGCAAATCGGTCTTTATGTTCATCACGTAACACTCGCCATTGCCGAATTTTCTTAAAAGGAAGTACTTATTAACTCTCAGCGGGATAGTTAAGATGTGACTGGCTTCTAAAGGAAATGGTCAAGTAACATAACCCAATAACTATGCATGGATTGTTTATCAAAAGTTAATGACAAACTGCGAGATGAATCATTTAAAATGGATAGTGATACCCGTTCAACAGAACAGAAATCTTTTGTAGCAAGTATTAATTCCCGACTTGGTTAGTAAGAGGACTGTTCATCTAATTAGAATAGAACTAATACCATTACCATAGTAAGGATGGGCGTTGTTGTTTACCATAAGTAAATACACTATAAAAGGATGATTCGAACATATAAATGGGAATGGATTCATTGAAATCTTCCTGGCTGCATTAACCCGGCTGCTGCAGAAACGTAGGACGTTAAACCCCATTTTCATTTCACGGAAAATGCAATCTGACAATATTGCAAATGCCTGGAAAATTAAACAGAATCTGTATCAAGCACACCTCATTGATTGTTTAACACCATTTTGTATCATTAACTTATACTATCACTTATTAACGCTTACACCTAGTTCTTCAGATGAGTAATTAATTATAGCTTCGGTTTACTGTAACTACTTAGGGCATTGTCATCATCGCTTTGATCAGTGCTTGTTATATATAATGTCTATATTTATGGCTTCTTTTTACTGTATATAAATATATATAATTAAATATATATATTCCGCAAATAAAACTGATACCAAACCCAGAGAGTGGGATAGTGGAGTAAGGGGAGGCCACGATAGGACGGGCCTGGCACCAAACACTAACCCCAAACGATGACATCTACCAATCCAGAAGCAGACGAGATCATCTACCAAACGATATGTTTTATATTAAATAAAGGGAAGAACTTCCCACTAAACCAAATCCATGGCCTAAGGCCAAATGGTAAGATTGCAAAATCATATTCTAAAAAACAGGAATCAGCTTCGGCTCTCCTATGTCTTGTCTGCGATATCACTTATGTGGAAGCAGACGTTAAACACCAAGAACGAACGACAAACGAACGATTTGCTTGATAAAGACGAGAGTATCCTCGTCGAAACGTCAACGATAAGAGAATACGAAACGTCGTGCTGTATGTGTATAAACCAGTGATTGTTTTCCATATAAACTGTGTTGTGTTTTTTTTAATGTGCTCAATCACTAAATGCCATTCAAGAATTATATACAATGTAGATTTAAATTGACAAATAATACGTGTTTTCAATATCGAAGACTTTGGATGATACTGATACTTTAATTAATGTCTAATTAATAATTTAGATAACATTTAAAGACCTAAAGAAAGACTTGCAATAGCGGATTGAGCTCTTGCATAATGCATGTTTAATTTTGGCTAATATGGAGTGTTCAATAGGTCTGATCGGGCGTGTCATTTCAGGGCATTCCTACTGTTATTTTCATATTTTATTTATAAAGTTTTTGAAAAACAAATTATTGGTAGGACGGTTTAATCGTGTTTCAAAACATTTCGTTTGCGAACGTTGCTAGGTACTGGTTTTAGTTTTGTTTTGGGTGAAATTGTTAACTGTTAAGTTAAAAACTTTGAACGGATGTCAGTATTAACTTTATCGGAAAACTAAAAAAATCCAATTTAATTAAATCTGCTTTTGAAATTAAGTATTGCAGGGCGTTCTGGTAAATGTTAACAATCTTTGCCTCTTCTTACACAATACCGCTAATCTAAAATATGTTACATCTTTATTTCAGTATTTTGCATTAGCAGTAACACTGGAACCAAATATCTCATAGAAACCCCGTGAGGTTAGTCAGACAAACAAGAGATCGAAACCATTAGACCACAGTTTACGTCTGCGATTGCAATCGGGTTGAATTGATGTAAAACTATTGTACATAGTATTTACGGGTTATGTCGGAGTTGAAGTGATATAAAATCATTGTATATTGCATTAAAGGGGTAGGGGGTTGTCTTCCACACATTCAAAAATATGCGTAAAATCCCGAGATTTTGTATACTGTCAGCAATGTTAAACACAAATATTAACGGTCAAATGTTTAAAATGAGTTGATTGAACTGGGCTTAAAATGTATCTCATAATTAAAATATACCAGAGGCGGCTTTTTTTTAAAATTTAATGCTAAATTAGTGTGTTAATAAAATGTTACTCTAATACAAAATATAAAAACAGGAGGTTTTATTTCGGAAGCCAACGAGACGTTATAATAACAAGAAGTGAATATTTTCACTTAATGGACAACATCCAACAATTATATATAATTAAGACCTACCCAATTATATATAAAGACCTACACGAGCCAATTATGAAACACTCAATTTATGGATATATTAAGAAGATATATAAACATAGAAATATTTATAGTAATTTACAATAATTCTATTGTACCTCAAATTAGCAAATAATAATGACGCCATTTCAAAACATTCAAGTCCATTTCCTTGACAACAAATCGCAGCTGTGTAACACCCTAATATTGTCGCCATTTCACAGTATGAAAGTTCATTTCTATAACATATTGCAGCTGCGTGGCACCCTATATTAATTTGTACAGTCACTCACGCTAGTTGTGTCAAAAAAACATATCGAATAAAGAAGTATATACGGCTAAACGGGATGCCTCTGTCGGAAGATAAAGCAGCTTGATATAGTTGATGTTGTTCTGATGAGGTACCCGTTTCAAATAGGATGTTGAGAAAACTAAATTGTTTCGTCCGCGTGATGTGTCACCTTAAAATCAACTAATGGTGTGAAGACATCTAATTACTGCCAGATGATGATGCTCTTGGCAACTGATCCATGCGAAAAAAACAATAATTATAAGACTCGGAATAAATAACAAACAATACAATGAATGGGTGATAACTGGCAAATCGCCAATATTATTTATGTACTTTACAAGAGCTTAAAAGACGTACACCAGACACAATATGTATATTTAATAGGCTTAATTAAGTACTCTCTACATTTGGATAACCGATAAAGTCGACAGTCTGAGCTTAAGAAAACTATGGGTATTAATTTCCGCCCTCTCTCCCACCTAGCAAATAGTTGCATTGTATCATTACCAAATTCGATATAAACCAAACAGATGACTCTATCGATTATCGAGAGCGAGTTCAATAATTATCAACTTAATCAAAATTAAACATTTTTTTTTATTTCGTTTTATCTTCTGTACACTCCATAAGATCTAACATTATGCTCAGAGCAGCTAATGTCGGGTTTGTTATGTACGAGACTTCAGGGGGTTTATAGATAGATCTTGATGTGATTGGATACTATGAGTTTCCAATGAAACGGAAAAGGTACGACATAATAATAAAACTTGGCAGATGTTAAATAGAATTGGGATGGGTAAAATATGAAATGTAAAACGAACGAAACCGAATTAAAAACCATCTAATCTTATATTATATTGAATTGAATACCCCTTGGAATAAGTCTATACGACTTTACTGATGATTACTTTACAGAAACTAATTGATTGAAAAGCTGTTCTTACAGTAACCATATACGGTGCCACAGTAACTAATTCGATAAAATAAAGATTCTGATTTAACATGATATGGCCAGATTTATTCTGCTTGGCGGTCTAAATTAGTTTTGATTTAACCAAGAAATGTATCGGTGAAGACACGACATTAAATCATTAATTTTATAAAGATTCCAACATTTAATTATAAGTCTTAACACTAGAAAATGAGCTTTATTATTATTTTAATTCTCGAAAAATTTTAATAGATTTAAAAGAATGGTTTAAATTTTGCAAGATAGGAACTGCTTTAAAGCTAATTATTTTAGTAGGAAACCCAAATTCATCCATAATTTGTCGTTTAAATTAGAAAAAACACCAAAGTTATTTTACTAAATATATATTGTAGAACATTACAAAATTGAAAAGAATCTATATTAGAAAAATAACATAAGATAAATGGAATGAATGAATGAATGGCATGGGGTTTAGCGTCCTACTTTTCTGCACCAACCGCGCTAATGAAGAGGCTCAAGAATAATGAAGTTCTTCAAATGAAAATATGGAAATATTATAGCAGTTGCTAACAATTAATGCGAGAAGATTCGACCGATCAGATTACAGTACGTTAATCAAAATATGCGCGGATGGCATCGATGTTTCAGTTCAGGCCAAGATAACAAAAGCATATTCCACATATTATAAAAATGTATTCACTAGAATTCACGTTCATTCCGTGGGGCGAAGAACTCGAATTTAGTAAAATCGAAATGAAATATAATGGGGTTTAACAAGCTACTGTTCTGCTCCGAACTGGGCTAATGAAGACGGGCATACGCCATACAGTGTACTATGAGTAACATTTTGCCCGAACAGCGGCACTACGGCCTACTTTTATATCGAATTTCAACTGTCAAGGGATCTTTTACGTGCTCGCCAATGTGTACACGGGACCTCAGTTTTTCGTCCCATCTGAACGACTAGACAACTGTCCTTGTCAGGCGTTCCGTCCTGCATCACTGACAAGAGGGAACCACGCCGGAAAATTTAGATGAACTTTCCCGGCCGATGCAGGTATCGATCTCAAGGCTAGCGAGTCAGCGTCTTACCCACTTAACCACCGTGACCCCCGTTTAGTAAAATCAGCTGGAGAAAGATTGTGGTTAATTTTGTAAAGTAAAAAGCTTGTACAAACTGTAAACGACCTTGATAAGGATTAATATTTCCTTACGAAAAACAAAAGACAAAAATAGAACTGATTGCATGTTTTGAGATGATTGATATCACAGTAAAGGGAAATAGACGCATTTCTTCCCCAGCTCACGACGTCGAGAGAACAAATATCAATTTACACGAACAAACACACTGTAGAGCAGAGCGTGGGACGTGGAAGCGGGAATTAGATGGTGCTTCTGGTTATTCTGCAGCGACGGAGTGGCACCAGTCTAAATTATGTTAACACCGCGGTTAAAATATCCGCCGGATAATAGATATTAAATTCAGTTGGCTATATTAAAATAAATCGTTTTTTGTACATTGTCTTCGCGGTTATACTAAAGATTAAATGTCTCGGGCTCGGACCTGGCGTGGAATATGAAGCAGCTTCCGAATTATCTGGTGCCACGATATGATCCGGAACGTGAAGATCCATTAAGTGCGGTGTTTAGTTTGATTTGAGGTAGATCATAACTACTGCTTACACGAATGTATTCGTATCTAGATGCTGGTCGGACGTATCTACCTGCTTAATTTAATTGTACATTTCCCTTTCTTCTAGACTTTAATATACACGCATTAAACTTATGCGTAGAACGTATTTGTAAAATAATCAGCACATCACTCCTAAAATCCATTCCATATAAATATGCTAACTGTATCTACCCATATCTTATTTAGATACAGTAGTATTGCTATAATGATGATGCTGAAGATGAGAACCATTTTGTATTAATATGTAAATGAAATGAAATGAAATGGGGTTTAACGTCCTACTGTTCTGCTCCTATACTGGGCTAATGAAGACGGGCATACGCCATACAGTGTGCTATCAGGGAAATTTTGCCCGGGCAGCGGCACTATCGCCTACTCTTATATCGAATTCCAACTGCCAAGGGATCTTTTACGTGCATTCCAATGTATACACAATGTATACGGTTTTTCGTCTCATCCGAAGGACTAGACAGCTGTCCTTGCCAGGCCCTCCGTTCTGCACCACTGACAAGGGGAAACCACGTCGGAAAGTATTAATATGTAAATAATATAAACATATACAGTGTATATAAATTGTGTAACTCCTGACCATACATAATGTTAAATATACATTATTTAAGAGCTAAATCTGCCTATTGCAGGTCTTTCTGTAAGCCTGAAATGTTATCGAAAATAATAATTAGACATTAACGTATCCAGACCATCATCAACTCTCGATCTCAAAGCTAGCCTGCGATATTTACTGGATTAGGATCCGAATTGTTGCTCAACTTTCATTCATGGTTTAATTATGAAATGGATAATCGAGACTATGTTATTTTTTATCATGCCGACTTTAGTAATGATGATCGAGACTAGGTCGAAAATTCAATCGGTAAAATCTTGGTTCAGAGTGGATCAGTTTGACTGATGAAATTTTCAGCAAATTGCCTTTACATTATCTAATTTTTATACGCCCACATTTTCATGTGGACGTATATTGTCGTCGCCCCTGTCCGTCCGTATGTCCGTCCGTCCGTCCGTCCGTCCACAATTGTTTGTGGACTCTCTACGGGTCACAATTCTTTTCCGATTTTGACGAAACTTGAAATATAGGCCTATCCCCAAAAGATCTCGGCTGCTTTCGATATTGGCATGTATCGTATCGAAACTTCATGGATTATGGCCCCTGATTGTACGAAAAATCGCGTTTTTAGCTTGTGGACCCTATAGAGGTCACAATTTTGATGAAACTTGACATGCATGTTTATAACCCAAAGATCTGGGTCCCTTTCGATATTTGCGTCCATCGGAACGTAACTTCCTGAATTATGGCCCCTGATTGTCCGAAAAATCGCCTTTTTTAGCTTGTGGTCCCTCTGGAGGTCACAGTTATTATCCTATTTAAAAGAAACGTTTGATTATATCACCGTTACACCGTAAGGAAAAAAAGGTTGAGTTCGAATTTCATGAATATCGGTCCAAAATTGCCGCCGTTTGTACGCGAATAGTGTAAAAATATGGTATATCAAGGTTGTGGACCCTATAGAGGTCACAATTTTTATCTGATTTTTTTGAAACTTTAAATGTAAGTTTATAACCCAAAGATCTCAGTTCCTTTCGATATTCGCGCATATCGGATCGTAACTTCCTGAATTATGGCCCCTGATTGTACGAACAATTGCGTGTTTAGCTTGTGGACCCTATAGAGGTCATAATTTTTATCCTATTTAAAAAAACGTTTTCGTATATCACCGATACACCCTAAGGGTGGCTGAGATCGAATTTCGTGAAAATCGGCCCAAAACTGACCGACAAAATGGCCGTCCCTCGTTCTCAAATAGCGTAAAAATATGGTATATCAAGGTTGTGGACCCTATAGAGGTCACAATTTTTATCCGATTTTGTTGAAACTTGAAATGTAAGTTTAAAAGCCAAAGATCTCGGTTCCTTTCGATATTTGCGCATATCGGATCGTAACTTCCTGAATTATGGCCCCTAATTGGATGAAAAATCACGTTTTTAGCTTGTGGACCCTATAGAGGTCATAATTTTTATCCGATTTAAAAAACCGTTTTAGTATATCACCGTTACACCCTAAGGATGGTTGAGTTCGAATTTCGTGAAAATCAGCCCAAAACTGACAGACAAAATGGCCGCCTCTCGTACTCAAATAGCGCAAAAATATGATATATCAAGGTTGTGGGCTCTCTAGAGGTGACAATTTTCTTCCGATTTTGGTGAAACTTGAAATGTAAGTTTATAACCCAAAGATCTCGGTTCGCACATATCGGATTGTAACTTCCTGAATTATGGCCCCTGATTGTACGAAAATCGCTTTTTATTTAGCTTGTTCTCTATCCATCTCTTGCAAAATGTGGGCGTATCCTTCCTGGGAGCCGCTGGTTAACTATTATAATGAGAACTGTCAGCTCTTTATCTAACCTCCCATAATGTATCTTTAAGGAATTGACAAATCTAGGAAAGTATCTATCAATAGCTTTTGAATCGAGAAACAAATTACTCTGAAATCTAACAATAGAAATTGACATCTTACAATATTTATAAAAAATGCAATGTCTACTCTCCAATAAACTACAACCTTTTTAAGATTTATATCATAAATAATTTCTCATTTGTTTTGTATATTGTACTGTATTGTATCTGATGGGAAGTTTGGCTAAGGAAAGCAGAACTGTTTTCCTACAGTCCTTTAATCCCGACTCAACATGTTTTACCTCCACCTAATTAATTTTATGTTAATCATATTATTAATTTCCACGATCTGGTTTCTAATTTGCCTATCTATCTGATGTAACTACGGTTATTACTGTCTATAGTAGACTTATTTAAGGATAAATCCGTCACCAGTCATAGTCATTATCTGTTACCAATACCAAAGATATATTAGTGAATGGCATAGCTATCAATTAGAGGTGGATGAAAGCAAATTGATTACACCAGATTTACAAACCGCTTGTCAATTTGGTATTAAAGACGTCTCGAGCTGGTAATAAAAAACATAACCTTAAGCCATATCGATAGTTAACTCAACTTACAGATTTCATATGACAATATAGTCTCAATAATTAGTCTGATGTTGTAATACTGATACCCTGGGTTTTTTTTGTAACGTTTAAAGTAGTGATGGCAAACTCCACAGGGTATGCCTTAATACAAGTATGCCAATCAAACGCTAAAATGTGAAGGAATGCACTTTATAAGTTTCAACTGAAAGTATATTTTGTTTATTAAAAAGATATTGTATTCACAGGATACCGAAACAATCTTACACGGCCTATACAAGTCGAATTTACAATACAAATATGATATACAGAAAAAAAACCCAACACACGTGTTAGTTAACAGCAGGACCAAGAAAGTATAAAACCGCTCAGAAATAATCTCGAAAACTAATATTAAGAATCTCTTGCACTTACGTTACCTTTATAAACGCGTTTATCCTGTTCATTTCTAAACCTGATCTATTTCGACAAATATATAGAGTGCGCTAAGAACAGAAAAAGCCAAAGGTTTCCTAAATATATTCATAGGATATCTTAGATGATTGCATATGTCTCATATACCCACTGCAACACCAGTTAAAAAAGAAATGGTGTTATGTAACAGTTTGTATGTTTAGATTGTCGTTTATTAATGGTGAATGGGAATTTACGTTATATTAGCGTTTAAAAGGCCAAAGTCCCGTTTTTGTTACAATTCTGGAGTTAATTTCAACGTTAATGAACACTAACACCTAAAATCTAACCATTATATTTTTTAAATAATCGTCGGTTGATTTTGCATTAATTGCGCATTTGATAAATTGTTACGAATTCAGATATAACCAGCGGTTGCCAGGCAAGATACACCCATATTTTGCAAGAGATGGATAGAGAACAAGCGATTTTTCGTGCAATCAGGGGCCATGATTGAGATATTTAGGATATAAACATAAATTGCCAGTTTCATCAAAATCGGATAAAAATTGTGGCTTCTAGAGGGTCCACAACCTTGGCATTAATACTTTTACACTATTGGCATACACGCAGCGGCCATTTTGTCTGGCAGATTCGGTCAGAATTTTACAAAATTCGAACTCAACCTTCATTGATGTGTAACAGTGATAACGTTTTTTAAAATTGAATACAAATTGTGACTTCTATCGGGTTCACAAGTCACAAATGTGATTTTTCGAACAATCAGTAGCTATAATCCAGTATGTTACGTTCGGATATGCACGATTATCAAAATGAACCAACATCGTTGTGATATAAACATAAATTAAAGATTCATGAAAATCGGATCTAAATTGTGGCCTCTAAAGGGTACACAACCTTGATATACCATATTTACACTATTTGCGTACAAGAGGCGGCCATTTTGTCCGGTAGTGTTGGTCCGATTTTCACGAAATTCGAACTCAACCGGCAGTAGGATGTAACGGTGATATATTCAAACGATTTTTTAAATAGGAAAAAATTGTGAACTCTAGTGGGACCACAATCTAAAAACGCGATTTATCGTAAAATCAAGGGCCATAATTCAGGAAGTTACGATCCGATATGCGCGAATATTGAAAGAAACCTTTAGGGGGTCCGCATCTTTGATATTCCATATTTTTATACTATTTGTGTACTAGGGCCGGCCATTTTGTCCGGCAGTTTTGGTCCGATTTTCACGAAATGCGAACTCAATCATTACGATGTGACAGTGATATATTCAAGAGCTTTTTTTTTTAAATCGGATTATAATTGTGACCTCTGGAGGGATCACAAGCTAAAAACGCGATTTTTTGTACAATCAGGGGCCATAATTCAGGAAGTTACGATCTGATATGCGCGAATATCGACAGGATCCAAGATTTTTGGGCTATAAACTTGCATTTCAGGTTTCATCAAAATCAGATGAAAATTGGGACCCCTAGAATGTCCACAAGCTAAAAACGTTTTTTTTCGAACAATCAGGGGCCATAATCCATAAAGTTATGGTCCGATACATGCCAATATCGACCGGAACCGAGAGTGTCCACAAACAAATTGTGGACGGACAGGGGCGACGGCATAATACGTCCACATGAAAATGCGGGCGTATAAAAATGTTGGGTGCTCATCTTACCTATAACGGTACAATATACCTTGAATGGCGTCTTTAAATATCGACTTGTAATGATTAATTCCAGCTCTTGGGTTTTCAGCGTTTTGATCGGTAAACAGACATCTAATCTGAAATAGCAATCGATTAGTCTCGGTAAATTTTGAAGAGATTACATCTAGGCAGTGGTATGCAAAAGGTTTGGCGACGCCCTTAACGAGAAATGTGAGAAAGGAAGGCATTTTAAATATGTCAAAACCGACGAAATAAACTTTGTATTCAAATTAACTTAATTTGTATGTCAGTCTTTGATTAGATGTCTGAGACAATCGACCATCTGGAGCTCTACTCTGTATGCCGCAGTATCTATGTTTAAAACAAGAATTGAAATATTTTGTTTTAATTTTATTATTTGTTTGGTAAACTTAATAAACTAGTGTATTTTCCATTTTTAGACGTTCCGTTTGTTTGCTTTGGGAATTAAAGCTGAACCCAGATTAAAAAAACTACAGAAATAATTAAATAAAAAAAAGTTAACGCCCTAAATAATCACCATATGTGTTCTCAATTTGTAGAATAAACATGGCGATTGCCCACGATGTACTTATATTTTAAAACTATTTCTGTAGTTTTATAATTGGAGTTCAGCTTTTAAAAGAAATGATTTCAATGATTGTATTGATTTTTTTTTGTAACTTAATTCATAAACAAATGATTTCAAATAATGATAGCTTATCCAAGTGTTCTCAGGGGTGATGTAAAATTGACGGACAATATATATCTATTGTTTTTATGGTCGACAATATTTTCACGGGGGGGGGGGGGGGGAAGTTACGGGCCTGTTGGTGTAATTGCACTAGTTCCAGTTTTGGAACATACCATGGATTATATCTCAACATAAACTTTATCTTTCGATGTTCGATTCCTGGCATATGCGTGACAAGAAGCATAGGCGTACGAGCCAGGGGGGCAGGGGCAGCTGCCCCCCTAACTTTCGGGCAATCTGACTTTTCGGGCAGACAGACGGGTAAAGTGATAAAAAAAAAAATTATTTGATCTACATGGCAAAAAAAAGTGCCCGAAAACTAATAAAACACTAATTTTACGTGCTGGAATAGCTGGAAAACGCGTTTGCGGCCGTCAAATATTCCAAAATTTTCATGGGCTCCGCTTCTTCACCTCTCGAAGAAGACCAGCGTCGCTGTCAGTAAACCCGAAATTTTTTCGGGCATTTCGGGTTCTGCGCCCCGAAATTGTCATCAAGCGCTAATAAAACACTGATTTTACTTTTCTTTTAATTGAAATCCACGAATTTGTACTGAGATGACTATGGATTAAAACACTTTGTCTGGAGCCACTTTTTTCGGGTATCGATTATTATTTGTGAATGCAGCTGCAACAGTCTGATTGGATGGGTGGAATTCAGAGGGGGTTTTCGGTTACAAAACCATTGGACACTTTTGGAGTTGCTTACATGGGCTAGAATAGCAGAAAACGCATTTGTGGTGGTTAAATTTTCAGGCCCCCATATCCCGCGACAATTGATTGGTTGATTGGAATTTGGGTCAGCCAGGTAGGCTACATTGAACCAAATTGAATTTGCTGTATTCAGTCTGGAATAGCAGGAAATCGCGTTTGCGACAGTCAAATTTTCTCCCAACAGTCGCGTCTTCGTGGACTGTAAACGATTGATTGGAATTCGAGTCAGCCACCTTAATAAGGCTATATTAGACCACTTTGAAGTTGCTTTGTTCACGGGCTGAAATAGCAGGAAAAGGGGGGTGGGGTAGCCGCTGTCTGTAAACGCAAAATTTTTTTTCGGGCATTTCGGGTTCTGCCCCCCCCCCTAACTGTCATCGAGCTCGTACGCCTATGACAAGAAGTGTTTTTTTTCTATTTCTAAAGACTCGTTCGCGCAAGAGAATTATTGAACTTGTCTGTTCCGAAATTAGTGTCGAGTCCTAGTATGGACGTAGACAGATTGTCAACTCCCAAAATAAATATCACACAAGTTCAGTTTACTGTTAAAACACATGGACTATAATAGCACTCACTAAGTGACTGACTAAATATTGAACTTGTGACTGACTAAATATATGGAACTTGTCTGTTCCGAAATTAGTGTCGAGTCCTAGTATGGACGTAGACAGATTGTCAACTCCCAAAATAAATATCACACAAGTTCAGTTTACTGTTAAAACACATGGACTATAATAGCACTCACTAAGTGACTGACTATATATATATATAGGGGATATTAGAATGCAAATACCTATGCAGGTTGCGATATGACAAATAGTCATGGACATTTGACATGCTTTGAGAATATGTTCACAGATGAAGAACTTACCGCCCCAACAGAACCACTTAGCTGCACATGCGACACGCAACAGCGCCACACACGTGGGAGGGGTTCATTGTCAAATTTGACACTTCAAGGAAGGGTTGATGAAAACTGCTGCGTGCTGGTTTATCTATCCATGTTTGCTTCCTATCGGTTCTTGCATAAGATTTACTGTTTAGCGTTTCTTTTCTTTAATGTGTTACGTTAATATGTAACTGATATATCGAGAATAATCAATAATGGTATTAACATTGGAGCCACGGTGGCCCGGTTTGTAAGGCGCTGGCCCATTAACCCGGGGATCCGGGTTTCAATCCCGATGTTTGCTAAAAAGTTCCACGGGATTTTCCAGTTGTTCAGGACGAAGGGTCTGGAAAGGAACACACTCTAGTCGTTCGGATGGGGCAAAAAACAGAGGTCCCGTGTACGCCATGACGTGCACGTAAAAGAGCCGTTGATAGTTGCAATTCAATTGTAGTCTGGACAAAATTTGCTTTATAGCACACTGCATGTCATACACATGATCATATGCTCGTGTTTGTTATAGCCTGACAGGTGCAGAAAGTAAGAAGTTAATATCCCATGGCATCCATTCAAAGTATGAACATTAATCAGACAGTCTTGTTATTGTATATTGCAGATTCCAGATGTGCCATATTTAATATTCACGAATAATGAAGGCTCCGGTCGCTACAGACATCGATTTATTTGAAGAGGAACATTGATACATTGAGTAGTTTATCAAGGAACAAGTTTGTAGCCTTCATCTCATCTCACTTATAAATAGAAACTTATAATAAATAAAAGAGTGTAAGCAATTACATTAACAACATCCTAATCTCTGTGAGTGCTAGTTAATCTTTCGGCGTGACAATTGCAACACTTTCCAGTTGTCACATCAGTTCAGTCCTGGTTCAAAGTTTTCATAAAGAGGATTAATCGTGTGGTGCCAGCAAGCCTAACCTCCAGTTTCTCATTCAGTCGAACATACAATCAGTCAGGGTGGTAGTCCAGAATGTAAAGGTCATAACAATAAGACGATCCAGAAAGATTAATATATTTCACTCTTTTTTAATTAGAAGAGCATTACTATTAATCACCAGATGTATTAATGTCACGAAAGCAAAGTTTTCCAGTAATACAATAGAACCGTGGAAACCGCAGCCAATGTACGTCAGATACTAACATTATATGATTCTATGAATAACTTCAGCTTATTTTTGTATCTTAGATCTCCAGTTCTGGTGCCCTTAGATTCAGGGACTACAGACAGGAATAAAATCCCACAGGTGCATGTTTAAAACAGTATACAAGTTTATGGATCACGTGGTGAATGAATATCTTAACTTCTAAGTCTTTAAGTTCATTAATAATATCAATCCAGCATAGCTCAATCCGGTTATACAATGTATTTTTGGACTTTGTGATGCAAGGTGATTGACGCAAATACAATCATTTTCTTCTGACGTCAGAAGACAGTGTGGAATTAAAAAAGGCATTAACTGAGCGGACATTGTGAATTTTCTATTCGATTATAGATTGTTTAACGGACAGCTGTGACATCAAACATAAGTAATATATTTACAATTAAAACTACTGATGAAAGTCATCCGATAGAGACAACAGCGCGTAAAAACATTTTTGTCATTCCATTGTATAGTTTGAACACCGACCGAGAACAACCAACGTTTGAAAGTTGCAGCGAACCACCATGTCATACGGGGATAGCTATGACTATTCTGCACTGGATTATCCTTATAATGTCTCCGATTACTACCTGGTCTCTACTAATGGAACCGACCATCTTTACGGCTTGGCACATGTTGTCAACTTATACCTCATACCCATCATCGCAAATCTAGGAATTGTGGGCAATTTGTGTGCTTTCCTTGTCTTTCTATTTTCGCCATTTCGCTATTTTCCATGCAGCATGTATCTCGCTGCTTTAGTCATATCAGATACTGGTTTCTTAGCAGCCTTGCTTCTCAGTTGGATGATCAGCTTGAAACCGGAAATTACGCAAACTCCTGGATGCTGCCATATTATGGTTTACGTGACATACGTCTGCAGCTTTCTGTCAGCTTGGTACGTCGTCCTCATGATGTTAGAGCGGTATATAGTGGTTTGTTATCCGTTGCGGGCACCGAGAATATGGACTAAACTGAAAGCACGAATCGCCTTGTGTTCTATAACTTTCATCGCCATTGTTATGTACTTACATAGCTTCGTAACTACTGGTTCCATAGAAACGCCATATGGTCATATTTGTACTTCTTTACCATCGCATTTGCGCTTCGTCGCCATTTTTACTTACGTAGATTCCGTCATAACTTTTGTTGTGCCTTTTATAGCCATTTTGTTTTTTAATCTACGCATCATCTACACCATCCATAACTTTAGACGGAAACATCATCTGATCCAATCAACATATAATTCCAATCGCCATCAAGTTATTGGCGTTTTGTCTCAAGCTCAAATCCGGTCTACGAAGATGATAGTTCTAGTGTCTAGTGTATTTCTATTGCTCTACTTACCGAGCTACGCCATGCGTATTTATATTCTTATTAAAATACTCGTGCAGGATGACCAACCTTTCAGTGATGTTTATCATAGGCCAACTCACATTGCGCAACTGACCTGTCAATTTTTGTACTACATTAACTTTGCCATAGATTTTCTAGTGTACAGTCTCTCAAGCAGAAATTTCAGACGAAATGTTACACGATTGGTGCGAAATGTGTTTAAAAGGCAAAGTATGTGAAATCTATTCGGACTTTGGGATTGGTCTAGATTAAGACCCAGTAACATAAAAACAGAGTTTGATTGACGTTTTATACAGCTAAATTATATGCATAGAGAGTGCTGGAATGTTATTCAAAATAGTACTGCCTAAGCCATTTTATAAGACAGAAGGTATATATATATTATCCATACATGTGGAACAATATTCAGAATAATGAATGCCACTCTCCAAGTCACGTTAACTTGATTAGGTTCGTGTTTCTGAAACTTTGTAAGGTAATAGGGTATTGTATTAAAAGTAATAGTTAATAAAAACTTTGTTCTTGAATTTCGTACCAAAAATTATTATCCCATTTAGGTCACCTACCAATGGCAAATCGTGGTGTTCTGTCATTAAAATGTTTTGAAATGGGACTTGCATCCGTAATATTCTTAATGTTGCTGATTTAAAGAGATAAAACCAATGATGTGTTAATTAATTTACTGATACTCCATTACCAGTAAAGCCTTCGTCAGACCAAACGCACGACCTAACGCGATTCAAATTATTACCTTTACTAGAAGAATGCCCGGCTTCACTCGGGGGTCATAACCCCGAAACCGGAAGTGGTAGACTAACGCCACCTGGCCTATGTTACTTCCCGGTCCGAGCTACCCCAGACTCGGGGCAGACCTAGTGTAGCCGCCAACCCCGAACAGACAGACAAACGACAGTCACAAATATTAGTATAGATTGTATTTTTTTATGAATGGGTTATGCCCCCGTCAGACCAGGGTGGCGTCCTTACTGCGCTGCTGCGACTGTACGGCGACCAGAAATTGCACAAGGTCGCCGGAAAACGTGAACACAAGGCAAGAAACTGTTCCAAAAAATTACAAACTTGAAAAATAGCCGCGTTCACACAGCTTTCCAGGTCAGATCGCAGAACCTTGGCGTTTGTTTTGAACATGCTCAAAACAAACGCCATCAATCGTCGATCATTTTCTGGCGTTTCCACCACGCTTTTACTACGCTTACGGCGATCTTGACGCGCTTTGGGACCATTTCCGTCGCCGTAGCAGTGCAGTAAGGGCGCCAACCCAGTCTGATGGGGGTATTAAAAACCCTTGATACTGAGCGACAAAACTTAGCAGATTTTACTTGTTTTAGGTAGTCTGTGCCGTTGTTTATCAATACTGATCCGTAATATAATTTTTAAGCATTGTTTTTTATCCATGTATTTTATAGTTAGCCACAGTAGACTGTTTAATCCACATGTTGCATCATGTAAGAAAAAGAACTTCACATTTAATTGACTAATTAAGTGGAAGGTGAAATGAAATAGGGTTTAACGTCCAACTGTTCTGCTCTAATGAAGACGGGCATACGCCATACAGTATGCGATGAGGGAAATTTTGCCCGGGCAGCGGCACTATGGCCTACTCTTATATCGAATTCCAATTGCCAAGGGATCTCTTACGTGAATGCCAATGTACGTTTTTTCGTCCCATCCGAACGACTAGACAGCTGCCCTCCGCCCTGCACCACTGACAAGGGGAACCACGTCGGATATCTCGATGAACTTTCTCGACCAATGCAAGGATCGAACACGCGACCTCCAGGCTAGTGAGCCAGCGTCTTACCCACTTAGCCACCGTGGTTGACAGTATAGCATATATAGTGTAATAATAAAAACACAAACGCCATTAAATTCCCTTTCTATTCAGATACCGCGCCACTACTCCAAATAATGCGACTTTCCTCCAACGTTCACTCTTTGAAGGTGGCAATAACGTGGTCGCGAGTGATTTAAGTGTGACATGTGTTTAAAGCGCACTGCAGTCTAGAACCACACCAACTAACAGGAAAATCAGGACAACGAGTCCAGCTAACTTTGCCATCCCAACTTTTCATGGGATAAAATCTAATAACGCTGTGGCTCAAAAATGTTGAATTGTATTGCTCTATTATTATGGCATTGCAAGGTGTATCCTTTATCCCCGCCGCAGTGCTGGTATGATAATCTTGAAGCATAAATTATATCAAACAAGCGCATGTATTGATAGTTCGAGGGTGAAGCACAAACAAGCGGTGGTATGTTTTGGAATAAAAAATCACTTTACGAAAATGGACGAAAGCCTTATCATGGGCTTTAAAATTAAATGAAATGGGGTTTAACGTCCTTCTGGTCTGCTCCTATACTGGGCTAATGAAGACGGGCATACGCCATACAGTGTGCTATGAGGGAAATGTTGCCCGGTCAGCGGCTCTATCGCCTACTCTTATATCGAATTCCAACTGCCAAGGGATCTTTTACGTGCATTCTAATGTATACACGGGACCTCGGTTTTTCGTCTCATCCGAAGGACTAGACAGCTGTCCTTGTCAGGCCCTCCGTTCTGCACCACTGACAAGGGGAAACCACGTCCGAAAATCAGGATAAACTTTCTCGGTCAATGCAGGGATCGAACACCCGACCTCCAGGATAGCGAGCCAGCGTCTTAACCACCTAGCCACCGTGGCTCCCTTTATAATTAAAGGACTTCTATCAAAACATAAAGTCATTCACATGGCACAAACCGAAAGGTGTGTGCTATCTCGTGGAAAGCACATTTCCTGGACCCTGTTTCACGAAAACTTATATCTTCTTAAAATCGTCTTAAACTAAAATTTCATCCTAACTTAAGATAGACAAGTTTCACGAAACGATTTCAAGCATTTTAGATAAAATCCACTAAATAATACTGTAAGTTAAAATTGTATGTTAAAACTCACAAAACTATTTTAGGAAAATTTTAACTAAAATAATTTTAACTCAGGACAGCCGTCACCCTCTCCTATAAATTAAAATCACGAAATTAACAAACATTGCATGATTAGGGTTACGTTGTTAGAACTGTTGCTACATAGAGATAGATTTGGAACAATAATAATATTGCCAATGGCCCGGGTCACATAATTTTAACATCCCACCATTCACAAAAACAATTCATTCTCATTCAATTTATTTTCATAGCATGGGAAATACAGCTACGGCAATTTGATGACGCCCCAAGAACAAAAAACTCTCAAAACCCCAGTAAATTACGGTTTTATATATACATGTATTGCCATATGATTCAAGTATAAATTATACTATTTTCAAATAATTGCCAGGCAACAAAAAAACAACAGAAAAACAAACCGCTAAAAGTATACCCGAACTCACTTCATATCTAATATGATGGACATGGGAGCACTCATTATCTATAAAATATCGTGTAGGCCTACAAGTACAATGGGTTAAATGGCCAATTTCTTGGTATTAGAAGGCCCAAGGGCCGATAATACTAGACATGTCATATGCAAAGTATTTATTCTTGGGTCGAGGGTGATGATGGTTTGAAAAAAGATAAATCACTCAATAATGTCAAATTTTGTTTTTGAAATATGTTTTAGATCTATTTGAAATTAAATTATAATATCAAAAATTTAATATTATTTTCTTAATGAAGTCTTACGTTCATTTTATCTTGGGGAAAAATCATTTTAATTTAGAAAGATAGATAGGCATTGTCCAAAAAGGAGCGTGGTACTTTGGCGTTTTCAAAGTATCATTGAAAGGGTCTATGGAGCGGACATTTCAAATCTAGGCATCGGAACATTGGCTATTTCGGGTAGTTTAAAAGTTGTTAAAGGCTTTTAAAATTCGACACTCTGATTAAACGCAGATCCTAATTCGTTTTTTGTAGTTCAAAATTTCGTTTTACTTGTTTTTACTACACTAGGATCTTCAAGAGTTGTTATATAACTCGCGTTCTGGATGATGTGAGGTATTAACCAATGAAACCATCTGTTACGGCGAGTTTTTGGTGTTAGGTGCACGGAACAGTGGGTAACCCACCAGAAACATCAACGCTAATTGGCAGGCCCGTAGTTAGCCGGTGACAGCCGAACCAATGTTACTCGGCTTTATGGGGCGCCCATACTGATATGTGGTCGTTGGCTTCGTATTGCGTCTAATGATTCGTTAATCGAATGTCGGACGCGCGTCATAGGTCGAAAGCCGCTCGTATAACCTCTGACGCGACCTTCCACTACAACTGGTCAGATCTTCATGTAGTGTAGGCCATCGAAAGTATAAAAAAAAACGAAACGAAATATAAATCTGTATTTAAATCAGACTGAAAATACAACAATAATTTACAGCCTGGAGTAGTCGTTTTAATCACAAATATATGTTTGTGACCATTCTCAATAGTTTCTGTTATCCAAACTACAATAAAACTAGGAAATTCGTGTGATTTAGTTCATCGATACGCATTATTTTCATTGATTTGAACCCTGCAAGTAAATCAAATGCCAAGGTCATGAAAACTCATTTAGTTCATCTCTCTACGACTGTCTGACTATGTGCAAGCATTGCTACAGCGTATGAAACACTCCCCGTCGGTATTGTAACCGTTAATTCAACCTGTGAACAGATTTTAGTTCCGAAGCGTATTTGCTTACACCCTAAGTGCTCTCATCGGCGCAAGCAATTTTAGCTAAAATGTATTAAAATTACATTTTAAGTTATCTTCGTAAAACGCATAGAACTTAAAATTTGATTTTAGTTAAAATAATTTTTTAGTGATTTTAGCTTACGTTTTTGTGAAACAGGGCCCTGTGCATCCAAAAGACATGATGGTCGCTATAACCGGAGCGTGGTCAAAAGACTACGACGCAAAAATCCACAATTTTTGCACCACCCTACACGGTACGGTCAACATGTGTCTGGGCCCTGTTTCACTATAACTTAACCCAAAATCACTAAAATAGATTTTAACTAAATCAAAATAAAATTTCAAATTGTATGCGTTTCTCGAAGATCGATTGTAACGTCATGGGGCGCTTTAACGAGAAAACAAATCGGTTTCGATTACCTATCTAGTTTTGTACATGACGTAGGTCTCGAGTTGGTATTCGAATCGGTACTCGTAAACGCAACGTGTTTGTTGCCTCGCAAGATGACTAAAGACTGAATAGGCCTAATTGAGGAAAATGTTCAAAAATCATTTTTCTTTATTCTGTTCTTGAAGACACCACCCAAAAATAAAAACGCGAATTTTACCTGTTCCCAAATGTCCCGTATTCGTATTAGGAATGGCCACAAAATTTATAATTTAACGTGAAATTTAAAAGAAAATGAACTAACGTCAGCCACGTCGTGTCGCTTATGGAGGACACCATCTGGGAAATCGAATCGTCAAACCGGCAGGCGAGCAAGTTGGAAGATTTAAATAATAGATGTGGTAAATACCCGTAAACGTGATTGAATGGGATTTGCAAATCGATTAGTCATAATCCGTATCTCGTAAAAACTCTTTTAAAATGCCATTTTAATAGATTTTAGTTAAAATTGCTTTCGCCCGCGCAATGCACATTTCCGGTGCGGGCATCTGTACTGAAAACTGTTGACAGGTTGGACTAACGGTTACAATACCAATGGGGATAGTTTTATACGTTGTAGCTGTGTTTGCACATGGTACGACAATCGTAGAGAGATGACATAAATGAGTTTATTGGGTATTATTCGTTTCAAAGGGTTGGCATTGAACTTGCATGTCGCTTTCGTGACCTTGGCATTTTTGATACATTAGTTAAAGTTGCAATTTCATATTTTTAAGTTATATTTTTAAAATTTATTAAAATAAAGCCTTAAAATAGATTTTATCTATAAACAGTTCTACCTTGTTAAAGAATAATCCTATTTATCCTATAATAAACTATTGCCAGTTCAGAAATTGGCAAAAATATCATTTTCAACTTCAAATTCAAACGTTTGAAGATAGCTATTACATGGGGGGAATAGAAAAACAAGGGAGGTAATTGTGTTATTATTTCCGGGGTCAAATGAGTTTTAAGTGTGAGAATGACACCTATGATCGTATAATAGTGAGTTGACAACCTATTTAGCAAAAGACATAGAAATAATTATGTTTTGACTTTCTTAGAAAATATGAAATTATCGCGTTAAGAGTTTAATAAAGAGTTGGTCATTCTTGCTATAAAAATTCAAATTTCAAAAATAGATGATAAAACAAGAAAATATTGAAAATTTCATTCAAATTACTTCATTCGCAGTCGGGCACTGGTATAATCGGGATTTAGCCTCGCTTTCCCATTTTTAAATTAAATTTTTAAATTGCGAACCGTTTCAATCTAGTTAAAATCTCGAGTATCCTATGGTCTTGTTTTGTTAATAAATGTCTAATTAATAGTTTATATAACATTTCATGCCTAAAGAAAGGCCTGCAATAGGTAGATTTAGCTCTTGCATAATGTATGTTTTAGAAATAGTAATAAATTTATGATATTAAAATAAAGTTCAAATAGGTCTATAACATCTTTCAATAAGCAATTTGAGATTATTGATTTATCTTTTTACAAATTATCATAACCCCAAAACCATGTCAATACTTTTCGTATGACATGTTCAGTATCATAGGACTTTAGGCTTTCTAATACCAAGAAATGGGCCATTAAAACCATTATAGGCCTACACGAAGGTATTTATTTAAAGAGTGTTCTTTCCATGACATTGAATATGAAGTGAGCCCAAATTTCCTTTCAGGTTTTTATTTATTTGAAAATAGTATAATTTATACTTGAATCATATGGTAATGTATAAAACAGTCACAAAGAGTTATGTTTACGGGGGTTTTTGTTCTCGGGGTTCTAATTGACGTCATCTAATTACTTAAATTGCCTTACAATAAAAAAAAACCAAACGGGTGGCTCGTAGCTGTATTTTCTATGCTATGAAATGAAATTGAATGAAAGTTTAAATTGATTTTAGTTAAAATTGATTTTAGTTAAAATTGATTTTAAAATAGTTTTATGAAACGCCACTATTTTAAGTTAAGATAAAATTTTAACTCGCAATGTTATTTTAGTGGATTTTATCTTAAATGCTTACAATCGTTTCGTGAAACTCGTCTATCTAAAGTTTGGATGAAATTTTAGTTAAGGACGATTTTAAGGAGATTTACGTTTTTGGAAACAGTGCCCTGATAATCAATACCACCTTCACACCAGTACCGCCTTCTATATCGACAGGCACATAATCTTCTAAAGACAATCTCCGGAAATTCGAGAATGTCCACGATAAATCTCAAACATATTAGAGTCAAACATTACTAGCGAATACTGTTGATTAGAGAAAGCCCAATAACATCAAAAACAATAATTACTTTCCACACACATACACATCCACACACGTATTGGCGAAGTTTGTTTGTACACTGCCAATCGTATAGTCCTTTACGCATCTTTCGAATGTCCTTGATCGTAACATGTAACAGATTTCTAATTACTGTCATAGGCGTCTATTCGTTAGTTGGAAGAGAACAGGAAATTAGACAAATTAAATGTATTTCTTTAGATTTACATAAGATTACCTTTTTACTGCAACAAAACATCCTACTCGTGAGCTATAGTAACCACTCTCTTATTTTTTGTAAGATCAATGTGAGTTTTTTGTATTTATTGTAGTTAAATATAACTCTCTTATATTTTGGAAGATCAATGTGGGGTTTTTGTATTTATTGTAGTTAAATGTAACTCTCTTATTTTTTGTAAGATCAATGTGGGTTTTTTGTATTTATTGTAATTAAATATAAATACATGTTGTTGATTTGGGGTTTGTTTGTTTTGTTGATATAAGGCATATAAAAATATGATCATTAAAAAGTGTTCGCTGAAAACTAATTAAGTCCTATAGTTCTTGCGGTAATCAAATGCTATAATCGTTCGCTAAAACCAGCGTAAGGTGTCGTTATGGCGCACTGGGATGGCGTGTCTGATTTTGTTAGATATCTATGTTACACTTTATTGGGCCATTGCTGATTTAATTAAGATATTACCCACAAACAAAGGTAACCCCACGCCGTTAAATCTACAGACTCATATATTAACCGATATAATACACTTTAAAGGCTCAATACCACTCTTGTAACTGAATAATATGTCCCAATCTTTATTCTGGTCAACAAATTGTACTATTTTACAATATTCCAATTAATTGATGATACAAATTTCATCTTAACACACCTAATTTTAAAAATTGGAAAAATTCAACTAAATAATTTGAAAAGCTTGACGTAAAGCTTTTCAAATGTGACTTGGATTTTAAAATATTCTTGAACCCTCTGGACAAGTAAAATATGATTTAATGGATAATTTACACAACAGGTAGGACACTAACACATCTAGTACTTAGAATAAGGCTATTTTTATTTTCTGGGGCTGTCCCTTTAAATAGACCATCTAACAACAAATCCATTACTCGATCAACATCATTTAGAAGGATTCTAGTCAAGCAAAGCGTAGAAATACGTCCACATATTCGAAAGGAAACATGGATGTTTATTTTTATAAGAGGGTAACTCCGGAACGGTAGGTCGCGGAACACTGAATATTTAGAGTGTTCGGACTCTCCTGCATTGCATCCAGTGCTTCACATCAGATTTGAAAAGCAAAATGTCAAAAACTGTAGAGTCTATCGCGTTCACAAGCGAATTGTCGACGAACGGAAGGACAAGCGGGATGGCGACTATACGTGTATAATAATCTAGAAAGTAAATGTTTTAGCCAATATTGTAGTGTTTGTATAATATACAGATTTTAATATCTAGGCGACATCCGGTGTACATTACAGTGTTGGGCGTTTATAAAAACTAAAATACATAATAAATCAGCACAAAGGTGATTTAATTAGTTACTGGATGGAAAATGCCAATCTCTCGATATCTAGAACTCAGATAATCTTACTAGAATAAAATGTAGTATCATCGATTCGAAAGGGTAATAACACCGGAAGTCCATAAATACATAGATGACGAGGTGCGTAATAGTGAATGGACTTCGTCATGGGTACATCATAAAGTAAAGTCTTAACTAGTGAGTGCTGGGCTATATTTATGGATATGGACAGGGAATTATTAATGAGAAAAGTAAAATTGCTCTATTTGTAGTCCAATTCCACAGGTCTGGGTCAATATTTAAAAGCAAATACCTTGGCAGAGATGCTTTTAAGCTAAAACAAACCCCTCAAATAATACATTTGACGAGCCGAGCTAGCCCGATAAAGGATATTTTGCCAAATATTCTATGAAATTAGTAGTTCCTTGACCAAAAATAAACAAATGTAATTACTTAGCTATGTTTGATGTGGGTGTATTAAACATATTATCTAATCAATACCAAACAGTAAATGAGAGAGGTTTAATAAACCCTATGTACTGATGAATAAACAAAAAAATTTCGCGAAACTATTATGGATTGCACTTAAAGATACATTAGTTAAGATTTTAATAAAGGGTTGGCCATTCTGGATAAAACAGTTTAAAAATAGATGATAAAAAAGAAAATTTCAATTAAATTACTTTATTCTGAACGAAGTTATCACCTTAAAAGTTTGGATTAAAAATAGGCAACAATTGTTGCCGATCGTTTGACAATCTGATTAAAACACAGATCCTATTTCGTTTCGTTTTTTATAGTTCAAAATTTCGTTTTACTTGTCTTTACTACACTATGATCTGGAAGAGTTGTTATATTACCGACATTTTGGTTGAAGTTAGGGATAAGCCAATGAAACAGTCTGTTACGGCGACTTCTTGGTGTGCCATGCACGGAATTGTGGGTAAACAACTAGAAACGCCAACGCTGAAGGATTAATCAATGTCTGGCGTCATAGGGTCAAAAACCCCTCGAACGACCGATGACACGACCTTCAAGTACAACTTATCGGATCTTCATGTAGTGTAGGCCATCGAAAGTATAAAAACTAAACGAAATATAGATCTGTAGTTTATTCAGATTGATCGTTTGATTGGCAGACGATAACTCCACCCACATATTCTCGATTATCAAGTAATATTCTCAATGCCTACGGTACCCCATACTCCTCGCTGTGTTTCGTTTGATTAGAGCTAATCCCACTTAACACTGCTGTAATGGAAGCAAATTTCTGTCCCCATTTATGATTGGTCTATAGTCCAATTAACAACCAATAGCTAACTGCGTAACAATATCATTACGCTTTAAACAGAGCTCCGAATTGGACCAAATATGTTTACATAACGTTACGTCATGACTCACAATTTCATTATGCCCATTAACCAGTGCACAGCAGAATATTACAGAAAAAAACTAATTGTGTGACAAACGAGGCTATCAATACGAATACAATATAAACAATACTGTTTGGAGAACAATACTTTCACTGTCCAAAGTTTTAGGAAAGACCCCAGATTGAACGAAGGGCTGTCATGTTGCTATACTTGGAATAGATTTGATTGAACGGGGAGAATAGACACACTCCCTCAAAAGCTCAAATATCGAAAGCCAACCCAGTAAAAGCCCGCGAGGGAATTCTCGGGCCATTGCTTCAAGAATATAAGGGTATCCTCGATTATCAGTCCTATCATCGGCAGTCTCCATGAGTGACGTCAGCGATAACGGTAAATGTTAGCTTGATCAGCCATTTAATGATTTAATTATTAAATAGACGACTGTTTAAATCCAAACTCTATCCAAGCCATATGAGGATCTAGAGAGTTGATTTTGGCTTGTTATGTAAATAAAGGTCTAATTAATAATTTCTATAAAATTTGAAAGACTAGCAATAGGCATATTTAACTCTTAACTAATGTATCTTTTATAGTGGCGCATGCATTATACAAATGGGTGGGTGGATGGCTGAATGGTTAGCGTGTGCGCGCTGTATCATAAAGTCTGTCATTGAGTCAACTGGCGTGGTTTCGATTCCCCGGTTGTACGTGACAAGGAGTTGGGTCGCCTGTCCAAACTCGTGGGTTTTCTCCGGGTCCTCCGGTTTCCTCCCACTGCTAAAGAATAATTGAAATAAAATTAAACCATATGTTAGTCCCGAAATGACCCAGTTTGTGTCGAGTGGACGTTAAAACCCATTTCTTTCTGTCTCTCATTTCATGGGTACATGTAGTATGTATTTAAAGGACATTGATCACGAACTATAATATTGGCAATGTTTTCACTGGCCGCTCTTGTTAGAGACATAGATCTATATCATTTTGGCAAAACGGCATTATGCGAGCGTTAAACTTGTCTGTTGCCGGTCGTTGCTGTGGCTTAAAATGTTATATAAATTATTATCTGGACATTTATTAACACAAGCCCATCATCAATTCTAGATATTGAGTGTTTAGACAAGTCCATAGTCCGGTGGCTGAAGGGGGGGGGGGAAATCGTCACCCGAACTCTGAATTTAAAATGAGACCAAGTTTTTCTAGACCAGTTTTTTGCGTAGATTCCGAATCTGGGTGGTGATCAGGCGTTTGAGGGGGCCTTTTCGCGATATGGGGGGTCCAATGTCTACAATTGGGGGAAAATGTGATTATGTTGACATAAATGGTGATGATATTATATAAAAATAAAACAGAAATTTTAGGACTGCCATCTCTAAATAAGTGTATATGATGCCCCTGGACAACTGTTTTGATTTGTGGCAAGGTGGGGTGGGTGGTTGCAGGTATGCTTGTGTGGAAATGGGGGGGGGGGGTGTAAATAAATTCACATTGATTTAAATGGTGATTTTCTTAGGACTTGATGAAACATCTCTACAAATATGTGTGGGGGGGGAGGGCAACATGTATCTTTGTGGACAGAAATTATTTGGTTCAATACTGACCTTAAACGTGGTTTCTCGAAGGTTTTTCGTTCAGTACCTATATTTGGTCATTCAAAATATTAAATTATGATGGTACTTTTCAAGAGATCTGGAAATGTAAATCAAAAACACAGCAAATCAGAAACATGTTTGGATATTAGTTTATTCTTAGTCTTCATCAGAAGATTCAAAACCAAATGAGCGAGATAAATATCTTCTTGGTTGCTTACCAACAGCTCGCATATGTCCTTTGGATATGCTTCGGATACCAGTTCACATTGTAAATCTTCATTCCAGCCATTTTTCACCCAGAAAATCTTTCTTCTAGTGTCATCTACTGATGTAAGTCGCCTTCCGGAATATTTTCTACCTTTGCCCGTCTCATTATCGATCAAAAGGTGTATTTTTGGATCATCGTTTGCGAGGAGGACGATTTGGATGTCTATTTCCCCCGAGCAAGAACACAAAATACAATTTATTTCAGCGCTTCCATTAATTTGCAATGCGAAAAGGAGTAGGTAAGCCATTTTGGTATCCTCGTGGTTTGCTGTCAGTTCTAGGATATTCTCGACACTTTCAATACTAATTTTGATATAAGTGTCTAGGAATATCTAGGCCTGCATGCTTTCGGTGGTAATGATTAATTGACTATCTGTTTTTCTTTTACAAGATAATTCCAACTTTCTAACAATTTTTAAAGAGCAGGGACAGGCAAATGATGTTTCTGATGACGTAATTACTGGAATAGAAATAATTGTTTGTACGGTGAAGGCGACTTACATCAGTAGATGACATTAGAAGAAAGATTTTCTGGAGGAGTTTTAATTGTTTCTTTCTTTATTACTATCTTGCCTGGCTAGTCTTTTGCTGCACATTAAATGATCAAACAAGATCACCTTGCGATACAATACAAGGCTGGAATGGAATTTTACTATACGAATGGGTATCTGAAGTATATCCAAAGGATATATTATGCGAGCTGTTGATCACCCATAAAGAAGATATTTATCCCGCTCATATTATGAAATTTGATTTTGAATCTTCTGATGAAGAATATAAGAATAAACTAACATCTAAACATGTCTCTTGTTTACTGGGTTTTTTTTTCCAGATCTCTTGAAAAGTACTGTTATATTCAATCTGATTAAAATACATATCTATATTTCGTTTCGGTTTTTTACACTTTCGGTGGCATACATTACATGAAGATCTGACCGGTTGTAGTGGGAGGTGGCGTCAGAGGTCATACGATCGGTTTTTGACACTATGACGTCAGACATGGATTAATCAACCAGCGTTGACAAGAATTCACCGTAACAGTCCGTTTCATTGGCTAATCCCTCACATTAACCAGAACGCGGCTCATATAACAACTCTTCCAGATCCTAGTGTTATGAAGACAAAATTTTGAACTATAAAAAACGGAACAAAATAGGATCTGTGTTTTAATCAGATTGCATTATAATTTAATATTTTGAATGACGAAATTGGTACTGAACGAACAAAAAGCTAACGAAAAGTCACTTTTCAGGTAGGTCAATTTTGAACCATGTCGTTTCTGTCCCCAAAAATACATTTTACCCCCCCCCCCCCCATACAATGGGAATCTGATACACATATTTAGAGATGTGCAGCGTAATTAAAAAGTAATGTTTTTATCAAGCTCTAAGAAAATGATCATTTAAATCAATGTGAACTCATTTCCCGCAAATTTTATCCCCCCACCCTTCCACATACGCCCACCGGCAACCCACACCTCCACAAATCAAAACAGTTGTCCAGGGGCATCATATACACTTAATTAGAAATGGACAGTCCTAGAAATTTATGTTTTATTAATATATAACATGATCATCATTTATGTCAACATAATGACATTTCCCCTCAATTGTAGACATTGTACCCCTCCCCCTCAAACGCCTGTTCACATTTTGCCCAAACCGACACCCCCATTAAATGGGAATTTATACTCATATTTAGAGATGTGCAGCGGAATTAAAAAAAGTAATGATTTTATCAAGCTGTAAGAAAATCATCATTTAAATCGACGTGAACTCATTTCCCGCCAATTTTACACACACACACCCTACACACACGCACACCTGCAATCACCTACCCCACCTCGGCACAAATTAAAACAGTTGAACAGGGGCATCATAAACACTTATTTAGAATGACCAAAAATAGGTACTGAACGAAAAGCTAACGAAAAACCACTTTTAAGGTCAATATTGAACCAAATGATTTCTTTCCACAAAGATACATGTTGCCACACCCCCCCCACACCCACCCCATGAGCACCCATTCCTGTCGCCCCCTCCCCCCCCCCCCCCCCACACACACATTGGGAATCTTATACACATATTTCTAAGAAAATCATCATTTAAATCAACGTGAATTCATTTCCCGCCAATTCACCCCCCCCCCCCTTTCCACACAAGTACACCTGCAACCACCCGCCCCACCTTCCCACAAATCAAAACAGTTGTCCAGGCATCATATACACTTATTTAGAGATGGGCAGTCCTCGAGATCTATGTTTTATTTATATATAACATCATCACCATTTATGTCAACATAAACACATTTTCCCCCAATTGTATAGACATTGGACCCCCCCCCCCATATCTCGAAAACGCCCCCTCAAACGCCTGAACACCACCCAGATTCGGAATCTACGCAAAAAACTGGTCTAGAAAAACTTAGTCTCATAAATTCACAGCTCGGGAGGCAATCCCCCCCCCCCCCCCTTCAGCCACCGGACTTCCACTGTATTTGCGCTAAACGCTAATATGGCCGGAGATTGCCAATCTACGCAAAAAACTGGTCTAGAAAAACTTAGTCTCATAAATTCACAGCTCGGGTGGCAATCCCCCCCCCCCCTTCAGCCACCGGATTACCACTGTATTTGCGCTAAACGCTAATATGGCTGGAGATTGCCAATCGCAATTTGTTTTATTAAAATGGGCTAGAGTCTTTGACAATCGAGACTACGAACGGTGGACAGAGTTCCCATCTGCCAAATATGTATATTTCTTGTCAAAACCCCAAACGTTCACAAATGTGTTTTGTTGTGAATAGTTAACCGTACATTGGCTGAAATTTCAATATATCAATTTTTCATGTATTTTATTTTTTCTTCTTCTAAAAATAAAAAATCTTTAACCCATTGAAGAATTTTAAGTGGTAATGGGGGTTTATTAGTTAGTAAGTATTTTTCATATATTTAACAATGGTTATTAGCCATTAAATAAACAATGGACCAGCTTGTGTTTTATTTCTGTATAACTGGTTTTAACTTTCCAATTAACACTAGTACTTACACCTGTGCACACATTTAATATAACACCGGCGCGAAATTAAAGATACTGTTGTCACGCACAATTTTCTTTTTTGAACTCGGTACTTTCGTTTTTGTCTCTTTCCCTAGACGCATTCAACTTTTTTTGTGATTACCATCATCCGAACAAATGGAAGTTTGGCATTAATAATTGATTGCATACAGGCGCGTATTGTAGTTATGGCAATAGCTTGTAGTTTAATGTCTGCTTCCACAGTAGTGATATCGCACACAAGAACTAGCTCAATGCCTGTATATTAGAATATGGTCTTGCAATCTTTCCATCTGCGGCCTAAGGTCATGGAATTTTGTCCCTTTATTTAAAGACAACCAAACGTAATGGATTCGGCTAACCGAGTTGTCCTGATTGATGGTGGATATTAGAAAAAGTATTTATACTAGAATACCTGGCTCCCTATTTTTATCATGGTATTGGTAGAATTATTTCTTACATGCATAGTAGTAACTTTATCTGTAAAATATAATCCCAGCTAAGAATGCAATTATACTAAAATGGTTTTTTTTGTGTGTGTGTTTTTCTCAAAATCTAGCCTTGGCAACCTCCCTTACTTCAATATTCTTGATTGGTAGGTATTTCTTTTTAGACCATACATTATTTCTCCTAATATATATATATATATATACAATGTATATAAATATATATATATTTGTGTCATTAGTTGTGTGTATTTTGTATATTTATATGCATAGTTATATATATATATTTTTTTAATTTTAAAACTTCTATAAATTCTATTCTGGGGTGAATATTGTTGTAACTGTGATGCAATTGAAGACGAGTTTCATGCTCTGTTAGTTTGTCCATCTTATAAGTACATCAGAGAAAAGTATATCGAAAAATACTATTGGTTAAAACCATCAATGTATAAATTGGCATTGCTATTAAAAAGTACCAATATCAACACTGTAAATTATTTAGGTCGATATCTTTATTTAAAGCGGAAATTGTAAATTTTCTAAGTAAGTCAAAACGTAATTATTTCTGTCTTTTGCTCAATAGGTTGTCAACTCACAATTATACGATCATAGGTGTCATTCTCACACTTACAACTCATTTACACAGGAAATAATAACACAATTACCTCCCTTGTTTTCTATTCAAACGTTTGAAAATGAAGAGGAAAATGATATTTTTGCCAATTTCTCAGCTGGCAATAGTGAATTATAGGATGAATAGGATTATTCTTTAACAAGGCAGGACTGTTTATGGATACCATCTATTTTCAGGCTTTATTTTAATAAATTTAAAAATATAACTTAAAAATTTGCAATTTCCGCTTTAATGTTACAAAAGTAAAACAAGTTAATGTAATTATGACCATTAATATTTAAAGGTAATTATTATTATTATCTTATAATATATGAATGAAATACTATATGTCCATCCTCCATCACCTTATTGAATCTATGTTATATACATATTGTCAATGCTCATGAACTTTATGTTTACGGCTACAAAACAATACAAGTAATTGTTGGTGATCTTCTTCTTCCCTCATTACAAGTGTCATCTACTTTTCGGAGCCAAATAGTAAGTTTGATTGGGAATGTTGTTATTAATTTTGAAAACCGCTAAGCAATTTGTACGACAAATAAATGTTTCTGAAGTGATGACTTGGCAGATATGTTTTATTTTGTACATGCCTAATTTAACTATATAATCAAATGACTTTAATGCCGAGATTTTTTTTTACGCTCACATATTTTCATATTGTCGTCGAGCCTGTGCGCCCGTCCGTCCGTGTGTCCGTTCACAATTTTATCCGATTTTGACGAAACTTGAAATATGGGTTTGTATCCCACAGATCTCGGTTCCTTTCGATATTTGCGCATATCGGACAGCAACTTCCTGGAATTATGGCCCCTAATTTTACAAAACAAATCGAATTTTTAGCTTGTAGGCCCCCTAGAGGTCACAATTGTTATCCGATTTTAAAAAAACGCTATACCCTAATGACGATTCAGTTCAAAATTCGTGACAATCTGAACGAAACTGTCCGACAAAATGGCCGCTCCTGGCAATACCAAGGTTGTGGACCCTCTAGAAGTCAAATTTTTTATCCGATTTTGATAAAATTGACAATATATATTTATAACCCAAAGATCTCGATTCCTTTCGATATTCACGCATTATCGAATCGTAACTTCCTGGATTGTGGCCCCTGATTGTACGAAAAATCGCGTTGTTAGCTTGTGGACCCTCTAGAGGTAACAATTTTTATAAGATTTTAAAAACCCTTCAAATATATCACCGGTATACACTAATGCCGATTCGGTTCAAATTTCGTGAAAAAGATGACCGAAACTGTCCAACAGAATTGCCGCTCCCCATGGCAGATAGCATAAAAGTATGTAATACCAAGGTTGTGGACCCTCAAGGGGTCACAATTTGTAACCGGTGTTGATAAAACTTAAAATGTATGTATATAACTCAACGATCTCGGTTCCTTTTGATATTGGCCCATTCGGACCTTACTGGGTTGTGGGCCCTTACCTCTGGAGGTCATAATATTTATCCGAATTAAAAAAAAAACGTTCAAATATATCACCGCAAGTTTGAATTTCGTGAAATAGTGCAATCTCGGTTATATTTATTGTGCAATCTCGGTTATATTTATTATTCCCTCATATCGGACAGACGGACAGAAACTTCCTTGAATATGGCCCCGTTTGTTCTGCGCCCCCCGCCCCGCCACCTTTGCAAAATGTGGGCGTATCTTGCGTGGCAATCGCTTGTTTTATTGGTTTTAAACATATAATGACATTACATAATTATGTCATATTTGTCTAGGAAATTGAATGATGCCGGACGTTAGGTCTGGTGTTTAAGTGTCCTCTCTATTCTATAATTGAAAATTACAACGTAGCAGACATTTCTTTATTGAAATGCCTACTAAACTTAAAACCATTTAATGGCATATAATTTCTAGACTTTATAATTAATAATGGTTTTAGGATGGGAAGAGTGTCTTCTTGGAATTGTTGAAATATACATATGAGGACAAGCTACTGTTCAAGACGAATATAATACCACAAAGCACACATAAGACACACGTAACCCTAATTGTATCACATTATTTTAGAATATAGCTCTACGTTATCACTCTACGAACAATATAAATCGAATATATTAGAACGTAGCTCTACGTTATATCCGAATATTATCTGCGTACAACATGAATATTTTAGAACAGCTTTACGTTATATAAGGGTATCTGCGTACAACATAAATCGAATATTTTAGAACATAGCTCTCCGTTGTATTGTACAATACAATTATACGCACACATAAATCGAATAATTTAGTATATTATACCATATAATGCTACATGTACAACAGTCGATTATTTTACAATATCAACCCTACTAATCACATTTATAATCTAACAAATGTCTCGGTCAACACATTCAACTAATGAACATCTACATCAAGTTTAAACATTCTACCTCGATTAAAAGCAGAGTTATTCTGTTCCAAATTCTTGATCAATCAAATTGCTTATCGCTCCTTAGCCTAAGCATAAAATTCTCATCATCAAACTTATTCAAGGTAGTGATATAATGAATCTATACTCAAGAGTTTCGTCGCTCTCACATAATTATAACCAAAGTTATCGTGCCCCAAAGCATCAACCAATCAGATTGCTTATCTCTGCTTACCATAAGCAGATAGTATTCATCATCGAACTCCATCAAGGGATTCACCTAATGAAAGCCTACACCAAGTTTGAACATTCTACCTCAATAGAAGGATAGTTATTGTGTTCCAAAGTCTCGACCAATCAAATTGCTTATCGCTCAACTTGCCCTCGGCAGAAAATGTTCCTTATCGAACTTAGCCAAGGTATTGATGTGATAAAACTAAACACACAGTGTCCAAATTCTCACTGAATTAGAACTATAGTTATCGTGTCCAAAAGCATCAATCAATCAAATTGCTTATCTCTGCTTATACGAAGCATCAAGGCATTCACCTAATAAACACCTACACTAAGTTTGAACACTCTAACTAAATTAAAAGGAGAGTTATTGTGTTCCAAAGTCTCGACCAATCAAATTGCTCTCGCTCTACTTACCCTGAGCAGAAAATGCTCATTGTCGAACTTAGTCAAGGTATGAGAAATATTACCCTAACCGAGGGTGTAATGATTAATAAACACCTACACCAAGTTTGAACATTCTAACTCGGTTTTGTGTACCTAAAAGTGTGACGGACAGACAGACAGACGGGCGAACCCATTTTAACAGTCGGAGACAATAATTTATTCTTCTATAGCGCATTACAATATACAAATACTATCTCAACGAGCTTTACAATGTTGTGGATAGAAGTTGAAGTAAATTATTTAAACATTGCTAAACATTTAAAAATTGATGGTAATACTCTTTAAATAAAACATTTTTAAAGATGATTTTAATTAAAGAGCTATTTTTTAATATTCCTAATTGTAACATACTCTATCCCCATATATTTTGTCGGACTTCATAGTTTGCAAGTTGAGTCTGGCAGCTGCTAATGATCTTGTTAAATGTTTCGGTCTTTGGATACAAACAAGTTCTTTGAAATACACAGGTTAAACATAAAATTTTAAAGCGACATCTTTGTACAATCGGAAGTAAATGAAAACGGGGGTGATATGTTCACGGACACGTGTCCGGGCCACAAGCGGTGCTGCAGAATTTTGAATTCTTTGTAGTTTCTTCAGTGCTGTGTCCCGTTGATATTCCAAGAAATTATTTTTCCTTATGCCTTCCAAACAAGTGCACGGGCGCGGAATGGTGATGACTATTCATCTTGTTGTAATTGTCCTACACATCCCAAACTTAGGCTGCATGTGTACAGCGAACTCCGCCTGTGAACAGACCCTAACCTAATTAACAGAAATTTTAATGACATTACCGGAGTGGCAGAAACTGACATTTTGCCAACCTGACATATGTGTTTGCATAAAGCACATGCTTCGGGTTATTTTTACTCTGTTGTGTATACAAAGCAGTAGTCCAGTCGAAAAGTCTCGCCCCAAAATGATCACGTGAGCGTTTTAAATGGGCATCATTTAGGGCAGTAATCTATTCACGAAGAATGACGTAGATGGATCGCTGCGTGCAGTATGTGTCCTACAGTGTGTGAGATATTTGCCATATCACCTGAAAATAACAGTTGCATTAAATTTGGAGTTCTTGCATCTACAATTAACCAATTACTTAGCAAACGGATCCACGTTCTCAAATCTATAAAGTATTATTTAATGGTTAAAATTGAAATAAGTGTACATAATTTTCACTTCAATATGCTAAATTTGTACTATGGCCGTAAGGCTTCAATACATGAATAAAGATTATTATTAATAACAATTTTAGAGCTAGGGTCGGCAACTTTTTTTTCGGGGGGGGGGGGCATTGCAACCCCTGCCCCCCCTCCCCGATTGCTACAGGCCTGACCCTAACCCTAATAATAGATATCCGTTGACTAATGAACCCTAACCATATTTAGGAGATAAACACCTCCTGTTTAGACTTTAAGTCTGGCGCACACTATGCGACAACTTAAGCGACGAGTCTGGCGACAAATATCGCCTCAATATAAGTGGATTGAGCACACTACACGGCGACTTTGGCGATCACGGAAAAAAACACCCTGTCACGTGCTTCGTCATGTGACACCTGTAAATTCATTTTATAAATTCATTTTAGTCGTCATCGCGTTGAATATTGAATACTTCAATTTATATTGTTTTGTACATGATGATCAGGAGGCGGCGTAGCCGTTTTAGTACAACGCCCGTCGAATGCAGTGCGTTTATAGTATTACAAGTAACTAGCTCAAATTGGGCGACTCTTGCATGTATAGAAATATTCCAGAGAATCCTAAATATAATCATTCCTCTCATTGCCAAACCAACAGCCAAGATGAGACAACCAAAAAGCCCAGGTGGGCGATCGACGGTCACTCTCCGTTTTCTCACTACAGGTACTGGAAAAATAACGCCCATTCTAATTTCCATCCATGAATCCTAGGACTATATTATTATTGAGTACATTGTTATATAGACGGAACAATCCACTCTGTCTACCATATGTATTCGACAGCTTTGCCAGAATTCCAAACTTAATTTCAATTAGTTAGTTAGGGCTAAATTAGATTACCCGAGTCACTTAATATTATACATGCAACAGAAAAAAATTCTGAGAAATCTCGTGTGTGGTTATGTCACACGAGAAGAATAACCAAAAATGATTGGTTTAATAGGTGAATTTTTTTCTTCGTTGTCGCTTAACTTGTCGCCGAGGTGAGCACATTACACGGTTTGTTGCCGATGAAGCGACAACTTGGGCGATCATATCAAACAAGTCTGATATCGGCGAGCGATGGTCGCTGGCGACGAAATATCCCTTCGATCGAGTGCGCAAACTAGGCGAGTTTTTGATTTTTCATAGTCGGCGACCGAAATCGCCTATGTCGTCGCGTAGTGTGCGCCAGGCTTTAGAGGACTGTTTAACTAAAATCGAAATGCAATTTTAAATTTTATGCGTTTCACAAAGATCAGTTGTAAGTTAAAATGCAATTTTAATAGATTTTAGTTAAAATTGCTTGCGCCCGCGCAGTGCACAATTCCGGCGAGGGCGCTTAGAATGTAAGCTTATACGCTTCGGAACTTAAAACTGTTGCCAGGTTGAACTTAAGATTACAATACCGACGAGGAGAGTTTCATACGTTGTATTAATGTCTGCACATGGTCAGACAGTCGTAGAGAGATGAAATAAATAAGTTTATTGCGTATTATTCAATTTGAAATGTATCGGTGGGTTGGCCTTGAACCTGTATTCGCTTTCGTGACCTCGGCATTTGATTTACTCGCAGGCTTCAATGGAAATAATGCGTATTGATAAATGAAATCGCTCGGATTTCGAAGTTTTATGGTATTTTGGACAACAGAAGCTATTGAGAATTGTCTACACTTAAGTATTTGTCGATTTTTAAAAGTATTTTTAATAACTTTTAACCTAATACACGAAATAACCAATGTTCCGATGCCTAGATTTGAAATGTCAACCCCATGGACCCTTTCAATAATAATTTGAAATTGCCAAAGTGCCACACTATTTATTGGATAATGCTTATCTATCTTACTAAATTTTAATGATTTTTTTCCCCCAATAAAAAATATCCTTGGCTCCTATATAAATCATGCATGATAACCCCAAAACCATAAATACTTTGCATAGGACTATAGTATTATAGGACTGACGGGGTTTCGATTAAACAATTGTAGGCCTACAAAGATATTTTTTTAGACATTTGAAAATATTATAATTTATTCTTGAATCATGGTAATATATAAAATAGTAACAAAAATTTTTCTTTACTGGGGTTTTCATTTGGGGCGTCATCTAATTGCTTATATTGCCTTACAATAAAATAAAGGGTGGGCCGCAGCTATAATGAAAATTATTTTTGTGAATGATAGTATGTTTAAATTATATAACCAGGGCCATTGGCAATATTATCATTATTTCAAATATATCTATATGTCGCAATAGATCTCACAACGTAGCTCTAATCAAAGTTTGTTAATGTCGTGATTATAAGTTATTAATTTCAGTTAAAATTGTCCCTAAAATAGTTTTGTGAAACGCCACTATTTTAAGTTAAGATACAATTTTAACTTACAATATTATTTTAGTGGATTTTATCTAAAATGCTTAAAATAGTTTTGTGAAACGCATCTATCTTAAGTTAGGATGGAATTTTAGTTTAAGACGATTTTAAGGAGATTTAAGTTTTTGTGAAACAGGGCCCTGTACATGTATGTGTGAATATCGATGTGACCTTGACGCTCACCCTGACTTAAAATTTCCCTTCGACCTCGGAACTTTTGCGCTTATATGTCCTACGCCCCTATTTCTTGCTGTATTTTTGAGCTCAATGTCCGGGATGAACGCAGAGAAGATGCCCTTGATAAACGATGATTGGGTCGAAGTCGTGGGTCAAGGTCATGTTACAGAAAACTGAATTCAAACTTTTCAAAGGCAGTTTTGGGACATTTGACCTTGACTTACGACCTTTACCCCGTAACCATTTTAAAAGGCCATCATCTTGGCTTGGAACATCGACGTTTACATAGGTCCGGTCACACACCGCTCGGTCAGAAAACGGGGAAACGCAGGGAACCCGTGTTCGAAAGGAAATCTATGGGCGTGGTCAATATAAAAGGTCGTGGTGACTTTGACTTTGATTCCAAACCTCCCATCGATCTTGGGGCCTTTGCGTTTATGCATGTCATGGCCATATTTCTTGCTGTATTATTACGGTGAAACGCAGAGGGCACGCATTCGAAAACAAGTCAATGGGCGTGGTCACTATGAAGGTCGTGGTGAGAAAATGCAAGACTATTTTTGTTAGATGACTGTGACATGGCGGAGCTTTTGTGTTTAAAAGCATTAAGATCATCGGAATGTTACAAGAAAAATGTTATAGGCCAAGAAATGTCATTGATTTAACATTAAAGTAAAACTATAGAGAATTATTTGTCTAAACCCTAAAATGTTAAACGCAAGTTACTTACCTTAGTCCTAATATGTTGAGGGGGGGGGGGGGTGGATGGCTGAATGGTTAGCGCTGTATCATAAAGTCTGTCATTGAGTCGACTGGCGTGGTTTCGAATCCCCGGTTGTACGTGACAAGGAGTAGGGTCGCCTGCCCAACCTCGTGGGTTTTCTCCGGGTCCTCCGACTGCTAAAGACCCCTACGCGCAAGCTAATTATGTAAATAAAATTAAACCATATGTTAGTCCCGAAATGACCTAGTTTGTGTCGAGTGGACGTTAAATCCCATTTCTCTCTCTCTCTCCTAATATGTTAAACACGAGTTACTTCCCTTAAAGATTAAATCTGCTGATTTTTTTTTCTCTGTACTTTTCTCCAATAAAAATAATATAGCTCAAATTCACATATCACAAGCTATCGTGCACATCACCTTCATGTGTTTGATAAATGGGAACATTTGGGGAAAATGGGCAAATATTATGTTTGGAAAAGATTTTTCCCCCTTATTATTCACCTGTCACCTGACGTCAGCCTATATATAGGCATGACGCTAGCCTGTCGTCGTCATTTCTCGGAAATAAAGCCTACAGTTATTATGGCTGCGGTTAACGCAAACATTCCAAATCAAGCTGATTTCGATGCAATGAATTTAATTCAGATTGGAAGAAGATTTTTTCAAAATTCTCCTACCACTATTGCCTTTTGCAGGCATGCCTGTCCAATTTGCCAACTTCAGTGCAACGAAGGGTTATTTTGCAGAGCAGTTGATGGTGTATGTCGGTGTTGTCCAGGCTGCATAAGGACTTACAGTATAAGACAGGGGAGCTTTTTCGACAAATCGCACCTTGAGATTTGGCAAATTTGGGGTCTCACATACCTGTGGACCCAGAGTTGTGCATCTTCCCGCGGCCTGACAATAGAACAGACTGTGAAAGAATTGAGCATTGGGTCAGAGTACACTGTTGTGGATTGGCATCAGTTTTGTCGAGATATATGCGTTACATATTTCACGAATCACTATAATACTGTCACTTTCACAATTTCAGTCTGACACCAGTCTTGGTTGAATTGATTGACAAAACATGATTATTCTCTTTATATAATATGGAATCTACTTAAATATGTTATATGAAGTTAAATAACTTTCAGTTTCTGGAGCAACATTGGTAGCATACGTTCTATCTTCAAATAAAAATTCCAACACAAAACATGTTTTGTCGCGAGCCGCCATTTTTAATCTGACTTGACCAGCCTCAACCGACCTCGAAAGGTTGGTTAAGCATGGTCGCGACTATAGTCTAACCATTTCAAGTTCGGGTAGGGATGGTCGAGACCTAGTTGAACTATGGTCGAACATTTGGACGAGCCGAAGGCGGCCCTGGCAAAGTGTGCTCTTCAGTGATGAGAGTCGCTTTCATCTTTATCACGCTGATGGCCGTCAACGTGTGTGGAGACGTCTTGGGGAACGTCTTGCAGACTGCTGCGTCTTCGAAACGAATGGATTGGGTGGGGGAAGTGCAATGGTGTGGGGAGGCTTCACATTTCATTACCGGGTCCGCCCTACACATTTGCAGGGGTCGCGTTAATGCTGTAGCCTACCGTGATGATGTCTTGCAACCAATTGTTCCGATGTTTCGAGCGCACCCACAACTTCAGCACTTCCAACAGGATAATGCACGTCCGCATACCGCCCGTTTTAGTATGGACTACCTGGCTGCTAACAACATCAATGTCTTGGACTGGCCAGCCATGTCTCCGGACATGGCACCGATAGAACATGTCTGGGATGAGATTGGACGCCGTCTCTATCGGAGACCACAGATGCACACCATTGCTGCTTTAGAAGCTGCTCTTGTCCAAGAATGGAACAATTTGCCCCAGGCCTTCTTTCAAACACTGGTAAATTCCATGCGACGTCGCTGCACAGCGTGCGTAAGAGCCCGTGGAGGACACACGCGCTACTGACATCCGTGTCGTACTTTTGGTTTTGACCCCTCTGACTTTGTACCGTTGATTACAGATTAAACATCCATAAGTGTACAAATGTGTTGTTATTGATGTGTTCCCATTTGAATATTGTTCACAATAAGAAGCAAAATAAATAAGATATGTTTACAGGATCTTTTTGTTATACGAAAAACTAAGTGATGCGTTTTCCATGGCGCTCAGTATATTTATATGTATGTGCATACAAGTTATTTCTGTTCAGCTTCATTTACATTTCCCCGTGTTCTGCTCATTTTAATCAGACAAAGGTGGCGATTTTGTGTTCTGTGCTCTGGGGGGGTAAAGGGGGCGTTCTTAAGGGACGAAGGAAGGGTCGGGGGTCTTCTTAAGTAGTGTTTTTGATGACATCTGGGGTTGGTCGACTTATGCACGAAAGTTGATCGTTGTACGCAAAAGTCGAATTAAATCGTCATTTCACCCCTGGCTCCCCCTTTTTGTCGTTCTTATCTGAGATAGAAGATGATTTTGCGTTCTTTAAGTTAGTGTTACTTTCTAGTGGACCAATAGGGAAACTTTTAACGAAAAAATTAATGTTGTACGCAGAAGTCGAATTAACTCATCTCTGAGGGGGGTAAAGGGGGCCTTCTTAAGGGAGGAAGAAGGGTCGGGAGTCTTCTTAAGTAGCGTTTTTGGTGACATCTGGAGTTGGTCGACTTATTCACGAAAGTTGATCGTTGTACGCAAAAGTCGAATAAAACGCAAAACTTCGACGTATTGTAGGGCCCCTGACCCCCACGGGAAGGGGACCCGCAACTTAAGAATCGAGGTTCACGGTATCAGACACCGCTGCCCACACATCTGGACGCGATTTTCGAAACCACCCGAACCTAGCTCCCTAACTATAATCTTGACACGATTTACTCGCTTGGCTTGAATTAACTATTACTAATTAACATGTTTACTCATATCCCAAGCTGATAATTTTAACCATTAATCAATATTCTATTCATATCCGAGCCCATGATGATATATAAGAAAGAGTCTGAATTGATAAGACATCACCTCGGTGGAAGCGGACGTAAAATACAACTAACACACACATTTATAAGACATTGTTTATCAATATGTCTAATATTACTACGCCTTGTAAAGTTCTTACACCTACTCGAAAAGTTTTGACACTTGAAGAACGTGTCAAAGTGATACAGTTATCAAATGAAGGTAAAAGTGGTCGCGTAATCGCTAAAATAGTTGGGGTGGGAAATACTCAAATTCACGGCATTTTGAAAAGAAAGGCAGAAATTTTAGACGATTTTTTTTGGTAGGGGTTGGGGCAATATTGGATACCTCTGGTCAAAGCACTTCCATTAAGCAAGCATTTTAAAATTTCCCTTGGGTGCTGGCTTAATACAAGTTCTACTGTACCTATGCAGGTTGTGATATGATAAATAGTCATGGACACTTGACATGCTTTGAGAGTATGTTCACAGATGAATAACTTATCGCCCCAACAGAACCACTGAGCTGCATGTACGACATCCAATAGCGCTATACACGTGGGAGGGGTTCATTGTCAAATTTGACACTTCAAGGAATGGTTGATGAAAACTGCCGCTTGCTGGTTTATCCTATCCATGTTTGCTTTCCTATCGGTTCTTGCATAAGATTTACTGTTTAGAATATCTTTGCTTTAGTGTGTTACGTTTAATTTGATCGGGAGACGTTTTCGTCAACGTCAACCGACAACACTGCAAGAATTGGCTGTGGCACTGCAAGAGGAGTGGGTCAGATTGACCCAAATCGTGATTGCTGAATGTCTAAGGATTGGTGGAGCAATTACTCATTATTAAGACAAAAATCAAAAACGTCCATTTTCACTTTTGACTGTCTATCTCTTTGCGAGTGAAATGGGGCCGCCAGATAAGCGGCCCATATGAACTGTTTATGTTCATGTGTAGGCAATTGGCCTGTTATTAACATATACACTGGTTACCTCTAATAAAAACAGCAGTGCATTTCCGCAGTTTTGTATTGTTTCGGAATATCCCCTACTTTTTTTAAAGAGTATATTTTTTATAAATATGTCACCATCAGTTTACGGTCCATAGGGAGTTTAATAAATTGTAGTATCTTTATTCACCTGTTGAAAATCTTCGATTTTGACCAGTCTGATTATGACAAAACGGCCATAGCAACCATTATTGTCAGACCAGCCTTGAAATGAAATTTACTTATTCTTTCAAATACACTCACTTACTTTGGTTTTTTTTGTGTGTTTCAGGTGTGTGTTTCAATAAGCCAATGGTTGAATTTGATTTTTGATGACATACAAGAAAAAAATCATGAAGATTTCCTTAAATAAAGTTTTGAGGTGTAAAATTTTTGGCCACTGCAAACAGAAAATATTACCCAGAAAATATTCCTTTAGAGTACTGTAAAAGTTATACTCATTCGACGCCACTCTTCGACCAATCAGAATCCAAGAAATTTCCAATTTGGGCTACAATAATAGATATCGGTGGACTAATGAACCTTGTCTGCGATATCACCTCGGTGGAAGCGGACGTAAAATACAACTAACAAACAACGACTAATGAACCCGCAGACTAGTGAGCATTCTCCAGCATATCTAATCTATCTAACTTCCAAACTGTAACCTTCACTTATTCTAATTGTAGAAATTTTGACTTTCTTCCGTGTACTATCTGTCTGTAATATATTCTGGTGTTTATATCTACCAAATTTAACTAAACTATCTCTGGGCTTCTGAATTTCACCATTATCTCCTATATCCTGTACACCTGTGACATTACTATTGGTCTTCTTTTTTCCCATTTCCTCTAACATCTTCTATCTGCAACTATATCTGTAACCATGTCCTTCAGATTATTAATTGGCATATGTTAATTACACCTACTGGTCCATGTGTATTGCACGTGTGACACACAATCCACGAGTCTGTGTGTATTGTAAGTATAATATACACACTACCAGTCAGTGTCGATTACATACTTTATTACTGTGTATTACAATAGTCTATGTGTATTACAATAGTTTAATATAAAAACTACATGTCTGTCAACTTGTCTGCGATACCACCTCGGTGGACCGGACGTTAAATACAACTCACTCACACACAACTACATTACGCCGCAAGAGACACCATCCGGAAGGCACAAAGCGGATACTGGATGGCATTCTGTAATGCGTTGAATCAAAACACGCAAACAGGTGCCGTCTGGAAGAAGCTGAACGCCATGAACGGGAAGCGCAGATCATTCAACATACCAAACCTAAAGAATGGAGATGAGTACGTTACCAACGGCAATGAAAAGGCAGATCTACTTGCAAAAGCTTTCGCTGACGCAAGCAGGGACGAAAACCAATCACCACAGCTCCTGAAGAGAAAGGAATTCTTTTACTGACAGCACCCTTCATTAGAAATTGAACCTAATGAAGGGGCTAAACCAATCAATCTACCCTTCGCTGAGGAGGAGTTAAATAAGGCTCTTTCCCTCAAGAAGGATAGTGCGGCTGGTGAGGACAAAGTAAAGTACTCGATGCTCAAACATCTGCCTAGAAATGCCAAAAGGATACTACTAAACTTCTTCAACACATCCTGGCTGGCAGGAGAGGTACCTAAAAAATGGCGGAAAGCCAACGTCATCCCTCTTCCAAAACCAGGTAAAGAGAGAACAAAGGCAGAGTCCTATCGACCAGGAAGTTTGACATCCACACTGTGCAAAACCTTGGAAACAATGGTTAACATACGACAACAGTTCCATCTGGAGAGCAACCGACTGATCGACGAAAATCAAAGCGGGTTCAGGAAAGGGAGTTCAACAACGGACCACTTGGTGAGACTACAGCAAGTCATGTCGCAGGCACTCCTCTCTGGGAACCTGTTATGTGTCGTGTTCGTAGATTTAACTAAGGCTTTCGATTTAGTCTGGCTAGACGGGCTGCTCTTCAAGTTAGGACGTATTGGTATAACGGGCATAATGTTTCGGTGGATCAAAAGCTTTCTGAGCGATAGAAGGATACAGGTGAATGTTGGCAGATTCCTGAGTGCCGAGCAAACATTAGAAAATGGCACGCCTCAGGGGTCGGTTATCAGTCCCACTCTCTTCAATATCATGATCAACGACATACATAAATCTTCCTACCTCGACGCCAAAACTGAGTTAGCTAAATTTGCTGATGACAGTACCATGTGGAGGAAAGGGAGGAACTTCTGTGAACTACAAAAGAACATGCAGAAGGCCTTAGACAAATTGTAAGCAGGGATAGAGGGATAAGCAGAATGACTCTGTGTATGAACGGGAAAACCATCGAGTTTAAAGACCAAACCAAGTTCCTTGGCGTAATCTTTGACCGGAGGCTGGCCTGGAAACCGCACATCGACGAGACTGTAGATAGATGCACCAAAATCCTAAACTTAATGAGGAAAATAACGGGCAGCACATGGGGGCCCAACAGAGTCACACTAATGACGGTGTATCGTGCTCTAATACGATCTGTATTAGACTACGGCTCTCTGGCTTTCATGAACACTGCGCGCCATTACTCTTAAGGAAGCTTGACACCATCCAATACAAAGCTCTGTGTATTGCGACTGGCGTATGGCAAGGGACTGGGAGAGAGGAACAACTGCAGGAAGTCGGGGAGTTGCCCCTATCCCTAAGAAGAAAAGAACTAGCGACAAGGTACTGGGCTAAGATCTCGCAACTGGGCGAAAGATCCCCAACCTTTGTCAGTCTACAAAATACAAGATATGTGAGAGATCCTAGAAAGAAAAGCTTCGGCCAGGGTATCAGGGAAACAATCAAGGAACTGCGACTGGGGGAGCTCGTGATAAATGAACACAACCCCCCAGCGATCGCCCGTTGGACGCTCCCTATACCGCCGGTTAATCTAGATCTACCACAGAAAACCGACAAGAAAAACAACCTCACTGCTGCACGTGCTTTCTCTCTAGAACACCTGGAAGACAACTGGCCGTCTGATGACTGGGACCATGTGTACACGGATGGCTCACGCAATCCCGAAAGGGGCACCAGCTCGTTTGGAATATACCTGCCAAACAGGGAACAGGGAATAAGCAGGAAACTGCCCAATAACTGTTCGGTGTACACTGCAGAACTTCTGGCCATTCGTGACGCTATATCATGGATTTCCCATCAAAAGACTAGTAAGTTCGTCATTCCAAGCGACTCTCTGAGCAGTCTGATTTCAATCCAAAATGACAACTCGGACTCAAGACCAGAAGTCATTTTGGAAATCAGGCAGCTGTACCAGAGGGTTTTAGAGAAGGGAAGCAAAGAAGAACTCGTGTGGATTCCATCACATGTCAACATTAGAGGAAACGAGGAGGCAGATCGACTCGCCAATGAAGGTCTCAAGGACACAGCACCACTCCGCACCATAGACTACAGCACCACGGAAATCTACAGTATGGTCAAAAGACAGGTCAATTCAATCTGGGAATTAAATCTCGTTGAACTTGACACATACAGATTCCGGCTGGATGACAAGATCTACACAAAGACAACACTCAATCACCCTAGAAGAGATATTTGTAGACTTATATCAAAGCTAGGGGTGAAAGAGCGGCTGCGAGACTACAAACACCAAGTCATCATCTGTGAGTGCGGGGAAGAATGTACCACCAACCATGTCCTGGTAGACTGCGAGGTATACGAGGAGGAGAGAAGGGAACTAGTGAGAACAATGGAGACCAACAACATACCATTCAACACCAAGAACCTACTCTTCCCGAGACCAGATCTGAAACTGCAAATCTTCGAACAAATCCACGCCCTAATGGACGCAGTTGGACTAAGTAGAATAGTGAAGTAAGAGGGGGTCACGGTTAGACGGGCCCGGCATCTAAACACGAAACTACATAGGGGATTTATACCAAACTGGCAGGATAGTGGAGTAAGGGGGAGTCACGATCAGACGGACTCGGCATCTAAACTCTATTCCACCAAAAACAGACACCAAACCTACAGAGTGGGATAGTGGAGTAAGGGGAGGTCACGATAAGACGGGCCTGACACCTAAACACAAACCCCACAAAGATGACATCTACCAAACTAGCAGGATAGTGGAGTAAGGGGGAGTTACGGTCAGACGAACTCGGCACCTAAACACTATTCCGCAAATAAAACTGATACCAAACCCAGAGAGATGGATAGTGGAGTAAGGGGAGGCCACGATAAGACGGGCCTGCCACCTCAACACTAACCCCAAACGATGACATCTACCAATCCAGAAGCAGACGAGATCATCTACCAAACGATATGTTTTATATTAAATAAAGGGAAGAACTTCCCACTAAACCAAATCCATGGCCTAAGGCCAAATGGAAAGATTGCAAAATCATATTCTAAAATACAGGAATCAGCTTCGGCTCTCCTATGTCTTGTCTGTGATATCACTTATGTGGAAGCAGACGTTAAACACCAAGAACTAACTAATTAACACAACTACATATTTGTCTGCGATATCACCTCGGTGGAAGCGGACGTAAAATACAACTAACTCACACGCACACACAACTACATATTTTGTCTGCGATGTCACCTCGGTGGAAGCGGGCGTTAAATAAAGCTATTTCACGCACAATTACTGGAATATACCAGTGCCCTGGTCAAAACTAAAAACAGTGACAACTTGGCAAAGAATGAAGTAATTTGAATGAAATTTTCATTTTACATTATCTAATGTTGAGCTATTATAGCAAGAATGGTCAGCTCTTTATCTAAATCTTGCATAATGTTTCTTTAAGATACATTATGTAAGTGCTAAATCTGCCTACTGCATGGGTCTTTCTGGCTTTAAGTGTTATATAAATTATTATTAAGGCATTTATTCCATGCCAACGCGCAACATATAAGTTATCGAAGGACTATAGCTTAGGCAGCCCATGGCAGTCAATAATGGGTTAGACGATAATCATTTGAGGCCAAGGTTAGTGAGACTACAATATTTATTCCATTTTGAAAATCAAATGACAATATCTGTCAGCGTTTAAGATATTATAAGACGTTGGAAACATAAGTGTCTTTCGTGACAATATGAACACTTTACGTGACCGGATATTAATTGATGAACAAACGCCATAGTTTGACGTTACTTTGGATAACCAACCTGTGTTTTCATATATCAAAAAAGAAGTTAAGTCTGATGTCAAAGATTGTTTGCGAGGTTATATTGTAATATTATTGTCTAAAACTGTCTTGTTACAAGGGGGATTGGATGGCCGATGGTTAGCACATGCGCGTTGTACGATAAGGCCTGTCATTGAGTGGGGGGTTGGATGGCTGAATGGTTTGCGTGCACGCGCTGTATCATAAAGTCTGTCATTGAGTCGACTGGCGTGGTTTCGAATCCCCGGTTGTACGTGGCAAGGAGTAGGGTCGCCTGTCCAACTTTGTGGGTTTTCTCCGAGTCCTCCGGTTTCCTCCCACTGCTAAAGACCCCTACGCGCAAGCGAATTATGTAAATAAAATTAAACCATATGTTAGTCCCGAAATGACCTAGTTTGTGTCGAGTGGACGTTAAACCCCATTTCTCTCTCTTTCTCTCTGTCATTGAGTCAACTGGCGTGGTTGCGAATCCCCGATTGTACGTGACAAGGAGTAGGGTCGCCTGTCCAACCTCGTGGATTTACTCCGTGTCCTCCGGTTTCGTCCCACTGATAAAGACCCGTACGCGCAGGCGAGTTGTTAAAGTAGAATTGAACCATATGTTGGTCCCGAAATGACCTAGTTTGTGTCGAGTGGACGTTAAACCCCATTTTTCTCTTTCTCGTCTTGTTACAAAACAGGATTAAATCGCGGCTTTACATCTTAGGTTTACGTCCGCTATAACTGCTACGGGATTACTTATTGAACCGAATTATTAAACATACATTATGCAAGAGCTAAATCTGTCTATTGCAGGACTTTCTTTAGGCCTGAAATGTTATCTAAATTATTAATTAGACATTAATTCACTTATCCAGACTATAACCAACCATCGATAGCATCGCTATACTGCGATGTTTATTGGATTATATGGCATCGCTATACTGCGATGTTTATTGGATAAGGTTCCAATTTGCTGTTCGACTTCCATTCATAATTAAATCATGAACTGGATAATCGAGACTATGTTTTTTATCCTACCGACTTTAGTAATGATGCTTGAGGCTAGGCCGAAAATTCAATCGCTAAAATCTCGGTTCATAGTGGATCAATTTGACTGAAATTTTCAGCAAATTCCCTTTACAGTATCTAGTTTTTAACTATTATAGTGAGAACTGCCAGCTCTTGTTGATCATTGACCGATTTGTGAGTTCTGTCATAGAAACGTCTTCAATTTGAAATTAAGGACAGGCATAAAACTATGTCCCAAACAAGCGAATCAAAAGCACCTTTTTTTAAAAAATGTCCGAGTGGATTTGCTTATCCGTAGTTTAAATGATATTTCTAAGTGCACATAAGATGGATGACATTACTTTTCGGTAAGTATAGTCAATGGTTACTATATCCACTTTACGGCAAGTTTACACCAATCTAATTAAAATTAATTCGGTATCTTCACTCAAAGTCGCATATTCGGAATGTCTATTCCTTAATAACCTTTTATATATACAGCCGGTGTGTATTATTAACTCCTGACTGATTCCTTAATCTCCTAATTAAATAAAACAATTCACTACGGAATAATTTGTTTAGTAAATTATTTTAAGATCCAATTTAGCATTTGTTTCATAATATCCCGCCCTCTCTTCTCACGACGGCGATTTTAAAACCGTGTTTTAATGTGACTTTTTTTATGAGTCCCCCTACCATCGTGTGCACAGTCCTAACGATTCGAGATACATTTTCGTCAGAAGAGTATTGTGTTGTAATTTCCCGAGTAAAAGAGTATAGGAATAAAAAGTTGTAAATGACGATCCGTTATCAGAGTAGCCAACTGTATCTAGTTTTCCTGTAGCCATCGTACGGCGCCTTTCTTTCTGAATGTGGATTTGACTTCATTACTCTGAAAAAGACCGCAAAATTGAAATATGAAAAAATAACTCATTATACGTTAGAATTAACAGCACAATAAATATGTTGTTAAACATCTAAATCGAATAACAGATTGAGAAGGGTTATATAACTATCTTTGTGTATTAATAATGATGTGGCAAGTGTAGTGTCGCTAATATCTGTCGTTAATCAACCCGACTAAAGTTGCACAGGCATGGGGTCATAAATTAATTTACACCTCGGTGTTGGATTAAGAATGCTGATTAGGTAATTATCTTTTTTACGCCGGCCAGATCAAAGACATTTAGGTGAAAAGTGTGCGTAATACCCCACTAACCAACGAAAAAAGTTACGGGGGAACTTTTCTACAAACATTTCTCCACACGACAACTAATCGTAGAATCGTACACTTGTTAATTGTATAAAATAATTAAGTTTTACTCATCAGTTGTTTATAATTATTATTAACCCAATAATCAATTAGCTTTTTTCACCGATGTTTTTGTAATAAAGTAGTCTCGTATTATTTGTTGATTGGCGTTTAAACAACGTTGAAATCTGAATATATATTATTGTGATAAAATTATGTTTTAATGTCTAACATCCTTTAACTTCTTTATAATAAAGGTATTTTACAATTACATTGACCGTTTAATCACTCACCAAACGGCATCAGGAACTCCACGTATGATCACGTGTATTTGATATTCATGTCTATGACTCCCATGGAATTTTCGCGCAAAATTTAACCTCAGTTACTACGCCCGTAGTATGCATGGAACCGTACATGGTATGTAATAAGATTCCCGGCGTTGATTGGCTGAGAAATGAGGGCGATCTATTATTATGCATAGTCATCGGAAAATTCCATATTCGCTGTGAATTTCAAATGGGGTTACGATAAAAGTTGTTCTTTGTGTATAGAAATGGTCATTATTATCATAGAGTGTATATAGCTAATAATGAATATATCGACAAATGGCTGGAAACATTTGTATTTCTGTACTTATAGAGAATAGTTTGGGATATCAAGTATTACGGGGTTATCCAAATTACCGGTAAATGCTATAATTGCTTTGGTCGTCTTCGTTTGTCACGTGGCCTATTTAAACAATGATACCTTAAATGGATCTACGGCATTTTAAATTCACTCTAAAATATTCCAATCATGTCTAATCTATAACAACGCAAGACGATAATACGATGATTATGATCAGGCAAGTGTTAATTGGACCGTCAATACACACTTGTCAACTGGTGGTGTGTATAGACAGTGATATATTGTACAGACAGTGATATATTGTAGAGATAATGTATATACTATGTGTAGTCCCCGTGACGTCACCAGCCAAGGTCGTAATTGAAAATTGAAAAGCGTTTTGGCGTGTCGGATACTTAATCGTTAATAGCCGAATTCATTTTAATCAGATTGGTGTGAACTTGCCGTAAAGTGTATATGGTAGCCATTGGCTATACGTACATGCAATTTAGATTTTTCACCTTATGTGATCTTTAAATTTGTAACAAACAACAACACCCGTGCCAGGTAGGATTATATTTTGCCTATTGAAGTATTATCTCATTCGCATCGTTCTTTGTCAGAAGAAAGTATATAGTATCATCTCTTATCACGAGACACACTTAAACACGAGATATCCCCATTTATTATCCCGAAGACAAAACCGAATAGACAAATTATTAATAAAAAAAAACATTGAGTCAGATCTAGAATTACCGTATCGAACTTAACACACATCTCTGTTGTAATAGCAGAAGAACCACAAGTAATATCTATCCTGAGCCCTGTACAAAATAAAACATTTTAAAACAGGGTGCCCGGTCCCTTTCTGGATCCGTCAGAAAGCCCGTATACATTTTCTTTATTTTCTAAATTTAACAATAATAAGGATAGGAAAATGCCCAGCAGATATTATTTTAAACAATTAAAACAAAACACCTATATCAAAAAAAGTGTTAGTCTGTTCATGTGAAGAAGCCCAAAATATAAAGCTATAAAGAAAGGGGTTATTACGTCATACTTTTTTGGACGGGCTGAATTAATGAAGGCAGACGTACGCCACACAGTGTGCTATGTGTATTATGAGTGAAATTTTGCCCAGACAGCGGTGCTACGGCCTACTTTTATTTCAAAATCCAACTGTCAAGGGTTATTTTACATGTACGGCGACCTCGGTTTTACTTCCCACCCGAACGACTAGACCCCATCCTTGCCAGGTCCTTCGTCCTGTAGCCACAGATAAAGGTAAACCTGGATCGAACCCAGGACCTGCTTGTGAGAGATGTGACGCCACGCGTGGAATACATGCGAACTTTATAAGGTTCAAGTCATCTTACACAGGGTTTGGAGAAGGTATTCGCATTATCTCTGTGAAACAGATCGATTCAGCGCATTAATCACTGAGCCATCCAGCCAATGATCCGGCCTCATTTTATCAAGTCTAATCCATGCGTCTTTTGTTGGGTTTTTTTTTTAAAACAGAAACAAACAGTGGGTTAGTTCTAATTTATATATTGGCCGACTTCCCGTTCTCGCGTGTTTCAGCAACCAATGGTTTAATTGACATTTATACAGTTCAGAGTTAATTTAAAAGAAAGATGTGATTCCATGACAGCCCTACTCACTCTTACGCACTTCCATCTCACCTAGTGAACGCAAATTTAGCTATTTGACATTACAAAAAGACATATACAAGGATCTTTTACAGACGCTAGATAAATGAACAAATTAAAGAAGACATATAAATACCCGAAGAAAATCGTGAGGAAGCTGTACTTTGTAAGTCTTTATTAATTTCCAATGTAACAGATATCGTTTTGTAAACAAGGTTTTGCAATATTATGTCTGTCAAGGTAATTTAAGTTCTCGGAATGGTGTTTTGCTAAATGTAATTGAAGTCGTTACCAGTGGCGGACTGGCCAGGTGGTCAGCTTGACCAATGGCAAGTGGGCCTCTGAGACATTAGACAATATTTAAAATATAAATTATCAAAAAATATAAAGAAAACAAAAATCGGGAAAATTCTAATTACATCTTTTTGTTTCCACTTACATATTTTTTAAAATTTTTATTTATTCATTTTAAAAATTAAATGATAGAATTGCATTGGTGGATGGGCCCCCTTTGTCCCCTGGCAACCAATATTTTCAGACCCAGTCCGCCACTGGTCGTTACCTGCAAATGGGTGACAACTAGATTTGGACTTATCAAGTACCTTGCTAGAAAACTGGACACCCTTCATCTGCCCTCACCTCCTTAGTTCACATATTAGACTATTGTGTTTAAATCTAGGGTAGCTTCTGTACAGGTGATCAGTCAGGTGAAGCATGTACCTGGTCAGCTTCCCGGGGTCAGTTTATGAATCTTACTCTTATGCTGTTTATAAGTTAGAACACGATTAAGGTTCCTTTAGATCAGCATAAGGTGTTTCTGGAGAGACGTACTATTAACCGCCTCGGCTAAGAGGTGGTACTTTAAAAAAACAGCAGCATATAATTTATCATAACACAGCAAATAAAACTAATTGTTTATTTTATTAAATATATGTTTAAAGTAAAACTAATTGTTTATTTAATTAATTCTATATAAATAATTCAACTAAAATCATGAGTCCCAGAATATATAGGTTTTATAATTATTTGTTTGATTTGTTATAGGCGTGTATTGTAAAATTTTCGATTTACGTGCGTTTTACGTGTACACAAATGTACATTAGTTTTATGTATCAGTTACTTTTACAAGTGCTTAGTTCAATGGTAGGTTCTTATTCGTGATTTTAAAGTAGAAGGCCCGTTACCACATTCTTGCCCTTTGGGTGTGATAATCGAAGACCAATGCTGCTGATAAATGCATTGACGTCGAACAGAACAAAACTCTTATGGACCAGGGGAACAAAATAACTGTAACCATCTTGTTCATTTGTACATGATCCGGATTAGGGTTGCCTCGAGCATTATTGTGACATTAAATATAATTGGGAGGGCGCCTTTAATAATCGAGACATATCGATTTATAAACCAATTATAAAGAAGCCTCGAGTTTTCTTTAAAGATGCATTCCCACGAAGTGTATTGTTATTTCCAATAAAAGTATGGCATATTTGGTATAAATGTAAGGGTGTCACTAACTTGCAATCCGTCTGCTCGAAAATGACAAAGAGCATTTCGTATGTATGGTTCTAATAACTAGCCGTTGTGAGAACAATGAAAGACTTAAAATTCCAGTAGACTCCGTGATTAAACGGCGGGAAAAGAGGATAATCCAAGGAGTTACTTATACTCTATATAAATGAGTATTTTGGGGAATACTAACCCTAAACCTAACGTTTTTAAGAGGAGTAAAGGGTAAATTTGATCCAAATTCAGTCTTCTGAAAAGGGTTAGGGTTAGTATTCCCCAAAATACTCAATTATAAAACGGGCATTGTGGACTCCGGAAAGTTACGAACCTCCCCAAACGGCCAACAATAATTAGAATCTCCACTTTATACTCGGTTGACACTAGCATAGAGGCGGGTAGACATTTTAATTTGGGAAGCTGTAATCGTCGTCAATATATAATGGACATTTTCCTCCGATTAAAATATTCTCTAACCCCAATAAATGAGACCCGAACTTTAAACAGACGAATAATGAAGCACTATTTCTGCCTGTCTGGAACTTGCATCAGTAATTGACTAATTTTAGTGTCGAAAGCTTTCGAGAAATAATTTAAGACTAATAATGGTCCCGTGGTGTAAATTATTTTTCTAAAAAGCAGAAGTATGGAGCATTGCTATGCGTACTCTTAACTTGATGCTTGTCAAAGTCCACGAGTTAATGATGAATTCTGCGAGATTTAGATAAATAAACTGGCTGCTCTTGCATTTAAATTACTGTACACTATGTAAAAACGTCCTCCATAACTTGTATTATATCAAGATAATATTGTACACATGCATGTAAAGTATTTATTTAAATGCTTAGAACCAATCTGAACCGGGGGCTACCGTAGCTAAGTGGGTAAGACGCTGGCTCGCTAGCCTGGAGGTCCCCGCTTGTCAGTGTTGCAGGATGGGACGAAAAACCGAGGTCCGTGTACACATTGGCGTGCACGTAAAAGATCCCTTATCAGCTGTAAGTCGATATAAGAGTAGGCCGTAGCGTCGCTGTCCGGGCAAAATTTCCCTCATAGCACACTGTATGGCGTATGTCCGTCTTCATTAGCCCAGTTTGGAGCAGAACAGTAGGACGTTAAATCCCATTTCATTTCATTTCATTTCCAATCTGAACTCCACATGTGCAAGCCCACTGCCCCCACGCCCACCCCCATAAGTTATTGATCTACGATATAAGATCTACTGTCTACTACATATATACACATGTATTTAATTGCGGACGTAATAATTTCCACAATGCTCCTGATTAAATAGAATTTTCACAGTTAGCTATACGAAGGTATATAAGACCCTGAGAGGGAGACGAGCAGGGGAGAGCAGGGGCTGGAGTATAAACTAACTCGAGTTCAGCCGCTGCCTAGGCAGAGGAGCGGAATGGTTGTCTAATTATGTAACGTGTTAATGTTATTGTTTATATCCATGGTGTAGTTTAGTTCCTGTTTAATGTATGTAGCTGTTTTATATTCTGTTCCCGGTGTAAATAAATCATATATTCACCAAACTGATTTCTGTTATCAGTAAAATAGTGTTACAAATAAGCGAATTTATAAATGATTACATTGAGCGGATTTCAGACAGCGCATGAAATTATATTACTTTTATCCAAATAAGACTTTTAATATATAAGATTAGAAATCTGTACAAAATTCTATTGTCAGGCCTTTTCACAATGCATTTTCGGGAAATTTTCAGCTTGACAGCCATTTTAATGTTTAGCGTTAGCGGATATTGTCTAATCCACTCAGTATCTAAGCCACCCGATTATCTAGCGAATTGATATAGGCTTGGAATGTGCATATTAAATGTCTAAATAGTAATTGATATTATAACATTTGAAACCAGAAAACGCCATGCAACGTCCAACGCCTCTTTAGGACTACTTCTTCGGCCAGCTTGTATAAAAAAAATAGTCCCGAAATGACCTAGTTTGTGTTGAGTGGACGTTAAACCCCATTTCTCTCTCTCTCTCTGTATAAAAAAAATTCTTTCTGCAATAAAAATAACCCAGCTCCGTTCAATCTTGGTTGCCAGGATATACTATCCAATAAAGAAATGGTAGTAAGTCAGAAATAAACACATTTTGACACCAAATATCTCCTATTTCTGTAATATACATCGTGATTATAGTATATATTATTATGTGTCGATTTGATTGAACATTAAGCAGGGATGATAAAACAGCATGTTGAAAACTGTTGGTTGCCTTTAAGTGAGATGTACTCCCCACTGTTTCCTATGGTGGCTGATACGGCGACATTTAACCCGAAATCAAGACAACTTGACAACCCGACATTTAAACCCGACAATACGACATTTTTACCCGACAAAATGTCGTAATCTTGCGTAAAATTGTCGGGATGAAATGTTGTGATGTCGAGTTCTAGGCTTATGGAGGTTCAAAATCTAAGAAGCATGGGCAAATAGATGCTGTCCTGTGGCAAAATAATTATTCTGCTTTATTGCCTTTTACAAACAGTCATAGGATAAAGATTAGCACACTGTATTATCCTAACGAAATACCGAAGTATTGCATGTGTTGACAAGATATGTTAACCCAATTCCATATATGTTTATGATTTGCGATTATATACAATTTACTGGCGCCATAATAGTGTTATTCATATCAAATTACATTTTCCCGATTACCTTTTCTATTTTTGTATAATATATCATAAAATTTTCCAGAAATTGAGTTAATGAAATGGGTTTTAAAGGCTCAATACCACTCTTGTTGTAATTGAATAATATGTCCCAATCTTTATTCTGGTCAACAAATTGTACTATTTTATAATATTCCAATTAATTGATGATACAAATTTCATCTTAACACACCTAATTTAAAAAATTGGAAAAATTCAACTAAATGATTTGAAAAGCCTGACGTAAAGCTTTTCAAATGTGACTTGGATTTAAAAATATTTTTGAACCCTTTGGACAAGTAAAATAGGATTTAATGAATAATTTACACAACAGGTAGGACACTAACACATCTAGTACTTAGAATAAGGCCATTTTTTATTTTCTGGAGCTGTCAAGCCAGCAAGAGTGTTATTGTCCCTTTAACGTCCAATCGGACTACAGAAGATAGTTATACGCTTTGCAGTGTGTTATGAGGGAAATTTTTCCTGGACACCTTATTTCTTCTTGTGTTTTTTTTTTTTTTGTCCCATCTACACAACTAGATCAGCCTTCCTGCACTACCGACAGGAAGAAACCACGCTGCAAAATCCCGGGGGAACTTTCTTGACCAACGCCAGGACGCTTCTAGCATTGTTTTGGAAAGGCGTTAACCCGACATAACGACAACCCAACACATTTTAACCCAACAATACATTTTTACGCAACATTACAACTGGAAATTGTGGCTTCGTTGATTATCACGGCGAGTGTTCTTGATAATCGAGAATATGAACTGTCAAAACTTCAAACAGTAATAAATTTGATTAGAATAAAATAATTTGGTGCAAATTTTCGATGCATTCATTTTTCAGTATCTATTATAGCAAGAATACCCAAATCTTTATTTAAGCAAACAGGGTTTGTTCTCTGCCTCTGAACGAATTTTCTCAATTGTAAATTTCATTGTGAAAAGGGTGATGAAATAAAATATATGTTTTAATAAGTTTAGGTAATGTCCGTTTAGATGTTCTGTAGCATGAATAAAAACCTGGGAGAAGTTACGAACGGTTTATTGAAAATATACTTTATATTGGCGTTTCAGTGGACGTGGGCGTTAAATAAAGCTCTCTCACACACGGTAATGGCCAACTGCAGATTTCGTCAAGGTCGCGAGATGTAAATAGGGATAGGGTTAGGTTTAAGAATAATTTGGAGGAGAAGTTAAGTCTCCACATAAGCACTGACCTATGATGATGGAAATTTAGTTCGTGGTATTTCTTAGCTTTACAAAACAAAACAAAAAAAAAAAAATACATAATATACATCAAATGTATATACAAATGTAAATACAAAGTTGATTTGTGGTACTGTGGTGTCATAAGTCTGTTTCGTACAATAGATTAGATTTTCTAGAAATATATCTATTTCATGATCCTCGGATTAGGGCTAGGGATTCTTATATGTAGTTAATTAGATTGTCCTCCGCTTTTCGAAGAAATCGGGGGGCTATTAAAATCGGTCTGTCCGCCTTTCTGTCTGTCTGTCACACTTCTTGGGAGACAATAACTTTCCTTCTGAGCTAGAATGTTCAAACTTGGTGTAGGTGTTTATTGGGCTTAGGGTAAGCAGAGATAAGCAATTTGATTGGTTGATGCTTTGGGAATCGATAACTTTGGTTCTAATTAAGTGTGAGTGATGAAACTTGGTGTGTAGTTTCAACACATCAACATCTTGACTAAGTTTAAAAATGAGCATTTTCGGCTCAGGTTAAGCAGAATGATAAGCAATTTGATTGGTCGAGACTTTGGGGCTCGACAACTTTGACAGTTGTGAAACTTCGTGTATAGTTTCATTTCATCAAAACCGTAACAAAGTTGATAGGTAGAAGTATCAAAGTTATAAATTTATTCGACGTTCATGCTTAACATGTAAAGGGACAATAATAATAGAAATAAGATGAAACAGAATTAAAATTTACACTGAACAAATAAAGAAGTTGGATTATACATTGTCTTAATTTTAAAATTACATGAATAGAGGTTAGAAATTACATGAATAGAAATTAGACGATAGCACGTTAGAATTTTGAATCTAATATACCGCCATACACAAGAAGAGTCAGTTTCACGACCATGTGATAATTCTAATAGATTGTCACCAATTCAGCTCTCTCGTGTCTTAGGGACAAGTTAATTATTGAAATAAGCAATTCTCACGAGTTCATCCATACCGTAATTTGTTGTGCAAGTTAAATACACTTTGTGAGATTGATAATTCCCCATGACCTCGCTTCAGTACCAAGAGCTTTAATAGTAATTTCGATGAAGTCTTACGTGGTATTGATGTTTAACTTAGTGTTATAGTAGATTTATTTTACAGCTTCTTAACATGGTTATCGGAAGCCTTATAATTTATTCATTAACTTAATGTCGGAACGAAATCTTTAGTATGTGTTACTTCCTGTAATGATATTTTTTACAGTTAGATTAGCACGAGCTACATCTGCTTATTGTATGGCTTTAAAATTCTGTTATATGAATTATTTATTTATCTATTTATTTATTTGCATGACAAGTCCATAATCAACGCTCTAGGGCACCGGATGGCCGAGATATTAAATGGTAAAGAACACCCTCGTCATTTATAAATTTAACGTTAAAATGGATAATCGAGACTTTGTATATTATTATAGAACTGTTATTTGGCAATCTAGACATTTAGGCTAAATCTTGTCAAAACTTGAAATGAAATGAAATGGGGTTTAACGTCTTACTGTTCTGTTCCGAACCGGGCTAATGAAGACGGGCATATGCCATACAGTGTGCTATGAGGGAAAATTGGCCCGGACAGCGCCACTACGGCCTACTCTTATATCGAATTCCAACTGCCAAGGGATCTTTTACGTGCACGCCAATCTGTACACGGGACTCGGTTTTTCTTCCCATCCGAACGACTAGACAGCTGTTCTTGTCAGGTCCTCCGCTCTGCACCGACAAGGGGGAACCACGCCGGAAAATCTGGATGAACTTTCTCGGCCAATGCAGGGATCGAACACTGTACCTCCAGGCTAGCGGGCTAGAGTCTTACCCACTTAGCCACAGTGATCCCCCCACCCTTTGTCAAAACTTAAAATATTCATCAGAATAAAGTTATTTGACTGAAATTCAGCCCTTTCACATTAACAAATTTTTATAATCTAAAGATAATTCCTATCAAATGATAAAACTCCCGATCTCAAGCCAATCAAAAATGACTAATTTGACCAGAACGACAATGTGACTATTATTACCAGGGGTGTTCCGACGGGAGAGTCATGGTTACGGTTCATCACACAATGTCCATTTATGCTGACCTATTAGTCTGTCTCTCTTGGTGATACAATAATAGCAATGTGTTATGACAGTTTTCAGGAAATGTGTCTGTAAAGGCTATCGAGGATAATGATTTTCCTTTTGCTAAATGAGCAATACTAATATCACGACAGACGTGGTTTTCCGTATCTCAGATTGGTCAAGGCGAAATAAAGTTTTTAAAGAGTCACTGACACTTTGGAGATCTGTGTCAGTCAGTAAGAAAAATCTCTGTTGATAAGGTTGTATATTATTTGAGACAAAACGTTTACGTCATTGCTGAGATACAGGGTTTTAAAATATCAATTTATAACCCGGACATCTTTTATTGTGCTTTATAGGTGGCCGAACGATCTAACGCATGCGCTTTAATTGATAAGGCCTGTCAAGTGCTATCGTTATGATACCAGACTTCTTTTGCGTGCATAGTTGCATACCTCACCTGTGGGTTTTCTTCGTGTCCCCTGGTTTCAGCCCACTACTAAAGACCCCAATGGTGGTGTTCAAAGACTTTAATCAACGCTCGTGTAATAGTGCTAAGATTTTAATATTTAGGTGACTCGAATTTTATTTTCAAATTTAGTTAGCCTACATTTATTTTCTTTGGCAAAGTGATAGATAAAAACAGATTATTATAGCAAAATAAACGGAACGAAATAGTAATCTATATTGTTTTAAATAAGTCGGTGAAATACCTTGTAGACCAAGATTTTTCTTCTGATCTTTGTGTACTTGTAGATCACAGGCACTTGAAGGAATTAAAATAAAACTTCTTACTACTGCTTGACTATATATTATAGTATATAGTCAACCAGTAGTAAGAAGTTTTATTTTAATCCCTTCAAGTGCCTGTGTTGTAGATCGACAATTTGATAGACGCGGGTTGACCATAGAGATGGAAATCATAGTAATTACATGAAGTATTGAAATGTTACTTCCGATACAAGATGACAACAAAATAAAACTGGTTGGCTAAAGGACATTAAAAGAAGTAATAAACCAAAGAATGGAAGTATAAAGTGTGTCACAAGTCACTAAATTAAATAATAAATGTGTTGAGATTTTCTGGAGACTACGTTTTAACGAATTAGAAGGGTAGAATAAGGAGAGTGGAATCTCTTTCATATCACGCCACACTTTAACAGATTAGTTTGTGTGGGAGAATACGTGGAGTAGAAGCTCCTTCATATCTCGTAACCATTTAACAGATTGTGGGCGGGTAGGGGTCGGGTGGGTGGGTAGGAGCTCCTAATTATCTCGGGGTGTAAGAAAGAATAAGGGGGTATGAGCTCCTCACATCTCGTCTCCGTCTAACAGATTAGGGCAGGGAGGTATGAATATGAGGGGTAGGAGGTCCTTCATATCTCGTCTTCCTTTAACGGTGAGGGGGGGAGGGTAGTAGTATAGTATCATCTTGTCTCATCCCCTTTTGGAATCTCTAAATGCTAGGCCTATATTTTAACACTCTTTAGGCAAAACGTTTATCATCACAAAATTACATTATGGTATGGTAAATGTAGATTAATGGACTGCTCTCATATGCAATACAACACGAGTTCATCTTTCCTGAAATGACGTAATTGTTTCGAATGGGAATTAAACGACCCCCACCCCATTTGTTTGAACTGTCGTGGGCGTTCTAGATATCTTTTTCTGCTGCTGGTAGAATAATGACTGTACAGTGGCATTCCGCATGTTCAAAATTAGAGTGACTGCAAAATTTGCGACATATATGTTGAGCCATAAGCGTACGAACCGGGGGGGGGGGGGAGGTGGCGGACAGCTGAGGTCTGGCAAAAACAATTTGTATCGGGCGATTATACGATTTTTCTTGGCACAGTCCAAGTGATGAATTATAAAATTTTAGTGGATATAAAGGGAGAAATATGAAAAATATTCCGTCCCGCAAAAGGAAGCGCCCGAAATCCGTCACTTCTACTGACCATTGGGTGGTGTGAAGCAATTCTCAACCAGAGTTTCAGAAAATCACAATTCTCAAACTCAGATCCCGAAACTTTTGTCTGCTAGGCGCTATACTTGCCTGTCCAGCGCTATCTGGTAATAAAGTTATGTAGGTTAATTGTTCTGACGCTGCCGACATATTTTTCGGACAGAAATGATACAGCGATACAGCACAACATCATTCCCCTCACCCCCATCCAGAAGAATGGGCCCACATGCCTAAATGTAAAGCCATTCAAACGTGTTAGCTTATTTTGTGGTTTCAACGGCGTGTAACTAAAATCCCGGGGAACTTTATTTACTCCCTGAGCCACCATGGCCCCCATCAGGTTATTGAAGACTGTCATACGCCATGCACTGTGCTATGGGGAACCATTTTCCCGGGGAGCCACGGTGGCTAGGTGAGTAAGACGCTGGCTCGCTAGCCTGGAGGTCGCATTTTCGATCCCTGCATTGGCCGAGAAAGTTCATCGGGATTTTCCGACGTGGTTCCCCCTTGTCAGTGGTGCAGAACGGAGGGCCTGACAAGGACAGCTGTCTAGTCCTTCGGATAGATAAAAAACAGAGGTCCCGTGTATACATTGGAATGCACGTAAAAGATCCCTTGGCAGTTGGAATTCGATATAAGAGTAGGCGATAGTGCCGCTGCCCGGGCAAAATTTCCCTCATAGCACACTGTATGGCGTATGCCCGTTCATTAGCCCAGTATAGGAGCAGAACAGTAGGACGTTAAACCCCATTTCATTTCATTCCATTTTCCCGGACGGCGGCGCTACGACCTACTCTTATTTCAAAATATAATTGTCAAGGGTTTGTTCCATGACCGTAACTAAAGGGGGGGGGGGGGGGGCGCAAGGGGGAGCTAAGCCCCCCCCCCCCCCCCGCACAAAGTTAATCCTCCGTGAAAAAATTGACGACCATTAACAATATAAATATACGTTGTCCGTTAATTTTACAACACCCATGAGAACACTTCCCGCCCCCCTCATTGCTCTGAGCTAGCTACGGCCTGGGTTCGTTCACGTGAACACTAAGGAATTTACGTGAGGAATCTGCATGTTGTATTCCGGTAAAAGGAAAATAGGTTGTAGGTTTTCCTTATCGATTATGTAATTATGGGCAAATGTGATTCTACAATATTTTGCGGTAATTTTTAAACTAAGTTCATGCGTATTTACGAGTATTTTATTCAATTTCCAATCGTCAATATAAAAAAATCATTATGCGATAATAATATTTAAAAATTCTATAATAAAACAGTATGTAACAGTATAGCTTACAAATGATGTCCTCATTCAAAATCATATTGCTCTTTATACCGGTAGGACTTAATTATTTAAACAACCTGTACAACACTTCTTCAATGATCTTTAGGCATGGTGTGAAGTCTCGATCATACAGTAATACGATAGTTATAACATACTAATATAGGTAATGCGAAAGCCTTCTTTTAACTCTGTATGAGATGACCGAGCTCTAAATTCACGTGCATTATAGGTCTACGCGTGAAAGCTGTTTAAATCGGACGTAGTAACACAAACTGATCCGAGCAGAATTGGTGCCTTGTACTCGCTATTTTAGGTATCCATTTACACAAAATAGGAAATATTTTTTTATCCAGATATTCTTGCAACACATTTATTTTTTTCTAAATAATTTTAAAAAATGTGTTTGAATTTAATTTGCAGAAGAAAAAATATAACTTGTCCCTATGTCACCCCTTTCAGTGATTGTAGCTGCCAAGCGAATATTCACTGCTGATCGGTTTGATAACTTACATGTACTATTAACAAGGAAGCCAACTGTGGTGGACCGTGTGGGGTGATCAAGGTGGTTATTAAAAAACAAAGTTCAGTTTTAATGCACAATCTTCGAACTAATGATCAATGATGACAGATGGTGGGTTGCATTGGAAATTGTTCTGTGATAGAAATAAGTAATGACGCCCCCCTCCCCCAACACACACACACACACACACACACACACACACTCCAATGACTTCAGTGCAGTTAAATCCATAACATTTCTTGGCCTATAACTTAGTGTAACATTTTTGTGAAAATTCCGATCTTCATAATGTTCTGATAAAAATATAGACCATTAATTAGCCTCAAAATTTGGACTTTTTGGTGCTCCTATTTTTGTAAACTTTTAAGATGTCGTTCAGTACCCCCATCTGTACCAGAAACCATCAAAAATATTTTCTTGCGAATGTTCTGGGAATGTCCCTCTTTTTTATCATAAATTGGCTGATATGATTAAAAACCTGACATTTACCATCAGAATTCGGGACTTTCCGGGACTACCATTTTAGTAAATTTTTAGGGTGCCATTTAGCACATCCAACCATAAAGAAACTTGTCTTGCAATTATTTTAGCTTGTGGTCCCTCTAGAGGTCACAATTGTTATCCGATTTACAAACATGAAATGCATGTTTATAACCCAAAGATCTTGGTTCCTTTCGATATTCGCGCATATCGGTTCGTAACTTCCCGAATTATGACCACTGATTTTACGAAAAATCCCGTTTTTAGCTTGTGGTCCTTCTAGAGGTCACAGTTTTTATCCTGTTTTGATGAAACTTTAAATTTATGTTTATGTCACAAAGATTTCGGTTCCCGGTGATAATCGCCCATATCCGAACGTACCTTCCTGGATTATGGTCCCTGATTGTTCGAAAAATCGCATTTTTCGCTTGTGAACCTACTAAAAGTCACAATTTGTATTCAATTTTATAAACCATTTCAATATATCACCGTTACACATTCATGAAGGTTGAGTTCGAATTTCGTAAAAATTTGACCGAAACTGGCGGACAAAATGGCCGCTCCTTGTATGCAAATTGTGTAAAAGTATGTAATACGAAGGTTCTGGGTCCTCTAAAGGTCATAATTTTTGTCCGATTTTGGTGAAACTTAAAATATATCTTTATATCCCAAAGATCTCAGTCCATTTCAGACCATAACTTCCTGGATTATGGCCCCTGATTGTAAGAAATATCGCTTCTTTTTTTTTTTAGCTTGTTCTCTATCCACCATCTCTGCAAAATGTTGGTCTGGCTTCAATTGTTATGTAAACTATTATTTAGACATTTTATTCACATGACAAGCCCATAATCAAATCTCGAGACCATCGTCAGGGGGCTGAGATGTTGAATGGATTAGAAAACCGCACCATTCAATAATTTAAATGAGACGGTTTATCAATGACACTTGCCAATTTAAATCTAACATAGTGCATCTGTAATCAATGGTGGTCTGCATCCTTGTGTAAAATGGGTTATGTCCCATACATCATAAACAACAGTACTCAACACGTTGTCTCATAGAACAGTTCCTTTAATTGTGCGATTATAATGGCGCTTTTTCTCCAAAAGAATGGTTCACATTGATTGTTTATTAGATTTCCTTAATGCCACGACCACATTTGTACAGAAAACTTATTTTAAACAAACGTAAAAGGTGCTAAATCATTTAGTAAATGCTTTGAAAAGTGCCGAAGTGATTTGAAAAACTAACTATGGACATTGTTTGGGACAAAAATGATATTTTACAGTTTTTTTGAGTTGAGTATAATTCCGTGTCAATGCATTGTAAACATTATTTTCAAGAAACCACAAGCTAGATTGAGAAAAATGGGCTGGCCAGGGTAAAGGACTGTACACACTCCATAGACCAATATGATTATAGTTTCGCAGGTCTTCGTTGCTACGCTGCACACCAGTCATCTTGGTGATAAGACCAGTTTCGTACTCGTAGCCTTCGGGCAAACAAGCCTGGGAAAACTCACTGTATAGTCCTTAATTGATGACAAATTTTCATATCTACAGGTCTTGAGAACAACTTGGCGTGCACCAAAAAGAGTCCTTGACAATTCAATTGTCAAATTTCCCTAATAGCGAACGGCATGGACGAGGTTAAACCCCATTCATTATTCATTCCATCCTCCGTATCCCCAGTGGTATCATTCGTTCTACTCCACGGACCCCTGGTTCCATTCACTGAGGAGACGCATAGTCAAATTGTCCACCCTTGATACTTGTGCTATATTTTTTCATCGACCTATCGACTGCGTGAAGGGAAGTAACTCACATTTTATTGGAACTAAGATAGCTAATTGGTGTTGCGAACTTTGTCAAAATATTTTATGCAGATGTCACTTCTCTGACATTAAATTTCTTGCAGCCCTTCTCATAATCAAGAGTACAAACTGCTTAATTGTGGTGATCGTAAACCATGGTGCTAAGACGTGTATGTCAACTGTTTTTTGATTGGTTCGTAGAATCAAGCTACGATCAAGGGCAGATAACTTGAATTCGTGAAAACCAGTGAATGAAAATGAAATGAAATGAAATGGAGTTTAACGTCCTACTGTTCTGCTCCTAACCTGGGCTAATGAAGACGGGCATACGCCATACAGTGTGCTATGAGGGAAATTTTGCCCGGACAGCGGCCTACTCTTATATCGAATTCCAACTGCCAAGGGATCTTTTACGTGCACGCCAATGTGTACACGGGACCTCGGTTTTTCGTCCCATCCGAACGACTAGACAGCTTTCCTTGTCAGCCCCTCCGCCCTGTATCACTGACAAGGGAGAACCACTCCGAAAAATCTGGATGAACTTTCTCGGCCAATGCAGGGATCGAACACCCGACCTCCAGGCTAGCGAGCTAGCGTCTTACCCACTTAGCCACGTGATCCCCACCAGTGAATGAACCAAGGCATTAGTGGAGTAGAACTGAACGATATAATTAGGGATACCCAGGATGCATGCTGCATTCATTCATTCGTTCATTCATATCTGGCAAAACAACATGCAAGTACCCATTCTAAAGGTCAAGGTTAGCAATTTGGGTTTTTAATGCAAATAAAAACACATCATTCAGTGTTTATTTCTTTTTATTCCAATGGCATGTTAAAAAGCTAGGTATGTGTATTTACAATTGAGCATAAATAAGCAATACTTACATTAATAATTGTTTACATATTTTGATTTTTTATCACTATAAATTAATACATTTTAACCAAAATATTACAATACTAATAATATTATTTAATTCTTTCAACATAAGAAACACAAGAATTTAGTAATGAACACATGACAGAAATGAAATGAAATGAAATGGGGTTTAAAACACATGACAGTGGATGGTAATAATAATATAGAATTACCATAGAAACTACATGCAAACCTGGAGATAGCACGGTCGAATTCTCATCTCAATTCTGATCTCCGGCGATTAGAGATCATTGCATGTAGAATGAAATGAGAGCGAAAGAGAGAGAGAAATGGGGTTTAACATCCACTTGACACAAAATAGGTAATTTCTGGACTAACATATGGTTCAATTTTATTTCAATAAATCGCTTGCACATAGAGGTATTTAGCAGTGGGAGGAAACCGGGGACCCAGAGAAAACCCACGAGGTTGGACAGGTGACCTTACTACTCGTCACGTACAACCATGGAATCGAAACCACGACAGTTGACTCGATGACAGACCTTATCATACAACGCACCCGGGCTAACCATTCTGCCATCCAACCCCCTGGAATGGAATGACATCCTACTTTTCTGCACCAACCAGGTTAATGAAGGCAATTTTGTATGAGGGAAATTTTGCCAGAAGACTGTGACTGCATGGATCCATGGAATACAAGAGAAAAACTTATCTCGATAGAATAAAAATTAAAAGACTGAAAAAACTCTAAAACAAGAATAAATTAGGTTTGTGATACAAACAGTAAAAACCACCCCCACACCTCACCCACCCACATACTCCTTTACAAAATTGAATGGCTTGTTTGAAACCATGCAACAGTTTTTGTCAACAGTTTATTTTACACTACAGTTTTAAAAGTACATAATATATATTGCCATTTTTCTGTAGACATCAATTGTATAATTCTCTAACTATATACAAAACATTATCTGATAATTTTCTTTGAACACAATTTATTATGATTACAATTCGTTTGTCTCTATATAAAAAAAAAACATGACTAATTCATTTTATATACAATATTATACAAAGATATTGACTATCAAATTTAAAACTGATCTAATGGATGAAATAGATTTGTTATAATGACATTTGATGATTACACTCAATTGATATTATATGTAGTTTATAAAACAATTACTGCCTAGTCCAAAATGTGATGAGATCTAGATAAGTAACCTGAAATTGGAGAGAGAGAGAGAAATGGGGTTTAACGTCCACTCGACACAAACTAGGTCATTTCGGGACTAACATATGGTTTAATTTTATTTCAATAATTCGCTTGCGCATAGGGGTCTTTAGCAGTGGGAGGAAACCGGAGGACCCGGAGACCTGAAATTGGAATAGATCCTAATAGAACCAAGTCTTATAAGGCGTTCGACTAGATTTCGAGTTTCAGAATTTTCTCTAAGTAGTATATCTATAAAATTGAAGAGTTCTTTTGGAAGAAAGTAAGGGGGGGGGGGGGGTATTATTTTAGATTTCTTTTACCACTCAGATTCCTCTTTGACCTTCTCCATACCTTGGGATTTACTCGGCCAATATGCGTAGCAATATACATAACAAGGTTTTGATTGGTCAATAAAATGTGAAGTTGTCTCAGGCTATTCACCATAAAAGACTTTCGGTTTCTGAAATAATTCCTTGGATTTCTTGTAGTCTAACAATACGCATAGAAATTTATATACATAAACAGGATTTTGGTTGGTCTATAAAAGTGAACCCTGGATTTTATGTTAGGAGATTATATAGCGTTGACATTTTGAGTGTTTTCTTGAAGCTGCATTATGGAAGATTAGATAAAGAGCTGACAGTTCTTGCTACAATAGTTAAAAAACAGATAATGTAAAGGGAATATGCTGAAAATCTCACTGATTTTAATAACACTGTAGCCTCAATGATTGTCATTGTTGCCATTGTTACAATAATAAACAAAGTCTCGATTATCTATTTTTACGGTTTAATCATCAACAGCCTACGTGCCTATTGCAGGTTTTTCTTTAAGCCTGAAATCTTATCTAAATTATTAATTAGACATTAATTAACTTATCCAGAATATAATCAACACTCGATGCCATCGTTAGTCTGCAATATTTAGTGGATTTGAATACATTTTGTGATGGATAATTTAACATTGAGACTTGGTTTATTATCGCTTCAAAGTAATGACATTCGAGGCTAGCCTAACATCTCAGTTCAGAGTGAAGCAATTTGACTGAAATTTTCAGCATATTTCATTTTCATTATCTATTTTTTCAACTATTATAGTGAAAACTGTCAGCTCTTTTATCTAATCTTACCTAATGCCCCTTTAATCTAGATAATTGCACAATATTTGGCACAAACATTACATACATAACATATTTATATTTATATATATACAAGATATATACATCTTATAAAAGCATTAATATACAATGAAAGGAATGAATATTTTACAATATATATTATATACATATTACATACAGATATATATATAGATATACAGTACAGATTCTACTGTACATTTACATGAGAAGAATCTGACACAGCTTCAAATTCACTTACATTGTTCATGCCACTTTTGTAGGTTTTCGATAAAAACATCCGATCAGAATTTAGTTTTACAATTTAATCTATCAATATATAATGAAACTATATTTTAACAAATTATATAAAGATATTAACAATAAATTAGTTAAACCCACTAGCAGTTTCACATTAAATGTCCTCACAGAAATAGTTAATATCACTTACAGTAAAGAACTACTTCATACTGTACTTTTCGTTGGCATGGCAACATATCTATCTTCCTCCTCCTCCTCTTTTTGCTCTCTCGCTTCATTGAGTGCTATGGTGGCTTTAACGCTATCTATATCTTCATAGAAGTTTTCCTCGACTGGATGAGAATTTTCATAAGTGTCACTAGAAGCACCACATGGTGAGGGTTTGGGCAGATCGTATTCTTCATCGATCGCCATAACAAGTTTACCATACGTAGGATTGTTCAAAGATACAGATGGCAGTGATTCGTCGTGAACGTAACTATTTTCTTTCATGGTACAAGATGGATCAATTATGTGACTAGTCTCATCATCAGAATATGGTCCTTGATTTGCAGCTTCCCCATAATATGGATTGGCATAACCAACACTTGATTCCTCTACTGGCTTTTTCCTTCGTCTACAAAAACACAAATATAATTATTTTATAGCCACATCATGTTAGAATAATGGTTAAATATAGCCACATCATGTTAGAATAACGGTTAAATATAGCCACATCATGCCAGAATAATGGTGAAATATAGCCACATCATGACAGAATAACGGTCCAGAATAACGGTGAAATATAGCCACATCATGCCAGAATAACGGTTAAATATAGCCACATAACGGCTAAATATAGAAAGGAAATGAAATGGGTTTTCCCTGCCTACTGTTCTGCATCTTTGGGCTTAATAAAGACAGACATACACTATGCTTCGTCAAATTCCAAATATCAAGGGTTCTTTACGGACACACACTCGACACAAACTAGGTCATTTTAGGACTAACATGGTTCAATTTTATTTCAATAATTCACACGGTTCAACAATTTACTAATTCAAATAATGCATATAAGTGTCATACACAGATTGGATGATATCTTTTGTCATTATTAGAACATTCGTAAGGTTGTACAAAGTGCCATAACTCTAGAATTTATTAATTAGCGGAAATTCAACAGGCCTCTTTGTGTCACTAATATAAACAACATTATATGAATTTCAAAAAGAGCGGATGCTACATGTAGTCTGTATAGTATTCACAAGAAATTGTGGCTGACGAACAAATGGATGGACGGGGCAGCGACAATCTGTCATTACTAGAACATTCGTAAGGTTGTACAAAGTGCCATAACTCTAGAATTTATTAATTAGCGGAAATTCAACAGGCCTCTTTGTGTCACTAATATAAACAACATTATATGAATTTCAAAAAGAGCGGATGCTACATGTAGTCTGTATAGTATTCACAAGAAATTGTGGCTGACGAATTAATGGATGGACGGGGCAGCGACAATCTGATTAAAATACAAATCTATATTTCATTTTGTTTTTTTATACTTTCGATGGCCTACACTAAATGAAAATCTGACCAGTTGTACAGGGAGGTTGTCTCGGGGGTTATAAGAGCGGCTTTTGACCCTATGATGTCAGACATTGATTAATCAATCAGCGTTGACGTTTTTAGTGGGTTACCCACAGTTCTGTGCATTGCACACCAAGAAGTTGCCGTAACAGATGGTTTCATTAGCTAATCCCTCATGCCATCCAAAACGCTGGTTATATAACAACTATTCCAGATCCTAGTTTAGTACAGACAAATAAAACAAAATTTTGGACTATAAAAAAGGAAACGAAATAGGATCTGTGTTTTAATCAATCAGATTGGGTGCAGTGTTTATGACTTTTCATGTAGTTTGTATAGTGTTTTACAAGAAATTGTGGCTGACGAACAAACGGACTGGGCCAATGACTTTTCATGCATACCTTCTTATAAAACAGACAGCACCAAAACAAACACCAACCATTAAACCCAGTAGAATACCTAGAACTAAAGCTATGGTTGTTCCTGAAATACACAAATATAAAATAAAATAAAATGAAATGGGGTTTAACGCCCTACTGTTCTGCTCCGAACTGGGTTAATGAAGACGGGCATACACCATACAGTTTGCTACGAGGGAAATTTTGCCCGGACAGCGGCACTATGCCAATGTGTACACGGGACCTCGTTTTTTTGTCCCATCCAAATGACTGGACAGCTGTCCTTGTCAGGCCTTCCGTTCTGCATCACTGACAAGGGGGACCACGCCGGAAAATTATTAAATATAACTTTAAAACATTTCAGACAAAAAATGGTGTTGGTACATGTATCCACCTGTATAAGTGGAAGCCACAGTGGGTCGGTGAGTAATGTATTACCTTGTCGTTCGGATGGAATGGAAAACCATGTTGGCATTCACGTAATGAATTTGATGCAGAGAGAGTGAAAGTATTGCTGTCCAGGCAAAATTCTCCTCTTAGCCTTGCATATGTGACCATATAAACAAAGATAAGTATGCTAAGTCTCAGAATAACCAAAGTATTGTGATGACAAGAAACCAGGTCGGGGTTTCACAAAACATTCTCAGACTTAAGTTAATAATTTACTCAAGATTGTTCGGTAAAATATAGCCCATTATAATAATTTTTTTTTTTTTAATATATCAAATACATCGATAAGAAACTATATTTCTCATAATCAGTGATTGAAAGTTGAGTAATTTCTAAACTTAAGTCTGAGAATGCTTTGTGAACTCTGAACCGGGAAAGATTATTATTTCTAAAAGTTTTCAACCATCACAGGCCTACTATGTAATGGAATAATAGATGATGCAGCCATTTTGTCCCAAACAAGCCAACAGTGAGGCTGATGTCCCCCGCCGAAATTGCAAAATAAATAGATGACACATATTAATTAATCGCACATTTATTTTTTTCACTAAGTTTCATCACTCTCTATCAGATAGAATCAAGATTATCTTGTCCCAAACCATCGACAAATGAAATCGATTAGCTCTGCTTAGCTTCAGCTCGAAATGTTAATTATTGAACTCAGTCAAGACATTCACCTAATGAACATCTACATATACATCAAGTTTAAACATTCACCTAATAGACACCTATGCCAAGTTTGAACATTCTACCTCAATTAGAAGGAGAGTTATTGTGTTCCAAAGTTTCTACCAATCAAATTGCTTATCACTCTGCTTACCCTCAGCAAAAAATGTTCATTATCGAACTTAGTTAAGGTATTCATATAATAAATCTATACACCAAGTTTCATCAATCTCACTTAATTAGAACTAAAGTTATCGTGTCCCAAAGCATCAACCAATCAAATTGCTTATCTCTGCTTACCCTAAGCGGAAAATGCTCATCTTCGAACTCCATCAAGGCATTGACCTAATCAACACATACACCAAGTTTGAACATTCTAGCTCAATTAGGAAGAGAGTTATCGTGCCCCAAAGTATCAACCAATCAAATTGCTTATCTCTGCTTACCCTAAGCGGAAAATGCTCATCTTCGAACTCCATCAAGGCATTGACCTAATAAACACATACACCAAGTTTGAACATTCTAGCTCAATTAAAAGTTATCGTGTCCCAAAGCATCAACCAATCAAATTGCTTATCTCTGCTTACCCTAAGCGGAAAATGCTCATCTTCGAACTCCATCAAGGCATTGACCTAATCAACACATACACCAAGTTTGAACATTCTAGCCCAATTAGGAAGAGAGTTATCGTGTCCCAAAGCATCAACCAATCAAATTGCTTATCTCTGCTTACCCTAAGCGGAAAATGCTCATCTTCGAACTCCATCAAGGCATTGACCTAATAAACTTGGTGTATGAACATTCTAGCTCAATTAGGAAGAGAGTTATTGTGTCCCAAAAAGTGTGACGGACAGACAGACGGACAGACAGATGGACAGACAGACGGACAGACAGACAGACAGACAGACAGACGGACGAACCCATTTTAATAGTCCCCTGCTTTCTTCGAAAGGCGGGGGACAACAAAGTAGTACATATTGAATAATCTTGAATTTCTTTTACTCACCCTGAAGAAATTCTAAATTAAATTTTAGTCATGTGAAAGCTAATAATTGACAATGATTACACAGCTACTGTTTAACATGTCTGAATGTAGGAAAATGTCCCCGGAGAATTGGACTTATCAAGTGTTGCCAACATCTCTTTAAATTGTATTGATTAAAATGGTGGTTCACTCATTTTATTCATTAAATGTATTTATATCTTTGAAATATGGGCCTCTAATATTATCTGTGAAATTCAAACATACATGTAAGTTTGAAATAGGTTATAAAATTATAGTAGAAGTTTTCGAAAATTTCCAACGATAGTAAAAGAACTAAATTGATTAATTAAAATATAATTAATTAATTAGAAATAAATTACATCAAGGGCCATTACAATAATCCAGCATGACCGTGTAATCTCCTGGTGATAAATTTACTAAGATCTAATACATGCCAATAATTGCCATACACATTATCATTACTGTCGTAAGCTCCCATATTTCCATGTATGCGTTTCTGCATGCATATTTGCTGGTTACATGGAAACTTTGCAAATTATATTGTTCCAAAATATATTCTATGTACATGAATGTTTTAAAGGAATAAAAATGTGTATTCTAACCTGTTGGCATGGCTTTATCTTCTTCTTGTCCCAACATCTGATGTTGTTGACCACCATCTACAATAATACAACAATATCACTAAATAATACCTTCCACCTGGATAACTTACATTATGTAAGATTTAGATTTAGAGCTAGCCATTTTTGCTATATTAGTTCAGAAATAGATAATGCTAAATGAATACATCGAAAATTTCATTCAAATTACTTTATTCTGAGCGAAGATATTAGTCTTTAAAGGTTTGACAAGATGTGTGCATTGGTTGTAACCACTGTACTGGTTGTTTGAGGCTTAGCCTCACTTCTTCATTTTTAAATCGAATTTTTAAATGGCTGAACTGTTCTAATCTACTTAAATATCAGAGACGTCCGAGAGTAGATTATGGTCTTGTCATGTTAATAAATGATTTTATGTTACTTGACACACAAGACCATTAAAAGTGCTCAACAGAGTCATATTCAGTTTTGAGCGACAGTGGAAGGAAATGGGATTATACAGCCATTATTTATGTAAAGATTGTTCAGAAGTTATATAACAACTAATAAAGATCATCAAATTTATACTCCAAAGACAATTTACTTCTACTAAGAAAACATGTAAGTCTAAACACAGAAAATTTTGAACAACATATAAACAGTTTTTACAAAGACGCTAGTAACTAAAGAAATATTGTGAATATAATACAGCCAAGTGTTGGTTATAACGGACGCGACTATCGTATCGGTGTATGAATCTTGAATCTTTTCCATAACAATCACCCATTGTCCCGGACTCCAAGAAAAGATGAAAGCTGACAACAACATGCGTTCACCGTATTCTGGTTGAAACTTAAACAGGAAATGCATTTGCTTGATCTGCTCGTTTAATTAAGTGAATATGGCCGCTCATGATCGCCGAGTTTGAATACAGTATTCCGAAAATATAGGATTATTGGCGAGAAAGAAAAGCATGCTATTCTATAAGCTTTCCTCAACTTACCGTTCAAAAGAACATGTATATTGTCATTATTAGCTCTGGTTGTCGTGGTAACAATGGGTGTTTTATTATGAACTTTATTTAAGGAGGATCCTTTGTTTTTTGTCATCAAATCTTGATAGACTATCTCTATTTTTTCTGCCGTTGTAGTTTGAGGTACAACAGTTGTACTAGAATGAGTTGTAGTCATTTCAGTTGTTGTTGAGGTTGTTGTTGAAGTTGTTGTAGTTGGTGTCATGTCTACAAATTTTGAAAAATAAACGGTCTTAAGGTAGGGAAAATGCTGTGATGGTTACATATCTTCAATGGGAACCCATTCAGTGGTATCCATTTTATTTGGAGCTACATGTATCCTAAAAGTACTAGACTTAAACATACATTATGCAAGAGCTAAATCTGCCTACTGCAGGTCTTTCTTTAGGCCTGAAATGTTATCTAAATTATTAATTAGACATTAATTAACTTATCCAGACCATAATCAACTCTCGATGCCATTGCCTGCCTGTGATATTTAACGGATTGGAATACACTTTTTGAAAAATAATTAAACGTAAAAATGGATAATCGAGACTTTGTTTTTTTTATCGTACCCACTTTAGTAATGATGATCGAGGCTAGCCTAAAATTCAAAAGTTAATATCTTGGTTCAGATTGAAGCAATTTGACTGAAATTTTCAGCATATTCTATTTATGTTATCTATTTTTTAACTATTATAGCGAGAACTGTCAACTCTTTATCTAATCTCCCATAATGAGTCTTTAAAGCCTCAATACTGTGTTAAGAACCATACACAATATAAGGTGTATTTTGTTAAAATACTTTCTATTCCAAAAACTATTTAAATGGCTCAATTCTAAACATAGTTACATGTAAGACCATTTTAAGTTAACATTGGTTTCTATTAATTTTGGGGGTTGGGTGGCCGAATGGTTAGCATGTGCGCGCTGTATCATAAGGTCTGTTATTGAGTCAACTGGCGGGGTTTCGATTCCCCGGTTGTACGTGACAAGGGGTAGGGTCATCTGTCCAACCTTGTGGGTTTTCTCTGGGTCCTCCGGTTTCCTCCTACTGCTAAAGACCCCTACGCTCTAGCAAATTATTGAAATAAAATTGAACCATGTGTTAGTCCCGAAATGACCTACTTTGTGTTGAGTGGATGTTAAACCCCATTTCTCTCTCTCTTTCTATTAATTTCACAACACCATTTTTATTTCTCTTAGATAAACATAGATTAGTAATAATAATAAGAATAATCTTTACATTAAAATAGTCTTGAAGACTTTTTGAAATTTTCATGAACTACTAGGCTTATTGTGTCTTTAATACTGGCTAGATCTTTATATGAATTTAAGACAGGTGGGTGGAACAGAAATTTACCACAGATCTTACTGTCAGAACATAGCAAAACATGGGAAAATCTGTTATTAGTATACCCTTTTATCTCTCCGAAACAAAGTGTTCTTGAACGAAATAAAGTTGTACATGTACGTCAAAATATGCTCCATATCAAACAGGCCCGTAACTAGGGTGGGCACAGGGGGGGCAAAAAGTTTCACCCCCCCCCCCCCCTGTGAAAAAATTTTCGATAAAAAAATAGATATACATTGTCCGTCAATATTACAGCCCCCCTTAGAACACTTTCCGCCCCCCCCCCCCCTTGTTGCTCTGAGCTAGTTACGACCCTGATATGAAATTTCCAAAAAATCTATTCAGCCATTTTGAAGAAAAAAGGTTTTTAACATTTCATGTACGGTAACTACAATTTTCTCTTAAAGATGAAATTTGACAACAACATGTGTACTACTAGACGCCGACTTTCCGAATATTATTAACATTTTGTAAACCATATTCTGGTTAAAACTTAAACAGGAAATGCATTTGCTTGATCTGCTCGTTTAATTAATTGAATATGGCCGCTCATGATCGCCGAGTTTAAATACAGTATTCCGAAAATATAGGATTATTGGCAAGAAAGAAAAGCATGCTATTCTATAAGCTTTCCTCAACTTACCGTTCAAAAGAACATGTATATTGTCATTATTAGCTCTGGTTGTCGTGGTAACAATGGGTGTTTTATTATGAACTTGATTTAGGGAAGATCCTTTGTTTTTTGTCATCAAATCTTGATAGACTATCTCTATTTTTTCTGCCGTTGTAGTTTGAGGTACAACAGTTGTACTAGAATGAGTTGTAGTCATTTCAGTCGTTGTTGACGTCGTTGTAGTTGGTGTCATGTCTATAAATTTTTGAAAATAAACGGTCTTAAGGTAGAGAAAATGCTGTGAATGTTAGTAAATCTGTTATTAGTAGTGATGGTCTGATAAGGCTTCTATCAGTTTTACCGATATCAGATATTGACAGCAAAATATATCGGCTGATACAGATACAATTACCAATAGTGGTGGATATAAAACCATTACACATTTAAATGTCTTTAATGGCATGATAATTTATGTAGTTACATTTCATTGTTAGTCGGAAAACGGTTGGTACTATTTTACCTCAGGAATCAAACACACCATCTATTGTGAATTAAAATTAAAATAAATAAAGTCGAGATTTTCAGCTATTAAATGTTGACCAGGATATAATTCCCAAACTTGGTTGGCACCTGAATAAAGGCCTATTTTTATGTCAGATGTTCAGAATTGTTCATGCGTTAATGATACAACATTAAAGCGATATCTTGCCGTCTGTCAACAGTGGCAATCATTTGATATTCTCCCGCCTTTCCCCCCGTCTATCCTTTATCCTAATCACTCGATACCAGTAGGCCTACTGTATGTTGTGAGTTAGATAAAACGAACAAGAAAAATATGTCGCAAAGTAGTAAGGTTTGGACAATAATCAAAGGAGGATCTTTTGGGTCATCATGGCTAATTACATATTTCAGTCAGATGTTTTATCGGGTGAACTATCGATAGTTTATGTCCGTTTGCACATGCGCACAAATAGTATTTTAAAAAAAACGCAAACCCTCAAACAATGTGTGAATAAGGATTAAAAAAAATAACGTAGACCGGTAAGGATTTTGCACTGTTTATTATTTCCCTTTACAACCTTAATGAGAGTCTTGTATTATGTCTAAATAGTCACGTGCATGGCAAATAAAATAATTGTACCGAGTGACATGCAAATTAATGATTTAATGATATTTTAGTGGTATTTACTGAGTCCTTTAAAACAGATATCGGTGATTCCGGTATCGGCAATATGGCTAAGTATCGGCCGATACCGATTTCTTCCAATAGGCCATTTATCGGCCAAATGCCGATGTTGAAACCAATTACCAGACCATCACAAATTATTAGTATACCCTTTTGTCAATTCTAAAAAATTGTTCTTGAACTAAATAAAGTTGTATGTCAAAATATGCTCCATATCAAATTGTTTTTAACACTTCATGTCTGGTACCAACAGTTCAAATTAAACGGCAGTTGTTTATGCCTGCTTAGTGGAGTCTACACATTTTTTAAATTATTATTTTGCCGTTTGTGAATTAGCCTTTACTACCGGTAATTACCTCCACATTGTGTGGTAGGATATGTTTTTTTTTGTTCATTACAAAATGGCACCCAAAGCCATAGGGTACATGACTCGTGTACTGATTATAAGATGTTAATTGTGTATTAAAGGACAATAAAGGTGTCAGTCATTATCACATGTGATAGAACTGGTAAAACACGTCCCAAATATACTTTTAATACAGAGATCATTGCTACGATAGATGTGTTGTGAAGCTTTCAAGAAAGGGACGTGAAAAATGCAAAAGGAAAACACGAGTTATCCTTCAATATAACTGACTAAAGTGACGAGTGATAACAGATACATAGGCGAATTTCTGCTCACTAATAATTCCTTCGAAGAACAAAAGTTGTAAAAGTATATTTTGGACGTGTTTTACCATTTCTATCACATATGTGATAATGACTGACACCAATATTGTCCTTTAAATATTAGGATCCTATAGTTCTATAGTTTCATGGCAAGATAACATATTGATTGAAACTGATCAATATTGAATTCTAATTTGTGTTTTTAATTTTGAATATTATGGAAAATAATGAGTTAGAGACTTATTTCCTTTAACGTTACCCCAGTCTAGCCCCTATGAGGACAAGACACTTCATTACTTACAAACTGGTATCCATCCAGTTTTTTTTAGAGGAAGAAATTGAATATGATTAATTGCGTACGCCAGATGGATGGACAATGTTGGCAAAGAAAAAGGTCAACAAAGGAGAATAAATAACACACACTCAAAATTAACTAAACATAAAGCTTTGATATGTGCATAAGATAGAAAATAAAGGACAATTAAAGTCACAAAAGGTTTTATGTAATGTTAAGGCCAAAACAGTTATCTGTTTTACATACATGTATACATGTAGATATAAATTTCCTTTCAGTTTATGTACTGTTGATGGCCATAATATAAAAAAATGACAGATAAAAGGATCCATATTTTAATCAGATTTCTAATATTGTCAACAAACCAAAATGGAATTGAGTTTAAAATCCCAATTTTACTGGTTCATCTGGGCTAATGACAATGGACATACACCATGCAGTGTGAAATGAAAATTTGGCCCAGTCTGCTTTTATAATGAATTCCATCTGTCAAGGGTTCTTTTACGTGCAAATCAATGTGTATGAGGGACCTTGGTATTTCGCCCAATCCAAAAGACTACACATTGTCCAATGCTAGGCCCTCCATCCTACACCACTGACTGACAAGGGGGAACCACACTGGAAAATCCTGATGAACTTTCTCCTATCTCGGCCAACAATGGGAACAAAAACAGGACCTCCAGGGCAGCAACCCAATGTCTTCCACGGACCCCTGTCAACCAAAACAGCAGACATTGAATACAATTGTATACATACCATACTGACAGATGAAGCTATAGAGATAAGGAATACTGTTGCACGGATAATCATGCCATTTTCCACCATCTCGATATCTTAGCTGACCACAATCTTCTATGCATAACCAGCTACAACTTGGTTGTCCACTTGCCCAATTACTATAACTTATGGTTTCACCTGAGAAAAACACAATGTTTACATTTTAAAATGTCTAGACCAGACCTCTGTGATTTATGTCAAAAATTAAATTTTTGATTTCATAGGATTTGAATTTCAAGATTATGACATTTCCGACTTTTCTGCCTATTCTTTATTAAACTGTTGAGGATCTGCATGGCCCATTCTGGGATTCGAACCCATGACATTGTAGCCAAGATTCCAGTTATCTAACAGCTATGGACCTGTCTTCTATTGTAGTTTTAAATTATATTTAGATTTAAATTAAATAGAGGAATAATCGATCGTAAAATATGCTGTAGGTGAATTTGAACACATATTAATATCCTGCCAACTGCCGTGAATCAAACACGCCCACCTTCTCTGCGATCCTCTCTTTGCCCCACAATTACCAATAAATCCTAGATGACATAAGGTTACTACAACACATAAGAGATAGATTGCTAGACAACAAAACACCTACCCACAGAAACTAAGTCATTCGGGCAGTCAACAAGGGTTTTCGCATATTTTTTCTGACGCATGCTAACATTTAGTGCACAAAACATGTAACACTGTGTCATAAATTGAGCTGTTCTATAGATCGGAAATCATGGAAAGTCAAGGACCATAACTCTGGCAATAATTTACAAGTCATAAAAGATGTGCAAACCTGTTAACCATTGCCAATGCATCTCTTTATGCCTATCAGTGGCTCCAATCCAAACCCCATTTCTATTCCAATGTAACTTTCTTAAAGAACTCATGATAAAATTCTGTTCTTCAGCAGATTTAATGACAACAAGATGACCATGGTAGTTACTACAATATCTCTGAGCATCGTTCCATCTCCGTTCAAAATTATTAAACTGGTAACATTGTCCCTTGAATGTTCTCAAAAATCTGTTTCTGGGAACACCTTTCGGGCATTGATCAATGTCAGAACCTGTAATACAAAATAAAAACATGTGATGAGCTGTTCTTTCATAAGCCTATAACACTCATTTGTTTACAAAGATAGTTCACGAAACATACACCCACAGCAGCTTAGTTGGCCGAGCAGTCCACAAGGCAAAATCTCTGGTAGACAGTATAATTCAATAGGCTTCTTCCTTTCATTAATATGAATAGGCATACTAACTGTCCACTCGACACAAACTAGGTCATTTCAATTTTATTTCTATAATTTGCTTGCGTGTAATGGTCTTTAGCAGTCGGAGGAAACCGGAGGACCCGGAGAAAACCCACGTGGTTGGATAGGCGATCCAACTCCTTATCACGCACAAGCGGGGAATCAAAACCATGCCACATGACCTTCTGATACAATGTGCGCATGTTAACCATTCGGCCACCCAACCAGCCTATCACTAATGCAATAAATAGAGAAATACAGGAACATCTCCTATTCAATAAATGCACAACTTGATTACCGTGGTGACACATCTTCCTGGAAAATAACTCAGATAATCAATAATACAATGTACATGTATCTCCATGAATAAGTTTCTGCAAGTCTTCAAGAGACATTAAGCTGTTTGTACATGTATTTGAGTGCCGAGGTGTATTAAATGCATGGTTAGTGACAGAGTAGAAGGTCATCACTGGATAATGGTTCTTTATAACCCTATTCAAGGACAAATCTTATTAAAGTACTTCTGGAAGCTGCCTTCATTCATGATGCTCATGCATTAACCTTGACCATGACATGCTAGTCATCAAGAAGACATTAACTGCTTTCTGGATAATTGCAAGTCCTAATAGAATTAGTGAGATGGGTTGGATTCCTGAATCCCCAGATAATTCTTGAAGGATAGCTAGAAATAATATATTATTTAGTCACGTTCAAATCTTTATACTTAAAATGTTATTGTCCAAAGTGATCACAATTGAGACCGAAAAAAAGAAAATGACAAATTATTGTCAGGGATAAGATAAGGAAGGCCTCTGTAATTTAATCCAAAATGCATCAATTCATCTTCTAAATCAATATGGGTGGGAAAATACTTCAAATATTAGAGATAAATTTATCAACCATCAGTTTTCTTTTAAAATTGTTTCTTTTCATGTTAAATATCAGATGTTTGTAGAAGATGGATTGATATTGATTCTACTTGTTTTTCTAATAGGTGTATTTTAGGCTTGTAACCTATATGGGTCACATGTAGTCTGGATATTTCTACAAGTATTATATATGTCCTTGACAACTGATACATATATCACCAGACAAGACTTCTTCATCCTCATTATATAACATAGAATATATGGAAATTGAAATACAGTATATGAATTTTAAAAGAAAAACATTGTGGATGTTCTGCCATTTTGCCATTGCCCATCACTCGATATATACAAAAAAATTACCTACATTGTACATTATATATCACCCCCCCCCCCAAAGAATTGTGCATTATCTAAAATCCTCTTTCTATGTAGTCTTTTACGTGCATATTTTTGTCTTTATAAAGCAGGGCCACAACTTGTACCACTGAGGCGGTTTGCTCCAGGGGGCTTCTGCGTCTAAAGTCTGATTTTAATTCCAAACTATCGCTATTTGCTACACATACAATATATTATCTCAAAACATTACTCAATGAATGGTCTCCTTTATTCTTTCTATAGAAACTTTACCAAACATTTTCATTATTAAAAAGTTCACATAGTGTTAACATTTTTTTATTATATCAAGAATGGAAGGAAGGAAGGATGTTTATCCGAACAGAAGTATTGTTATCATTCATCTTTTCTGACAGACGATTCCAGTTTTATCATCAGAATCGGATACAGAACCAGATGTCTTTGATTCCTGGTTATAAAAGATTTATTGAATCAAACTATTGTATAACCATTTTCTTTGACACATGTTACACAATAACATCACTGACGATCTTTTGTAGTTATGATGGTGGAATTTCCTGTACATAAGGACTTCCACATCTAAAGCAAAACAAAAGTGTTCTGATTCTTCCAATTGTCTGACGCCAACATCTAAAATCGACATCATACATGCTTTAATGGTTTTCTTTTACAGCCATAAATCTGAATTTCATTAAATCTTCACAACCAACTTTTTGTAAGAGATCAAAACACAAGACATCCTGAAGATTCCAACCGAAATGTGATATTGAAGTCCATACTATCGCCCGAATTAGATATTCCCTGTATGATGAGAGGGGTCATGCACGAATTAGATTATGCTGAGGCTGCTCCTTCTAGAGCACCTGATACCACTTCTAATTTATTTGTAAAGTTAACATAGCTAATAATTTTGTTCTACTTTTTGATATGGCCGATATACATGTATATATCACAATGTCAGGGAATTACAAATCATTCTTAACACTATTCTTTGTTTCTTACATGTACATGTAAGCATTGCAGTTAATATAAATTAAAACAGGACCTATTTAGAAATGCTTGAAACTATTCCCAACTTTGGAATTACATGTGTGTAAGTGGGCGTACATTATAATGATTGGATAATCAATACAAGGCAGATGATAACAAGTCAACAGTGAGGCTGATGTCCCCCGTCGAAGTCCCAAAATAAATAGATCACACACAGTTATTGTGTCCCAAAGCATCAACCAATCAAATTGCTTATTTCTGCTTACCCTAAGCAGAAAATGCTCATCTTCGAACTCCATCTAGGCATTGACCTAATAAACACCTACACCAAGTTTGAACATTCTAGCTCAATTAGAAAGAGAGACAGACAGACAAAGCCATTTTAATAGTCCCCCATAATCTCTAACATTTTAAGAGCTTTTTAATTGATCCAACTGAGAAGTGGAAATCGGGTTTTCTTTTTCTTCCATTTTAACCTTTTAAGTTGACTTTAACAATAAATCCAGCGATTCTGCCAGCAAGTATATCTTCTAAAAACCTAGTCAAATACTTTTTAGGGGGTAATGTGATTTCAATGTTTACTACACTACATGTAGATCAACACATGGCCATTTAACCTTCGGATAAAAATTGATTCAAGCTACAGTAAATCTATTTGTTTCATAAGGGAAATATGACTAGAAAATATTGTACTTAAGGGTTATCATAATGGATAATACATGTAGAGTCTTGGGGAGAGAGAGAAATGGGGTTTAACATCCACTCGACACAGACTACGACCCGGAGAAAAACCACGAGGTTGGACAGGCGACCCTACTCCTTGTCACGTACAACCGGGGACTTGAAACCACGGCAGTTAACTCAATGACAGGCTTTATGATACAGCGCGCACGTGCTAACCATTCGGCCATCCAACCCCCCCTATAATATTGGGATTATTTCTGTGTGATTATAAACTTTTCAGGAAGCAATTTACATTGTTGGGGGACGGAAATCTACACTGTAGAAGGTAACGCGACGCTGGCTGAATTTAGAGACTAATGTTTACCAGAGGTTTGGTGACGCTCGGGGTCAATTCCTTGCATTAATATGCCACAAGTGTCAAGTATGGAGTCTATTATTCACTCCAGAAATACACTGTATGAGAAAGGAAGGTAACGCAAGGCTTGCTCAATGAAATGTGTGGCTGCTTTATATTCACAGTTGCCCTCTGCAATAAGTTAAGTATCATTGAGATAACCATGCATGCATACGTAACGAAATCCTGTTCAGAAGATCCGATTTCCATGTAAATCACTTAACTTGATGTGTCGGAAATGACACAATTTCCATACCATCTCTGTTTTGAGTTTATCAAGAACTTTGTCATTACAGGAAATGGAGATGTACCGGGTTGATGTCAAAACAATTAAAAATAGCAGCAGACTTCATTCATATGAATGACTTATTTATAATCAGTGAATAACTTGTATTGATAAACATACATACATAGTACAATGTACAAACAAGTGCAAACAGCTGAACCAAACATAAACAAGCTGAAACCCATGACACACATCAAACACGGACAGTATTCACTTGGCTTGTGTTTCCGATTTGAATCTCTTTTAAGTATTTAGCTGTCAAAATTTAGCAGTTACATGTACTATACACTTAAATAAATTTATTCCCCCTTAAGATTGATGTACATGTATCATTTTTCAAGTGTCTTACATGTACATATTCATGAAATAAAATTCCCCGACCTTTTAAAAAACAACAACGTGTATTAAAGGAAGGAAGAGAGAGAGAGAAACGGGGGTTTAACGTCCATTCGACACAAACTAGGTCATTTCGGGACTAACATATGGTTTAATTTTATTTCAATAATTCGCTTGCGCGTAGGGCTCTTTAGCAGTGGGAGGAAACCGAAGGACCCAGAGAAAACCCATGAGGTTGGACAGGCGACCCTACTCCTTGTCACGTACAACCGGGGATTGTATATTAAAGGAGGCAAGTCACTAACTCAATATCATCCACAGTCTTAGACATTGTAAACACGACTTATTGGTCAATTTAAATCAACATTGATGTTGTTATCTTACCGAGAAAAAATGGGCTTCTGATATCCAATAGAAAAGAAAATTTTAAAATTGGCACATGAATCACATGCCAGAATGCTTTCGAGCGCCATTTGTTATGAAGTGACTCGATGAACAAGGATAAAAATATCCGACAGCAGAATACTATTAGTGTAGACTGGAGTAAACAAACGCCAAAGACTGTCATTCAATTATGGACTCCTCGCATATTTGGCCGAACATAACTGATTATAAATTACAGTAAAAAAAGAGTGATTGAATGTAAATCAGTTTAATATTCATATTACATTATTATATGCGTTGTGAACCATTTGTGTCCACTTCTAGGTGCCAAAGTCTTAATTAAATATATTTCTGGTAGCACAAATTTGTCATCTCGCCTACAATGTACATGTAATAGAATCCATGACTATTTTGAAAACAGTATTTCAATATTGATAATGTAGACCAGTGGTTCTCAACCTTTTTCTGCCAACGGCACACTTTGGAACACATGAAAAAATAGCGGCACACCTGGCTAAATATATATGAAAAATATTTGAATTTTTTGCTAAATAAAAACAAACTAAAAAACGAAAACACAGCTATGAACTTATCAGTGGATGAATACTCAATTGGGATTGCGTGGTTTTTCACATTTCCTTAGTGTGCCGTTCAAAATTTCGCAGCACACTTAGGAAGATGTGCCGCGACACACTGATTGAGAATCACTGATGTAGACCAACATATCTATTTCTAGATATTAATTTTTTGTCAGCTTTTGTAAATAGCTGTTGAGCTAATTGATAAAACAGTAGATCAGCACTCAAGAGATAAATGTCTACTGAAATACTCATTATTTTAGACTTGTGTAAGAGCCCCCAATGAATAATGAAAACATTTACATGAATGTTCAACAAATTATTTTTACAAAATGTTAATTCTCTGCAAATTGAAATGAATATGGGCTATAACATCCTACTGTTCTGCTCCAACCGGGCTAATGAAGATGGTTATACACCATACAGAGAAATAACACGAAACCTCCCGGGTGGCGAGCCGTGTGGCTCCAAACTCAAATGATGCAGAAGAATTATAATACATGTAATACATGTACATATTAAATGAAGAGCGTCCACTACACATATTAAATAGAAGAAGTAGATTAGTGTTACAGTTTATCTGACCCAGTGAACTGATTTATATAAACAAAATGAATCATCTATACACCATCATGAAGAACTTTGGATTATGTATTCATATAGATATAAATGTTATTTAATATAGATCAAGATATCGTTAGAGAACCTTGCTGGATACTGTATAATCACATACATAATATATCACTATGTTTCTTGCCGAGTCCGCACTTGGAGGGAATGAGTTTGGGTCCAATGACAACTCTACGTACAGGTATTGCATGCAAAACAACAGAAAATTTAACATGATTCTAATAACTTTAAAGGTTACTGGAAAAGCTTCATTAATTTTTTGAATATTGTACGAAATTATATGTCAACATATCTTTTCCATAAGTATAACATGAACCCGAATGTCAATATTACCTTGCAACAGGTAAATTTCTACGTTAGTAATTTCCGCCGTTCTCCGTGAGTAGTCGTAACCTTCCGTCAATAAACAATCTGTAAAGTCATTTTAGTCCTTCTGCTCATAGAAATATAGAGTAGAATATGAGCAGAAGGACAAAAATTTGAGAGGGAGGGATTTGAAGCACATTTTTGATAGATTAATTAGTTTGAATACATTTTTAGTCCAAATATATCATCAAATCACACAGTTTGTATGCGTGGGGGGGAGGGGGGTAGCATAGAGTGACAGGACATACATTTAACCATAGAAAATTTAACATAATTCTTAAAGAATATTATCATATTGTGACAGGACATACATGTAATCATAGAAAATTTAACATAATTCTTAAAGAATCTTATCATAGAGTGAATGGACACACATGTAATCATAGAAAATCTATACTAATATTTGTGACTGCTGTTTGTCTGTTTGTCTGTCTGTCTGTTCGGGGTTGGTGGCTACACTAGGTCTGCCACGAGTCTGAAATTTGGGGTATAGGGGTAGCTCGGACCGGGGAGTAACATAGGCCAGGTGGCGTTAGTCTACCACTTCCGGTTTCGGAGTTATGACCCCCGAGCGAAGCCGGGTATCCTGCTAGTTTAACATAATTCTTAAAGAATCCTATCATAGAGTGGCAGGACATACATGTACATGTAATCATAGAAAATTTAACATAATTCTTAAAGAATCTTATCATAGAGTGACAAGATATACATGTAATCTTAAAGAATCTTATTATAGAGAGACAGGATATAACACGTATTCAAAAAGGATTTAATATAATTCCAGGAAAGTTAAAGGCTGTTATTATAGAGTATCACATCATACAATGTAGATGATTTAAGATAGTTCCTAGAATGGATCTAATTATCGAGTGACAAGACACAATATGTGACTAACGAAAATTTAACATATTTCTTTGATCTCAGGATCCCATTACAGAGGGGGGGTTGGATGGCTGAATGGTTAGCGTGCGCGCGCTGTATCATAATGTCTGTCATTGAGTCGACTGGCGTGGTTTCGAATCCCCGGTTGTACGTGGCAAGGAGTAGGGTCGCCTGTCCAACCTCGTGGGTTTTCTCCGGGTCCTCCGGTTTCCTCCCACTGCTAAAGACCCCTACGCGCAAGCGAATTATGTAAATAAAATTAAACCACATGTTAGTCCCGAAATGACCTAGTTTGTGTCGAGTGGACGTTAAACCCCATTTCTCTCTCTCTCTCTCCCATTACAGAGTGATAGGACATCTGTAACCATATACATCTATAATGGTCATATCATCAAATGACTAAATTTTCAAATATTTCTTGGTTTTCTATGACACCCTTCCGTCAAGGATTAAATAGAAGTACCTTAATGTTGTTGCTAGTCACGAAAAAGGATGCACGTATGTCGAGTATATTACAAACAATAGGTGTAATTATATACGCCTATCCTACTTATTCACAAGAGGTGGAGTACTATCACATTATCGATATTTAACTATGCATTATATTTGTACATGTACATGTATCAAGTAATATCACCAATAACTAATAAATATATTAATTTTTCTTCATTAACCTAAATGTAACAAAAACATATGGCATTGCTGTGCTTTTGATCGCCCCCCCCCCCCCAATATCCCCAATTGACTTTATTTATTAACATTCATGATGTTTTGTGGGTATTTGTGATCGTGGGGTAGAGGGGTTGTTATATCAATGTGGTGTATCACTGGGGTTTGTATTTCAAATTTGTCTGGTAAGACTATAAACAAAGGATTCTAATTTGTTTCTATCAAATTTATACAATTTTATTTATACACATCGTATGCATGTAGAGTTAAAGGAGCTAAGTCGCTAATATCTGAGACCTAGAAATTGACACAAATGGGTCGCAATGCATACAACAATGTAATATGAATGTATATAAATTGATTTACATTTAATCGTTTCTGTTTTTACAGTAATTTCTAATGAGTTAGGTTCGGCGAAATACGCCAGTATTCTCAATCGAATTTCAATCTCTAACGTCTGGTTATTCCAGTCTCACCGATAGTTTTATTGGGCATGCTCTCCAGATAAGAATATAGCGTCACCGGTTGACATGACTTGTGGAATATGCCTAGCCTCGTTTTTCGAGTCCCTTATTACAAATAGCGCTGAAACACATTATGGTACACGATTCGTGTACCAATTGTAAAAATTTTATTTTGTCTTAAATATTGGATATCAGAAGGCCATCTTTTCCCGGTAAGATTACAACATTAATGTTGATTTAAACCGACAAATAAATCGTGTTTTCAATGTCGAAGATTTTGGATAATACTGAGTTAGAGACTTAGCTACTTTAACAGAAAGGCTCTTGATCATTAAATTATTTTCTTATGTTAATAAAACAATTTTAATGTATGTGTATTTACATGATTGTATAAATACAGCATATTATTCTAAACATTAAATAGTGGTCTGAAAATATATTCAATATATGCAACAGAAGGCTAATGGTGATAAACGTCTACCAATATATAAATTTAATCTACTAGTTCAGCAACTAATGTACATGTACTTTATAATACATGGCATGCATGTATTATAAAGTATATGTACATTATATAAGTTGCTGGCATGTATTATAAAGTACATGTACATGTATCATAAAGTACATGTACATGTATTATAAAGTACATGTACATTAGTTGCTGAACTACAAATGTAATATCACATAAAAATAGTTTGATGTTATAAGAATTACATGTATTAACAATATTATCCAACAGTCATATTATGCATTTTTGTTCGATCATATCTAAAATACATAATATTAAAGCTAGATATGGATCATAATATGTACAATTATTTGATGGTTGAACTCGGTCAAGGTTAGTCAACTGAATTAAAGAACAATCTTCTGAGATTGAAGTTCAAACTATTGCATTATATAATCAACTACAAATACAAAATATCCAACCTCGTGGGTTTTCTCTGGGTCCTCTGGTTTCCTCCCACTGCTAAAGACCCCTACGTGCAAGCGAATTATTGAAATAAAAAAATTAAGCCATATGTTAGTCCCGAAATGACCTAGTTTGTGTCGAGTGGGCGTTAAACCCCCTATCTCTCTCTCGCTCTCTCTCTCTCTCACAAATACAAAACAGTAGCTCAGGTACTGTATGCTGACATTGTTTACAACACCTCATACTACTTCTAGTTTATTTGATAAATTAACAAAGCTACAGGTACATGTATCAGTTTTTCTTGTGAATCATAGAGCTACGGTAATTGAACTGTACACTTATCGGTCAAAAAGCGATATGGAGCTTATCTGAAGATCAGATAAACAATGGATCTCCAGTGTTAAATTTAATATTCTCAGAGTTCAAAACACTTAAATTTGAAACAATAACAAATCATGACATATTCATTTGAATGGTACATGTATATGTAGCTTTATTAAAATAACATTATGCAAGAGGTAAATCTGCCTATTGCAGGTCTTTCTTTAGGCCTTAAATGTTATCTAAATTATTAATTAGACATTAATTAACTTATCCAGACCATAATCAACTCTAGATGACATTGCTAGCCTGCGATCTTTAGTGGATTGAGCAGATTTACTGCATAACTTTACTTGACAATTTAACGATTAAATGGATATTCGAGACTATGCTGTTTATCGTACTGACTTTAGTAATGATGATCGAGGCTAGGCGAAAATTTCAATCACTTAGTTCTCGGTTCATAGTGGATCAATTTGAATGAAATTTTCAGCAAATTGCCTTTACATTATGTAGTTTTTAACTATTATAGTGAGAACTGCCAACTCGTTATTGAATCTCCCATAACGTATCTTTAACAATGATTGGATTCATTTTGTAACTAAATGAGAATATTATCTTTGTCAAAAGAAGTAGAATATTTACAGAGTTACATGTACGCATGTAGTCCTATTTTATAGTGTTTTGTTTCCTTTTCATTAAAATACACACTTTGTATATACCATCCTTTGAAATAACCATAAAGGACACTTTTCTTTAACAGTCACCAATCCTTGAATTATTTTCACCTTTTATTCTTTGTGATAATTGAACCTGTGAACTTACCACATATATTAAAGCTGATGTCACTGACTTTAAATCGGTGATGCTTGAAAGAGTGAATCAGAAAATATATAGTTCAATAAAGAATGTAAAATTGTTCAACCTTCTATTTACCCAAACCAAACCCTATCATACATAAATGTTTATGCATTATAACTTAGGCCATATAAAAAAAATATTCTGTTTCTCAAAAAATAAAACTGTCTCATTAATAATCAAAGATAGATGTTATTGACAATCATAAATGATGGGAGCCAAGGTGGCTCAGTGAGTAGGACGTTGGCTCGCTAACCTGAAGTATTCCGTGTTTGATACCAGCATTGGCCGAGAAAGTTCACTGGGATTTTCCGGCATGGTTCCCCCATGTCAGTGGCATATGACGGAGGACCTGGCAAGGGACAATGTATAGTCATTCGGATGGGACAAAAAAATGAGGTCTTGTGTACACACTGGCGTGAACATAAAAGAACCATTGACAGCTGGAATTCGAATTAAGAGTAGGCCATAGCCTCTCTTTAATCCAACTGAATCAAAGCAATTTATATTAATCAAATGTTAAATAATTAATTTGGACGGTGCTGTGAAAAAATTAGATAGTGTCAGAAAAATGCAAATGAGAACTATCAGATGTGTTAAACGTTTTGATATCAATAACGTAAGGTGTGTTTAATTTTGAAAATCTTCCTTACTGATAATGACCAATTGCATAGAATCCATTTCTAGGGAAATATTTTGATATCAATAACGTAAGGTGTGTTTAATTTTGAAAATCTTCCTTACTGATAATGACGAATTGCATAAAATCCATTTCTAGGGAAATATTTTATACATCGGCCTTACTGATAAAGACTAATTGCATACAATACATTTCTAGGAAAATGTTTTTGTCTAATGGTTAGGATTGTTCGTACTTGGTTTTATTTTATTTATTTGTACATCGGCCTACAAACATGAAGTTGTTGTATACATACATGTAATACTGTATTGAATACGGTAGTGAATACTGTAATCAGTGAGTAATCCTAGCAAAATTTCATGAATTTACAACACACGAAACCTAAATAGAAACGATACATACAGTACAGTACATGTAACAATAATCCCCTATCAAACAATAATGAATTAAGCAACTACAGGGCCTTCTTAGCCCAAAGACTTCATTATAAATGAATATCAAATTTTGTTGTTGACACATGATTTTGTCTTTTAAATTGGCTGTGTGGGTTACAAGTAACAGTGTAAAAAGCAGTGCTATGCCCTTGTCTTATTTCAAGTTCCAACTGTGAGGGATCTTTAACGTGCTGCATATACACAGGACTTCGTTTTTTTTGTCCCATCCAAATACATGTATATGTAACTGAACACTTTTAAGTTGCTGGCTCTGCATCTTGCACCATTGACAAGGAGAAACCAAGGACATTTTGGGCATACATGTACATGTACACAGGATTGATTCAGAAGCTAGAAGCAATCACAATTTGATTGTATTGACTTCTATAGACAGCGAGACAAATAACCAATGAAGATTGTGCATGTCTTCAATCATTGATTTAGTCCAACATCACACCATGAGGGTGACAAATTGATCACATGACTAACACCATTCTTCTTGCAATCTTCTGATTAAAACAATATCTCCCTGAACGGTTTCCATTGTCATTGATTCTATTTATAATGTACTATGAATTTTGTTATGGCGAAAATGTTCCAGAGAATTAAAAAGAAAGCAACTAGGGGGTAATGCGCCATGATTCTGTTTCAAAATTTTGTCCGTCTGACATTTTTATTGGAAGTGACCAGAGGCCAGAACCGGATAATAATTCAAACAATTTCCGTTAGCTGAGAAAGTTTATTAGGATTTTCCGGTGTGGTTCCCCTATTGTCAGTGATGTACATGTAGGTCGGAGAGCCTGGCAAGGGACAACATATAGTCGTTCGGATAGGACAAAAAAACAAGGTCCCATGTACATATTGGCGTGCACATAAAAGAACCCCTGACAGTTGAAATTTGAAATAAAAGTAGGTCGTAGCGCCACTGTCCGGGAAAAATTTCCCTCATAGCCCACTGCATGGCATATGCCCGTCTTCATTAAGACCTCATTTCTTTTCAAACAATTTCCACATGTTATAATAGAACAACATTCATGTTGCATATTTGTTTAACACACATGTGGACTGAATAAAATAAATGTACAGTATGTAGGATTTTCCTTAACTGGCTCGGAGATTGTTAGCTTTTTGAAAGTTTCCCAAATAACCTCCATTTACTGATTTAGGAATGACAAAAATAGGTTGCCAGGCAACGAAACATACGCCCACAGCAGCTACATCATCCGGGGAGTCAACAAGACTTGTCGCATATTTTTACTTTTTTCGGTAATTAAACATTTATAATACATTAAAATCTGATTAAGAGTAACAACTAATTAAGTAATTATCAGAAAACCATTAGAATTTGTTTGGTTTTTATAAAGTTCTGCCCATGCTAATGTTTAGTATACGAAACTTTTAACATCATGGATTTAGTTGTTCAAGTCATAAAAATTCATTGAAAATCAATATACTTGTTCGTCTCAAGACCTTAAACTCTGTGTATCAATCTGAAGTAAATCGGATGATAACTTTAGCCTCTAGAGTGTCACAAGATTTTTTGAAGTGATCAAGGGCCATAACTCTGGCAGTAATTATCGGAAATCGTTGAAAATCAATAGGATTCTTCGTCTCATGACCTTAAACAGTGTGTATAAATTTAAAGTCAATCGATATTAATCTAGCCTCTAGAGCGTCCACAAGCAATTGTGGATGCTGGACCGCCGGACGACGGACGGGGGTGACGACAATATACGACCACATTTCAATGTGGGCTTATAAAAATGTACAAATTTTATGTTTCAACAATGTTTCTTAGAATTTGATAACAGTCAAGTGCAGGAACATCCACTAATGAGGACTGAGGAAGAAACAAATTTAAATCACAATGAAAAGAAGATTTCAGAGAAACAGCTAGCGGGTATGATTTAACAAGCTGTATATCCCTTTCTTAGTCGTTTATTAATCATATACATATACCAACCCAGACACTTGCCTAAGGATTTTAGCTACAAGAACCCAAATACTTCCCTATTATGGATTTAGCAACAATAAACCAGACACTTAAAATTGCCTAAGGATTTAGCAACAAAAATGACACAATTGAAAGTATGCAACCCATAGGATCATTGTACTGGATTGTGGAACATCTCCCACAATCGCCATACGTGTACTTTAATACTGTCCTGGTTGGTATCAATTGTGTGATCGGTAATTACATGTATATGTACCCTCATACATGTAGTTACTGCCCTTGATGTAAGATTGATTCTAGGCCTACATATACATTTACCCTTCACAGCTAGTTATCAATTCTGGAACAACTCTCGCAATCGTTATTGACTTTCATATATAGCTACATGTACTGCCCCTTATGATGTAAGATGGATTCTATGAATGCAGGCCTACTCTTCACAGCTGGTTATCAATTCTGGAACATCTCCTGCAATTGTTAGTTACCTTAAGAGTTACTGCCCCTTATGTAAGAATTTGAATACAGACCTACTCTTAACAGTTGGTTATACGTGTATCTCTTCTAATGTAAATGCATGTCTCTTGAAGTACTTGACCGATTTCCTGACTAGTTGTATAAAGTTCAGAGTAATTTTGAGTTGATTTACGTTTTGTATAGTAAAGGTTAACAATGAAATCATAATTAGTTTGTATTATTACCCCCATATGATTCTTTTACTATCACTAACTTCCGGCAAAAGTTGACATTATAAAATCTAATATTTCCGTTTTGTATTACGAATAAAAAAATTAGAACGCACATTGCTTAAAATTATTGGCCAATCGTAGTTATGAAGAGGCCTTCTCAAATTTTTATTCCTGGTTCCTAGTTGTCCCAATAACATTTGTTGTGGTGGCATGCATCAGAAAAATTGAAATTAAGACAAAACTTTATAAGAACAAAACAATAAACATACATGAGATAGTACCAACTACAATAGGTCCGCTGCCACACTACTTGCACCTCCCCTCTACCAAACCAACATCCAAAATATAATCAGAACTTGAAACTACTAATATGTAACACATCAATCTTCAATTACTTTTCTCCAATACAAAATCAGTATAAATCTGTGATCCTCAAAGGTCAGTACTGGAGCCCTCTGAAACTGCTTTCAACAAGTATGAGCGTAGCAGCAGCTATAATACATACACATGTACATACATGTACATGTAAGTTCCCCTACTGATGCAATGTACAAGTAGCACTGACTCTGCATATCAAAAAAGTAATTACATGGTTGTGTATTATTAGTAAAAGAAACAAAAAGAAAATGTTATTGCAATGGGCAGATCAAAGGATTCAACTAGAAGACATTCTATAGAAGCTAGATATATTTACTGATATTACACCACTGGTGATATTTAAGTTGTTAATGACAATCAATAAACGAATCTTTTACATTTTATCGATTAGACAATAATAAACTCAGTTTGATGAAAAACAAATAACAAATCATAGTGGAGAATTAAAAACCGATCCTAATTCAAAAATACAATCTTCTAGATACTTGCTGTAAGAGGAGAGAGAGAGAGAAACGAGGTTAACATGCACTTAACTTAACACAAACTATCATCGTGTCATTTCGGGGGATTAACACAAGGTACAATTTTATTTAAATAATTTTTTTGGGTGCAGGGATATTAAATTAGCAGTGGGAGGAAACCGGAGAACCGAGAGAAAAATCCATGAGGTTAGGTGGGCGACGCTAATTATTATCACTTTCAAGTGCAGGATCGAAATAACACCCACTTGACTCAATCACAGACTTTATGATCTAAGACGCACACGTCAGACCATTCAGCCTTTACCTCCATCTCCACCCTACAGCTGTAAAGGACACAGATTAATGTTTGTGGTTGACACGAGGCAATTAAGGATGATCTGAGAACAACTGATGTTCAAAGAACAATTTAACAATGATGATTTTAATACTGGAACTAAAATTATAGTGAATTGAAATACACATCCCTGCCAAAATATTCTTAGGAGAGAGAAAGAAAAGAGAGAGAGAGAGAGAGAGAGAGAGAGATGGGGTTTAACGTCCACTTGACAAAAGGTACATGTCTTTGATATCAAAAAAGAGGAGTAGGAGATTTTATTTATGACCCAATCCCTTCTTACATGCACAAATAGATAAATATAATTCTTTGCTGTAGATTTCACTTTTACTGAACATCACGGCGTAGTGATACATCATTTTTTGACAGCAATTCAACCATTGCAAAGTCCTTTATATTGACCCAGTGTTTGCATCAAGGTCAATTGAATAACAATAGTTCATTTTTAATTTAAAAAAAGTTACTTTTAATAAGAAATGAACTGTTCTATGAAAATAAAAAAAAAGTAGTTCCTTTTCAACTGACCAATCAAATTCATGTAAAGCGATATCTCCTAAGGAGATATCGCAGTAGATTATGAAATATATCACACAAGCGATATCTACTGTAGAATGTATTATTGGGTGATAAATCTAAATAAATATACATGTACTATTATACTATGTACCGTAAGTGTAGTATATGGTCGAGTGTGAGTCATTACATGTAGGTAATATATTGATATTGCATCAGTACAATAGCATGAGGACTATATCTATATATCATGCAATGTCTCGCATGAGACCATTAAACAACTTAAAATACAGACACTATCCACCATGTGCATTTCAATGAAATACGTCACACTGGTCCGATATTTCAACTAGTCCGATATTTCAACTAGTCCAAATAATGTACGCTTGGTACATTGCCAACATCAAAGGATGACTGCACATCTGTATTTTAATGCAAATAACATTTAAAACTACATTAATCTAAATTGTAATCTGTACAAATAAAGTGAGTGATCATCTATAGGGGAGGTCGAATGTTGTACATGTTTAAATTAATAATATCTTTGAAATCAGAATTGAACCATTTCCTTTTAAAATATTGAAGTTTGCAAGAGATGAGAAATCCCACAACGCCTTTAACTTTAATTTGATAAAACAGCGGCACAACAATAATAAGTTTAAATTGACTAGTCAAGCTGTGGTAGTTTTCTTCTTCAGATGTTTTGAAGTTAGTTTCATTATGCATTTGGAATAACTACATGTAGCTTAGAGGAGGATGTGGATAAAGATCTAGAAATAGAGAAGGTCAAATTACAACTACGTAGATTTTCTCTAATGTGATAAACAACCAATATTCACAGCTGTTTTTTTAAAAAGAAAATATAATCAATTTGACAGTCAGGGACACTTAATGAACAAACATTATTTCTAGCAATGTTACGCACGTCATACACTCAAAGAAACACATCCTGGATTAAACAACTTTTTTTTCTACTCAGTCTTTGTCAAGTTTCCTTCTTGGGAATTACATTACTATCTTAGGACACTTCAAAGAATACTTGTAGGTTTACATGTATATAAGACAGAGTCAAGCCATTTTGTCAATATTCAAGCATTTATTTGTTGTACATGTATCCATATTATATTAATCTCTATTCTCTTATCCCTGCCCATAGACACAGTTTCGATTCCAAGCTCATGGATTTTCTCTAGGCCCTCTGGTTTCCTATCTCTGCTAAAGACCCTTGTGTGTAAGCGAATATTGAAATAAAATAGTACTAAATGTAAGTTGAGTAGCAAGCTGTCGTTAACCATTTCTCTCAATTCCTGTTATACCCTCAGCCCACTTCTAAATGTAACTCTGTACTCTGGGTAAGGATAGAGTAACAATAGTCGCATTACTAGATAATCAAGATTAAACATGTTTGATAACTCTCTTTCCCAGGATTTTCTGTCTCTGGTTGATCAAATACCGAGCTTGAACAGTAAATGTTTCATACATTTAAATGATATCACATAAACATTATAGATAAACATCATAAAGTTCTTAAATATTGGCTTATCTAGTTCTCACGGTTCCTGCAACTCATCAGGTTGGTTGTAGGAACAAATTCCAGTTTTCACGCTAACATCATCATTTACATGTACAGTATTTGAATTGAATTGCCTTGGAAAGATGCTCAAGACTTTTTTTATCCAAAATACATGTCAACAGATTAACGACTCCTACAGGAAAGGTGTCAGACAGTAACTACATGTAAGTGAGATTGTTAAAAAAGATAAATTTCTCTTTTGAGGTGTTTCTACTAGAATTGCTTAATGATTTCTGGTACATCTTTAGGACATGTAACCTTTCAGATGGATATCAAAAGCCATGTTCTGAAACATTTTAAGTCAAATACAATGTAGATGTATTTATATATATGTGGATCATGTAGAATGAAATATTTATATCTTAGTCAACATTTGGGGTTTATTTTGATTAATCGGTTTGGTCGTAAAACAACTGGACATATGGTAAACATTCATTAAGATATACTGAATCTCATTTCTATTAGCATCAGTAACAATTGATACATGTATCTCTAACACAAACCACAGAAATGGAATTTTAATGGGAAGAAACCACAACAGAAAACTAAAAAAGCTTCTTAAAATAAACATTTTAACAACATGGTGTGTCAGGTTAATCCCTCCAGCCATATGGATATATCCTCTTACAAAATTGACATGGTTTATAAACCTAGTTTATTCCATGTGGCCCTATTTTATGGTGTACATTCTTTCTAAACTAGAAATGATAGAAAATTTTTGAGTGGTACATGTACATGTCCCATTAATGGTTCAATTTTGGTCATGGCTGGATGACAAAGATCAATAAGGCTAATAATGTACAGTAAAGAAATCCATGTGAATAGTGCAGTGCATGCCAAAGGATAACTCTTAAGACAAATATATTCCTCGTAACTAATTTTAATTAGTTAAATCAAATATTCCTCATTGGGTAGTAAAGTTTAAAGATACATTACGTAAGATATAGATAAAGAGTTCAATAATAGAAAATGCAAAATGAATACCGGTATATTGAAAATTTCATTCAAATTACCGGTACTTTATTCTGAGTGAAGATATTAGCCTTTGAGGGTTTGATAAGATGTGTGCACTGATTGTAACCATATTACTGGCTCTTCGAGGCTTAGTCTCGCTTCATCATTTTTAAATTAGATCATTAAATGGTCAAACCGTTCTAATCTACTTAAAATTCGATGGAATCAAGAGTTGGTTATTGTCTTGTTATGTTAATAAATCTCTAATTAATAGTTTATATAACATTTAAGGCCTCATGAAAGTCCTGATGTTAGTCCTGAAATGACCCAGTTTTCTCTCATTTGAAATGTCACCCCATATATGTAATGAACCAATGATTGCATTCTATAAATGTTTGTTGTGGTTTAAGGAAGTTAGTAAATTGACAACAAAATCATTTGGCAATTACACAATTGTGTGTAATCATTAACTACCACTCAAAGATTATAATATCTTCCTAATTAGAGAATCATGTAGCAGGGGTTTGTTTTACCATATAGCCTAGTTACATGTAAATAGTTGTTGTGTTTAAAGATGCATTATGCAAGAGTTAAATCTGCCTAATGCAGGCATTTCTTTAGGCCTCAAATGTTATAAAAATTACATTTATTAACATGATAAGTTATAATCAATTCAATAAACCATCAGATGGTTGCAATTTTCAATGGATTGAAACCTGATTGCCATTTAATAATTTAACGTAAAGATGGATAATCAAGACTTTGTTTATTATTGCAACAATGATACTTGACAGTGAAACTGCAAAGCCTGGTAACTTCGCTCTGAAGCGAGTAATTTGACTGAAATTTTCAAAATATTTCCTTATCATTATCTATTTGAAGTACATGTATTATAGAAAGAACAGTCAGCTCTTTATCTAAATCTTACATAATGAATCTTTAATCACTAAATGCAATTCAAGTATTGCCAGTACATACATGTATCTTCCTCATTACAGTGTCATATAGCGTGGGTTTGTTTTGTTGTGTGTTATTATATTGCTGTTAACGTGATGGGATAAAAACTGGGTTTTATGCCTTTAAAGCACTGCATTTAATTTTCTCTAACGGAAGTCATGCTCTATCTAAAATTCAACACACCCAAAATATAACCCATTAAATAGGCTTTAAGCTTCAGATGACTACCACATTTACAACAACTCGAGTTTCAACATAAATTGTATGGCATTTGACAGCACATGTACATATTCAAGGATTAATGTCTGTACAATATATACCGGTATCTGTGATGATGATCTAACATAATGTTCATCAACAATATCTGTGATGAAGATTTAACATAATGTTAATCAACAATGCCCAGTATTTTTGAGTGATTTCCTTAAATTCGAATGAACATGCAAGGCAGCAAGAACCCCATAATAATTGTAATGCTAATTTTTTGCCATCAAAGAGAGGTTGACTCTACATGTACCGGTACATACAGTACTGTATATGTATCTGTTGCAAATACTTTTACTTTGGAGGATCATCCCCAGAATTTTAGAAATCCTGAGTTCGACTGACACCGGACTATCTGTAGAATGGGTACATTGGTGCATGTACATTGTACTACATACATGTTTAAGCACCAGTGGGTAGCAAAGACTCTCAGCATTCAGTAGCAAAGACAAATATTTTTGGTATATTTCACTGAATGATTTTAATGTTTTTGGCCATGAGACCCCAGGGGAAAATGTGGGCTCTTTTAAGCCAACACCCAGGTGGCAACTGCCCACTACCTTTGCCATACAGTAAAAGGTTTTTACATCCCTACATGCAGTGGATAGAGAGGGCCAGGGGCGCTATAATCTGCGGGAAAAATTTATGGTTAACATACTCAATAAACAGTGACATATGTTGTGTAAGAGTCAAGATATGCTTAATCTTGCTTGAACACTTAATATCACTTGTTATTATTTTGAGAAGTTCACACGACTAACAGCTGTACTTTGTACTTAATAATCAGATTATCAACAATATCTTTACATAATAGTTTTATCAATACTCATTATTGTCATGCTAGTGAACTGTATTAAACACTACTTCTTCAACGGAAATATCCTGACATTTCCAACAGCTGTCTTCATTCATTTATATGCTATGTTTTTATAGTCTAAATGAATTCAGGCATATAACTCCATATGTCAGATCTTGTCATCCGGATAGAGCACACTATGGAAATATATAGAATACTGATGCCAACTTGAGGAAATATCAGGAAGCTTTTAACATTGAGAAGAATGTGTTTTCCATTAAATCACATGAGGCACTACAAAACAACTGGTTGCGTGATTTCAAAATGTCATGCAAAAACTAAAATATTAAATGCAGTCCCTTTGGTGTCACAGGATGTTTTCATGTGGGTTTTTTTTATATTTTGCAGCTTTTTTCTAACATTAACCAAATCACATGACTCAGTCAATTACCAAGAATTACATATTCAATGACTACTGTACTAAAGACCCCTATGCGCAAGCAAACCCCATTTCTCTCTCTTGTTCATTATTACAGATTGTATCTGTATGCTTGTACATAATAAACTGGTTTGTATATACATGGGGGATCACGGTAGCTAAGTGTGTAAGACGCTGGCTCGCTAGGCTGGAGGTCGGGTGTTCGATCCCTGCATTGGCCGAGAAAGTTCATCCAGATTTTCCGGCGTGGTCGCCCCTTGTCAGTGATGCAGGACGGAGGACCTGACAAGGACAGCTGTCTAGTCGTTCGGATGGGACAAAAAACTGAGGTCCCGTGTACACATTGGCGTGCACAAAAAAAATCCCTTGGCAGTTGGAATTCGATATAAGAGTAGGCCGTAGTGCCGCTGTCCGGGCAAAATTTCCCTCATAGCACACTGTATGGCATATGCCTGTCTCCATTAGCCCAGTTAGGAGTAGGACGTTAAATCCCATTTCATTTCATTGTATATCCATGTAGATGTAATGAACTGTTTGACACCCCATCATCATCATGACAGTTATATAGTTGTTATATAATATAGGTATAATAACATTTGAAATGCAGCTTGCCTATGATAATAAAAGTGAAAACAAAACAAACACAATCATTGTCAAATAAACACTGTCAGGTTGGTCAGCAGTATTAATAGAAACCTATTACTTAGTCCCTAGTAAAACTGGCATGTTGACTTTATCAGTAAGCTATGGAATTTAATAAATATTGTAATAATAACGAGCAACAGAATTGTCTAAGTTCATAATCTTAATCTCAATGACTATAAATAAGTATCCTTAGCTGGAAACAATTCTATAAAAGCTAAATCTTGCGAAAGCATATTAGTCATTTAGGTTAATTGCTCAGCCATTAGTGTGAAACCATTCATATACATGTAATATTGATGTTTATTTCGATAATTACAGTGTATGGACTATTGTTTACATCTAATGGATATTATATGAAATAAGTTAAGTTTGTTAAATAACAGTTGTAGCCCTATAATACATAAAAATATATATAGCCTACAGTGTATATAAAGATTAAAGATACATTCTTGCTATAATGGTTCGAAATTAGATGATGTAAAATGAATAATTTGAAAATTTCATTCAAATTACTCTATTGCAAGCGAAGATATTAGCCTTTGAAGGTTTGACAGACGTGTGCAATAATTTCAACCACCGTATTGGTTGATCGAAGCTAAGTCTCGGTCCTCCATTTTTGATTAAATCAAAGTATCGCTGAACCATTCTAATCTATTTAATATCGGAGAAATCTGATGCCATCCAGAGTTGATTAAGGCCTGGATCAGTTAATTAATGTCTAATTAATACTTTAGAAAACATTTCAGGCCTAAAGAAAGACCTGCAATAGGCTGATTTAGCTCTTGCAAAATGCATGTTTAAGCATGTAGGTAGTATTTAAGAGGACCTACAATGGTTTAGAGTGTTGAGCTTCGTACTCTAGCAGGCCGGTCAGCTCTGGCTTGCCATCGTGGTTCCGATCAATCTGTTTCACAGAGGATTACGAAAGTCTTCTAATATCTCTGTAAAAGATGACTACCTTCATCACGTGACTTTTCATCACGCGGCGTCAATCATTGGCTCAATGGCGGGTGCATTGTTTACATAAGACATTACTGGTTCGGGCGGAATGGAGCCTTTTACTCATTTTAATACCCATTTACACTAAATAGGAAATAATTTTTACTTACGAATTCGTCAAACATCTTTATTTATTTTTCTAATACATAAAAAAATGTTTTAGAATTTAATTTGTCGGAGGAAAAAAGTTAATATTTGTGGCTCATTAAGTCTCATCGATGTAATCCTTATCAGTGATTGTCGTGGCCTAGTGAATGTTCACTGCTGATCGGTGTGGGTTTTGATCTCTGGTGTGACTGCATGTGACTTGGAGTGAGGGGTAAAGGAGTACTATCACAACCTTATGGGTTTCCTCTGTTGTCCTCCCACAGGAAAGACCCCTGAGTGTGCGCTAAGCATAATAAAATGAGACAAATTATCTGTGATCACCCCCGGTGGAAGCAGACATTAAACACTAGGCTAATAATAGAAGAGGAAGGAGGTTGTATTTAAAAATGTCTACGATATCACCTTGGCGGAAGTGGACATTAATAAACTATTATTCACACACATCATCGAACTAAATACCTTAAGTTCAAATATATTATCTTCTGTCTTTATTGAATATAAATGTGTGTGTATTATCAACATATAGTAGATCTCATTCATATCCAGTGGACTAAAAAAATTAAACATGACCCCAGACATATTTTAAATGGGGTAGTAGATATATTGGAGAACAAATCTAAAATTGATAAGTTTATCTTATTATATCTTTAGGTAAGCTACAATAGGTCACATACTGATATAAGTACAGACATGTCTCTATGAAGTATTATGTCAATGAGCCCGAGGAATAAATGATCTTTGGAAAATGTTTCAAACCCATTTGACACCAGATAATGTTCTATGACATCATTTATTTTAAAAAACTGTTATTGTTATTGTAAGTCTCGGCCTGTACGTAGGACAAATGGATACTCTCAACAAGGAGTGAAGGACAGAACGATTTGTTTGTAGTCTACTCCAAATTCACCCATATATTATGATATATATATTGACGTTTTCACTTTCAGTGATCGCCTTCACTCCCCCCATAAATTACTAATTTATAGGGGCTACTTCACCACATATATATATATATTTGTATTTAAGCAGTTGGGCGTGCGTACGTGTATGTTGTAATATGCTACTAGTATTAGTAACAGCATTTCGTCATTGAAATTCTAATACGTGCATGTATGTATTTTGTAAACATTGAGCATCCTAGTAGAAAGTAGACGAAGTACCGTTATTATTGTTATGTAATGAAACCATACCATGACCTATTAAAACATAGAGAGACTACTCACCAATTGCCGAAGATAATAATCCACAGATGAAGAAGATGGACGATAAAACGTATATATTCATTTTCATAATAATATTCTTTTAAGAGGGGAAGGCCTCACTCTCTATAGGAATGAAAATATCGCTAAAATATTTGACTTGATCCAACTGGTGTCTATCAACGTTATTGCCCTGTTTTCAATGGATAACCCACATAAAGCGTTGTGATTGGCTGAACTATTTTTAGATAACCTTTCTGTGATTATCGCCACTCAGAAAATGACTAGAGTTGGTGGTTCGGGCTTCTCTGTGTCCTTTCCGAAAAGAGATGCGCAATACAAAACAGCAAAAGAATACTGGACCGTAAAACGAAATGAAATGAGATGGGGTTTAACGTCCTACTATTCTTTTCCGAACTGGGCTAATGAATACGGGCTGACGCCATACTATCTATACATAATAGTTAATACAGTGTGCTATGACTATCTGAGGGAAATTTGCCCTGACAGCGGCTACGGCCTACTTTTAATCAAATTCCAACTGTCAAGAGATCTTTAACGTGCACGCCAATGTGTACACGGGACCTCGGTTTTTCACCCCATCCGAACGACTAGGCCCTCCGTCCTGCATCACTGACAAGGCAGAACCACGCCGGAATTACTTGATGAACTTTCTCGGCCAATGGAGCTGAGATCGAACACCCGACCACCAGGCTAGCGAGCCAGCGTCTTACCCACTTAGCCACCGTGATCCCCGGGACCATAAATCAACACCGGGGGGGGGGGGGGGTGTTGGATGGCCGAATGGTTAGCATTTCACAGTTTTGGTCAAATTAAAAATGGAAGAGAAGCAAATTTAAGAGCAAACACGCTGCGCTTGCCACTAAAACGCTCGGGAAATGAGCGTTGTCAATGCTAAAATCAAATAATTCAACTGAGATTTAAAAGTATTGACAGCAATACAATTTCTTATCACACAGTTTATTCTAGAGTTTTGGAACACTTGTAAAAGGGCGGGTGCATGGTGGGGGGGGGGGGGTATATAAATCAGCTATGTTATGAATTACTTTGTGCAAGCAAAATTGTATATAGAATAGAATAGAATAGAATATAATATATAGAGGATATTTGTCGTTTTAGAGTGAATAACATATTTCATTTTATCGAGAAGCAAGGAAACTTATATTTTCACGAATGCGTAGCATGAGTGAAAATATAAAGTTTTCTTGCTTAGAGATGAAATAAAATATGTTATTCACGACAAAACGACAAATATTCTATTTATTTTATGATTTTACAATCATTTTAGGTAAAAACAACATGGACTACTGCTAGCCAGTGAAATAACACTTTTATTTCACTGATAAAACGCGGTATTCCACTACTGATTATAAAATAAAATAGAATACATGTAGAATTTTATTGTATCAAAGTAAGAACTGGATCGAAATTGTCGTGATAATTCATATTGGCAAAGGTAAATATTATATAAAAGCATTATATTAAAAACTTTTAAAGCTGATAACATTATTTTATAATCGGCTCTATTACCTCATTTTTAAGGAAGGGGAACTATTTTGAATTGTGAATTTCGGGAAACCCTAGTATAGTTTTAGGATTTAAATTAACGCCTTGTGGTTTGTATACTATTCAAAAAAAGTAGGGGATATTTGATTTTTAAGTGTTATTAAAGTCACCTAATGAAACTGACGAAGAAACAAATGACAAAATGAAATGAAGTTCACATTCATCGATTTATTCCAAATGATCGTTAGACTAAGTAAGGCACAGACTGACCATTATAAGGGTAAAATGATACCCGGGGTCAAACAGCAAAGTTACCACAGCATCACAACCAAGTCAGTAACGGGTAAATCCTCCTCTATTTGCCAAACAAGCATTAATCCGACATGGCATACTCCTAATGAGACGTCTAAGGTCATTTTGTTCCAGATTGTCCCATTCCTGTTGCAACGCAGCAGCAAGTTCTTAGACATTGGCAGGACGTTGTTGACGTTGACGTAACCTCTGTCCAAGCATGTCCCAGACATGCTCGATGGGGGAGAGGTCGGGACTCAGTGCTGGCCAAGGTAATGTGGTGATGTTCTGTTGTTGGAGGTAACCTGTAACGATCCTGGCAGTGTGACATCTTGCGTTGTCATCCTGGAAGATGAAACGGCAGCCATGACGTCGTGCGAACGGCACAACATGGACTGCCAAGATGTTGTCCCGGTAGTACTGGCCTGTAACACGCCCTGCAACAACATGTAAAGCCGTTCTTCCAGCAACAGTGATGCCTCCCCACACCATAACAGAACCACCCCCAAATCGATCATGTCTGATGACGTTAACGTCTTGGAAGCGCTCGTTTCGACGACGCCACACCCTCCTACGTCTGTCCAAAAAATCAACAGTGAACCTTGACTCATCTGAAAACATCACATTGCTCCAGCGTCGATTATCCCAGTGTTGACGATCCCTACACCAACGACGTCTTGCCTGAATGTGATGATCTCTCAAACAAGGGATCACGCGAGGACGTCGGGCGCGAAGGTGACCCCTATGCAGTCGATTCCGAATCGTCTGGCCACTCACTCTCACACCAGTGTCTCTTTGAAGACGAGCGCTGATCTGATTTGCTGTGATGACACGATTTCTCAAGGCCAAGGTACGGATAAATCGATCCTGGGCTTGAGTTGTCGCCCTAGGTCGACCTGAGCGTGGTCTGTCCTGTACAGATTGTGTATCACGGTATCTGGACCATAGCCTGCTTATGACAGACTGAGAAACATTCATCGTCCGCGCCACAACCGCCTGTGTTGTGCCGATCTGTAGCATGCCAAGGGCACGTAACCTTTCATTTTGGGTAAGCCGACGCATATCAAAATTTGTTTTCTGGTCACTAAAACAATTAAACTGATGTTTCCACCCTGGAATTCAATGCCACAATGACTGTAACATTCAAAGTCAGAGTCGTGCAAATCTTGGGTTGGACCCCCATGATGATCCCAAGCATCACCTGCATTCCATGCGGTAGCTATTGGTGCGTTTGGGCGTCACATGTAACTGGAAATGTTTCTTCTGTTAGGTTCTATAGTGACTTTTTTCGTAGTCATTTGCATATTTTAGTATTATGCCCCCAAAATCAAATATCCCCTACTTTTTTTGAATAGTATATTACAAGTGTGATGATTAATTACATCTAACCTATGGTATCCTTTAAAGATCCTCGAAACTAGTTATAATCATTACTCAAGTTAAAGGAAATTAAATGAAATGAAATGGGGTTTAACTTCCTACTTTTCTGCTCCGAAATGGGCTAATGAAGACGGACAACTGTCATACAGTGTGCTATGTGGGAAATTTTGCCCGGGCAGCGGCACTACGGCCTACTCTTATATCGAATTCCAACTGTCAAGGGATCTTTTACGTGCACGCCAATGTGTACACGGGACTTCGTTTTTTCGTCCCACCCGAACAACTAGACAGCTGTCCTTGGCAGGTCCTCCGTCCTGCATCACTAACAAGGGGCGACCACGCCGGAAAATCTGGATGAACTTTCTCGGCCGATGCAGGGATCGAACACCCGACCTCCAGGCTAGCGAGCCAGCGTCTTACCCACATAGCCACCGTGACCCCCCAGTTTAAAGGAGCTAAATCTCTAATCTTTGGCACTCAGAAATGGACACAAATGGGTAGCAACGCATATAATAATGTATATAAACTGATTTACATTCAATCGTTTCTGTTTTTACTGCAGATGTAATTTCTAATCAGTCCAAATTGAATTGCAGTCTTCGACCACGCCCATAGCCAGCTGGCAGTAAACATTTTAGGGGGTGGGGTGTTTTTCTCCTCCCCGGATGGAGGGGGTCCGGGAGTCCCCCCCCCCTCCATTTGTTTTTATTTTTTTGGAAATAGAACGGTTGCCAACGCGTATTCCAACCCAGAGAATTGTTCTCTAGCGAACTCTGAACAATGAACATTGAGACAAGTCAGGACAGATTAAAGGTATCAGAACATAACCAATAATATGGGCTGTGTGGTTGAGGGCGCACCTGTCAGGGGGTCAAAGAGGACATCCGTCAATATGTGAGACTGGGTGCCACGTCCTCAAATCAATACTCCATATTTTGATCGCTGACTGCTGTCTATTAGGCCTAGAAACAGTAGGTATTTCAGAACTATAGTCGGAAATTTATTTCGGGGCGTGGGTTGCACCCCCCCCCCCTTGCCCCGGGCTGGCTACTGGTGTGGTCGTCTACACCGGTAGTAATCTCATTCATTGAGACGCTTCATTACATATGGCATTCGAAAGCATTCTGGCAGGCGATTCTTGTGCCAATTTTAAAGTTTTCATTTTGTCTTAAATATTAGATATCAGAAGCCCATCTTTTCACGGTAAGATAACAACATCAATGTTGATTTAAATTGACCAATAAGTCTTGTTTGTAATGTCGAAGACTGTGGATGATATTGAGTTAAAGGCTTGCGTCCTTTATTTATTACTCTTTAGTCACAATTGTTTATTTAGCAACCCAATTATCTTGTTATGTTTTATGGAACCTTTTATCTTTTTTATCTTTTATTGTTACTGTTATTTAATTTCTGTAAATGATTTCACCATGAACATCATACAGTATGTAGTATTAAAATACAGATGTGACGTCATCCTTTGATGTTGGCGTACCATTATTTCAGTGTCTCAAGCGTACATTATTTATACTAGCTGCAATATTGGACGCGCGTGACATATTTCATTGAAATGCACGTGCTGGATAGTGTCTTTATTTAAATTGTTTAATGGTCACGTGCAAGACATTAATAGATATTACTTAATGTCTCGCACTCGACCATTAAACTACACATATGCGTTAGCGGTCAGATGCGGAAAGCGCGCCGTCAAAAGCTCCCCACATCCAAAGTGTGACGCATACTCTCTTCTCTTGCTACACATGTTATTAGCCTTGTGATCGTCTAGTATTGTCTTTGTATCCCAGCCTACCAGGGAAAATAATACAACAGTTCGTTTTAACATTTTATATCAAGCATCGGATACATAGGTTACAAGCATAGATTACAATAAAAGTCATTATCTACTCTCTCAACCCCACCATTTCGCAACTTACTGACGGAATTTCTAATTCATATGGCTCTCCTACGACCTAACGGGGCATTCTGAATCCAGATGGTGTCTTTTCAGCCCCAACGGTATCTCCGAACAAATCTCTCTGTTAATTATTTAAATGGACAAATATTACGTAATTAATTATGAGGATTGGTTACTAAACCTAATGACGTCGAGAAACACCGTTATATGGATAGTGGAAACTTTCCACCAGGAGTGACAGGCGTGTTATTTTGTTGGGTTTTTTTAACCCAGAATTAAATGTTTACCAAATTATCACTCATTCAATTTGAGTGCGTCAAATATGAATATATGGAACCAATAATCAGTTAAGACATAATATGGTCCATATTACTACACATATATATTGACCTCAAGTTTACTAAATGTCTTCTTGCCTGCGATATCACCCAAGATGGAAGCTGGCGTAAAACCATACGAACGAACGAACTAAATGTCACTTCGGTGGAAGCGGACGTTAAATAAAAAATATTTTCCACACTAAATGTCATCCGATATCACTTTTGTGAGAGCAGGCGTTAAAGAAGCAAGGTACCGCTTATACTACTAATCTACTAAATGGCATTGTGCTTAATAACGATAAGAGGATACTTGTCGAAACGTCGTGCTTTTAGAATAAAACCATAGTTACTGTTATCCTATATAAAAACTGTGTTCTGTTTAATGTGTTCCTCAATCGGTAAATGCCACTTAAAGGACATATGGCTCTATTTTTTGGAACCTTGAAATAGACAAAAATGGTTCTAAAAGCACATATTAATGTAATGTGAATGCATATAAAGTGATTTACATTCAATTTCAGAAAAAAATATTGTAATTTCTAATCAATTATGTTCGACGAAATACTTTAACAGTTCAGTTTGAACGGCAGTCGTTTACGCCTTCTACACCTTTTTTAAATTATTATTTTGTCGTTTGTGAATCAGACTTTACTATTTACTTCCACACTGCGTTGTAGGATATGTTTTTATTTGTTCATTACAAAATAGCACCCGAAACCATAGGGTACACGACTCGTGTACTGATTAGTTTAACCATATATAGCATATTATATTTGAAACTCGTCTAACTTATTTTAGTAAATACATTTATAAAACATCATAATAAGCGGACTAATCTGAGATATAGTCTTGTATTTTATCTAGTTTTCAATCATTAAAACTTACCAGATTATCTGTCTAACAGGGTCAAGGGTCACAATATGCGTATCACAAATGCTAAAAAAAAGAAGGGTTTTGGTTTCGTTTCGTGCAATTTTATTTCCTTCGTAGTTCTCAAGGACAATGTCGCCACAGATAACGGAAGTGTTGCGAGTCGAACTTGGTGATTTTAAAACGCTTAACGATTGTTCTGCACATTGTGTTCTACATGTTATCATCCAGATATCAAAGAAGTCACTCGATTCAGCTTTTAATTATCTCTTTAAAAACAGATTTAGTGAAGTAAATTAACATATTAATCGAAGCGCTATTTATAAATGGAAAAACAAATTAATAAAAGGACACATTTTGTATGTGTGTGAATATTATTGTCATTTAAGGTTTTTGTCCCCTTAATCCTTCCCTGGGGAACGATACACTACAGCGAGACACGTTCAATTTGGTATTTTCTTGTGTAAAGAAGAGACAATTTATATATTAAAGGGACAATAACACTCTTGCTGGCTTGACAGCTCCAGAAAATAAAAAATAGCCTTATTCTAAGTACTAGATGTGTTAGTGTCCTACCTGTTGTATAAATTATCCATTAAATCCTATTGTACTAGTCCAGAGGGTTCAAAAATATTTTTAAATCCAAGTCACATTTGAAAAGCTTTTCAAATCATTTAGTTGAATTTTTCTAATTTTTTAAATTAGGTGTGGTAAGATCAAATTTGTATCATCAATTAATTGCTTTATGCTTTATCGCCAGATGATGGGATGGGATGGGATGGGCATCCAAAGCGCGAGATAATGATATAGACATATGTGGTATCACAATTAATGCTTTGCACCTAATCAATCAAATTGAATCAAAATGTTATCGTATTAATTCATAATAAAAATTGCCGTCAAACCGAGTGTTCGGTTTTTCTCTTTAAAAAGCTCAGTGTGTATTGTATACGTGAAAAAGACGATAGAGAATGCAAACCCCCTCCTGCAATAATTCCTTGATTCGCCAAAGGTGTGAGGGTGTGGGGTGATTTTTTTTCCGGGCGGTGACACTCCCGCGTGTTCTTCTACGTACATACCAATGTATACACAGGTGGACTGCAGGTTTCCGGTCCATCTGAACAACTACGCCAAGAGCAAACGAGTTACATCCCTTGAAATACACACACTCGCGGCATCTACTGGAATTATATACAATTATTGTTAACAACAATATAGAGCCTTCTGTTCAGAGATCTTTAGTACAGATATTTAAGTTTAGATCTTCACTCTTCGGTTTAAACATGTGCAATTTTCAGTTTAACGCAAATGGATTACACAAATAGGTTACATCGGGGATGTTTCTTTATTTTGTAGCTCGCGTCAACGTAGGGATGGACGAGTTACCTCCCATGGAATACACACGGGGGGAATACTCGATTGAACGTTCTGAAACAATCGAGTGAAAATGGTGATTTCCGGCTACAACACAACCAACGACTGCATAAGATAATATCTCAATCTGTCATGGCAGCTAAAAAATAATATTTGTCGGCATAGGCGTACGGGGAAATTTTTGACTGGGGGGGGGGGGGGGTGGTGGTTGGTGCCCCAAAAATGTAGTTAGGTTCTTAGTATGTTACATAAATATCTCTTTTGCGATGAATAAGTTCTTAATTACTAAATCATCAATAAAAGAGAACTAAATTTTATTTACTTGTAATATACACAACTAAAAACAGTTGTTTATGTAACTGTAATTCGTGGCTTACTGTACTCCAAGGACAATATTGGTGCCAGTCATTATCACATATGTGATAGAGCTGGTTAAACACATTCCAAATATAATTTTAACACAGAGATCATTGCTACGATAGCTGAGTAATACAGGTTTCCAGAATCGGAAGTGACAAACGCCAAAGGAAAAACCGAGTCTTCTCTCTATATAACTGACTGATGTGACGAGTGATAACGGATATACGGCCGAATTTCTGCTCACTAATAATTTATTCGAAGACCAACAGTTGTTGTATGAGATTGTGAGAAGATATCTGACAATTCATAAAAAGAAGTGACTGCCACTAGATAAGTGAACACGAAAGAAAAACAGAAAAAGTCCGTGCATTACCATGTTTTTATAAGGTATAGAATGAATATAAACAAGGGAATGTACGGACTATTTCTATTTTTCTCGTGTTCTCTTATCTAATGACATTCAATTACTCAGCTATCGTAGCAATGATCTCTGTGTTAAAATTATATTTGGAATGTGTTTAACCAGCTCTATCACATATGTGATAATGACTGGCACCAATATTGTCCTTTAAGAATTTTTTGACAAGCAAAAGTATCAATAATTCTATCCTAATAAAATATACTGCAGACTATAATAGCAAAAATCATTTATCGGTATGAAATTATATTGGAAATTACGAAAATCCATTTGACAAGAGAGCAAAATTCGAATTGCATGCAGTGAATCAAATTCCGCATCGGCCAAAAGAATGAATCAGCGGGTGGTAAAAGCCTGTCACAGCCGCAAGAGTAAAATCTCGAAAAAATAACAAGTAGCTCCTAGCTGAGCGAATTTTCTGAAACTGCGGTTTGAATTCAAGAAATAGACATCATAAATCAAAATCGGAATTGTGTGATTTCTGGCACTTCGCACGCCTATGTTTCAATTGTCATTGTTCAAAAAGAAATAATAATATTTTCACTTAAAGCGGAAATTGCAAATTTTTAAGTTATATTTTTAAAATTTATGAAAATAAAGCCTGGAAATAGATGGTATCCATAAACAGTCCTACCTTGTTAAAGAATAATCCTATTAATCCTATAATTCACTATTGCCAGCTGAGAAATTGGCAAAAATATCATTTTCATCTTCATTTTCAAACGTTTGAATATCGCTACTTCATGGTGGAGAATAGAAAACAAGGGAGGTAATTGGGAGGTAATTGTGTTATTATTTCCTGTCTAAATGAATCTTAAGTGTGAGAATGACACCTATGATCGTATAATTGTGAGTTGACAACCTATGATCGTATAATTGTGAGTTGACAACCTATTGAGCAAAAGACATAGAAATAATTACGTTTTGACTTTCTTAGAAAATTTGCAATTTCCGCTTTAAATTTCGTTACCGGTAGGCTGCTTTATCTATGCAGTATTTTCGATGTCCTTAATGTCAGATGTGAAATTATAAAGGCGATAATCGTTATATTAGCTAATAGGCTAGATTGAATCAATTGAAGTATATAGATAGATACTTAATTTAACATTCCTTTCGGGCAGCATGTAGGCTAGCCTAAAGTATACATTATGCATGAAAAATGCACGTAGGCATGCATGTACAAAATATAAACCAAAGTTTTCAATACGAGTATGATTTATAAAAATATAGTTCAGGTCTGTGAAACTATACAATGATTATTTAATTGTGCTCCAAACGGTGCCTCGTAGTGTAAATGTTGGAAGGGTCATTACTGTTCTACACCGGATCCGTCCTGATTGACCGGAATGTTGGCTGTGTAATTTCTAAAAGTCGTGATTCTTCAAATAGGGCACTTGATTGCTTGTATATATAGTGCATTATTAAAATATAGTTTGTACTGACAAATGTTACAGTACGCCAGGGAGGTAGAATTTATACTGCCAAGTTACGTTAGGTTACGTTGGCTCACATCGGATTTTGAGCTGCTCCGAAAGGGAAGTACGCATGCGCTGTGAACATTCTACGATCTTTAACAAAACATTAATTTTCTATTTCGTTTATGTAAAAGATAGTAAGAAATTCAAGATTAACCTGACATAAACAAATAGTAGTACAAATTAATCGTAAGGGCTTAATTTCTAGGGTTTCAGAAGTAGCAAATTATGATCTCGACAAATATGCATACTACGTTGCTTCTCAGGTGGTAAGTGACGTCACCATTTTATGTGTACAGTGGGTCAATGGAGGTGTAAGTGAACAGAAAACTCTTCTTATATTTACGTAAACAACGTCAGTAAATTGAACCGTTCCTGAACAGATAGAGTAAAAAATGGCGTATCCATAGAAGTCGAGGGTAAGTAAGAGTGGCCTATCTTCTTATTTGGTTGAACTTAGATTGAGTAAAACGCATACATCAGCAGTTTGTCGAGGTGAGTGTTGTCAATCAGCCAGGGCAATGATCTGAATGGATGGATGGTCGGATGGAATCGTTTATAAATTTTATAAATCTAACACGTCAGCCTACGCGTACAAAGCTATTATACATAAATAAATGAAACGGGTAGCCTAACATATTACAGTTATTCCACTATATTGATTTTGGATCTTAATCTTATGTGGCAGTTGAAAAGAGAAACCATGGACATCCTGGTGTCAGAAATGTACCATTTTTAGGCCTAAATATTAAATAATTTTGTCAGGGTGTGCAACATGAACCCCAAATTCATACTATAAACTAGGTATTGCCTACATGTAGATCGTCAAATGAAACATGCTCTTTTAGCCCATTCAGGCGCTCCTGTTAAACTAGTAAAATCCCCAGCGATCGCTATTAAATCAGTTGAACTTGACCGACTGAACGCAAAGGTGCCCAGCAGTTATAAACCAGTTTAAAAACCTCAGCTCTCGACACGTCTTTGAGAAGGATTTTTATTATAAACTGGTTTAACTTGGCCGTCTGAATGGGTAGGCTTACTTAGAACCCCCGGCGATAGCTCGCTTACGTGCGCAGTAACTAATATTCTTGGGAAAATGGCAGCATCATGCAGGGCAAGTGTCATCGAAGCGACATTGTCAATTAAAATAGAGGGGCGATGAGAAACACTTTTCCTTATTTCTGTGTGGAGAGAGGAAGCCATCCAACAGTACCTACTAGTGGAAAGGTATAGTTCCATATATTTTCGCGGAATTTTTGACCTGATGTTTACAAATATATGCTACCTAGGAAATAACATTTACCCATGTGTCGTTGGCTAACTCTAATAGTTAAACTGGTTTGGGATATGTACATGTGAACACAACAATATACTGGTTTAAAATCCCCAGGGTATTTGAAATGGGTAAAAAAAAAATTAAAAATTTCGATCACTGAATTTGCTGATTTGTTTTGTAGGATAACTTTCTTTTTGTGAAAATTTTACATCCCCACATCAAGCCAGGGTTGAGATATAATCGGTGTTGTGAATAATGTTGACAATATTAATAAGTGACTGAGTATTAAGCTGTGCAGTATGAAAGTATCGCTCTAGCCCACATTTGATATAAGGCTATTTTGGAGTCCTTACCTTCCAGGATTCATTTCTCTCCATATCTGAAACAAATCCAACACTATTGTCAAAAACATCATTCAGAATAAGAGAGCTTATGTATTATAAAGAAAAGAAATTATGTACATGTATTGCACAAAATATGTTAAAAGATGTGTATTGTCACATACATTGTATACATGTAGCCTATCTCAAACTTGAAAATATATAGGCCTACAGTACTATTTCAGTGTAAGTCTAGAAACAAGACTGTAATGGTACATGCAAGTATGCAACTATTTAAAAACAAAACGTGAACTAATGGACTGGCTTGTAAAAAAAAGATAGAATTATTATTACTTTATTTGTCTAAGAGACATGAAGATCTGAAATCAATATGAAATATGAAATCAATAGGAAATAATGTAAACTTTAAATGGCCATAACCTAGATTGAATTGATCGATATCAATAAATTTTGGACAATGAAGCGACTCAGGCGAGAGGGTACTCATTTCCCAAGGCCTTAGATTCATATAGATAATAAAAAAATAACTTGCCTGCAGTTGTATTAAAAAATGTAGAAAGCTACAATGTACGTCAAGGGTTAGGTACTTTAATGATAATTTAGATGTTTGCCATCTCGGGCCATATATTTATTTGCAGCTTTCATTTGTTGATATCAAGCAAATGATTAATAGGAATACTTGGCATGCGATTAAGAAAGAAGACCTCTCTGGAGTATTTTGGCATGCTTTAGAAATTGTTTTTACTATTGAACAAGTGGAGGAATTACAATCATGAAGTGATATGAACGTGTTTACACGAAGTGCCTTCCAAATTAACTGAAACATCTCAAATTTTCACAGATTACCATTTTAAAGGTAGAATTAACTAACTGTTCAAGTGCTAGGACAGAGTTCATAGTGCAACAAGTCTGGACAGAAGGCACCTCTCACAGATTTTATCACAAATTATCACACAATATATATATATATATATATATAAACAAGCCTGGACATCAGGCACCTGGCACAGACTTTATCAGACACAAATTATCACATAACCTTGAACATGTACATTATATTAAAGTAGATAAAGTATAAGTATATTAAATAAAAAATACGTCCAGGTAAAAAACCAACCACATCATAAGCTAGCTGTCTGCCCTCTATAGGTGTCTTCAGATGTTAATAATGTATATCTATATAATTTGTATGACAAAGTGTATGACTGGTGCCTATGTCCAGGCTTGATTTTAGAGCTGGTACCTTTTAGAGCTTGAAAGGGGGATTTGGTGGCCGAATCATATGGTCTGTCATTGAGTCAAGTGGTGTGGTTTCATTCCCCGCTTGTACGTGCCATGGAGTAGGGTTGTCTGTCCAACTCCATGTGTTTTCTCTGGGTCCTCCAGTTTCCTCTCACAGCTAAAGACCACTATGAGATAGAGAATTATTGAAATAAAAAATTCAACCATATGTTAGTAGGCCTACTAAAATGACCTACCTGTTGTTTGTGTCGAATAGACTTCAGTGGAGCTAAACTCTCCCCCCCCCCCCCCCCCCACATCCCTCTCTCTGTCTGTCTCCTTTATACCTTGAAAGATTTTGCTGCTGGAGGATGCATAAGGGGGCTTTTAAGTTTGAAATTGATTAGGTTCCCCATCCGTATCTAGTAATACATGTATGTTTTCTTTTAACAGCAAATGTAGGTTTTCCTGTAGTCTGTATTAAATTTCTTTAATAGGATGACTTTAATACTATTAGATCACACATTATCTTTATCAATTCAAGAATCTGTCTAATGATATTACATCAGTTAAAGTGACATTAGGTAAGATTAGATAAAGAGCTGACAGTTCTCGCTATAATAGTTAAAAGACAGATTATGAAAAGAGAATATGCTGAAAATTTCAGTCAAATTACTTTACACTGAGCATAGATATTGGCGATACAATTATAGCCTAGGCTCGATTGTCATTACTACCATCATTGATTAACTTACTTATTGCAGCCATCCGATAGCATCGAGACTTGATTATGGTCTTGGCTTGGTAAGTTAATTAGGCACATATTTTTGAAGGTAGATTAGTGCGAATCATAGATTTAATCTCTGATTTTCTGACCAGTCATATTCTGGAACACTGACTAAATTTTAACGTAAGATTTTTATAAATATTGATTAGCCCAATCATTGAGTTAATCATTGTTCGAGAATACCATAAAATTATGGGATATTCTGGAACGCTGACTTGTACTTAATCTTTGACTAAGTCACCTCAACTATTAGTCATCTCAGCGGGGTAGTTGAAGGAAGGATTTAGCATGGATATGCCATTAAGATGCATTCAATTATGCAGTTATGTACCAAATAAGCATGAAACGACATTTATTTTGAAATGAAATGAAATGGGGTTTAACGTCCTTCTTATCTGCTTCTGCTGGGCTAATACAGTTAACCATCAGAGTATTTTATCAAGGACAGCAGCACTACAGACTACTCTTATTTCAAATTCCGACTGTAAGTGTAAGTGGTTTTTTTAGGTCCACAGGACTTCATTTCTTTGTACCTTCTGTTCTGCACCACGGACAAAGGGAAAGCAACCAGGCAGGAAAATCCATATGAACCTTCTCACCCAACAATGCGAGCCAAAGAGATGTAAGTAATGAAAAACAGCCAAGTTCAAAGCGGAACTAACTCAATAATTGTATTTTAGGTCTTTGAAACTTGATAATTGCAAATATAAGCTTACTGTTTATGTTTTTATACAATAAACGATATTATATTTAATATATCTCATATATCTTATGAAATTGGCATTCCTTTGTATGTATAAAAATTGCAAAAGCAGTATCTAAACAGCCAATTGAATTCTATCAAAACATGAAATAGACACATTTTATGTTTATATAATGACATGGCAAGCGGGGCGATGCAAACAACTTTATTAAAAGTGATAATTACATTTTCGTCTTCCAAGTGACCGCCCTATGCCTGGAGTCTTATTTAAAGGGCCAATCTCAATAATATTGTGGAGAATAAAACTGCTTAATTTTGTGTTAAAAGCCCTTAAAAGCTTCTACCTTTGGGCTGAGCATCTAACTTATTATACGTGATACGTAAACTTGCCAGTATTCATCTGGAAATGTAGGCCAGTGTCCCAAGCAGTATTATACGGATGTTTATTTTATAAGAATAAGTTTAGGTGAAATGTACCTTTCGTTATCAAGTACAGCACATGGGTCATGGAATGTATAAACCTCTAAAGGAACGGCAATAGTTTATCAAGTCACCCAACAAAAATATTGAAAATTTAAAAGGGTTATGCATCTTGATAAGTGGTTTTTACCCGGACGCTTAAATTTCATGCATACACATTTGTTTCTGAGACTCTGTTAAAATTCAGGATGTTCCCTTTAAATAGAAATATTGCAAGTTTATACAAAATTGACAAAAAATGATAAATTTGGACGTTAATCCGAGAGAATTTTCTATTGTAATGAAGACAATTACACCTCCGTTGTGAACTCAACTAGGACGCTTGTGGGAAATGTGACGGATAACAACTACTGAAATTCACTGTCCCAATACTAAAAATTTCTACAATACCAAACATTTCATACTCTAATTTACTTTGTGAACTCAACTAGGTCGCTTCTGGGAAATGTGACGGATAAGAACTACTGAAATTCACTGTCCCAATACCAAAAAGTTCATATTCTAATTTACTTGGATGTCTTTTTACATGGACCCACATTTTCTCTCTGCTTACACCCTACTGATCCCTTTGAACGCCAGGTTGGGAAACACTGTTCTCAAACACATTGTCATATTTTTGTAATCTACTTCCTGTAACTGGTCCCTTTCGTCAATGATAAACAAAAACTCTTTAATCAATGATTATATGAAATCAGTGATTTAAATGTTTGATTTACAATCAAATTCTAAAACTTAATTTTAATCATTAACAGAGAAATTCTAGTCTAGGATTATCTAATCTGACTTTTGAGAATGCCAAACTTAGTCAACTACTATTCTCTAATTAGCTAGTTACTGATTAGACCCAATCACAGATTATTTTAGACACTGTTAAAAAATATGGGCCTTATTGTCTAATTAATAATTTATATATAACATTTCAAGCCTAAAGAAATAGGCAGATTTAGCTCTTGAATAATGCCGGTTTAAATTTCCAGTTTCACATATCGGAAGTTTTTTTTAATGTAGATTATATCCTACATTGTACCTGCATGTCAGAAACTATTATCATGCTAGTATCATCATTTCATTTCTTGCAATATTTAATGAAATTTTCCCATTTTAGAATTACCGTACATGAATCTATTGTGTATTAATAATGTCACCATATCTCTACTTTCATTTTAGTTTCTATTTTTGTATCACATACGTAATTAGATCACAAGACATGATTGATTTTTATCATTAATTTATATACAGTATTCATGTATACGTACAGTAAGTATATTGATTGTAGCCATGTGATGTCAACTTCCTGTAATTTCCATTCAGAATATTCTTTCATTTGTGTCATGTTAAATTTTGATTGGTGATCACCAGTGATAGAGTACAGGGTACAAAGTCCAGAAAATAAACATGTAGACATGTGGGTTTACATGTGGTATGGCAACCAGTGGGTGCAGTTAGTGTTGGATCGTATGATGATTTGAGAACTTATGAATATTCATTAGTAGTGTGTAAATAGGTGGTCTCCATCAGTGTGTATAGTAACTTATGAATGTGGATAATGCTGGATGTATTTAAATCTGTTTTCAAACTACGTATTTTGAACGTAAGTTTTAAATTGTCTTATTGCTCTTAATCTGTATAATAATAGACTTATTAATAATACAGTACATGTATATAATGTCACAATTGTCTTCATATTCAATCATTGTTTGACATCCTGTTAATAATGATTTTGCCACTTGAATACATACATTCATGTGAACATATGTAGAGAGAGAGAAAGAGAGAGAGAGAGGGTTAAACATCCACTCACACAAACTAGGTCATTTTGGGTCTAACACATGGTTCAATTTTATTTCAATAATTTGCTTGCGTGTAGGGGTCTTTAGCAGTGGGAGGAAACCGGGGGACCCGGAGAAAACCCACGAGGTTGGATAAGTGACCCTACTCCTTGCCACGTACAACCGGGGAATTGAAACCCCACCAGTTGACTCAATGACAGTCCGTATGATACAGCGCGCACATGCTAACCATTCGGCCATCCAACCCCCAAGAGACAGAGGGAGCCATGGGATCTTTTAAATTAATCTTGGAAATTAAAATTGTACTCATATTATCCTTCAGGGGGTACCTTTGTAAATTAATATGTTACAGTTAATAGTTTATCCTCCTGTAGCAGTGTGTTAAAATATGGTACAGGGACACACCTTGTCATCCCTTCTCTCCCGATTGATCAACGCAGCTGTGTAGACAGGAAAAATAGGAAAACAAAGCCATATCTTACATGTTAATAATGGTAGACATATTTTATTTTACTTTCAAAGATTTTTTTTCGTAATACATATTTTCGTTGCAATGATTGTACAGTAGTTTATTATGCCTGTCATATATTGCTAAACTGTACGTCAGTCAATTTTATTTTTACAGAAATGATGTCACTAATTACACAATGAAGTATGAGTATTTATAAGTAATATGTACTAATAGTTTGTAAACACACAGTTGTAACGATGTTCTACCATAAATGGCAAACTGTTTCACAGCGGTAATGTGAAAGCCTTCTTTAACCACTGTATGTGATGTCACATCATATGGCGTCGATAACAGGTGTGCTGTTTACATCCGATGTAATAATTCAAACTGGTCCAGGCAAAACTGCTACCCTTTGCTCATTTTACACTCTAGTATACTATGTATATGTACCCATTTACACTAAATATTTTTTTTTATCCAACATATGTTAGACCTGAAATGACCTGGTTTGTGTTGAGTGGATGTTAAACCCTATTTCTCTCTCTGTGTTATACATGTATGTACGTGTAAGAGATGTGTTGGTATCTAGGTTACACTAGTAATGTAGTTTTGTTATTAATAATTGATATATAATGAGCTTACCACTGATTAAATGTTAATGAAATCTTGATTATAAAATGATCCTGTTTGTGAGGATTTTTTTTATATCTCTTATAAATCAATTTGGTTTGTGAGGATTTTTTATATGATATCTTTTATAAATCAATTTGGAACTGAATTATAATGAGGTTTAACTTCCTACTAAATCAATAAGGACTTTTCATGTTTTCTTGCGTAATTTATGTAGCACTTGAGAGGTAACATTGATTTTAATGTTTTAAAATGAGGTGAGTTTGTTGTAAGATTTAGATTAGGCCTACTATGAAAAATTAATATATTGAAAATTTCATTCAAATTATGTTCATTCTGGGCAAAGTTTTGACAAGATGGTCATGATTGTCAAGTATATGTATCATGGCTACAATGATAAACATTGATTACCCAGTTTAACATTAAATTATTAAAAGGCTTGGGTGTTCTAATCCATTCAATACCACAGCCACCCGATGTTCTAGAGAGTTGATTATGGGCTTTTTATGAGAATAAATTAATAATTTATATAACATTTGAATTTGAAGAAATGAAAAAAAAAAGGCAGATGTACATGTAGCTCTTGCATACATGTAATACATCTTTAATGTTTTAAAATGGGATGAGTTTAGCCTGTAAATATTACATGTTATTATAATATATGTGTACGTACAGTATCAATCACACTGGAAATTAACAACAAAATTCAGTAAATAAAGAATACATGTATACTCCAATTCCTGTGTAGTTATGTATTAATTGTTCATTCATGACTGTAGGATGTAGGTAGGCTTTTAGTATTTTTAAGGGACTGTAGTTACATGTACATGTACATGTTTGGTATACCTTATAAACAAAGCATTGTGAACCACCTGACCTGAACGGTACATGATTCCTATACCTAATAGACAAACCATTCTGAACCACCTGACCTGAACGGTCTTTTCATATTAATGTGATTTGTTCAGCACTTTATAAAGTAGGGTATAATGTATAGTATATTATGACTTTTTTTAAAAATATTTTGACATAGTACACAGTGGATGTCCTGTGTAATTAATGAAAGTAAAAATAGATTGTGTCACCCCACGTTAACGTCCTAGTTTCTTTCTATTTTATTAAGAGTAAAAAAAAAAAGAAACAAATACGCTTTATATTTTAAGGTAATATTATTGTACATTGGCCATGTTTATAAAGTTTGGTAAACCCCAAATAATATAAATTCATACATTGTTGGCCTAGAGTATATAGGCTTACAATGTACGTACATGTATACATATTTTCTTTTTACTTTGGGCAATAAATACATACATACATGTACACCCAATGATTTTATGAATCCATTTAAAATTTTAAACAATGATATGAACACACAAGTGTTCTTTTTATAGATGACCATCATCTCTATGTCATGTGTAAGTAAAAGAGTGAAAATTATATAGGTCTTTATATTGATAAGATAAGGTATGACAAGGGTTATTAGTTCAATTATAGGTTTTACTATCATTTCTATTTATAACAGAGATATAAATACTGGTTTTTCCTTGATTTGTTTTGTATTAAATGTCTGTTTGATGAAATATTTGTAGGTCAGATTATATATTATAGAAACTTGATACTAACATTAGTAGACGGTGCCATGCAGAAACAAACTCAAACATAAAACACATCATGCACCGATAATACTATATACCGGAAAACACCGAATAACACCAGAAAAATACCGGAAAACACCAGAAAAATACCGTAAAAACACCATGTTATACACAATACCGGAAGACACCATGTTATACTGAATACCGGAAGACACCAGAAAAACACTAAAGACCAGAAAACACACTAAATACTAGGGTTGGGTTAGGGTTAGGGTCCGGTATTTAGTGTTTTTCCGGTATTCAGTATAACATGGTGTTTTCCGCTAGTTTGCTGGTGTTTTCCAGTGTTTTCCGGTATGTATTACCCGTATGCACAGACATTGCAATTCAAGTAATAACAAAAAAATTACTATAAATTAAAATGAAGTAAATGGATCCAGGACAGGAATCTACATGTACTTGGAAATACGTCTTTTAGGACTAGTTAGACCCCTATTTGATTGTGGGGATCAAGTGGCTAAGTGGGTAAGACGCTGGCTCGCTAGCCTGGAGGTCGGGTGTTCGATCCCTGCATTGGCCGAGAAAGTTCATCCAGATTTTCCAGCGTGGTTTCCCCTTGTCAGTGATGCAGGACGGAGGGCCTGACAAGGACTGCTGTCTAGTCGTTCGGATTGGACGAAAAACCGAGGTCCCGTGTACACATTGACGTGCACGTAAAAGCTCCCTTGGCAGTTGGAATTCGATATAAGAGTAGGCCGTAGTGCCACTGCCCAGGCAAAATTTCCCTCAAAGCACACTGTATGGCGTATGCCCGTCTTCATTAGCCCAGTTTAGGAGCAGAACAGTAGGACGTTAAACCCCATTTCATTTCATTTCATTTCATTTATTTGATTGTTTTGCTCATAAGCAGGACTTTTTAAGCAATGTCAAAGCCCGGGAGATTACATGTAGGTCTTCAGCAACCCTTCTTGATGATTGCATTGGTGAGTGACCTACCAAAAGTTCTGCTTAAAATACTTGACCACTGAATCTCCCGAGTCCAGATATAATGTAGTGTGCAGAAAAACAAATATTTTGTCTCTCCACTGTTAATTTAGTAGCAAACATTGTTCATATTGACCAAGCAAACTTGTAAACTCGAATCTTGACTGAAAACAAACTTGCATGACGTGCTGACTAGTTGTACTGTACTACACCAAGTCGTCAATCTGGATATTTTTTCATGCATGGACCAATCTCTAGCCTGCTGTTTTTTTTCCTGCAAGTCTTGAATTCCATGTTCTACCAGTCTTGCAGTAGACATTTCAGTGATACTAATTGCATATTGGGATCATAAAATCTGAATCCCAGCAAGAAAGCTGACAAAACTGAACTGTATTGATATAAATATTGTACAATGTACATAATCCTGTCTAGTTTATTGCTGGGTATTATCTACTGATATATATATATAGCTTGAAATTTTGAGATATTATAAACTTTGTCATGAATTATATAAATGTACATATATATCATTCAGATGTGAAGTTATAAAAACATAGCTTGAAATCAGTAGTGTGCTTCATAACAGGAAAACACTAATGATTTTAACATTTAGACAAAATGTCTTTTTTGCTCAAAATGATTGTTTTTTGTTATCATCTGTCAAGCCATTAAAATCTGTAACTAAAGCTTAATAAGCAACCGGTAGACAAGAATATTGTATCAGTAATTGTGACACACAGAATATTTGCGAAATATTAATGGGTTTTTGAACACAACTTCTGGATAATTAGGATAAATGTATTCCATTGTTACTGTTGTTGCATATTCTATATATTTTTGTCTCTGTGTACCATCCATTTACAGATGTATTTGTATCATTTGCTTGATAAAAGTCGAGAGTATTCTCGTCAAAACGTTGAATAGTAATAAATTCAGTAATTGTGTATCCCATTTAACGTCCAAGTGACACAAACTAGATCATTTCGTGACCATCATGTGGTTCAACTTTTATTATACGACCACATTGAAATGTGGTCGTATATTGTCGTTGCCCCCGTCCGTCCGGCTGGCGGTCCGGCGTCCACAATTGCTTGTGGACGCTCTAGAGGCTAAAGTTAATATCTGATTGACGAAGAAGCCTATTGATTTTCAGCGATTTCCGATAATTACTCCCAGAGTTATGGCCCTTGATCGATTCAAAAAATCTTGTGGACGCTCTAGAGGTCCGAGTTAATATCCGATTGACTTTAAATTTATACACAGTGTTTAAGGTCATGAGACGAAGAAGCCTATTGATTTTCAGCGATTTCCGATAATTACTGCCAGAGTTATGGCCCTTGATCACTTTGAAAAATCTTGTGGACGCTCTAGAGGCTAAAGTTGATATCCGATTGAGTTTAAATTTATACACAGTGTTAAAGGTCATGAGACGAAGATTTTCGATAATTACTGCCAGAGTTATGGCCCTTGATCACTTCAAAAAATCTTGTAAATGCTCTAGAGGCTAAAGTTAATATTGATTTTCAACGATTTCCGATAATTACTGCCAAAGTTATGGCCCTTGATCACTTTTAAAAACATTGTGACTCTCTAGAAGCTAAAGTTATCATCCGATTGACTTCAGATTCATACACAGAGTTTAAGGTCTTGAGACAAACAAGTACTGTATATTGATTTGCAATGAATTTTTATGACTTGAACAGCTAAATCCATGATGTTAAAAGTTTCCTATACTAAACGTTAGCATGGGGCAAAACTTTATAAAAACCAAACCAATTCTAATGGTTTTCTGATAATTACTTAATGAGTTGTTACTCTTAATCAGATTTTAATGTATTATAAATGTTTCATTACCGAAAAAGTAAAAATATGTGACAATTCTTGTTGACTGCTCAGACGATTTAGCTGCTGTGGGCGTATGTTTCGTTGCCTGGCAACCTATCTTTTCCATACATGTAGAGATTTTTTTTAGCAGCGGGAGGAATCCGGAGAACCAGGAGAAAACCCCCACAAGGTTGGACAGGTGACCGTACTGCTTATCACATGCATGGAATCGAAACCATGCCACTTGACTCAATGAGAGACCTTACGATTTAAAACGCACATGTCAAACCATTCGGCCTCCCAACGCTCGACCTTGTGTTAATACATCATTACATGTATGTTCAATTACTAAATGACTTTTAGATTTTGATGAACTGATCATTAAGAAAATTAGTATTTTATGACCTTAATTAAGTGATCAGTTTAGTACAACCGACAACCCAGATATTAATTAGGTTATTTATATCTGGCATGTAATAGAAGTTCCTCTTGCATAATATTAATATCTGATACATGTTCCTCTGACATGTATGTGATAATTTATTTTAGGGGGTTGAGGAGAATAGAACACAATTTTTCACCTACTTAAAAGCGGATATGCATAATATGCATATCTGATACATGTTCCTCTGACATGTGATAATTTATTTTAGGGGGTCGAGGAGAATAGAACACAGACTTTCACCTACTTAAAAGCAGATAAATTAAATATAATCTCACCATCTTCATCAAGTCAAAATAAAGTATTGAATTCGGTTGATCTGATGATACTAGTTATCCTTCTCCGAATGAAGTTAAAGCGATAGTTGCATATTTTCGAAGTCCAATCATAAATAATTATTTCTATATCTGTTGCTTAAAGGTTTGTCCAGTCACTTTTAAGCAATCATAGGCACTTAAAAAAACATTCACAGAAAATTTGAAATATTTTCTACTTACCTCTGGTACTTGGAAATGGTACTGGAAAACTTAGTCTACATAATGGCAGTGGGGAAATCTGCAGGAGTTGTCTCAATTGTTAAAGTCTGTGGATAATAATGTCTGGTTGACCGAGACGACCCACACACATCATGTTGTTCTAATAATAAAACCATGGAATTGGCAAAGCTCAACATTGATGTTTCAATTTGAAAATGATATATTTGCCAATTTCTCAACTGACAATAGTGAATTATAGGATTACAGTAATAGAATTATTCTTTAATAGTGTAGGACTGTGTATATATGTCATGTATTTTCAGGGCTTTTTTATAAACATCACTTTAAGGGAAAGATGTTGAAATGAACTCTTGTCACTACATTGTTTCTGTTATTCTATCCTGGTTGTTACTAGGAAACATATTGACTTTATATTTGGTATACAGAGCTAATAAATATTGATAACAGCTATTGGATTAAAGATGTATTATGTTAGCGCTAAATTATCTATGTACGTATTGCAGATCTTTCTATTGGCCTCAAATGTTACATAAATTATTAATTAGACATTTATTCACAACATAATCAACTAGCTAGAGCGTCGGATTGATTGTTGTGATTTTGAACAGATTGAAAAATGAGTGCCATTTAATAATATGATTTCAAATAGACAATCGAGAATTTATTTAGTATCATAACAAGTGTAGTAATGAATATTGAGATTATGCTATTCTTCAAACAGTCATACATGTACATTACCTATTTTTAAACTATTATAGCATGAAACTGTGAACTGGCAGCTCTTCACATAAATCTTACAAAATGCATCTTTAAATTTTGTTTCAAAATATTGAACGGAACTCTTTTTGGACAATATGTTTTAGAATGTTGTGTTTATAGTTTCAATATAGTTTTAAATGATGATTCCCAGCGGCTTTAAATAATGCATATGATATTTTTCAGTCGTATTGTCAGTTTAATCTAAGATTCATAAAATCATTAAATGAATTAATTTTAGTTATGATTTCACTTGTGGCTGTTTTATATACATAATACATGTGTCATGGATGATCTGTTAATTTTCCATACAGCAAGATAACAGATTGATACGCCTATAGAAATTATTTAATTAAATGGAAATTTAATTTGTCACTAAACTAGGCCTGAAGTACAGCTATGTATAATAATAGATTGATATGGAAATTATTTAATTAAATATAAATTTGATTTGACACTAAACCTGTCATGAAGTATAGATGTATAATAAGAATAGTAATATAGGGTTTATTAAAGTTATGGCAGTTTTATTGTGATTGATACAGATACAAATATTATGGTGTAATGCACTTGATACCTGTTGTCACTGGTTTCATGCTATTAATAGAAACAGTTTATATATTCAACAGAAGATAGATATTGATGGCAGCTACTTGGATCAACCTTTAAAATAGTCCTAGGTACTTCTGTTGAAGGGGCTAAACCTCTAACTCAGTATTTTCCATGATATTCGAAATAAAAAACACAAATTAGAATTCAGTATTGGTCCATTTCAATCCATATTGATGTTGTTATTTTGCCGTGAAAATATAGGATCCTAATATCCAATATTTAAGCGCGGTGTGATCATTATTTGATCAGTACACTAGTTGTGTATTCTATGGTTTCAGGTGCCATTTGTAATGAACAAAGAAAAACATATCCTACACTACACGACAATATGGAAGTAATTAATGGCGGATTCACAAACAATAATATAATAATAAAAACGCATAAAACAGCTGCCGTTCAATTCAGGCTGTTCATGAATTTCACTGAACATAAATATTCTCTTTAAATGGCATTTAGTAATTGGAACATAATCAAATAACACACTATTTATGGATAACAATTACTGTGGTTTATTTCACTGCGACGTTTCAACAAGATTTCACAAGTCGTTATCAAGCATTGACTGAACATAAATATTGATTAAAAATTGCAATAAATTTTTAAAAAATTCAATATAAATCACTTTATATACATTCATATTAAATTGATACACATGTGTACTTTTAGACCCATTTTCATCTATTTTACGGTTCAAAAGAATAAAGCCATATGCCCTTTAAAGTGCTACCCTTGATTAAAGTCACAGATCGTCATTCGGACATTTTAATTTGCATTATAATTTACTTATTGAAAATTAAACATTTAATTAAAAACAAAAAGCACCATGTTGCATTTCTCAAAAAACTTTTATTTTAAACATAAAGAACTGAATATAAATTGGTTTAGCCTTAAGAGCTGGTTCATGCTGGCTAAATCTATTTGTTAAGGCCAGCTCAATTTTTATCAAAGCAGCTGAGATGTACAAAGTGTAAATGAGGTTAGGGTACGTGATTGTTGGCAAGATTGTAGGTGTTAGGGTTAGGGTAAGCATTAGGGCTAGGTCCAGGGTTAGGGTTGGGATAAGCGCTAGCCCTGTTTACATGTACATCTCGTGACCTTTAACCAAACTCGAAGTTGGCCTTATCAAATAGATCTAATCAGTTCATGCCAAAACTGCTGGCATCACCTAGATCTGTTTCTCTATCTTCACAAATATATAGCACTTTGTATTAATGATTACAATTAGTAATTGTTGATTTGATACTGCTGGTTTTTATTTTCACAAAATGATTTAATCAGAATAAATGGTAGCTATGGTTACATCTGTCTGCTTTTATCTTGATTTGATTAACTATAAAATGTTGAGCTTCTTTTCTTATTGATTTTAATTTAGTATAACTAGAAGATCAAGCATAGTTTTAATAAGCGCTTTTGGATTATCTGTTTATATTTTAATTTCGCTAAGATATTTTACTTAAATATGGTCGGATATTTTAATTTCGCCAAGATATTTTACTTATAATATGATCGAATATTCTTTTAGAAGTCTGGTAGTAGTCCAGAGAAGGTTTGTAAATTTGTCGAGACAACATGAATTTTGTCATGCTATAAATAATTTGAATTTTGTGTAATAGCTATACATTAATAATTGTGACATGGACATCCTTGATTTCCTGCATCAGTAATTAATTATACAGTAACTCTACAGAAGCTCACCTAAACATCAAGTCGATTACAAAAGCAATGATTTACAGCTTCTAGTGAAAATTTAATGCAATGATGACTTGTTCCGGACTGTCACTGGCAGGGTGAATGATTTGGTTTGTTATCCTGTGGCGAATGATGTGACGGCAGGGATCTTTCTTCACGGTTTGGTTTCTGGAAAAGGTCATAAAAAAAACGTTCAAGATATCTTTCTCAAAATTTGTACACATAGCAGCCAATTGTTTTAGTTGACAGTTGTGCCTTTTACTGAGTAGAAACAATTTTTTTGCATCCATAGAAACAAATTTGACGTAGGTTTTGATATACATGTACATGGGACAACGATTGACTACTAGGTCTTTGTGTTGACTTTGACCATGATATTAAATTTATCAAATATAATAATGTATTATTAAAACATTCTGTTCTGTTTCAGGATCCCATTGATTGAAAATAGATTAAAGACAACTGTTTATTTATAAGACTATTTAGTTTAATTATCCAAGTGATACTAATAAACATTTAAAATGGATAACTGTGGTCCTATAACGGCGTTTATTGAAACAACAGACTCGACTTCGGCACCAATCAGTACACAGCCCTCAACATCGAAACAAACTAGTGCTAACTCACATGTGACTTTAAATGGCGCCACTAATATGAATACAGACTTAATAGAAAGTGATTATTCCGATGCAGAAGAAGATTTTGATATTGGTAGTCCTAAAAAAATGCATGTCGGTGTCCGTCGATCAGAAGTTGGTCATCTTCTCAGATCAGAACAGGTAGGTTTCTATAGTGTAATGTGTAATTAAAGCTGATCATCGTCACTTTCATTATTCCGACACTATCTCATTTTTCACAGTTTAATTCAAGCTGATGATCGTTATTCGGACAATATAACTTTATTGATTCAAGCTGATGATCGTTATTCGGACAATATAACTTTATTGATTCAAGCTAAATGTACGGCCTACTCTTAAATGTATATCGAATTCCAACTTCCAAGGGATCTTTTACGTAATACGAATGTGTCAACATGACCTCGGTTTTTCGTCCATCCCAACGACTAGACAGCTGTCTTTGTTAGACCCTCCGTTCTGCACCACTAACAAGAGATATATTATATTCCAAATGTTCAATAAAATACTATTTACTAAACAGAATTGAACTATTTTTGGATGGATATTCCCTTTACTAGACATCCCTCTTTCACACTAGGGTAGTTTGCAATGGATTAAAAATCCATCAAATTACGATAAGTGGCTTTAAACGTAGTTGTGATAATAATAGGACATGTTTCCCAATAGAAATATTTAGCTCTGTGTAAATGAGCCTTAGATACCATAGTCAATTTTCGCTCTGTCAGATCTGATATATCTTTGACATTAATTATGTCACTTGTGTTTTGTCTCGATGCTATTTTCCTAGAAATATATTATATTGTGTTGATATTTTAAAAATGGGGATGTGTGATTTATGTATATGCCTATTAATGTTGTGAGAAATAAAAGTGCAAACATTAGATTTAGAATGTAAACCAAAACATTCAATATCACATTTGTATATATATTCCATAACCTTCTTTAATTGTATGAAACTGTATTCTAAAAAGGGGATCACGTGTCTAAGTGGGTAAGACGCTGGGTCGCTAGCCTGGAAGTTGGGTGTTCGATCCCTGCATTGGCCGAGAAAGTTCATCCAGATTTTCTGGAGTGGTTCCCCCTTGTCAGTGATGCAGTACGGGGGGCCTGACAAGGACAGCTGTCTAGTCCTTCGGATGAGATGAAAAACCGAGGTCTCGTGTATATTTTGGAATGCACGTAAAAGATCCCCTGGCAGTTGGAATTCGATATAAGAGTAGGCGATAGTGCCGCTGCCCGGGCAAAATTTCCCTCATAGCACACTGTATGGCGTATGCTCGTCTTCATTAGCCCAGTATAGGAGCAGAACAGTAGGACGTTAAACCCCATTTCATTTCATTTCATTTTATTTGTATTCTAAAAATAATATTTCTAAATATTTTCAGGGTCGACCCCATGACAGCGACACAGAAGAGGAGTTTCACGATCCGTCGATGGAAATTTTAAGCTTGCCAAGTAAATGTGCTGAACAAGCCGAAGAGTTTGTGCGTAAAGTTTGGGAAGCTGGATGGCGTGTTGTTCATCATCATTCGTTACCAAGCTGGCTCAAAGATAATGACTTTTTGCTCAGGGGTCATAGACCTCCCACATACTCGTTTGTTGCTTGTTTTAAATCTATATTTTCAATCCATACAGAAACAGGCAATATATGGACACATCTTTTAGGTTCGTAGACACAGTTTATATAAATGGTATTATTGTTAAACATACATTATGCAAGACCTAAATCTGCCTATTGCAGGTCTTTCTTTAGGCCTGAAATGTTTTCTAAAGTATTAATTAGACATTAATTAACTGATCCAGGCCTTAATTAACACTCGATGGCATCAGATTTCTCCGATATTAAATAGATTAGAATGGTTCAGCGATACTTTGATTTAATCAAATATGGAGGACCGAGAAATAGCTTTGATCAACCAGTACAGTGGTTGAAATTATTGCACACGTCTGTCAAACCTTCAAAGGCTAATATCTTCACTTGCAATAGAGTACCGGTAATTTGAATGAAATTTTCAAATTATTCATTTTACATCCTCTACTTTCGAACTATTATAGCAAGAATGGCTAGTTCTTTATCTAAATCTTACATAATGTATCTTTAAGTAAATTTTCAATCTCTTAAAGTGTCAAAAGCCCACAGACAGGTCTGGAAGAATGATTTTAGTTTTGCTTTACAAATGACAGGCGCTAACGAACTAGTCCCAGATATTTTGTATTATGAATAATAAAAACACTGATACAGTGGAATCTGTCATTGTATAGGATCATTAAACTATACCGGATAACACAGCATGACGGAATACTCAATACCGGAAGTATTATTGTACCCTTGAATACTGAAAGTATTATTATAATACATCTTCGGAAATATAACAATACATATGTACATAACAATTTACTTTAAATACATGTAATCATTTAATGTTGAACTCGATTTTTTAACGAGTAAATGGTGTCGAACTAGCCCAACGTCTTTAATTTGTGAGAATGTTTTGAGGGGTTGTGCATGTCAAAACCAGTTTTTTTCCTGGGTTTTTTGATTCCAATTTTGCTCTATTAGAATCATGGTAACTTTTATAAGGATTGCTTAGTACCATTTTTGGCTTTTGTCAAACTTTAGTTTGGTGTTTTGGGAAGAGGAGATTTTAGATTGTTGTCAATAATGGCTGCCCATTCAGGCAGTGAGAAATGGTTTGACAGAATTATAAATTTTGTTCTGAACAAATTTAGTTTAATTTCTAAAATCTTAAAAAAGTCAGTTGATCATTAAAATAGAATCAGTCTTAGTAATTATAAACAGATTTTTTTTGATTAATAACAAAATATATGTACATTGTTTCAGGTATGATAGCCTTTATAGGTGTAGCAACCTATTTCCTAACTAGACCATCTTTAGAGATACAATGGCAGGAAAAAGCAGTGTTTTCAGCATTTTTTGCTGGAGCTATTTTATGTATGACCTTTTCTTGGATTTTCCACACAGTATTTTGTCATTCAGAAAAAGTTGGCAAACTCTTTAATAAGTAAGTTTTATTTTCTTTTACATCAGTCCCAGGCAAAGTTAAACATTTAGCACTTGAACTGCCTGATACTACTGCAACATTAAACTACCTAACATATGTGAATATTTGTGAACTATTTAAGTACTGTATGCTAGTTCTGTGAATTGGTCCATTTGAGGCTGCCTATCAAGCTGTAGTTGTGCAAGAAGATCACTTTTCTCTTAAAGATACATTATGGGAGATTCGATAACGAGTTGGCAGTTCTCACTATAATAGTTAAAAACTAGATAACGTAAAGGCAATTTGCTGAAAATTTCTTTCAGATTGATCCATTATGAACCGAAAACTAAGCGAATGAAATTTCTGCCTAGCCTCGGTCATCATTACTAAAGTCAGTACAACAAACAGCATAGTCTCGATTATCTATTTTAATCGTTTAATCGAGAAGGAAAGTTATGCAGTAAATCGACTCCCATCCACTTAAGATCGCAGGCTAGCGAGGCCATCTAGAGTTGATTATGGTCTGGTTAAGTTAATTAATGTCTAATTAATAATTTAGATAATATTTCAGGCCTAAAGAAAGACCTGCAATAGACAGATTTAGCTCTTGCATAATGTATGTTTAAGTTTTTGCTAGGAACCTTTGTAATTAACATTTTGATATACCCAGGTGCTAATTGGTTAATAGAGAGGTTTACTGTTCTGATGCAATCGGAAATTTGTGCTTATAAAAAATCAAGCAATTGGATAGAGCAAAAGCATAAGTGTGGCAGAAGTTTATATTTATATTTAGTCTGTCTGTTGCAGTTGTTATAAGCTAATCTTGGTGGGAGGCGGGGCTGGCCGATTGATTTAACATGTACTTTAGATCATAAGGTCTGTCATTGAGACAGGTGGCATGGTTTCGATTCCCCGCTTGTACGTTACAAGGAGTCGGGTCACCTGTCCAATTTCGTGGGTTTTCTCCAGGTTTTCCAGTTTTCTCCCACTGCTAAAGGATCCTTACCTGCATGCGAATTAATGAAATAAAATTGAGCCATATGCTGGTTCCAAAAAATTATCTAGTTTGTGTTGAGTGGATGTTAAATATCTCTCTCTATCTCTCTCTCTCTCTCTCTCTCTCTCTCTCTTAGTGGTCTTGATAAATGTGATGTATGTGGAGACAATTTATTTTATGATTATGGTGTGTGGTTTTTTTTTTTCAGATTGGATTATTGTGGTATAGCTTTATTAACAATGGGATCATTTGTACCATGGTTATATTATAGTTTTTATTGTCGACTGGGACCTAAAGTTGTCTATCTTGTTCTTATATTCGTACTGGGAACAGCATGTATTATTGTTTCTATGTGGGATAAATTCTCAGAACCAGAATTCAGAGCTGTTAGAGCAGGTAGGTCCATTATCTTATATCTATTCGTGGAAAGATTGTTGAACAGCATGAATTAAGACCATAATTGCTGATTGAAATGGCTATTTTCTTTGAGCATGATTAAAGTAGGGTTGAAAAGTGCTTCAAATCTGACAATGAAAATTTTCAGACACTGTTGCTTTTGTGTTCATATAAGGAGTCACAGTGATTCATTGAGTTGGTCATTGACTCGCTAACCTGGAGGATCCGGGTTCGATCCCTGTGTTGGCTGAGAAAGTTCATCAGGATTTTCCGGCATGGTTCCCCTTTGCCAATTTTGCCCTGACAGTGGCATTTACACCTACTCTTGATTGGACTTGGACTGTCATGGGTGGTCTTCAGGTTGTTTTTTTTGTCCCCATCCAAATGACGAGATGGTTTTACTTGCTAGGCCTTCTGACCAGCACTACTGACATGGGGAATCCAGGCTGGGAGAAAAATCGTGAGGAACTCTATCTGCCAACACTGGGATAAAACTTGGTCAGCATTTATTTCATTAATAAAGGTTTACCGTCTTCATTAGCCCTGTCAGGAGTAGAACAGTAGGACGTTAAACGATTTAACGTCCTACTGTACTTCTCCTGACAGGGCTTAAACCCCATTTCATTTCATTAAATAAAGGTTTAGTATCTAAAAAGAGATAAGACTGCAGCGAAAGTTAAAGAGACTAATTGTATATTTGTTGTTTATTTACAGGGGTATTTATAGCTCTAGGATTAAGTGGTGTTATACCAGCTATGCATTATGTGATAACAGATGGTTTCTTCCATGCCATAGATGATGCAGCTCTAGGCTGGTTGGTTTTAATGGCGGTCTTATACATCACTGGAGCTCTTATTTACGCTTTCCGCATTCCTGAAAGATTATTCCCCGGAAAGTTTGATATTTGGGTAAGAAATGTTACCAAATTATTGTACAAATGTAATTAATGATTATATTTTGTTTGTTTCAAAATACTGGAAACCCTGATAAATTAATATACAAGCTCTGGCTTATTCAGAGAAATTCAGGTTGCTTTAGTATTTGCTGAACTCCGTGAAAACAACATGTATATCTCGGCATGGGTTGGCAAAGAATGATTGAACTGTATAGTCAAACTACGTCAATTAAAAAAAAAAGGAGTTTTTCCTGATTGGTAACTATGGTCAAAGTGATTTTGCCATTTCTATCCGGTGCCCACATTAGTTCAGGCATCTACATATGGCAGAAAATAATGTTTAGTACATTTTGTATAATGAAAACATTACTGGATTAGAGAAGACAATAGATCTGGGGTAATGTGTAATTATATGGATTAGTAATCAGTAATGGATATGTAATCAGTAATGGATATGTAATCAGTAATGGGATAATACAAAAGTAAATGTCCTGTAATGGTCTATTACTATATACAGAAAATATCATTCATTTACAATTTGTTAAGCCCCATATTTTAACATTAAAGAAGAAAATTATATAAATTAGACACAATTCCAATCCAATACATTTTATTTAAATAGCATAAATCTTAAATTACAGTGGTATTGGTGATTAATCACACTGCTAAAATTAGAAAGTTATTAATTTTAATGCTTACATTTACATGGTAATTGGAGGAAAAAAAGAATATGATGATATTGTAATTTGTTACATTTGCAATATAATGATGGTAGACTGCAATGAAACCAACAATTGAAGAAAACGTGTGGGCTTTCGGACATTAATTTTGATAACCTTTCTCTTTCTATTTCAGTTCCAGAGTCACACAATCTTCCACATGTTTGTGATAGCAGCAGCTTTTGTTCATTACCATGGCATCTCAGAAATAGCCAACTACAGACTTACATTAGGCGATTGTCTTGAATCAGAGATAGAATAGATATATAATAGATACCTATATTTATTATTATCAATTGTTATTATATCATATTGTTATCTTTTAAATGCCTAAAAAATCCACAAAAGTGAAAGTAAATAATCATATGAATTGTAACTCTTACGTATAACAGGGGGATTTGCGGAGTGAAACATTTGTTATTTCATTTTTTTTCGCTGAATGGTCATGACATACAGTTTGTTTGTTACAGTTAGAGTTTTGAAAATGGCAGCGATGTCATTTGAATTACGGTCAATTTAATTTTGAAATATTTGCATTTATTCAATTTTCAAAGACGCAGTAACATATTTTGAATTGTTTTGTCTTTTTGAATCCATCCCCAAATTTTGTTGAACTGTTTCATTTTTTGTTCGAATTAATTTTGAAAATATCATCAGTTGACCACTGTGTAGAATATGCATCATTATTTTAAAATTAAATCATTATTTATATTTGTATGTATACTGTGTCAGATTAATTAATGTTTTGGAGAAAAAAAGCACAATCTTTATTTTATTTAATAAGCGCTTACTTTTGAATGTTTTGTGGCCTTCAAAAAGGTTATTTGTTAACAACGGTTTACACACAATATGTTCTTGGTTAAGAATTTATCATTTGTTGGACTGATGAATTAGTTTGTAATACAAGGTTAAGAGTCAAACATGAAAATGTGAAATCTGAGTATTGTCACTTGCAACAGATGACCCTGAAGCTAGCTTGGAACCGACGCTGGTTTCATTCTCCTGGGTAAGGCTGTTTGTGATCCATATCAACGTTTGACAAAGTTAATTATGTGTTTAGTACTTTTCCGTCATTATTGACCAGTGCATGGTTTATTGAGAGAAAATTATACCACACCATGTACATTATAAGAGAACTTGATTGAAAATTTAAAAACAAAAAAAACCCAAAAAACTTGTCTTATTATCTGTTTTTAAAATATGACCATAATAGATGATTTGTCTGAATGACTACACATGTATATAATCGTACATTGTCCTGAGTTATTTTGGTAGACATTTTGTTGACCTAAAACAAGCAGGTGAGAAGTTGCCCTTGGTGTTTTTCCGTATGTTTTTTGATTACTTTAGAAATGTTTGTGAAATCAATATGCAGACATTGGACGTGTGGTACACTATGGATTGTTTTAGCTTAGCAACTGCTATTAAATATTTAGATTTTGACTACACGTAATTATGCCATGCTCTTTTTTCTTTTTCTTAATTTAGTTATTTGGATATTTTTTTTTGTCCTGGTTTTTTTTTATGGTAGTTGAATAGTATAACATAGCTGGATTACTGAATTGGTTTTTTTTTGCTTTTTTTAATCAAAGATATGGATTGGCTTCTTGAATGTATTTTTATCACATAGTATTATGTAAAAGGAGCATGGATTGGTTGAAATTCTTAGAAAAAAAGTCTTGTCTGGGCTCTTCATTGGTTTGAAGGTCATTTTAAAGAGAGCATAGTTAATGATAAGCTTTTCCCATTCTTGTGTCCTTTGATTAAAGCTGTTTAATTGGTAAACTGTTAGCTATATGAAAGTCATTTTGATAGTTTTGATGCCATTAACAAGAGTAACATAAAATAAATGAGACTTTTTTTTAAAGTCGAAGAGAGAATCCACACACATACAGAAATAATAGTCAAGTACGTACACAGACTATTGGTGTTGAAATGATACATACACAACATATGCAGAGGTCAGGGCCCTTATTCACGAAAACTTAAACTAAGATACAATCAAAATTTTAAGAAATACTGCAATTCGATTGGCTGACCAGTAAAATCAATTTGCATATATCCAATTTGCATATTGGTCAGCCAATCGAATTGCATTATTTCTTAAAATTTCGATTGTATTTTGGTTTAAGTTTTCGTGAATAAGGGCCCAGAATTATAAATAGTGCTTAAGTTTGTTTGTTTGTTCTTTTAATGTTTCTTAGCAATAAACAGAAGATATATATTGATTTTGTAAATAGTAAATAGTGATATGTAAATAAAGGGAAAATATCCTAAAAGTTCTATATATATATATCTGTATATGGTTGTGTTGATAAATTGTGTTCATATCAGGTCAGATACGGCTTTAAACAAAATCGTTGAATGATTTCATTTTTGTTTTGAAGTTGTGATGAGCAAAATATTACTTGATGACTTATGATTTGATATGCTTGTGTACATAATTGGCAATAAAAAAAAAATTGAGTTTAGAATTAGATTTAATTTACCATATATACGTCAACTTGCCTTTTTTTTTTTTATCTTTAACTGTTTGAAAGTATTGTATTGTATTGTAGAAGTGATACCCGAGGGTAAACTGGAATTTCAGTTTATTTGTTCTTGATAATTATAACAAAACTTGATAGATATGATGTTAATACAGTTACAGCATGTAGAAAGTTGATCTAGGATCTTTCCTATACGATTACATTATTGATTTATCCAATATAGTTTATCTTAATTCGTCTTTTAAATAGACCTTTGAGCATACTGTGGTGATTATATTCTTTGAAATGTAAAACCATTTGTCTATTAGAATTTTTTTTTTCTGTTTCCAATGGTTATTTGAGATTCTAAACACAGTCTTTGAAGACAAATAAGTTTGCTATAAATGACAAAAAGTGTTGGCTTTTGGCATCAAATGTTTCAATTTTTATAACACTTATGCTAGGTGACGGTTTTCAAAACTAAAATAACTTTGTAATTTGATTGTTATCACGTTATTTTTAGCTTTTAATTATAATTCTTGCAAAACTAAGATCTAGTGGTAATGGTTTTAGTAGTACTTTATTTTTATGAAAAGAAAAAAAATTGTTATTACAGATTTATAAGATTTTCCCTTCATCAGGTTTATATAAATTGTTGAAACAGACACAAGATACGGTTTAAGAATATTGAAACCTAAGTTTTCTTAAAGAAATCAAAGCAGAAAAGTGAAAAATTGTTTAATCTTGATTTGTATTATCAGAGTATATGTTCCTAAACCACTTACTAAATATATCATGTTAAATGCATTATGACATCATTATCTCACAAAAGTTGTACTGTTTTAGTAGAATAGTATAGGAGCAAAACAGACAGTATATACTATTTAATTACATATATAAAACAAAGTAATAGTAGCTATCACTGGGTATACAAAGGAGATGTTTTTAAAAACTTAAGTGTAGTTGCTGTCACATTTCTTAAGCATCTCGTTTAGCGTCTATAAATATATAAATAATTTTTACTTACATTAACATGTGATATAGAATAAAAGTTTAATAAAGATATATACATATATATATATATTTGTGTGTAGAAAGCATTGTATAAAGATTTATTAGTTTAAGGTATTAAAATGTCAAATATTTGCTGCTTGAAAAAAATGCAAGAAAAAATTAAAATCAACCTAGGGTGTCTTACTTTAGAGAGTCATTCGATTTATGTTTAGTGTAAAAAATTATTATTAAAAAATGTTAATTTTTTTTAGATCATTTGTTCCATGAGTAGATTGGAGTCAGGTGTTTTTTTGCAGCGTAATGTCTTGGTCTCATCAATGATCCTACTTTTAATGACTAATGCTTGAAAGAAAAACAAGAAAAGTTCAAATCAATCTAGGGCATCTTTATTTTTATTTTAGAGAGTCATTTGATTTATGCTTGGTGCAACATGTAAAAAAAAAATATTAAAAAAGATTTTTTTTTTTTTTTTAATCATTTATTCGATATGAGTTGATTGGAGTCAGGTGTTTTTTGCAGCTTAATGTCTTGGTCTCATCAATGATCCTACTTTTAATGACTTCAATACTCACAATATTATACCATTCCTATGTCCCTCATTATATATATATCCCTTCATGAAGTTTGTATAGATATATTCATAATATGTATAAGCAAGATTCAGTAAATGAATTTCTATATAGATTCATTTGATTTGAAATACACTGTATAGTATAAGTACATTTTGAATATATTAGAGCTGGAGTAGATATGTGTGTATATTTATTTTATCCCATTGTCTAATCTCCTGGTCTTGTCTCTTTTATCCAGATGGCCTGATTAATCAGAAGTACCTAATATTAATCACTATTCTCATGGATCCGTATAATTGATATACGCCAATCAATGACTAAAGCATTTATGGTTATTGGTTATTGACTGGACAGGCGCGAGGAGGGGGGAAATTTCACATAGAACTTCATAACCACACATATCTTTAAACCAACTTATTGGCTCTTATTCATGAGTGTAATTGATCGCTTGATGTAAAGTTGTCTGCTAAATATAACTTGACAAAGAAGAAGTTGTATGTGACAAATATAATAAAATTGTAAGGGAGCTAATTAATCCTGACTGTTTATGTTAGGGTATTATGCACATAGTATTAACTGTAAATATTTTAAATGTTTTGTCACTTGATGCCAAGTGTATCACAAATTGTTGAATGAATTAATTTGATTTTTCAGCTCCCTCACTTCATTAAACCACAGATATTTTGATAAAAACTCTTTAGTTATGGATTCAAATGTGAAAAAAAAAGCTTTGGTGTACATTTTTACTTAGTTCTTATTGCCTTCATGGGAGTAATTAACTTTAGAAGTAGTTTATCGACAGGTATTAGGAGAATTATCATACAAAAAATTGACAATTATGATTGGCATGGCTAGAAAAAAATTAATCTTAAATTGATGAAAAATCTGACTTGTATATCTTAAATACCATCCTGAATACAGTTCAGATCCTAAATTTATAACAAACCACATTTTATTTGACCTTAGAAATTAACACAACAAGGGTTGGACCGAAGTATTTTGATTTGTATGGCCTGAAGACTGATGTTGATAATACATATGTATAAATGTTGAACTTGAATTTTAAAAAAAAAAAGTTATTATTATTATTATATGGTAAAACAGAATAAGTTCTAATTTAACAATAAATTATGTAAAATTCCAAGTGTCTTTATGTTTTATTTAAATAAAAGAAATATGCTATAGACTGTATTGATGTTTCTAAAATTAATGACTGATATTATTTTATACTCCAGGTCAGCAGATTAGTTACAGGTACAGTATTAAAATAGTCATTTGATTATAAAATATGAACTTCAAATTGTACCCTAGTCCAGGGATCTTAATCGGCTGATTATAGCAGGCTTATATTAAATGGAATGGGGGCTTAATTACCCTATTTCCTACCAGGACTTCTTTTGACCCAATTCAGGGGCAGATCCAGAGGGGGTGGGGGATCAGCTACATAAAGAATTTGTAAAACAACACTTTTTATGAGAAAAGTGTCAGGTCGTGTGCTTTAGCCTTTATCATCAGATGGTGGGATATAGGCATATGTGATATCACAATTAATGCTTTGCATTAATGAAATTGAATCACAATGTTATAATAATTCATAAACATACATTATACAAGAGCTAAATCTGCATATTGCAGGTCTTTCTTTAGGCCTGAAATGTTATATAAACTATTAATTAGACATTAACTTATTCAAACCATAATCAACTCTCGATGTCATCTTATGTGTCAGATTTTCACTGGATTTGAATCCGATTTGCTGCTCAATGCTCATTGATGATTAAATCCAAAAATGGATAATCGAGAATGTTTTTTATCGTACTACTTTAGGCTGAAAATTCAAAAGATAATATCTTGGTTCAGAGTGGATCATTTGAGTGAAATTTCATTATATTCTATTTACGTTATCTATTTTTTTAACTATTATAGCGATAACAGTCAACTCTTTATCTAATCTCCCATAATGCCTCTTAATAAAATTGACGCCAAACGGGGGTGTTGGATTTCTCTTAAAAAAGCTCAGTGTGTATGTATATACGCCAAAATGACCACAGAGCCTATGTATTTCTCAAAAATTTTCAAGACCAGTGGGTGGGGGGGCATTATATGTATCTCAGGTACCAGGCAAACCCCTTCCTGCAAAAATTCCTGGATCTGCCCCTGAAAATGGATTAAGAATCCTGCCTAGTCCCTCATTCAGAAATCCTGGATACACCACTACTGAAAAACTTCAAGTCAAGTAGTGGTAACTCTTGTAAGAGTGGTGTAACGAGTGCACTTTAGGTCTGTAAAGTTCTCTGGTTTCGAAGATGATTTCAGACTTGTACAGAACAAGCCGTAAAGTTGCCTGTTCAACATCGTTGGTTTTCTGAGAGTCCTTCAGTTTCTTCCCACAGCTATAAAGACCCAAAGTGCAAGCTACTTTTTGAAATAAAAATTATCCTAAAATGACGGTTTTCTTTTACATGTAGCTTTTACTACTCCTGAGGAGCTATAGTAGCTAAGTGAGTAAGATGCTGGCTAGCTAGCCTGGAGGTTGCGGGTTCGATCCCGGTGTTTGCCGAGAAAGTTGCGCAGGACAGAGGGCCCGATAAGGACATTTGTTTAGTCATTTGGATGGAACAAAAAAACAAGGTCCTGTGTACACATGTGCATGAACGTAAAAGATCCCTCGATAGTTGGAATTTGATATAAGAATAGTCTGTAGCGCCGCTGTCCATGCAAAATTTTCCTCATAACACACTGAATGGCATAATGTGCCAGTCTTCATTATCCCAGTCTGAACAGAATAGTAGGACGTTAAAACCCATTTCATTTCCTTTTACTACTTTACTAGTTGTAAATTGGGTCCACATGAAAAAGAACCTGTGACTGTTGGAAATCGAGATTGATCTTGGTTTTCTGCTCCACACTTGCCTTATCAATCCTAGAGCTTCCAATATTTGACAATGAGAACCAGACTTGAAAACTGGTTGTCCAGTTCCACTGCAACAGTGACAATCATGGAAAGGGAAAGCTTAATATTTACGAAGATTCTGACTCATCTAAATGTACTTTAGAATTCGATCCAAATACAACAAAATAAAACAGACTATAGAAATGAAAAACATTAATAATGTGTATTAAGTGAACAACAAAACAAATATATCTGTAAATATATCAAATGTATAAAAAAAAGATTAAAGAATCGATATAAATATTGTATATGATTATCACTGAGTGTCAATAATTCTTCTAATAATATATTTTAACAGTATTGCCAGGCAACCAAAAATACGCACACCAGCAGCTTTGTCATCCATACTGACAGAAAACTGGCAACTATTACTCCATTGAAAAAAAGTCCAACCGTCTATTCTGAGTATTTACAGAGGGAATACTTGATTGAACTTTTCGGAATTTAATTCTCAAAATCCCAAAAATAGTGCACAGCGCATGTGTCAACTGCATAAGAATCTTATGCAGTAAGAAAATATTTCGACCTACCATATCTGCTGAAACAGGAAACAAATTCAATTACACGCCAAACGATTGCAATTTATGACTTTCCGAACTGACAATCGAGCATCCCCAGAGTATCAAAGTCAAGGGAAATAACTCTTAACAGTAAATATTAAGTCCTGAAGAGCTTTGATGATTGGGGCAATAACTCTCTAAATATACTCTTCAAAAAAAGTAGGGGATATTGAAATGCAAATACCTATGCAGGTTGCGATATGATAAATAGTCATGGACATTTGACATGCTGTGAGAGTATGTTCACAGATGAAGAACTTAACCCCCCTACAGAACCGCTGAGCTGCACATGCGACACGCAATAGCGCCATACACGTGGGAGGGTTTCATTGTCAAATTTGACACTTCAAGGAAGGGGTGATGAAAACTGCTGTGTGCTGGTTTATCTATCCATGTTTGCTTTCCTATCGGTTCTTGCATAAGATATACTGTTAAGCGTATCTTTGCTTTAGTGTGTTACGTTTAATTTGATCGGGAGACGTGTTCATCGACGTCAACGTCAACCGACAACACTGCAAGAATTGGTCGTGATTGGACGGTTGATAAGGAGCATGCCACGACAAATTGCTGGTGGACTGGTGGAGCAATTGCCCATTATTAAGACAAAAATCAAAAACGTCCATTTTCACTTTTGACGGTGTATCGCTTTGCGAGTGAAATGGGGCCGTCAGATAAGCCGCCCATATGAACTGTTTATGTTCATGTGTAGGCAATTGGCCTGTTATGAACATTCATTGGTTACCTCTAATAAAAACAGTAGTGCATTTCCACAGTTTTGTATTGTTTCTGAATATCCCCTACTTTTTTTGAAGAGTATATATTCTGGAAATCTGACTTTTAATATAGTTGTTCCTTAGGAGTAACAAAATTTTCTAACAGATCAAAATTTCTGATCTGTGGTACGTTGTCAGACGGAATGACGACAATATACATGTACCCTTATATTTCATGTATAAAAATGATATGTTACACAAATGATAGTGTTAATAATTGCGTTCTCTCAGTAACTAACAAGAGATATACTACTAATAGTAGCAAGGACTGGTGTGAAAGGAAAATGAAAGAGATGTCACAATTTTGAAAATATGATTTTCTGAAGTTCTTACATAATTTTCTTTTATAGAGAATCTTTGTGTAATCATGTTTCAGTTAGGATAGCCTGAGTAGAAAATGAATAGATCTAAATCTGATAATTAATGAAAAATCTTTAAAAAAACAAACTATAGAAAAGAGATTCAAACTCAACCGTGAGCACGTGCTCCTTGGAGAGATAAGAGATATACCAAAGAAACTAGTATGCCTAGTAGAGAAGGGTGTTTTTTCTTAGCCCAAAGGCCAAAATCTATTAAGATTATATTTGTTCTGCACAGAAAGGGAGGAACAGCTTGTACCCATGTGCCTAGTATTAATCCGATTTGCAAGATTTAATTTTGCTGTCTGGTAGCGCAAACAACAAGTTAATTCTTAAACTCAATAAATAATAAAAGACTAGATCTTGCCACAGACAAAGGACAAGCCATCCAGGAATATATTCTAAAGTTATCAATCCCATAATATTAAATCTGTAATGACTATAATCCCATGAACAAGCATCAAAATATCGTAAAACCAACCCACAAGTGAACTCCCATACATAAATAAATAGGATATAAATAGGTAGTCTATGTTTTATAGTGTAGTCGTGCTTGACACAATAACTATAAATTTGTTCCACGAAGAAACTGCAACTTCCATATATGAAGAAAGAAAAGATGGTGGAGTATCCTTTCAGCATCCAGTTTCCTTCTGGTTTGAGAATAAAGTCGAACAATGCTGTGAAGACAATTTCATCCAACAAGCCATGCATCCCGTAAAAATAGAATCTGGCCCATGATGGCAGAGGATATGACTTTACTTGTGACATTTCACCTGAATAAAATAAAAATATTTGATATATTACACTACATGCAATCCTGGATATACATGTAAGGCACCTGTCAGTCACAAATTATCACACAGCCGCAGGGTATACTATATATATATTATAAGATATAAGTTGTGTATTAAATTGTCCTGCACCACTGAACTTTCTCAGTCAACACTGGGATTGAACCCCAGAAACCCTGGTTAGTGTGCCAGCCCCTTACTCACAAAGCCACTGTGGCCCAAGATAAGATAAGATAAGATGTTTATTGCATCAAAACATCCATGAAGGACAGCATGCATACATATACACTTAGACATACTTGTAGTCATATACATTCAATAATACATATTACATAGACAACTCAATACATTTATACAAACAGTTAGATAACAAACCTTAATCTCTCAACCCTCCGTGTTTCGAGTTAAGAACTGAGGCCATGACCTATAACGTTGCAGCTGCCGGAGCGATTCACACCCGGCATTTTTAAACAAAACTGACAATAGTTTTAATCAAAACAACGATTGATTATTATTATTTATAATATTTCTACAACACCCAACTACAATTAAGCATATAATCCTACCTGAAACGGGTACAAATCGTCGTTTTTAAAATCGAGGCGTTAAGCCGTTACTAAGACCGCCATCTTTTTAAACGATACGCTGTCATCATGAAGGCGGGGCTAAATATAAGGCTTTTATAACAGCCAATCAAAAGGAAAATCGAAAGCACAGTAACTATGAATGGATTTCGATGGCGGTGAAATGTCAGACAAAAACAACGCTTCATTAATTTAAACGCGAATATTTGGAGTTAGGCGACAGTTGTGCCACTACATTGGCCTCTGTAAGTTTAATTAATCATAATATCATAAACTTATCTATTTTAAAGATGTTACATGCATTAATAAAGAAATTGAGTTTGCCACTTGGAACTAAAGGCATCCAATCGTAGCTAAAAACAAACACATCAGTATACATGTATCTCAACGTTTTTAGCTACGTTCTCGTAGCTAACAAACAGTATACTACATGTACAACTGCTTATGAGAGGAATGGCGGCTCAGTGAGTAACAGGCTGACACACTAACCAGGAGGTCCCAGGCTAAAGAATAAAAGTCCTATGGATTTTCCAGCCTGGTTTTATTGGTTAAGGACAAAGGGCCTGTCCCAGAAGAATGTCTAGTTATTCAGATAGTAAGGGAAAAAAAGTCCAGTGTAGGCCTATATATTTGTGTGCACATTTTGGTAGTTGAAATTCCATAACAGTAGGAGGAAATGCTGTTTCCACTCCTGGCAATATTTTACCTCATGGCCCTTGGTGCATAAAATAAGATTTTAAGGTAGCTGCATTTCATTTCAAATTCATATGAGGCAGGGTCTATCTTCACACCACAGTCTCAATAAAACAAAACTTAATTAATGTGAGGACCATTGTTATTTTATAGTTATGACCGATTGTTGTTAAGAGGGGAAAGTCCAAAATATTTAGTACTACTAGTACTAGTAGGCCTAAATCCATACGGTATCTAATAATTAATATTCCACATCTTTTTACAATAAATTATTATGCACATAACCTGTAGCTTTATCTACTTCATAATAAAAACTATACCTTTTTTGAACAGAAACAAACAATCACTGGATAAGGATAGGTTTAAGAAGTGTTGATCGACAGCCTTTGGCTTAAACTGCCTAAGTCATTCTAGATATCACTCAGTTTACATTAGTGATCAAATATTTAAATAGTTACGCAGGTCAATCATTCAAGGTACGGTAACTCTTGCATGAAATATTTCTTATTAAACTATCGACTCGAACTGCATCCACTCAAAACTACCTTTATGTAGGCCGTTCTCGTTCAATATTGACTATAGTATAGTCTGTATCTTGATTCCCTGCGCTGTAACTCAAACTGTGTAAAGTTTAAGTTCCCACTGACATTTTGAAGGAAGAAATACTCACGGAAAGAAAGGTCTTAATCGATAAATTCGATACGCATGTCACAGCATTTCCAATTAAACATCACTGGGCAACAATAAAACCCACTAAAACTAAAACGGTCCAGTAAAACACGCTTATCCAATATCAGGCTTGTGTACAACTCCATTGGCTTCCATGTTGGAATAGTTTGACCTAATTAATTATACAATCCATTAAAAACGAAGAATCAAATTTAAACCGAAACGAAATGTATTTTATCACTCTTTTTCCTGTTCACTTTAGCTTAATGTGTACACGTATAATTATAGGTTGCTTATTTTTTTTTTCATTCGTTCCCTGCAGTACTAACTACCTCGATCACATGCTAGATATAGGACAGAAAATGAAATGAAATGAAATGGGGTTTAACGTCCTACTGTTTTGATCCTAAACTGGGCTAATGAAGACGGGCATACAGTGTGCTATGAGGGAAATTTTGCCCGGGCAGCGGCACTACGGCCTACTCTTATATCGAATTCCAACCGCCAAGGGATCTTTTACGTGCACGCCAATGTGTACACGGGGCCTCGGTTTTTCGTCCCATCCGAACGAGTAGACAGCATGTCCTCGTCAGGCCCTTCGTCCTGCATCACTGACAAGGGAGAACCACGCCGGAAAATCTGGATGAACTTTCTCAGCCAATGCAGGGATCGAACACCCTTTATCCGGACCCGCGTTGGTGCTAAATGATAAGGCTTGCTCAGTTTTAGGTTGTAGGTCACGAGATGTAAACAGGGCTAGCGTTATAATCCCTAGTCTGGAGATAGCGGTTTTGCTCCCGGTGTTGGCCGAGAAAGTTGATCGAGAATCTAATTGGCCACTGGTTCTGCAATGGTTAATCACCTAATCAGGCCCTAAAATAACGTGCCTTGGAGAACGAACGTGCTTCCAAATGAAAAATCCGTGCTTCAAAATAATAAAAACCGTGCTCTGAAAAAAAATGGTGTAGTACTCTAACAAAAGTATTTCTGGAGGGCCAAATAGAAATACTTCGCCTCGTTTCCAGTCTCGACCTCCAGATGCACTCCTTAAAGAGACTTTAAAAGCCAATAATTAGTTTTGTATTATTTTGTATACTTGTTACTGATATAATTTGAGTTTTGATGTTGATGTGGTCATAGAATTTGAGTTTTGATGTTGATGTTATGATTGAATTGGAATTATAATTATAATTAAAATAATATTATCGTAACAAAAGCGGTGTGATATCTTCCTAGTGCTGAGCTTTCATGCGAAAAAAAAATCTGAATACAGCCAAATAAACTCCTATCTAAACTGTGTCAAATTATTCCACAGATGCCGTTTTTCAGCTCTAAATTTTTTTTTAAAAAAAATTGGGCTAGGCTCTCCAGAACCCCCGCCGGCGCGCTTCACACCCCTAGGCTGGCGCTCGCGGGCGGTCGGTTTGGCAGGCAGACCGCAACTCGGCGGACACAGAATCCGTGCTACGAGAATTAAACCCTATTTTAGGCCCTGTTTGTTTGGAAGAGATTACTGAAAGCAAATGTTTAAATTTTAACAACCATTTTTGAAAATATTGCCTGTACATGACATGACGAGAAAACGAAACTAGCTTGGTTAACCTTGCACTCCAGTCATACATAATTTTTCTCCTCGGATTTAGGCCATTATATTTTATTTATTTTGAAAAACATATTATGTCCCACGTTCCAAGGCTCATGGAAGATGACGTTGCAAGTAAATGGTATGTGGCTGAATGGGACCACGATAAGGTTGATTAGGACCATTATTTGAATAAGAGTATTTAAAATATGTATGCGCCTTTATACATTTTTTTGAATACAAGGAAATGTGACTCTGCAAATACAGAAAGGACACAATATAAACCGCCCCCAACAAACTGGCTGATTGAGCTCGGTTTAGTTACAGTTGTCTGTCATATCTACGAAAATATTCTTGCATAACAATACATATGTACATGTATGTTATTTTGTTGAATATATCGCACCAACCGTACATTAGAAGACCATATATACGAGCTTCCGGACAATTCCAAGTTAGTAGCACCCTAGGAGGGCTGAATTATTGGTGGAACAGAAGAAAATTATGAGATCAATTTCATATTCAGTTACATTGAGCACTTCATATTTCTGCAGATTAGATATTAAAAGGACAATCGATAAAAGTTTATACTTGCTGATGTTATGAAAGCAAGGGACTTAAAACGATGTGTCAGATGAAAAAAAAAATTACGACCCAATGCCCACTCCCACCACCCCCATTGACTATTGACATTATTAAATTGTTGCCTGATTAGTGACTATCCAATTATAGTCTGGAGGCTCAGCGTGGGGGGTGTCCATCAAATGGGCACAAAACCAGACCCAACTTTTCTAGAGTAAAATTTTGCGTAGAATACGATGCCGAGTGGTAATCAGTCCGCCGTTGGGGCGTTTTCGAGATTTTCGGGGGCAAAGGTCAAATGGGTTCATTTGCACTGAAAGTGAATGCGCGGTCATTCTTGTATCATGAAAATAAGCTGAAAACGATCGAAAGTAATCACACTTTCAATAAAAATGTATTGCACCATTCGCGATGTTCACCAAACTCCCATCCATGATCTCCCCAGAAAGACACGATAGTGTTGTTGGCAAGCCCTAAATTATCTAATTCCTGAATTACTTGTCCCACCAGGGAATCCATGTATGAAACAACATTGTAATAAACTCTCCGAACAGCTTTCACTGTGTTTATTGGTAATGTTGTATTAATTTCACCTGACGAGTTACGCTTAGCAATGTCACCAAAACCTCGCAAATACCAAAAATTATACCAAGCGACATCTGGCATATTCACGGGTGCATATTCGTTGTCTGGTAACCGAATGTCTTCCATTGGATATAAATCCAAAAACTCCTCTCGAAAAATAAATGGTACATGAGACTTATGAAAACCAACAGCAACGAAAAATGGTTGTTGTCCACTCATTGCAGCTGGTGCTACAGTTTGTAAAACCATTACTGCTTTGTCTGCTAAAATCATATCTGTTAACGGTTGTTTTTCATATTCTGACCTAGGAATTGCAACCCAACTATGTTCATGCTCAAAATAATGGCTTCCATTGGCGTGAAAATAAGGAACAAACCACGAAATTGGATCATCATTATCTGAAGCTGCTTCGCCTATCGTAGTAAAATTACCTCCTACTGTTCTGAAGTAATGTATCTGGTCGTCTGCTAGTTAACAAAGATGACCTGCTAGGATTACACAGAGCTTGTTGCACGAAAGCTTTCTTCAGCAAAAGACTTTTCATGGCCAACGCATCTATAATGGGTGTGTACATCTTAGAATGAACAGGACTAGGAAAATCTGGCCCTCATAAGCCCCAATTGGAGGCCTCATGTCATCCGACACAAGAAAAAGAACATTTTTCCTGGCATGAGTCGAGAGGAGGCACACCATAAATATAAAACATGGCGCAGCAGTTCCCAATCGGTCGTGATAAATTTCAAGAGGTGTTCGTTCACGCTATCTGTGGTCGAGAGGTTATGGGCACTGTTATTTATCTGTCGAACAGTTATTTTAAGCCAAGTACTCTCAAGGTCGCGGAGATAATACGGTTATGGTAATTTAGAAGGATGCACATTACCAAAATGCTTTAGCACCTGGTCACCAACAGAAATTGGTATCAAATGTTAGTTTGCTGGCTAATCATTTGATAAAATTTGTTGATTGTATTGAATATAGGAGGTAGGGATGGACGAACTGGATATAAATTGATCTAATAAAGTTCGGCTCCCCCGATTATTCGACCTGCAAGCACCAAGACTAACCGAATATTGTGTACCCTGAAATTCCAAAAGAACTAGTCTCATCGATGATGTTATGTTACTTGAAAAAGTATCAATTTTGTTGGAAGTACAATATGTTAGCTATACTATGAATACCCATACAATACAAGCCCAAGCAGCCTCCTTTTCAACATGATAATGACAGTAACTGAAAATCTTATAGATTTAATCCCACAAAAAATCTACGACCCTTTCCAATTTTGTGACCCACAAGTCCCTCTTTCAGAAATCATGGATTCGCCACTGAGATACTTCAACGCATTAAATCAGAAAATAATGCCACCTATACTCTTGTAGGAGTGGTTTTCTCCCTTCTATTTCATAAGGTTGTGTACGTTCTGTTGGTAATAAAGTAATCATAATATCAAAGCAAATGAGAGAGTGAAGGCAATGAAAACCTGTTAAATATCTGTTGAATTCATAATTGAAAAAAAAAAACCAGAGCCAAATGTGACTTATCTTTATTAAATTTACAGTTCTGATACTTAGGATGAACGGAACATTTTTGAAATTATGACTTAACTTTTGCGCCAACCATTATGAAGAAGCGAACTTAACATGGTCCTTAATGTTACATAGCCTACATCATAAGCATGGTTATAATTTTCTTCAGGGTCATTTGTGTGGTTGTACAACTCTATACCATATAATCTATTCCAGTCCGGTTTATAGATAGGTGATTTATTAAATGCTGGCCATTCCGTGTATCGATACTGCTGTGTACGTACGGTATAACCCATAACAGCCTGATTTCCTACCGTTCTTGGATATTGTGAAAATGCCGCCTTCTTCAATGGCATGTTGGGGTTGGTAACTAGGGGCATAAGACTCTTCCCTTCCGTGCATAGAATGGTTTTAGTTGAATCTTCAGGACACAGGGGTAATGGTTTCAACCCAGCAGCTTCTACTAAAGTAGGGAATAAATCAACAAACTCCGTCAACTGCTCTGTAATAATGCCATTATCCGTTACTTCTGGAATGTGAATCATCATGGGAGCATGGACAGCATTCTCAAAGTTAGAGTGTTTACACCATTCACCATGTTCTCCCAACTCCCATCCATGATCTCCCCAAAAAGACACGATAGTGTTGTTGGCAAGTCCTAAATTATTTAATTCCTGCATCACTTGCCCAATCAAAGAATCTGTGTATGAGACGGCGCTGTAATAAGCTCTCCGGAGATCTTTGACTATAGATGTCGCGAATGTTGTATTAATTTCTCCAGAAGCGTTAAGTTTAGCAATGTCACCAAAACTTCTCAAATAGTTAAAGTTATACCAAGCTACATCCGGCATATTGACAGGTGCGTATTCATTATCGGGCAACCGAATATCTTCCATTGGGTATAAATCTAAAAACTCTTCCCTGAACACAAATGGTAAATGAGGTTTATGGAAACCAACAGCGACGAAAAATGGTTGTTGGCCGCTTTTTGCAGCTGGTGCTACAGTTTGTAAAACCTTTACTGCGTTGTCTGCTAAAATCATATCGGGTAACGGTTTCTGTTCATATTCCGATCTCGGAATGGCCATCCAACTGTGTTCCTTCTCAAAATAAGGAGCTGCAGATTTGGCGTGAAAATATGGAACAGACCATGAAATAGGATCATCGTTATCTGAAGCTGCTTCTCCTGGATGGAAAATCTTACCCATACCAACGGTCATGTAACCATTCTCTTTGAAGTACTGTGGTATCGTAGTAAAATTACCTCCAACTTTTCTGAAGTAATGTATTAGATCGTAAATATGTGTAGTATCTGGTCGTCTACTTGTTAATAAAGATGACCTGCTAGGATTACACAGAGCTTGTTGCACGAAAGCTTTCTTCAGCAAAATACTTTTCTTGGCCAATGCATCTATATTGGGTGTGTACATCTTAGGATGAACAGTACTTGGAAAATCTGGACCCTCATAAGCCCCAATTTGAGGCCTCATGTCATCCGACACAAGAAAAAGAACATTTTTCCTTGCATGAGTCGAGAGGAGGCACACGATAAAAATAAGTAAAGAATTCATTTTACCATGTGTTAACGTGGTCGCCTTGTTGCATTAGAAATTCACTGTTCTAGATCAAATGATTAATGTAAAGATAAATAAATGATATCAAAAAATAATGCAGCGCACTTTATCACCACCTCCTATCAGTATGCATATAGGCTACCTTTATCTAAAATAGACTCGAGAAATCTGTTGTTGTTTTGTTTATTATTATTTTAGAAGCACCATTTGGATTGGATCTCTATAAAAAAAAAAATGGCATAGCAAATCCCAATCGGTCGTGATAAATTTCAAGAGGTGCTCGTTCACGCTATCTGTGGTCGAGAGGTTATGGGCACTGTTATTTATCTGTCGAACAGTTATTTTAAGCCAAGTACTCTCAAGGTCGCGGAGGTAATACGATTATGGTAATTTAGAAGGATGCACATTACCAAAATGCTTTAGCTCCTGGTCACCAACGGAAATTGGTGTCAAATGTTAGTTTGCTGGCTAATCATTTGATAAATTTGTTGATTGTATTGAATATAGGAGGTAGGGATGGACGAACTGGATATAAATTGATCTAATAAAGTTCGGCTCCCCCGATTATTCGACCTGCAAGCACCAAGACTAACCGAATATTGTGTACCCTGAAATTCCAAAAGAACTAGTCTCATCGATGATGTTATGTTACTTGAAAAAGTATCATTTTTGTTGAAGTACAATATGTTAGCTCTTCTATGATTACCCATACAATAAAAGCTCAAGCAGCCTCCTTTTCAACATGATAATGACAGTAACTGAAAATCATAGATTTAATCCCTCAAAAAATCTACGACCCTTTCCAATTTTGTGACCCACAAGTCCCTCTTTCAGAAATCATGGATTCGCCACTGAGATACTTCAACGCATTAAATCAGAAAATAATGCCACCTATACTCTTGTAGGAGTGGTTTTCTCCCTTCTATTTCATAAGGTTGTGTACGTTCTGTTGGTAATAAAGTAATCATAATATCAAAGCAAATGAGAGAGTGAAGGCAATGAAAACCTGTTAAATATCCGTTGAATTCATAATTGAAAAAAAACCCCAGAGCCAAATGTGACTTATCTTTATTAAATTTACAGTTCTGATACTTAGGATGAACAGAACATTTTTGAAATTATGACTTAACTTTTGCGCCAACCATTATGAAGAAGCGAACTTAACATGGCCCTTAATGTTACATATCCTAAATCATAAGCATGGTTATAATTTTCTTCAGGGTCATCTGTATGGTTGTACAACTCAATACCATATAATCTATTCCAGTCCGGTTTATAGATCGGTGATTCATCAAATGCTGGCCATTCCGTGTATCGATACTGCTGTGTACGTACGGTATAACCCATAACAGCCTGATTTCCTACCGTTCTTGGATATTGTGAAAATGCCGCCTTCTTCAGGGGAATGTTGGGGTTGGTAACTAGGGGCATAAGACTCTTCCCTTCCGTGCATAGAATGGTTTTAGTTGAATCTTCAGGACACAGGGGTAATGGTTTCAACCCAGCAGCTTCTACTAAAGTAGGGAATAAATCAACAAACTCCGTCAACTGCTCTGTAATAATGCCATTATCCGTTACTTCTGGAATGTGAATCATCATGGGAGCATGAACAGCATTTTCAAAATTAGATTCTTTGCACCATTCGCCATGTTCTCCTAACTCCCATCCATGATCTCCCCAGAAAGACACGATAGTGTTGTTGGCAAGTCCTAAATTATTTAATTCCTGCATCACTTGCCCAATCAAAGAATCTGTGTATGAGACGGCGCTGTAATACGCTCTCCGGAGATCTTTGACTATAGATGTCGCGAATGTTGTATTAATTTCTCCAGAAGCGTTAAGTTTAGCAATGTCACCAAAACTTCTCAAATCGCTAAAGTCATACCAAGCTACATCCGGCATATTGACAGGTGCGTATTCATTATCAGGCAACCGAATATCATCCATTGGGTATAAATCTAAAAACTCTTCCCTGAACACAAATGGTAAATGAGGTTTATGAAAACCAACAGCAACGAAAAATGGTTGTTGGCCGCTTTTTGCAGCTGGTGCTACAGTTTGTAAAACCTTTACTGCGTTGTCTGCTAAAATCATATCTGGTAACGGTTTCTGTTCATATTCCGACCTCGGAATGGCCATCCAACTGTGTTCTAACTCAACATAAGGACCTGATTTGGCATGAAAATATGGAACAGACCATGAAATAGGATCATCGTTATCCGAAGCTGCTTCTCCTGGATGGAAAATCTTACCCATACCAACGGTCATGTAACCATTCTCTTTGAAGTACTGTGGTATCGTAGTAAAATTACCTCCAACTTTTCTGAAGTAATGTATTAGATCGTAAATATGTGTAGTATCTGGTCGTCTACTTGTTAATAAAGATGACCTGCTAGGATTACACAGAGCTTGTTGCACGAAAGCTTTCTTCAGCAAAATACTTTTCTTGGCCAATGCATCTATATTGGGTGTGTACATCTTAGGATGAACAGTACTTGGAAAATCTGGACCCTCATAAGCCCCAATTTGAGGCCTCATGTCATCCGACACAAGAAAAAGAACATTTTTCCTTGCATGAGTCGAGAGGAGGCACACGATAAAAATAAGTAAAGAATTCATTTTACCATGTGTTAACGTGGTCGCCTTGTTGCATTAGAAATTCACTGTTCTAGATCAAATGATTAATGTAAAGATAAATAAATGATATCAAAAAATAATGCAGCGCACTTTATCACCACCTCCTATCAGTATGCATATAGGCTACCTTTATCTAAAATAGACTCGAGAAATCTGTTGTTGTTTTGTTTATTATTATTTTAGAAGCACCATTTGGATTGGATCTCTATAAAAAAAAAAATGGCATAGCAAATCCCAATCGGTCGTGATAAATTTCAAGAGGTGCTCGTTCACGCTATCTGTGGTCGAGAGGTTATGGGCACTGTTATTTATCTGTCGAACAGTTATTTTAAGCCAAGTACTCTCAAGGTCGCGGAGGTAATACGATTATGGTAATTTAGAAGGATGCACATTACCAAAATGCTTTAGCTCCTGGTCACCAACGGAAATTGGTGTCAAATGTTAGTTTGCTGGCTAATCATTTGATAAATTTGTTGATTGTATTGAATATAGGAGGTAGGGATGGACGAACTGGATATAAATTGATCTAATAAAGTTCGGCTCCCCCGATTATTCGACCTGCAAATTCCAAAAGAACTAGTCTCATCGATGATGTTATGTTACTTGAAAAAGTATCATTTTTGTTGAAGTACAATATGTTAGCTCTTCTATGATTACCCATACAATAAAAGCTCAAGCAGCCTCCTTTTCAACATGATAATGACAGTAACTGAAAATCATAGATTTAATCCCTCAAAAAATCTACGACCCTTTCCAATTTTGTGACCCACAAGTCCCTCTTTCAGAAATCATGGATTCGCCACTGAGATACTTCAACGCATTAAATCAGAAAATAATGCCACCTATACTCTTGTAGGAGTGGTTTTCTCCCTTCTATTTCATAAGGTTGTGTACGTTCTGTTGGTAATAAAGTAATCATAATATCAAAGCAAATGAGAGAGTGAAGGCAATGAAAACCTGTTAAATATCCGTTGAATTCATAATTGAAAAAAAACCCCAGAGCCAAATGTGACTTATCTTTATTAAATTTACAGTTCTGATACTTAGGATGAACAGAACATTTTTGAAATTATGACTTAACTTTTGCGCCAACCATTATGAAGAAGCGAACTTAACATGGCCCTTAATGTTACATATCCTAAATCATAAGCATGGTTATAATTTTCTTCAGGGTCATCTGTATGGTTGTACAACTCAATACCATATAATCTATTCCAGTCCGGTTTATAGATCGGTGATTCATCAAATGCTGGCCATTCCGTGTATCGATACTGCTGTGTACGTACGGTATAACCCATAACAGCCTGATTTCCTACCGTTCTTGGATATTGTGAAAATGCCGCCTTCTTCAGGGGAATGTTGGGGTTGGTAACTAGGGGCATAAGACTCTTCCCTTCCGTGCATAGAATGGTTTTAGTTGAATCTTCAGGACACAGGGGTAATGGTTTCAACCCAGCAGCTTCTACTAAAGTAGGGAATAAATCAACAAACTCCGTCAACTGCTCTGTAATAATGCCATTATCCGTTACTTCTGGAATGTGAATCATCATGGGAGCATGAACAGCATTTTCAAAATTAGATTCTTTGCACCATTCGCCATGTTCTCCTAACTCCCATCCATGATCTCCCCAGAAAGACACGATAGTGTTGTTGGCAAGTCCTAAATTATTTAATTCCTGCATCACTTGCCCAATCAAAGAATCTGTGTATGAGACGGCGCTGTAATACGCTCTCCGGAGATCTTTGACTATAGATGTCGCGAATGTTGTTAATTTCTCCAGAAGCGTTAAGTTTAGCAATGTCACCAAAACTTCTCAAATCGCTAAAGTCATACCAAGCTACATCCGGCATATTGACAGGTGCGTATTCATTATCAGGCAACCGAATATCATCCATTGGGTATAAATCTAAAAACTCTTCCCTGAACACAAATGGTAAATGAGGTTTATGAAAACCAACAGCAACGAAAAATGGTTGTTGGCCGCTTTTTGCAGCTGGTGCTACAGTTTGTAAAACCTTTACTGCGTTGTCTGCTAAAATCATATCTGGTAACGGTTTCTGTTCATATTCCGACCTCGGAATGGCCATCCAACTGTGTTCTAACTCAACATAAGGACCTGATTTGGCATGAAAATATGGAACAGACCATGAAATAGGATCATCGTTATCCGAAGCTGCTTCTCCTGGATGGAAAATCTTACCCATACCAACGGTCATGTAACCATTCTCTTTAAAGTACTGTGGTATCGTAGTAAAATTACCGCCAACTTTTCTGAAGTAATGTATTAGATCGTAAATATGTGTAGTATCTGGTCGTCTGCTTGTTAACAAAGATGACCTGCTGGGATTACACAGAGCTTGTTGTACGAAAGCTTTCTTCAACAAAAGACTTTTCTTGGCCAATGCATCTATATTGGGTGTGTACATCTTAGGATGAACAGGGCTAGGAAAATCTGGACCCCCATAAGCCCCTATTTGTGGTCTCATATCATCCGAAACAAGAAAAAGAACATTTTTCCTTGCATGAGCTGAGATGAGACACGCCATCAAAATAAGTAAAGAATTCATGGCGCGAATGTACTTTCGTAGTCGTACACCTGGTACTTGCCGTGGTCCTAGAGACTTGAAATTTGCTTCTCATTGATTCAGCCACACACAGCTAATGATCCGGCCATGATGTTAACTATGATCTCACACCAAATTTCAGACCAATCGGTCAAAAACTTTTGATTTTATACAACTTTTACTTCTCAATGATTCAGCCACACACAGGTAATAATCATCCGGCCATGAATGATGTTTACTATTGAGACTCAAATACCAAGACACTAATATGTCCTGCTGAACACCATAAATAACAATAACAATTTTCGTCATTTTGTTAAGCAGCTGTTCTTTACGAATATAACTCCCCGCGGTAGCTCAATGACCCCGATTTTTCATAAAAACGGTCAACGGTAGGGCCTATAATACCACCAAGTTTAATGGTCTCTTTATCAGTTTTAATGCATGAGACCATGTCACATAATTCGATGGTCTCTTTGGCAATTCTAATATATGAGACCATGTCGTATACCTCGATGGTCTCTTTAACAATTTTAATACATGAGATCATAATATAGCACCTTGGTGGTCTCTTTAACAGTTTTAATATATGAGACCATACATGTAATTAATTGCTAATGCACTTTCGTACACCTAGTACTTCCTGTGATCGTATAATAGAGACTTGAAATTTGCTGATGTTGTTCAGGGTCACTAATTTGACCATGTTAATTTCGTCACTTTGTTACGTAAGACATTCGTCGTTCTTAATGATCAAAGATAAATAAATAATAGAGATAACGAATGAATTGAATACAAATTATCACTGAACTCCTCAGTAACGATACAGTGCAACCTTCATCTATAGGCCTACTAAGCATAGACTGTTTCCTTTTAGATGCACTAAGCCATAACAAACAGCTATAACTATATTTAAAATACAAATGTGACGTCACCCTTTGATGTTTGAGTACCATTATTTCAAATAATCGTACGGGCAATTTTCCAAGCGTAACTTGGTAAAATATTGAACTCGAGTGACGTATTTCATTGCAAAGCACGTGCAAGTGTCTGTATTTTAAGTTGCTTAATGGTCTCGAGCTTAAGACATTGCGTAATATATTGTAAAAACATTCGGGCCTCACGGCCCTCATGTTTTTACAATATATTACTTAATGTCTCGCTCTCGACCATTAAACAATACTTAAAATACAGATGTGACGTCACCCTTTGATGTTGGCGTAACATTATTTCAAATAATCGTACGAGCAACTTGCCAATAGTACTTTATTCATACCAGTGAGATATTGGACTAGTGTGACGTAAAAGCTTTGCGAAGTGTCAGTATTTTAAGATGTTTAATGGTCTCGAGCTTACGACATTGCGTAATATATTGTAAAAACATTCGGGCCTACGGCCCTCATGTTGTTACAATATATTACTTAATGTCTCGCTCTCGACCATTAAACAATACATAGTTTACATGCTAAAGCACATGCAAAAGCAAAATAATCATTACGACGTTCGATAATTATGTGAACAGTCCCAGTGACACCAGTGGTGAGAGAGAGAGAGAAATTATGTTTAACGTTCACTCGACACAACTAGGTCATTTCGGGACTAACACATGGTTCAATCTTAACCAATAATTCGCTTGCGCGAAGGGGTCTTTATCGGTGGGAGAACCCGGAGAAAACCTACGAGGTTGAACAGGCGACCCTACTCCTTGTCACGTACAACCAGGGAATCGAAACCACGCCAGTTGACTCAATAACAAACCTTATGATACAACGCGCACGCGCTAACAATTCAGTCTATGACTTAATGTGTTAGCAATAGCAGTGCATATGATAACCGGAACTGATTATCGGCTTTTGTTGTGAGATTTGGGCTCATATTATTTCGGCATCAGAATATAAAAAAATAAAATCTAACTTGTTGGGTTAAACATATTGCTATCCTATGAATACATAGGTCTATCCTTATTTCGTTAAAAATTAATAGTTGGGACCGAATACGACACCAATCAGTGCGGGGAAAGAATGATATTTTTGATAACTTATTTATCAGTTAGAAATGTCAGTATTTTGATAGACCTTTTCAATTTCGTCTTTCTGAATTTCTGAAATATTTTAAAATAGCAACTGCAGAGTTTTCATTGTACATGTACTCAGTGGCGGCGCCCCCAATAATTTTAGAAAATAAAAAAAAGTATTTGTGATACGTTTCCCCAATAATTTTAGAAAATAAAAAAAAGTATTTGTGATACGTTTCGGTAATCAATACCTTCTACGGTGAATAAATCCCACATCCCCAATCAGTCATAAACTTGCATGTTGTAGAGCATTTCCGACAGTCTATTTTTCAAAATTTTCTTGGCGAGGTCCCCAATGGACTCGCTACTTTGGCGCTCACAAGGGGAATTCGTTGAGGTTCGCAAGTCCGTTCGTTTGACATTTTGTTCTCTAGTTGGATAAACTAGTGATCAGGCGACGAACGGTATAGGGGCAGATCTATTTATCTCGACGATCGGTGCCTGACAGAATACTGTAAGACAGCATTTCCGGCAGTCTATTTTTCAAATTTTTCTGGGGGAGGACTCCCTACTTTGACGCTCGTGAGTGGGCTTCGTCGTGATTCGCAAGTCCGTTCGTTTGACACTTTACCTCATCGATCAGTGCCTGAAATACTGCCAGGCTGCATTTCCGGCATGGCAATGCTGTTTTTCAAAATTTTCTGGGGAAGGACCCCTACCCCTAGTTGAAGCTCGTGCCTTTGCTCCCTTAACCTTGGACTTTGCCCCAGCTTTGCCCCTCCAATCACCGACGTCTGGCGCCGCCACTGCATGTACCTTATATTATTATGTACAGTTCCTTGAGTGATTTACCAAAATGTTGTGTTCTGAACGGGCTTTCGTAGATTAATGACGTCACACCCAAGATGTCTGCGCCCACAGGTAGAAACCTGTCAACATCAGATAACCAAGAAACGTCTATTTTGTATTACTTTTACTTTTGCTGAGGACACTGTCAGGCCTTTCAACCATTTCAGACCCATTTCATTAATTTGTTTCTGAAAAGTATCAAAGATGCCAGTCTCTAATAAACACGAAGACAAAATGTTCAACTTGCAATCTCAATTGAGAGAAAATCAGGTAGATCTGACAAGTTTCCTGGGAGAATTAGACAAATGGACAGACGACATCAAGAAAAAGGATGAGAGTTTGCGAAATCAAAAACCAACTTATGGACAGGTACTTTTTAATTACGTATTTTGGATTAAAAAAAAACATATTTATGATTCTACCCAATTCACAAAAAATTAATTTTTAGCTAGTCTAGAGTAGAGTAGGCTACATACTAGATTAAAATTATAATTTGTTTTGTTTGTAAATTTACATTATATTATTTGCCATATTGTTATTTGTCATCCACATGTCTGTTAACATTTTCTTGTGTGTTGTACTCTAAGCAAAGCTGAGGTTTTGAGATATTATTTTTAAAAGCTTGTATTATATCAATTCCATGGCCATGGTATGGTAAAACTGTGGTTCTATTTATGATATACCACAGGAATCAGACCTTTCATCCGTATATATATGCATACACCATAATCAACTAGACAATATTTACATTATTTTCGTTCGTTAACGCTTGTCATTGACTCCATGCGCTGACGTCACACAAAATCGATCTGCAGTGAATAGACCATTGAAACAAGGGCCAAAGATATTTTTAGTTTTTCTCTCCCTTTCCGTTTTCCCCTTTTGCATCGCGATTTTTGTTGACTTTTGGTTGTAGAATCAAAGAAGAAGGTTTTAATATGCATTTTCTGCCAGGTGAATATTCATGATTTTGAGGCGGAAGGATACAAATCTTCAGAGGTTGGTTAGGTTTTTCTGTGACGACAGCGCATGGAGTCAATGGCAAGCGTTAATGAACGAAAATAATGTATATATTGGAAACAAGCGACTATGATATCGTTTTGTGGGGAGTATTTATGCAAATCAAAACGGCTAGATTGAAGAAAAAACATATCTGAGTGAATCGACAGAGGTTTGATTGCCTGAAATTACGAATTGTTGAAAAAATAACGAGCCGAAGCTAGAGCAGGTAAAATCGAGGCCTCAACAGGCATTGCATTCCTGTTCTTTTTTTTATTATATATTGTCTAGTGTCATCATATTGTGCTGCAAGGAAGAAATACATTAAAATTGCGGATAGTTCAAATATTGGTCAGGTTTTTTTTCAAATACTCAGCTGTTATTGGTTATTGCTTTGTAAAAAGGGGGGTTGGATGGCCGAATGGTTAGCACATGCACGCTGTATCATAAGGCCTGTCATTGAGTCAACTGCCGTGGTTTTGATTCCCAGGTTGTACGTGACAAGGAGTAGGGATGCCTGTCCAACCTTGTGGGTTTTCTCTGGGTCCTCCATTTCCTCCCAATGCTAAAGACCCCTACACACAAGCGAATCATTGAAATAAAATTAAACCATATGTTAGTCCCGAAATGACCTAGTTTGTGTTGAGTGGACGTTAAACCCCATTTCTCTCTCTCTCGCATTGTAAAAATTGTTACGTTACCTGTAACGGAAGAAGAAGAATATGAATTACAGCAGGTTACTGTAGGCCTACTGTATAAAATATTCTTTCTCTTATGTGCATATATTTGATTTAATTTTCATAATTTTAGGATTTACCACCAGTCAGAAACAGTCAAGGTAAAAAGAAGAAAAAAAAGAAGAAAAAAGAAGATTCAGTGGAAGGAAAGATGGAAGATAAGCCGAAGCGTATTAGTAGTTATGATTATAGATCATGGGATAAATTTGATGTGGTATGAACTGACAATCTTCTATTGTTTATTAAATTATAAAACTATGCCAACTTGTTGTGGATAATTCTATTCAGGGTACCTAAAATAAAATATGTAACACATTTTAATATTTCAACCATTTAAAGGAGGCAAGTCAACTGAAGTTGCTATCTCAGTATCATCCACAGTCTTCGACGCCATATTGATCAATTTAAATCAAAATTGATGTTGTTGTCTTACCATGAAAAGATGGACTTCCGATATCCAATATTTAAGACCAAATTTGCACATGAATCACGCGCCAGAATGCTTTTGAGCGCCATTTGTAACGAAGCAACTCGATGAACAAGTCTAAACATATCCGACAGGAGAATACTACAGGTGTAGACTGGAATAACCAGACGCCAAAGACTGCCATTCAATTTTGAGTATTCGTGTATTTCGCCGAACATAACTATTTAGAGATTACAGTAAAAACAGATTCGATTGAAAGTAAATCAGTCTATATACATTCATATTACTTCATTATATGAGTTGCGACCCATTTGTGTCTATTTCTTATTGCCAAAAAATAAAGATTTAGCTCCCTTAAATGGAAAAAGTGAAAAATGTTTTTGAGTGCAACTTACCATTAAGTCCATTTTTAGTTCCGAGCAAACAAAATTGTCTTGGGGTGTTGAACATCCTTTTTCTCTGCCATTGGTGGTAAGCCTACTCCAAGAGTGGGAGAATACTCTATGGAAGCCCAGAAATCTGGATATATCTGCATACCAATACAGTACATTATGGGAGATTAGATAAAGAGCTAGAAACTCTCGCTATAATAGTTAAAAACTAGATAATGTAAAGGCAATTCGCTGAAAATTTCAAATTGATCCACTCGGAACCAAGATTTTAGCGATTGAATTTTGGGTTTTAGCCTTGATCATCATTACTAAAGTCGGTACGATAAAAACATAGTCTCGATTATACATTTTTTTAATTAATTATCAATGAGCATTAAGCAGCAGATAGGATTCTAATCTAGAAAATATTGCAGGCTAGTGATGACATCGAGAGTTGATTATGGTCTGGATAAGTTAAGTAATGTCTAATTAATAATTTAGATAACATTTCAGGCCTAAAGAAATTGGCAGATTTAGCTCTTGCATAATGTATGTTTAATTAATATTATTAATATTTCCTACAACTTGTTAGATTTGTTTTAATTTGTACATTGTAGGATAAGGCGTGTGAAGATATAAAAGAAGATAGAGATGATGTATCACTATCAGATCTAGAAACAGATTCTGAATCTGATGAAGAATGGGAAACGATCAGATTACAACAACAGGCTATTGAAGAAAAAAATAAAGTAAATAACCAGTTTAAAGGCCATCCATCGTGGATTTTTTCGGACAAAATCTAATTTTTTAAGGTTTAATCCATGCTAAAATATACACAATTGTTAACAGTAGATATTCTTCCAGCATGGATTCAGTTAGATTAAAAAGAGCCCATCAGAGTATTTTACCCATTGCTTATAGGTGGCACTGGCTTCTTTATATTGTCTGAATTTTCTATTCATATTATCTTTGTAAATACTGTACGGAACAATTTTCTGACTGATATTCCTTTTAGAGATACAACTTTCACAATATCATAGTTTGCAAGGCATTAAAAATCTCACAAATGATGATTGGCAGCTTTAAGCTTAATTTGGGAGTCACGTTGGGTAAGTGAGTAAGTTGCTGGCTCACTAGCCTGGAGGTGGCGCATTCTATCCCGGTGTTGGCCGACAAAGTTCATCAGGATTTTCCGGCGTGGTGCAGGAGGGCCTGACATTAACAGCTGTCTAGTTGTTCGATGGGATGAAAAACTGAGGTCCTGGCAGTTGGAATTCGATATAAGAATGGGCTGTAGCGCTGTTGTCTGAGCAAAATTTCACTCATAGCACACTGTATGGCTTATGTCTGTCTTCATTCGCCCAGTCAGAGCAGAACGGTATAGTGTAAACCCCATTTCATTTCATTTTATTGTTAAGCTTAATTTGCATTCACTTCTCATACAAGGTTGATTACATTCCACCAATGCAAGACCTAAATTGTTTACAGGTATTTTCTTCAGTCCTACAACAACGTACATTTGAATTAGATCTTACTCTTCAAGGATTTTCTTAAGTTTAAAATTCAGACATATGAAAAAGTCGCCACAGTTCCTACATGCGTGTTCCTTTTTGTTAAGAAATGTATTATGTGTTTATTTAATTTTTTCAGGGCAATGAATATTTTAAAAAAGGGGAATATGAACAGGCTGTTGAATGGTACTCTAAAGGGATTTTGTCAGACCCTACAAATGCCTTGTTACCAGGCAACAGGGCTATGGCTTTACTAAAACTAGAAAGGTATTTGATAAACAGAAATTGTTTTTTCAAACAAAACATCATGGCATGTAGTTGTTATTTATATGTCAAACTACATTTATAATGTCAGTGTCAATGTAATGGTATGCTGTTACCAATATATTGGTACATGTATATCTATAAAAAGGAGGAGGGTTGGATGGCCGAATGGTTAGCACGTGCGTGCTGTATCATAAGGCCTGTCATTGAGTCAACTGGCATGGTTTCGAATCCCTGGTTGTACGTGACAAGGAGTAGGATCGCCTGTCCAACCTTGTGGATTTTCTCCGGGTCCTCCGGTTTCCTCCCACTGCTAAAGACCCCTACGCGCAAGCGAATTATTGAAATAAAATTAAACCATATCTTTTCCCGAAATGACCTAGTTTGTGTTGAGTGGAGTTAAACCCCTTTTCTCTCGCTCTCTCTCTCTCTCTCTCTCTATAAAAAGGAAAAATCCAATTTAACTCAGTTTTAGTATTATGTCATATATTATCTATAAAAGAATAAAAACTACAATATATAAATTGAGTATTAGAATTATCTTTTAATTCTTGTTATTCAGGTATGCTGCTGCTGAATCAGATGCTACACAGGCCATCCAATTAGATCCATTATATATCAAATCTTACCTAAGGCGAGCTACAGCTAGGGTAGGACTACAGAAGTTTGATTTAGCCAAAGATGATTACCAACGAATATTGAATCTTGAACCGCAAAACAAAGCAGCAAAGACAGAATTGGCTAAATTAGAAAAGGTAATACATTTTTATCATCTGAATGATGTGGGCAATTGGTCTCAATAATTGATCTATTGATCTTAGTTATGTCATCGTTGTAATTGACCATTTGTTGATTCCTGACATAGAATTAATCACCATCATGTTTCACGAACTTTCTGATCATTAAGTTCAATAATGTAAAAAAGTCAGTTGCAAGATAATGCCACGTATACATGACAAAGAATAGTGTTGCTTATGTAACTAAACAAAAATAAATTGAACTCCACATTGTAGTGAAATTCCAGATGCATATTATTATTTCCCTTACAATATCTCTTGATTAAAGAAGATCCTTATTGCAGAGTTGAAATAACATGCTTGTAAATTTTGTATTAATATATATCTCTTTTTAAAACATTATTACCCCCACCAAACTCCCTCTTAAGTTTCCATTTAAGGGCCTATGACGCTATTTTTTGGAAGCATAAATGTAATATGAGTGTATGTAAAGTGATTTATATTCAATTTTTTTTATTTTTAAAAATTGTAATTTCTAATCAATTATGTTTTGTGAAATACGCAAACAGTCCAAACTGAACGACAATCGTTTATGCCTAATTAGCCCATTCTTCACGTTTTTTTATTATTATTTTGTCATTTGTAAATCAGACATTACAATTTACTACCTCATTGTAAATTACGATATGTTTTTTTTTTGTTCATTGGTTTTGTGCCCGAAAAAAAAATTGGTACACGACTCGTGTACCATATTTTAAAACATTCATTGTGTCTTAAATATTGGATATTAGGATCCCACATTTTCATAGTAACATAACAATATCAATATTGATTGAAATGGACCAATATTGAATTCTAATCTGTGTTTTTAATTTCAAATATTATGGAAAATATTGAGTTAGAGACTTAGCTCCTTTAATAAATCCTTTTTTACACCATTATTGAAAACAACTTTATTACACACATTAGTAAACAAATTTTATGTAAAACTATATATTTTATATATTATAGGAGTTAAGTAGAAGTACCCAAGATAGAGCACCTGTATCTAGTATAGATATTGTAGAAGAAGGAATTGTAAAACCTATTTATAAACTTCCAGAACAAAGATCTAAGGTAACAGTCCTTGAAGTGATGACATACATGGCAATAAATGTCAGGTCCTCACAACAAATTCTTGTTGCATAATCAGTGGATAAATTCATAATGTATTCTTCCAAAGTTAAGAATATGATGATTTTTTTATAGCATATAATTAGTGATGTTTTCATTAAGTAAATTATAAATAATTTAAAGTGAATTACAGAATGTTGTAGGACCTCTAGAAGAGTTGTAGGAAGGGGACCCTGCCTTTGGAATTTAGAATAGATTATTAATTCCAGGAACTGGACCAAACACGTAACGGTCATTTTAAGTGCCGAAAAACTAAGCAGTATATGCCGTCTTTCTAGTTGCTGTCATTTATTCATTGCATCTAATCTTTCTTTTCTTACAGAAGCCATTAAAGAGGATTGAAATACAAGAAATAGGTATTGAAAAAGACGCAAGTCGTGAAGCCGCAATTGCCAAAACAAAAGCTACACAAAGTGTTAAATCTAAAGAAATAATTGAGAAAGAAAGTCGTCGGTTTGAACAATTGATAGCAACAAAAAGTGAAAACACAAATCCAGTGGAAGAAGCGATATCAGAAAAATCAAGCAGAATTAAAATAGAAGATCAGGAAGACACAATATCAGAAACATCAAGCAGAATTAAAACAGAAGAAGTGGAAAAAACAATCTCAGAGAAACCAGGCCGAATTAAAATACAAGAAGTGTCATCATCTACGGATGAAACGGTTACAGCGTCTGAATTGGTTAAGTGTAATAAAAAAACCCAAATCTCCCCAAGATCGGAAAAAGCAAAAGCTCAGCCATCTTCGCAATCAAGTTCACCTCGAACCATTGATGTTATGGAAATGGCTAAACAGAAAACTATTGCCACAACATCATTTCAGTTCATAGCCGATTACAAAGAACTGAAAAACAATCTGGAGGCCTTTTGTGAATATTTTCAGGTAAGTGGAGTTTAATCCTTATTCAAAAAAAATATTCAGAGGGGATTCCCCTTGTCAGTGGTGCAGAACAGTGGGTTAGCAAAGGACAGTGTCTAATCATTCGGATGGAACGGAAAATCAAGGTCCTGCATATACATGTAGACATGCATGTAAAAAAAAAACCCTTGGAAGTTGGAATTAGAGTACGCTGCATGGTGTATGCCCGTCTTTGTTGATCCGATTGGTGCATTTCATTTATTCTAAAGATACCTGTGTTTATATATTTTGGTTGATATTTTGAGTAACATTCTAGTCTTTGTTATAGGTTTTTCTTGTTGATTATGTATGCAGCAACAAATTCATGTTATCTCTTTTCAGGAACATTTATTGAATTTACAGATTGTTTATATTAAAGTTTTTGTTTTTTATTTTAGAGAATTAATCCTACAACCTTTCCAAAACTGTTTGGTGAATCACTAGATTCAGATGTCCTTTTAAATATATTTGCTGTTTTACAGAAGCACTTTCTTCCGTAAGTATATATACTATTCAAAAAAAGTAGGGGATATTTGATTTTTAAGTGTTATTAAAGTCACCTAATGAAACTGACGAAGAAACAAATGACAAAATGAAATGAAGTTCACATTCATCGATTTATTCCAAATGATCGTTAGACTAAGTAAGGCACAGACTGACCATTATAAGGGTAAAATGATACCCGGGGTCAAACAGCAAAGTTACCACAGCATCACAACCAAGTCAGTAACGGGTAAATCCTCCTCTGTTTGCCAAACAAGCATTGATCCGACGTGGCATACTCCTAATGAGACGTCTAAGGTCATTTTGGTCCAGATTGTCCCATTCCTGTTGCAACGCAGCAGCAAGTTCTTGGACATTGGCAGGACGTTGTTGACGTTGACGTAACCTCTGTCCAAGCATGTCCCAGACATGCTCGATGGGGGAGAGGTCGGGACTCAGTGCTGGCCAAGGTAATGTGGTGATGTTCTGTTGTCGGAGGTAACCTGTAACGATCCTGGCCCTGTGACATCTTGCGTTGTCATCCTGGAAGATGAAACGGCGGCCATGACGTCGTGCGAACGGCACAACATGGACTGCCAAGATATTGTCCCGGTAGTACTGGCCTGTAACACGCCCTGCAACAACATGTAAAGCCGTTCTTCTAGCAACAGTGATGCCTCCCCACACCATAACAGAACCACCCCCAAATCGATCATGTCTGATGACGTTAACGTCTTGGAAGCGCTCGTTTCGACGACGCCACACCCTCCTACGTCTGTCCAAAAAATCAACAGTGAACCCTGACTCATCTGAAAACATCACATTGCTCCAGCGTCGATTATCCCAGTGTTGACGATCCCTACACCAACGACGTCTTGCCTGAATGTGATGATCTCTCAAACAAGGGATCACGCGAGGACGTCGGGCGCGAAGGTGACCCCTATGCAGTCGATTCCGAATCGTCTGGCCACTCACTCTCACACCAGTGTCTGTTTGAAGACGAGCGCTGATCTGATTTGCTGTCATGACACGATTTCTCAAGGCCAAGGTACGGATAAATCGATCCTGGGCTTGAGTTGTCGCCCTTGGTCGACCTGAGCATGGTCTGTCCTGTACAGATTGTGTATCACGGTATCTGGACCATAGCCTGCTTATGACAGACTGAGAAACATTCATCGTCCGCGCCACAACCGCCTGTGTTGTGCCGATCTGTAGCATGCCAAGGGCACGTAACCTTTCATTTTGGGTAAGCCGACGCATATCAAAATTTGTTTTCTGGTCACTAAAACAATTAAACTGATGTTTCCACCCTGGAATTCAATGCCACAATGACTGTAACATTCAAAGTCAGAGTCGTGCAAATCTTGGGTTGGACCCCCATGATGATCCCAAGCATCACCTGCATTCCATGCGGTAGCTATTGGTGCGTTTGGGCGTCACATGTAACTGGAAATATGTCATTTGCATATTTTAGTATTATGCCCCCAAAATCAAATATCCCCTACTTTTTTTGAATAGTATACATTTAGTAACAGCAGTATGCCACCATTTTGTGTTATGTAAATTTGCAAAGCAGATTTTAACGGTAGGTAGATAATCTCCAGGCTCCATGTTTGTATTTAATCGGATTAAAAGGAGGTCCATCAAAAGATTTTACCCAACAGGTGGTGCTGGCTTTTTTATGTCATTGACAGAAGATGTTTTCTGATTGTTGCAAAATGTTCAGTACATCACATCTTTGTTAATACTAAACAGAATTGATCCATTTTGCGACTGATATACCTTTTAGAGATTCAACTCTCACAATATTGTAAATGGAATATCGATTTCCAACTGTCAAGGGATCTTTTACGTGCACGTCAATGTGTACACAGGACCTCTGTTTTTCGTCTCGTCCAAACGACTAGACAGCTGTCCTTGTCAGGCCCTCCATCCTGCACCACTGACAAGAGGAAACCACGCTGGAAAATCCTGATAAATTTTCTAAGCCAACACCAGGAGCGATCCCACGACCTCCAGACTAGTGAGCCAGCGTCTTACTCACTTAGCCACCGTGGCTCCAATTTACATGTAAGTTCTGTAATTTGTTTAATGGCCCATTAAGACTAACTATGTTTGTGAAGCTATATATAGATTTATTTTCTTTCAGATCAAAGAAAAATGTTTATCAACATTTAAAATATTTATCAGAAGTAAAGAGATTTTCTATGATTGTCATGTTTATGTCTAGTAAAGATAAACAAGGTATTTATATAAGAGTTTGTAACAATACAATCTTTTTTATCAAATCTAAAATTACAGCTCCATATATTGAGTCTTTTGGAAATGTTTATCAAAATTGTTTTATAGGATTTACATATGTATTGTTTACGTGTAATGAGGCGGGCCACGGTGACTCGGTGAGTACAGCACTGGCTCACTAGCTAGGAAGTCCAGTGTTCGATCCCATTGTTGGGATTTTCCTTCATGGGTTCCTCTTGTCAGTGGTGCAGGACGTAGGGACTTAATAACAGGGTCTAGTCGTTCGGATGACATGTAAAACTGAGGCCCTTGTGTACATCTTGGCGTGCACATAAAAGAACCCTTAATAATTAGGAGTTTAATTGCTGTCCAGGCAAAATTTCACTCATAGCACACTACATGGTTATGTCTGTAGGACCTTAAGCCCCATTTCATTCATTCATTCATTCACCTGTAATGAGTGACTTGTTAAATGTGACTATTGCACTATAACAATTCATAGAAATGAAATGAAATGAAATGGGGTTTAACGTCCTACTGTTCTGCTCCTATACTGGGCTAATGAAGACGGGCATAGAAATGCTTATCCAGACACTATAGCTGTTCGCTTTTCCCAATACACATGAAAATTGTTGGGTTGTGTTTCTCTGAAAAAGAATACCACATCTCTTCGAATAGTAGCATTGGATTATGTAAAAAATATAGAATTTTACCATGTGAATTAAGTTATTGGACACAATGTAAGATTTAAATGCTGTAGGTAATAATAAATTTGTTTGTTTATTTTTAGTTGTGAAAGAATTATTTACTGGTATGCAAGAAAACAAGATGGCGTCCGAGGCTGAAATAAACAAATTAAAGAAAATATACCAGATATAAGCTTGTTAAATGTGAAATATTTATAATAGCAACAACACCTTATTGATTATAACAGGGCTATCAATTTGTTCATATCTCCCAGTACTATCATTGAAAACACCTTTAATTTGTTCTTTGTTTTGTTATTAAATATATCAGAAATAAATCAAGTTTGGTGATATTAAACTGGTGATAATAATCCTAAATCTTAATCCAATTCTCTGGTTTAATCCCTTCCAAACCCATGTGATATACAAATGTAGATTTAAACCGGGTCATAACTAGCTCAGAGCAACGAGGGGGGTGGGAAGTGTTCTCAGGAGTGCTGTAAAATTGACAATGTATTTCTATGGTCCACCCCCCCCCCCCCCAAGTCACGGACCTGGGTTTAAACACACCAGGAATGAAAAAAAAAAAAAAACAGCTGATAAGCTATGAGATGTAGAGAATAAGAAATTGTTATCTATTAAATATTGTGAAAGCCATGTGGTGTTTGTTGGTTAGAGGGGGCGTGGTTTGTGTTGGCTGTGGCGGTTGTGTGGAAAAAGTGAGGGATGTGTTGTGGTTGTGTTAAAACTGTGGGGTGTCGGGGATGTGTTGGTTGGGAGGCAGGGGTTGTTGTGGTTATGTTAAAATCGTGGAGTGTCGGGGATGTGTTGGTTGGAGGCAGGGGTTGTTGTGGTTATGTTAAAATCGTGGGATGTGTTGGTTGGAGGGAGGGGTTATGGTGGTTGTGTTAAAACCGTGGGGTGTGGGGGATGTGTTGGTTGGAGGGAGGGGTTATGGTGGTTGTGTTAAAATCGTGGGGTGTGGGGGATGTGTTGGTTGAAGGGAGGGGTTATGGTGGTTGTGTTAAAATAGTGGGGTGTGGGGGATGTGTTGGTTGGAGGGAGGGGTTGTTGTGGTTATGTTAAAATCGTGGGGTGTGGGGGATGGAGGGAGGAGTTGTGGTGGTTGTGTTAAAACCATAGGGTGTGGGGGATGTGTTAACTGGAGGAGTTGTTGTGGTTGTGTTAAAACTGTTGGGCATCAGGGACGTGTTGGTTGGATGTGGTAGTTGTGTTAAAACCATGGGGGATGTGTTGGTTAGAGGGGGTGTGGTAGTTGTGTGGTTAGAACATTGAATCCACAAGCTGGTTTCACAGATGATTTTGAGCCTAGTCCACTTGCCATTTTGATTTGTCATTTGAATGGTCAAAAATCCTAGATCCCTTGTAGATATTGGTAGGTATATAAGGGATCCATTTGGCAGTTGAAATGTGATGAAGAGTAAACAGGCAACATTGTCCATCTCACATTTTGTTAGTCTCAAAATTACTGAAGTAATCTTTTGACAAGGCGTTAAATCTATTCCACCCCATACCATTTTTATTTCCTGTGTGCAGTACTGGTAAGAATTCACCCATTGCACAACCATGAAAATTAGACAGTAAATAAGGTTATTCTTGTCATACATATTTAGATTTCCATCAATTCCCAATCCTAACAAAACCAGTCAAGATGTTACTCTTGCCATGTTTAAAACATCAAACAAAACCAGTAAAGATGTTACTCTTGCCATGTTTAAAATATCAAACGAAACCAGTAAAGATGTTACTCTTGCCATATTTGGATTTCCAACAATTCCCAATCGTAACAAAACAATTAGTAAAGATGTTACTCTTGCCATATTTAAACATCCAACAAAACCAGTAAATATGTTTCTCTGGCCATATTTAAAACATCCGACAAAACCATTAAAGGTGTTTCTCTTTGTCATATTAGGACGTCAAAAAATGTCTAATTCTAACAAAGTGAATAAACAGAAGATAAACACACAATAACACTTTATTACTATATACCTATTACTATAAATCTAGGATAAACTGATCAACACTACGATAATAATCACGATTTAAATAGTCTATAAGTTCTGTTTTTGTCACCCATAAATAATCTATAACATTATCTTTATTTATTGTAACTTCTCCTTCCTTATACTTGGCCTTGAAGAAAAATATCTGAAATATAGGATTAATTAAACAAAAGGTTACTATCAAACTCTACACAATTAGTGATTAAGTATTGTTTAATGGTCGAGAGCGAGACATTAAGTAATATATTGAAACAGCACGAAGGCTGTGAGGCCTGAGTGTTGTTTTAATATATTACTCAATGTCTTAAGCTCGAGACCATTAAACAACTTAAAATACAGACACTCCGCACATGCTTTTACAGTAAAACACGTCACACGTGTCCAATATTTCATAAGTATAAATAATGTACGATTGGCAAGTTGCCCGAACCATTATTTGAAATAATGGTACGCCAACATCAAAGAGTGATGTCACATCTGTACTTTAAATCAGATAAAAATGAGGCCTATTAAAAAATTTAAGCACTGGCTGAATTATATTGTCAGTAGAATTTTGAAAATTATCAATTCATCAGATCTTTGTAAATAGGCTACGAGAGGAGGAATGGCAACACACCCTTAAAACAGTTGCTTAAGCTGGACAGGCCAGTAGCTGCTGGATCAACCGATGATACCAGCGGAGCAAGAGCCCATAAATAGATATTTGAAAATCCCTGGGGATTTGCAGGGAATTTTAAATATCTATCTTTGTAAACACAAATTTGAATTACACCATTTTTTGACTAATATACCTTTTTAGAGATTCAAGTTTCGCTATATTGTAGTTTACAAGTTATACAAGATTAGGGTGACCCGTGCAGTGAAAGTTTTCCCGACAGAAAGTTGGACTCGACAATGCGAATGTGCACGCTTCGGTGGGTTGTCTCGAAGTGATTTCTCACTTACTACGCAGTATGATAATACTCAGCGCTAGAGTCTATGAGACTATAAATAGCCATCGCAAGTGCAATTTTCTACACATCTATCAACTACAACAGCCGTAAAAAAATCTACTGTTGATGATTCTGAATAGCAGTAATATTTAGCTTTTTAGTTATTACCGCAGCTTTAGAAATTATCTTTGTTTTATTTTTTAAATTGCTTTATCATTAACTGTACCTTTAGGAGCGTCATCTTTTGGTTTAGTACAAATAATATCTCTTAACCTATTTTGTACTCACAAGTGCCCGGATGTTATGGCAGACACTCGTAACCATCTTTCAGTGTATTATTTATGGATGGTTAAATGGTCATAGCTTATTAAATACAACATGACCCTTTATTTAGTGACTATAAATGTGCGAAATGATTTAAGGCTTGGTGTATATATAAATATTGTGGTGTAATTGTTGAGATATTTGGAGATATTTATTTATGGTGGGTCACCCTAACAAGATCCCTTAAATAATCATCAGTGGCTTTAATATACAGAGATATTAACCCGTTAAGTGCGTAAGTCATTATATAATATCCTGGACAACTGCCACTCACTGTGTGTAGGGCGTAATATAACGCCTTGGAGGTATTTTTCCCAACCTATTCCCTTGGGAATTCCCCCACTATCGCAGCATGTGTAAGACTTTATATTACGTCCTGGACAACTGCCACTCACTGTGTGTAAGGCGTAATATAACGCCTTGGAGGTATTTTCCCCAACCTATTCTTAGAACATAGTACATAGTTCTTCGTCACTTCTTCAAATTAATTACACAATAGGGGGTAGTTAACGTTTTAAAAACGTCACGCTTAACGGGTTAAGAAGGGAACGGGTCTCACCTTGGATCCTCTGGTTTCTTTATTTACTGTTTTAGGGTAATTATATTTATAGAAGCCACATGGTGCATTTCCATAAAATACAGATTCTATTACTTCTCCACAACTTGATTTTAACGCTCTAGTAGCTGTCTGTAAAACAAATGTATATACATTAAATTACCGTGGGAACATACCTCTTAATCCATTTACTCCTCAGTAGACAAAGTTCAGTTTAAAAAAAAGGTCTTACTGTCGGCATAGCGACCAATTAACAACCAAAATAAGTGACAGAACCAAAAGACCCCACATGAAACCCCCCAAAATTATCTTTCTTTTTTTCTTCATGGCATTAACCTTTCCATAATTCAATTGGTAATTTAATATTTGATTCAGAAACCAAAACATTGGTGGAAGATAATCTCTGTGGGGATGCAATCAAATTCAAAAGAGATGGAGAGAAATGGGGTTTAACGTCCACTCGACACACACTAGGTCATTTCGTAAGGGTTAGGGTCTTTAGCAGAGGGAGGAACCGGAGAAAACCCACAAGGTTGGACAGATGACCCTACTCCTTGTCACGTACAACCGAGGAATCGAAACCACGGCAGCTGTCTCAATGACAGACCTTATGATGCAACGCGCACATGCTAAACATTCCGCTATCCAACCCCCCTAAATTCAAAAGAGGCAAATCAAAAGATTATACGCAACATGTTAATATCAGCTAAAGAGAATGTCAACATTGCAAATCTTTTTGAATACTTAAAATACAGATGTGAAGTCATCCTTTGATGTTGGCTACCATTATTTCAAATAATCGTATGGACAATGTGCCAAGTGTAACTAGTTCAATTATTGAACCCGAGTAACATATTTCATTGCAAAGCATGTGCAAGTGTCTGTATTTAAGTTGCTTAATGGTCTCGAGCTTAAGACATTGCGTAATATATTGTAAAAACACTCAGGCCTCACGTCCCTCTTGTAGTTACAATATATTACTTAATGTCTCGCTCTCGACCATTAAACAATATTGAATGGCATTGGTGAACCATTTTTGAGATCCAATATTCACAATATTGTGGTTAGCAAGGGATTCAAAATGATGATCAAGGGCTTCAAATCAGATATCCACCAAAACATTTTAAGCTATTACTGTTTTAAATGGAGGGTGGGTGAAAAAGAGTCTCAATACTGTGATCATTTCATACCTCCCTCATAGATTCCCCTGACACCCACGAAGATTGAGGTAATATCCATTTTTCTGTATTTCCTAACTTTTGCTTGACGATTAATATGAGTTTTTCATCTAATTTTCTTTCTAAAGATCTTCTATCATCTGTCTTATCTGCTTCTATTCAAATATAAAATAAAGATAAAATTAAGGCCATAGCTAACTTTTATACCTAAGTAGTACACCAATTCATCGAGTAAGATGTTGGCTCGCAAACTGAGAGGTCCCGTGTTCGATCCCAGAGTTGGCCGCAAAAGTTCATCATGATTTTCTGGTGTGGTTACCCCTTGTCAGTGGGGCAGGACAGGGGGCCCGCCATAAGGGACAATTTATAGTTGTTTGGATGGGATGAAAAACCAAGGTCCTGTGTACATAAAAGATCCCTGGCAGTTGGAATAATTCGATATAAGAGCTGTCCAGGCACACAGGCTCTCAGACAATCCTTACCAAAAATCTGATAAGGGAGGTAAGTTTACTTCAAGGCACTACATTTTTCTCATCATGATGTTTATAGGAATGTATGATTATCCAGTATCATTTATCTCATCATGTTGTTTATAGGAATGTATGATTATCCAGTATCATTTATCTCATCATGTTGTTTATCAATCTGATTAAAACACGGATCCTATTTCGTTTCGTTTTTATAGTTCAAAATTTCGTTTAACTTGTTATTTAACTCGTGTTCTGCTTGAAATGAGGGGTCAGCCAATCAAATGGTCTGTTGAATCGAGTGCTTGACCTTTTTTGCGCGGAACTGTGGGTAGACATTAGCAGCGATAGAAATCAAAACAAAGCAAAGCATAGCCACTTGCAACATCGATTCTGATTGGTTAATCGAATGACTGACGTTATAGGGTCATATGTCGCTTATTTGACATCTGACGTGAACTCCCACTATAACTTGTTAGATCTACATGACTACATGTAGTGTAGGCCATCGGAAATATAAAAAACGGAACGAAATATAGATCTATATTTTAATCAGATTGGTAATTTATAGGAATGTATGATTATTCATATCCAGCACATTTATGATTGTCAATAACAATTATCAGGGTTTCATGTTTCATAATTGAGCATCTCATTTCCAAATTTTTTTTATATAGAGATGCTTCCTGTAACCACGGTAAAGCATTTACGCGTGGTTATTAAGAGACTTTTAGTCTTTTTTCATCTTCTGAAATAAATGTGTTGTGCAGCCCATTTTAAGTGACGTAGGAACATTTATTTTATATGGCCTTACCAGTAATAGTGTCGGCAGTAATAAATGCTTTAGCTTCAGATTCCCAGATATCTTCTCTATCTAGAGCTGTTTGTCGAGTTCCATCAATTTCTGTTTCTTCAAAATCATCTTCTTTTGATTTTTCAGCGTATAACCTGTAAAAATACAATATTCTTTTATTGCACAATCTCTAAAGGTCGACTGAAAAGGTGTAAATTTATCTAACTTTGCAGTTCTATGTCACAAATGACATGATAATCTAGACTAACATAATCAGTAGTATTTGATAACATTGCTTATACAGAATTTAATTAGTCTATGCAAGCTTGTTCCTTAAAGGTTTATCCACTGAGATTTTAAGCAATAAATTCTACATTTCATTTTCTTCAAAATATCTAATGAAGACTAGAAATGAAAAGAAATGGGGTTTAATGTCCTACTCTTCTGCTCCTGTTGGGCTTATAAAGACGGGCATACCCCATACAGTGTGCTATAAGGGAAATTTTGCCCGTGCATTGGCACTATGGCCTACTATTATATCGAATTCCAACTGCCAAGGGATCTTTTACGCGCACGCCAATGTGTACACGGGTCCTCGGTTTTTCGTACCGTCCGAATGAATAGACTGCTGTCCTTGTTAGGCCCTCCATTCTGCACCAATGACAAGGGTAAATCCTGATGAACTTTCTCCGTCAATGCAGTGATTGAACATGCGACCTCCAGGTTAGCGAGCCAGCGTCTTACCCACTTAGCCACTGTGGCTCCCCCTAATGGAGACTGATATTGGGATAATTATATCCATGACTTACAAATCTTCCTTGTGCCTTAATTCGTGGTCTGACAATAAGCTGTGTTCGTTTTCTATTCGACGGATCATTGTGTTGTATTTTTCTTCTATTTGAGTTTTTTTCTGTACAATAATTGGTTTTCTCTCCAGACAAACAGCTCCTAATAGATCGTACCTATCACCCGTAGCCTGCATAACATTTGTACTACTGCATCTTCTACCACACTGTCTTCTCACTACATCTGGAATAATGATAATATCGTACGTACTTCAAATAATAGTCAAAATTGTCATGTATACTTTTACATTAATTAGGTTTAAGTCCAGACAGGTTGCAAGGGATGGAGTGGGATCATGCTCATCAATTTCAGCTTCTCTAGTATTAAAACTGTCCTAAAAATAAATGCATTTGGCCCCTAAACTCAAGAAGAGAGTGCACAAATAAGCAAACAGTCTCACGATTTACAATTTACATCTTCCTGGGTAATATTCCGTTACAAATCTATGACCCCCTCCCCACTGCTCTCTATTTCGGCGATCATGGTTGACCTGATTCACTTTATAAAGTTTATACTGAGGGTTAGGGTCGGGGATATAGGACCTTGAATCATATGGGAGCCACATCAATGACAATGTTCAACTGAATTCAATCCCCTTCACGTCAGATGTCCTGCAATAATTTGGCAATATTAGCGATCCCAACAGTTTCACAAACCAAAATTTATATTAGATAATGAATAAAGGGTTTCTTTAATTGTATACCTCTACATTGTGCTTTACTGATAAACCTGACAGTTTGCCCATGAAGCAAAAGAAGAGACTTCAACATGTTCATGGATGTCGCCATATTTCTTCGTCACTGGACATTAATTCTACAGTCTGGAATAATCAAAACAACAAAATTGTAAAGAGAGTTAACTTTTCCTTGTCGGAAGAATGTCCTACGCATGTCAAACTAAAGAGTTGTTAGAAACAAACAATATGTGTAAATAATCAATGAAAAACTGTGAAAAATATGTGAAATCGATGAAAGTATGAATTGATTCCTCTATTGATCAGAAAAAATGAGTTTTGGGTAAGTATAATTGCCTTGATCACACCTCAAATAACAAAAAACTGTGAATTGCGCTGTATCCTGACAACCGTTTTGAAAAATTAAAATATTGACATTTGCTTCGATTGGTTCAGATCGGGTTTGGTCATGTTCGGTAGATTTTAAATATTATTTCTAAATTTTTGTAAGATAGAACAAGAAAAAGGGTAGCATTCTACATAATTCATGAATTTCTTCATATTTATCAGTTTTTCATGCATAATTTAATCAAATGTTTTGGAACTGAACTCGACTGAACTCAAGCAAGATGAAGAAGTGTTCGAAATCGAAAATATTTATTTTATAATTTTAACTACCGGTACTTAAGTAATACATTGACGTAAAGTCTACCGGTGCCATACCATATAGCCCTTGTAAAAAATACCATAGTTTTAAAATTCATGGTACCACTACCACTTATAACTGTACCATAATGGCAGTTAAAATAAATATTGGTCCAATCTTAATTTTATCAATTTCAACAAATTCTACGTCCATAAATTGATTGTAACAAACTGGTCTTATATAACAGAACAAATGTCTTTTATTACGGTATTTGCTTTGACACATTTCAAGTAAAGTAAGATAAGCATCTGCCAGTTCAAATAATTAGGTTATTGATGCAGCACTGCACAAGACACTGACATGATGCAGTGGTCAATATGAATTTAATTTTACAAACTAAAATCCCCTCTCTGTTGACACAGTACTCGAGAGAATAATAATATTCCATTTAAGATCTTTTTTTTCCAAACTATTGTTGAAATATCACTGTAACAAGTGAGCAGCGACTGTTCTTACGAAAGAGATTTGCTTTGTTACTCTAGCATCACTCTCATGGCGTAACGTTACTATAAATAGCACAACTATTGAGGTACTGGTAGCCAATTCAACAGAACAAGACTAACAAAATATCCCATGAATGGAACAATAAAATGAAAATGAATTAGTTTATGATTTACTGTTATTAATGTTTACTGGCCCATATCCAATAGATCATGTTAATATGTAAATTTTGATTTGTACTGTCTTATTTTTTTTTGGGAAATTGCAAATACTATAAAAAAAAACAACTTTAAAACTGTAAAATGGTTTATTTAAACTTTTCAAGTGATATTATTATTGATAGACAAGCTTAGGTTATTTTTTTATTTCCCTTTGCCATGGAAATACCCATCTCATCATTAGTTGGTGTTAAACCCTACAAGTCAATGTCAGTAGCTAGTGTACTTCATAACCTTTATGATATGATATGTGATATGTTTTTAAAACAAGTGTGAGAAGTATCCTGACTTCACAACAGAACAACTAAACAAGAGGCTTTAAGCAAGTGCTTTTATGAATATTTTAATAATTGGCTTGGGAAGATGTACAGTATTACTAAAATCTATAATATAACACATTCCATAATAGCCTACAGTATTTAAAAACATTTCTTATATTGCAGTTCAAGTACCAAGTCTCGCTTTGAACTTGAAACAACAAATAAAGGGAAAGCAGGAATATTCTTTTTAGGGAAAGGTTTGTATATAAATTCATATCAGTAAAGTCTGCAATTGACTGGTTCTATTACAAAAAACAGCAATTATTTTAAAATGTTCTGTAAATAAGTAATTTAACATTAATATTCATTTGGTTGATATATTTTCTGTTTTAATTCCAATGATATTGAACTTAAAGTTTCTTCATAACCTTATTAAATCTACATGATTTTTGTTTTTGTTATTTTTAAGATATTAAACCAAAACCAACAAGAAAGGTAGGTCATAGTTTTTGCATTACAATTTTTATCTGAGACAATTACAGATACATTATGTAAGATTTAGATAAAGAGCTAGCCATTCTTGCCATAATAGTTCGAAAATAGATAATGTAAAATGAATAATTTGAAAATTTTATTCAAATTACTCTATTGCGAGTGAAGATATTAGCCTTTGAAGGTTTGACAAGATGTGTGCAATAATTTCAACCACCGTACTGGTTGTTCGAAGCTAAGTCTCGCTCCTCCATTTTTCGCTTAAATCAAAATGTGGCTGAACTGTTCTAATCTATTTAATATCAGAGAAATCTGATGCCATTGAGAGTTGATTATAGCCTGGATAAGTTAATTAATGTCTAATTAATAATTTAAAAAAACATTTCAGGTCTAAAGAAAGACCTGCTATAGGTCGATTTAGCTCTTGCATAATGTATGTTTAATGTTTTCATAGTTTTTTGGTAATGTAATTTATATGTAATGCTCCATTATGCCTCTTTTCTTTGTGTCCGGACAATTATTGTTTTTCTTTTCAATCTTGCATGTTGTGAATTTATAAAATACAATAGGGGAATCTTGTCAGAGGTTCATAGCAGTACAATGTAGTATTTATTTGTTTAAGATGTATTTAGAAGTTGCAAACATATAGTATATATTGTCATTAAATGTGAAGGAAATATTCATATTCCATTTCTTTTTCATTTATCCCATTAATACCCTTTTAGACATTGGGTGTAATGTCCATTTGACACAAATTAGTATATTTTGGGACTAATATGTGGTACATCTTTATATCCAAAATTTGCTTTCACATAGCACATAGGTATCTTCATAAGTGGGAGAGAACCAAGGGATCCGTAAAGAACCTTAAGGTTAGCTTGAGTCAACCCTCCACCTTGTCACGTAAAAGCTTAGGATTGAAATAATGAAAGGCCGTATGATTTAAAAAATACATGTTTGACTACTCTTTACCCCCCACCCCCAAGCCCCCTTCCACTTTTAACCTTGAAATTAAATTGTATAATTAATTTGTGTATTAATGTTACAGTATGGTTATAAAGAGAGAGCATTGAGACATCCAATAAGAAATACAGCAAGTAAAGCAGAAAATCATCAATTTGAAGAAACACAAATAATCAACAACAAGAAACCCTTAAAACCTGATAAAAACTTTATTAAAAAGAATCGTGATAAACTCGCAGGGAAATCAGTTCACAATGAAAAAAATAAACCTTTAAATGGTGGTACTGTGACTTTAACACAAGAACAATTAAATGCTATTTTAGAATCTGTGGGTAATTTAAGAGAAGGAAAGGAAAATGCATTACGGATAAGTATTGGTAAGTGTCATACTTTAATTTAGAAGATAAGTATTTAGAATTAATAAGAGGACAATTATTGTTCATTTGATACCACTTAAATTTAAGAGGACTATTATACTCATTTGACACCACTATGCATTGATGCAATAAGTCAGAATCCAAGAAATTTCTATTGTGGGCTGCATTATTACATTGCTTAATCCAAATGGTAATGTGTCTATAAATCATAATTCCCAACTCTAATTGAATGCATTTTATGGTAGATTTTGGCATTCAGCCATTCTGATATTTGACATGTTCTGCCATTCAATCATTTGACCCATTTAGCCGGAGTCATTCTGACATTTGACACAGTCAAACTATTTAAGAACAATATACTGGATCAGGTTATAAGTAATCTCATGTAACCTCAACCATTGTCTTCACAAATTTTAAACATACATTATGCAAGAGCTAAATCTGTCTATTGCAGGTCTTTCTTTAGGCCTGAAATGTTATATAAACTATTAATTAGACATTTATTAACAAAACAAGACCATAATCGACTCTCGATGGCATCGAATACTCGAGATTTTAACTAGATTAAAAAGGTTCGCCATTAAAAAATTTAATTTAAAAATTGGGAAAGCGAGATTAAGTCCTGATTATACCAGTGCCTTGGTTACCACTGTGCACACATCTTGTCAAAACTACAAACTTGGCTGAGAATGAAGTAATTTGAATGAAATTTTCAATATTTTCTTTTCTTATCTATTTTTGAATTATTATAGCAAGAATGACCGACTCTTTATTAAACTCTAACTAATATTTCTTGAACTTTAGATACTAAAAGTAATGCTATAAAAATAGACTCTCCAAGAAAAGATGAAGATCCCAAGTCATCTAGATCAGAAAAATCGGTTAAAGTTTCCAGTAGAAGGGATAAAAAGGAAGACGAAGGAAATATTCTTAGTTTACTTTTAAATCAAGAGAAAGAGTAAGTAACTCATATTATATAACTCATTTTATATAGAACTCGTATTATATTACTCATATTATATATAACTAATTATATTACTCATATGAGAATATATAACTGTAATTATATTCTATTATGAGCCTATACTAGTGACATGTCTAGATTTCACTCCCGGTGTTAGCCAAAAAGTTTATCAGGAATTGACAGCTTGGTTTCCCCATGTTAGTGGGGCAGGACGAAGGGCCTGACAAGCACAGCTGTCTAGTCGTTCGGATGGGACGAAAAACTGAGATCCTGTGTATACATTGGAATGCACGTTAAAGATCCCTTGGCAGTTGGAATTCGATATAAGAGTAGGTCATAGTGCCGCTGCATGAGAAAAATTTCCCTCATAGCACACTGTGTGGCATATGCCCGTCTTCATTAGCCCAGTTTAGGAGCAGAACAGTAGGACGTTAAACCCTATTTCATTTCTGTCATAACTCATATTAACTATAATTATATTCTGTACATGTTATGACCCTATACTAGTGACGTGTCTAGATAGACCTAATGCTGCTTTAGCTTCAGCTGACTATAAACCTTAGTTTACAAATACTTAATACAATCAACTTTGTCTACCACATTAATGTTCAGTTAATCCCCTCTGTTTATAATAGTTAATGGAAGAGGACTGCACCACAGATAACAATAACCATCTAAGAACATGGTAATGTACAGTCCTGTGCCTGTAATGAAATGGGCTTTACTTAATTTTATTTTTTAGTAAGATTGAAGATGATAGAAAAAGTGACAACACAGATGTTGAAAACTTTCAGAAAGATATTACAGCAAGAAAAGAAAAAGAGAAGGCGTCCCTGGAGGACAATCAAAATAAAAAGACAGAAAAATCTGAAACCAGTAAAGATGTTAAAAGTTCTCCTGAAAGAAAAAAGAAATCCGAAGAGTTGTCTAAGTCAAAAGATTCACCTTTAAATATTCCCCCTGTTCCTCTTTCACATCTCACAGTAGCTGAGAAAAAAAGATTACAATGGGCTCTCGAAAAAGGTTAGTACTTTATGGCAATGGATGGAGTTTAAAAGTCCTGAAAATTCTTCTTTGTCTATGCTGAGATTCAAATCAAGTTGTCAATTAAAACAAAGATTCATAGCTGTTTTGATCGCTTTCCCTGGCACTGAAGTTGTACTTTATCAGTAGTCTATATCAATAGTAATATTTTACTATCCAGCTTAGAAATAGACTGTAACAAAATATCTTAAAGATCTTAAGTTTTAAATCTAAAATATTTATTTCTTATTTAAAAACAGTTTTAAACATTAAAATATAGATATTCAAAACTGCTGTCAGTGCTGAAGTGTGATTGTAGCTAATGTAAAGAGCTGTAGTAGTGTTTTATGATCAGGTTCAGATCAAATATTTTTTCTAGAGAATTAAAAATTTATGAGTCTTAAAAAACAATAGAGTGAATCATATGCCATAAGGAATCCATATAAGGTCAGTTTTAAGTTCATTTTTTTTTTAATTCACAGGTGAAACAGAAAATTATGATCCATGGGGTCGACCCGGTGCTGGTGCTCCACCTATAAAACCTCCTGAGGTAATATCCTGTTATACTGTCTGCGAGATCACTTTGGTGGAAGCAGACATTGCATATCTTGTTATATTCTGTTACAGACAGATATCTTTATACAATCGTAGTAACATTTACTGTAATCGGGTGGATAAAATTTAACCCAAAGATTAGAGTTTTTATTATTTTCTTGCCAGAATCAAATGTTTGTCTATAATTTACATTAATTTCAAGATCTATTTTAATTCATCAATAGATGGTATTTTTTTTTTATAAATATTGATATATTGTAATTTAATGAAATTAAATAGTCATGAACTTTATACAAATTAACAAATAGATGGTGAGATAATTTATACACTACATAATTGTTATATTATCCACAACAATTAAGAGCTTATCAACTAAATAATAATTGTTGATTACTGTGTTGTTTTCAGAGGTGTTATATTTGACGATAAGCTGATTTACTTGTGGTACTATCCATACTTCATTATGAATAAAACATATCTCTTTAGCGATGAATTTATTTATTATTTTTTTTCAGGAGGAAGAAAAGAGACAGAATAATTTACCACGAGTTCCTGAAGCCAATAATACTAGTCCTAAACATATAACAAAATATTCTGCTAGTCCTCAACAAGATAAACAACATCATTATGGTACTCTAAATATAGGGGTGAGAATAATAGATTAACCTTGGGGACTTATTCAGGACAACTTATACTAAAATACTTTTAGAATGCAGCCTTTTCATTGGCAAATAACTAACATGTGTACAAGGATTATTATCCTCATCCAATGAAATGGTTACATCCATGAAATATTATAGTTTAAGTTTTCGTACGTAGGGTCACAGGTTTGTAGTGTATTAATAACTGGTATTTTAATGTGTTAAGAATGATGTGACATCTCCATTAAAAATTGAATGTTCCTGCAAATCGTTCAGTGTTTTCTGAGTCCAAAATAGAACCTAATTGTTGAAGAAAACTGATTTTACTAAATGAACTTGAATCAAAGATAGAATAAAGATATAATAACAGTCCTCAAATTTGTTCTAAACCTAATTCTTAACTTTCCTTTCTACAATACACGTAATGTGAGGGTTGGATTTTCACATGTATTATTACAGGCCCAGGTAATGCTTACAGCTGGCCCCCAGATCCATTCAGTTGAATTGGTATTTGTTTTTTTTTTCTTGCAATGTCTGTGTAGGTTGTCTCATCTGCAGGTTTGTCTTATTAGTTTTGTTTTGCATGTAGTGTGGTTCTCCTGCACTTATTATTTCTGCTACACGTTGATCTTAAACTTTTTTGGTTTTTGTTTTCATGTATTGTTTTCTTTTTCCAGCATTTATTAGATCAAAATGAACAACAATCTAAAAAAGAAGAAAATCAGAGAATTTTACGAGAAGAACTTGGTAAGTGATAGAATATATTTCTTTTAAAACAATTTACATTGATTTAAAAATAAATATCTTAGCTTCTGATTGATCATGCATTTTTCGGACAATATTTAGTTTAATCCATGCTATAATGTACTCAAATTAGTTATTGAATAATTATTTAATAAAACAAGACCAAAATATCAATGCTAGATAATCTCCCAGGTTGGATTCAATCAGATTAAAAACAGGTCCATCAATACATTTTACCTAATACTTATAGATGGCTCTGGCTTGTTTAAATCTTCTGCAGAGGATGCTGTATGTTGCAAAATCTTCAATTCGGCATATCTTTAGGAATACTAAATGGAATTGACCTCTTTTTGAACTGATGTTCCTTTTAGAGATTCAACGAGCACAATATTGTAGTTTGCAAAGGATTCAAAATTTCTCAAATCGTCACATTTCTTGCAAACTGACGAATCTGATATAATAAAGTATTGAGAAAAACGTGTTTGAAATTTGCATTCAGTTAATATCTCTATGGCCATCAATTGATAACATTTTTTTGTGATTTAATATTTCATACATATACATCAGGACACGGATCGCTATTTGCATAAATGTTATTATTTAATGGCCACAGAGAGCAAATTCTCAATATTCAAATATATCAGATTTGTCGGTTCACAAGAAACATGAAGAAATGACCACCAGCGCCTTTGACATTTGTCTATAAGGGTTTGGCTATAACACATATGAAGCATAATTTAACCTGAAAACATTTTTTTTCTTTTTTCTATTTTGATGGATATAAATGTGTATGTGTATTTTTTTTAAGCTAAACAACTGGAAGAGAAGCGTTTACAGAAACGTCGAGAAAGAGAACAAGAGAATCTAGATGATACGTTTGCTAATCAACTATCAAAGGAACATAAACCTGCTCCTTTACCTCCACAACCGGCTAAGTTTATTTCTTCTACTTCTAGTAAACAGTAAGATATTAATATATTTATTTATCTACAACAATTGTTGATATTTATTTATACCAACCATGCACTGAATAGGGTCAGATAAATATCTTGTTCTGAAAACTTAAATGTTTTGAAATTGATGGTAATTTATGAATTAATATTAAAGTACAATTAGTTATTCTTAAAATCATAATTTTAGCTAACTATCAATTTTACAGGATGTAGGATTTTGTAAAGGAGTTTTTTCAGCTTAATCAAAAATAAAATCCTGGGACGGCAATCGTTTTTTATAATTTTAATACTATTGTAAAAAAAATATTGAAAATATCGGTCCTGGAGCCGTATTTCAAGATGTTGATTCCAGCTATTTCATGGTTTAGCGGATTAAGATATTTGTAAAAAAAAAAATCAAAAAAAATCCCAGCTTAATCGTAAATGGAAGTTGATTTTTAGTCATGATTTAGTTAAAAATTTCTCTTTTCAGTAGATCAGTCATGTGATATTAGATGTTTAAGTAAAATTTATTATACCATGCATTGTGCTCAACCCAGACATCTTTCATTTATTTGTTTTTGTATGTGTTTATTAGCAATACTCCACGAGAAGAATATGAACCTCAGGTACCCAAAGTTAGTCCTCGTTGGGTCAAAGATCAGAAAGTTCCACCAGCAGCCATGAGAAGTTCTTTCGCTTTTGGAGTAAGTTAATAAAATGATTGATATATTTATGAGTATAGGCCTACTTGTATTTCTATTTCGCTAGAGGGGTTAACGTCCACTCGACACAAATTAGATCATTTCGGGACTAACACATGGTTCAATTTTATTTTAATAATTCGCTTGCACGTAAGGGTTTTTAAAAGTGGGACGAATCCTGAGGACATGAAGAAAACCCATGAGGTTGAAAAGGCGACCCTACTCCTTGTTACATACAACCGGGGAATCAAAACCACGCCAGTTGACTCAATGACATACCTTATGATACAATGCGCATGTGCTAACCTATCGGCCACCCAACCCCCCTTTTTCGCTAGAGTCATAGTGTATTAAAATGTTGAAATTAAAAGAATGAAATATTAGTATCAAGTTCTAAAATATTAATATTTACAAACTCAACATAGTGTGTTACATGTATTTTATGAAAATTTCTCCATTTTTGATTTTGTAGGGTTTGGCTTTAGATGATACAAAATACAAACAAACAAAAGAAGAAGAAAGAAGAAAATGGTTGGAAGATTTAGGTCAGTATAAATCTTTATATTAATATTATTAGACATTTAATAGCCTACTACTTCATTGAGTATATAAGCTTACTATAACAGACTGTAACACCAGAAACCTTGTTCTTGAAACATCAATTAAAATATTTGAAGAATGCAGCCTTTTCATTCTTAAAATGGTTTAGTTGTAAGTTTTCTTGAATACGGTCCCAGAAATTGTTTTGGCCACAATCTCAAAAAAGTGGGTTTAATGTTTGAGGCAATGTCACTGTTTTAATTGCTGAGTTTTAAATTTGACTATCCAATTTGTTAAGCGTTTCAATTCCCTTGTCAGTTGTGCAGAGGGCCTATCACGAAACAACATCTAGTTATTTGGATGGGACAAAAACATGTCCTGTGTACAGGATCGTTGGAATTATGAATAAGAGTAGATCTTAAGAATTTCAAGATATTTATGTGGTTATGGGAGCACTATAAAAAGTCATATCCAACTGAGATGCCATATGTAACATTATTTGTGGTTTCTTCTATTTTAGAAAAACAAAAGGAAGAGAAGAGATTATTATCCATGACAAAACAAGAAAAACAGAGACAGCGAGATGCTGCAGATGCGGCTGTCTGGGCTGAAAAAGTTTCGTCACGAGTTGAGAAAACATCTCACAGACACAATGCTGTCGCTTCACAGTTATCACCACGATATTCATCCAAAGCTACGGCCATACAGCAACATAATATTGCTGCTACATCTCCACGTTATGAATCAGGATTAAAGCAGAATTCATCTAGTCAAGATATGGAAGTTAAAGATAGTGCTAGAGTTAATAGTGCTCCTACAGATACACTGTCCTCACCGTAAGTCATGTTAATGATTTATAAAATGTTACGTTAAATATGCAATTATTGTGGCATGTGCATCTATGGTAAACATGAAATGATTGTGGCATGTACACTATGTTAAACATAAAATTACTGTGGCATGTACACTATGGTAAACATGCAATTATTGTGGCATGTACAACATGAAATTACTGTGGCGTGTGCATTATGGTAAACATGAAATTATTGTGGCATGTACACTATGGTAAACATGAAATTATTGTGGCATGTACACTATGGCAAACATGAAATTATTGTGGCAAGTACACTATACTAAACATGAAATGATTGTGGCATGTACACTATGGTAAACAGGAAATTATTGTGGGATGTACACAATGGTAAAGGGGGGTTGGATGGCCAAATGGTTAGCACGTGCGCGCTGTATCATAAGGCCTGTCATTGAGTCAACTGGCGTGGTTTTGAATCCCCATTTGGACGTGACAAGGAGTAGGGTCACCTGTCTAACCTCGTGGGTTTTCTCCGGGTCCTCCGGTTTCCTACCACTGCTAAAGACCCCTATGCGCAAGCAAATTATTGAAATAAAATTAAACCATATGTTAGTCCTGAAATGACCTGGTTTGTGTCGAGTGGATGTTAAACCCCATTTCTCTCTCTCTCTAACACACTGGTAAACTTTACAGACATGAAATTACTCTGGCATGAACACAATGGTAAACTTTATAACCATTAACACTAGAGTAAACATGAAATTATTGTGACATTGGCACTATGGTAAATCTCCGGTATGGAATTACTGTGCATGAACACTATGGTAAACCTTTGAACCATAAAATTACTGTGGCATGAACACAATGGTTAACTTTACAACCATCAAATTACTCTGGCATGAACACAATGATAAGCATAAAATCATTGTGGCATAAATACTATTGTTTAAATGAGATTATTGCTACATGTGGCATGAACACTATTGTTATAATGAGATTATTGTGGCATAAACACTATGGTATACAAGAGATTGCTGTTGGATGAACATTATGGTAAATAAGAACTTATTGTGCCATGACCAATATGGTAAATATGAAATTATTGTGGCATGAATACTTTTATAAGCATGAAATTATTGTTGCATTTACATTGTCATGAACATGAATTTATTGTGGCATGAATATTATGGTAAACATGAAATTATTGTTGCATGAATATTATACGAAACATGAAATTAATAATATTTGCATTTATTTTATGCCCACAATTTAAAGAATTTTTAAAAACGGATCACATGTTAGAGTGTACGCACATGCATTACTAAGAGAGGCAAATATTCTTTTCACTTCCACGTGTATACCCATTACTTAGACCACTATTATATTATAATACTGGAAATAGAAAAGAAAATATTATCCATTGCCAATTAACAAATAAAGCTAGTAATTTAAATAACCATTTATTCTACCATTTTATTAGTGAAACAAAGGTGTGATTTAGATGTAATTCTACAGATGAAGATAATTACCATTATTTTTTCATATGTCCAGACTACATATTGAACAATTCTCCAAAATAATTTACACCACCTCAAACAAAATGTTACAATTAACCTAATCTTATATGGCAACCCCACCTTTCAGATGATACCAATTTTAATATATTTAACATAGTGCAAAAATACATTAAAGATAGCAAGATATTTTAATACTTTAACATTTAATATTTTATTTACAATATGCCATACTTTTTATCTTATATAAATTTCATAATCTAAAATGAAAATGTAATACCCTACGATTAGTCTCCAAGAAATGTATATATGTTTGTAACTCACTGTCTATACATATGTCCACCATTGTCTATTGTAAACATAAGATATAACTGTTTTATATGTTTGGAGAGAACTTATATAGGCCTTTGCCTGTTGTTCAATCCAGTTCAGTTTATTGAATAAAATATTGTTTAAACTAAACCTTTTCACTTTAATACATTCTTTAATTTAGGACTTTAATTAGAGGACAGAATGTGATAATAGATCCAGTTACGATGAAAGATCTAGAAATAAAGAGACAGCGTCATCTAGAGTTACAGGATGCTATTAAGAATCAGATAGATGAGAAGAAGAATCTGGTCCGTTTAGAACGTGAGAAAAAATGGGCGGAGGAACAGGAAGAGGAGCAACGTCTACAGAGAGAACGAGAAGTTATACAAAAACAGTTTGAACTAGAACAACAAAAAATACGAGAGAAAGAGGTTGGTGCTTTATTGCAAACTTTTTAATCCCCCTCCAAACCCCTGTGAACAAGCAAATCATGTTATTATAACAAGATTTGAAAAGCGCACCTACCACAATGCACTTAGGTGACCTACACAGATAAAGAGATTAAAAAACATGAAAGGAATAAATGATGTCTAAAAATAACATAGATGATCCACGTAGAAAATTATATTAACTAACCAAATTAATGAATATAACACAAATACACACGAAAATACAATAAGATTAGCTTGTCACATGAATATACATCAAGTAGTTTAAATAAATTTTGCTAAGTGAGGGTAAAAATATAAATGTTTGGATGCTTCTTGAAACATTAATGAATTACAAGAAAGTAAATTCAAATTGTCAGGCAGTTTATTCCATAACAATGTGGCCCACAAACTAAAAGATCTTTCAGTAGGCTATAGGCCTCCTTCCTTTAAATAAATATCTGATGTTACAGAAAGAGTAATCATACCCTGTCATACTTGTTTCATCCTGTAGGCTAAACGGTTCAGGATTTAGTGTGAGCAATGTAAGCTAAGGTTGTATTAGAAGCCATGTTTACTCCAATCATGGGAAGTAACTCTAGTACAAAATAGGCCTATATATGGAATCAGACAACTAATTAGTAAGACTATATTTTGCTACAATACTGTCATAGAATTTCATTTATTACAGCAAGCTAGAGATCAACAATTACAAAAGTTGAAGTATGCCATGGATGAAGCTCAAGGTCGTGCCCTACATGAGAAACATTTAAAACGTATGCAGAGATTACAGCAAGGTGGCCATGATATCACTAATCTTAAGGCGAATTACGATGGTTTGTATTCATTTATTGAAATTATAACTTCAAATGTAGGACCATTGACAACAAATTGGGTACATTGTGTCTAAATTCAAAAATTTTATTGAACAAGGGTTTTATTCATGAAAACTTAAAATATTTTAAGAAAACTGATTGTTCATTGGCTGAGCTCTAAAATTTAAGTACAAATATCAGCTCTTGACCAATGAAAAGGCTGCATTCTTAAAATATTTATTTTAAGTTACCTTGATAAGGCCCCAGTATTCTTCAATTAAAATTATTTCGCTGTACAAAATTTTGTTGAATGGTATTCTTAGATTAAAATTATTTCTTTGAACAAAATGCAATGAGAATGGCTTCATAGATTAATTATACTGAATACTTTGTCATATGATACCCAATAAAACAACTCGTAATATTGATTCTTCCTACCTCTTCATTAATAAAATATGGCTCTATCCCTCTGGGTTATGTCATTTCAGCAAATATTTGTCATTTCTCTGTGTGTGTTTATTTTGTACCAGTATTATTCATACATGTCTGATACAAAGTTAAAAAAATGTCAGGTATTGTTTCAGTAGTGCCTGACATTTTATAAGATACAATTAAAACCATTATTTTCAGACCTGTAGATCTTTCATTATGCGTAGACTCCGTAGAGATTAGTAAACTAATAATAGTCTAATCATAGATGCTATATTAAAACATTACTTCATCCTAATATATTTGTTTTATACAGAAATATGTTTATAGTTTTCTTCAATCTAATTCAAATCAGATGTTATTTCTTTTCTTTTTTCAGTTCTATGTTTTTTATATAACCATTATATAAAGATGCATTATGTAAGATTTAGATAAAAAAAAAAAAGAGACCTGCTTGTTTTTCACTATAAGAGACAATAAAAAATGAATATATTGAAAATTCCAGTCGAATTAATTAATTCTGAGTAAAGTTATGAATGTTTATAAAGTTTTTGACAAGATTTAGCCTAAATAAATAAAGCCTCAATTATCCAATTTAAAGTTGAATTATGGAATGATTCAGATGTCCTAATCCATTTAATTTCTTGGCCATCCAAGAGTTGATTATGGGCTTGATGCATTTGTCATGTCTAGATAATAATTTATATGAATTTTGAAGCCAGAAAAAAGACCCACAATTGGCAGGTTTAGCACTTACATTCGAATCCCCGGTTGTACGTGACAAGGAGTAGGGTCGCCTGTCCAACCTCGTGGGTTATCTCCGGGTCCTCCGGTTTCCTGCCACTGCTAAAGACCCCTACGCGCAAGCTAATTATTGAAATAAAATTAAAACCATATGTTAGTCCCGAAATGACCTAGTTTGTGTCGAGTGGACATTAAACCTCTCTCTCTCTCTCTCTCTCTCTCTCTCTCTCTCTCTTTAGCACTTACATAATGCATCTTTGATATTGTGGGAAGGCAAAATCCAGAATTAAAATAATTCAAAGGAAAATAAATATCTGTATTTGATTAGACTGAATATTGTTAGTTTGTAGATAAATTGCTAGTATAATATTCATAAATCCACACCTTCATTTTTATTTCATATAGCAGAAGCCTAATATTAATATATTATATATTTAAATACTTGTATTTTCCCCACACAATGTCTTTGCTTCTAGTCCTGTCACCATCACCATCTATTCCCATTGGACGATCCACAGCTACACCAGTTGCTAGGCAACATACAGACAATCAGAATGGTAGAGTTATGAAGTTGCTTGAGATTTTTAATCACTGCAGATAGCACTATTGTTAATTACTAAAATGTTTATTAAAGCACCCAAGCATATATTCATACACCTTTAGTATTGTTTATTCAAGCATGATAAACATTATGCTTGGATTTAAGCACATTGCAAATAAAGCACTTGGTTGATCTTCAAGTATTGTTTACTCCAAGTATAAGCATGAAGAACATCAGAAATGAAGCACTTAATTTGTAATCGTCATATTTAACCAGCGCTTAAAAAACAAATGCTTGCAACTTATCCTAAAGTGCTTTTTCCATAAAAGTAAGCGCAAGCATAATGATTGAACTGGAGCACATAACAAACAAAGCCTTTGATTGGTAATCATATTTAACCAGCGCTTATAAACAAATGCTTGCAGCATTTCCAAAAGGGAGCCACGGTGGTTAAGTGGGTAAGATGCTGGCTCGATAGCCCTGAGATCGCGTGTTCGATCCCTGCATAGATTGAGAAAGTTCATTGCAAGTGATTTTCCAACGTGGTTTCCTCTTGTCAGTGCTGCAGGACGAAGGGCCAGACAGTGACAGCTGTCTAATAGTTTGGATGGGACAAAAAAATGAGGACCCGTGTATACATTGGCGTGCACATAAAAGATCTCTTGGCAGTTAGAATTCCATATAAGAGTAGGTCATGTTAAACCCCATTTCATTAAATCTTTTATTGTTACATGTAAGGTTATCATGGCACCATTATAAACACAATTACTAGTGTGATATTTATTATTTATGAAGGTTGAAGATATATTTTTAGTTTGGATATAGTCTTAGTAATCAGTGGCTCTAGCTATATTCTGGTAAATAGCAACTAACATATCTCCTATGCTATTAAAAGATCTGCATTAAAATTTGATCCCATGATAATGTATATTGTTATCCCATCCTCATGCTTGCTAAATAAACTGAAATCAGCTTGTAATATAATCATCTTGTTTTAATATTATTGTTAATAGTCATTTAATATATAACTCATGTCATTTACTAATTACATTTACTTATATAAATAATATTTATGATTATATATAATCTTCAAAAAATGAAACGCATAGTGACATTTCGTCGTCCGTATACCCAACCTCTACCATCACCTCGTTGCAACAGGAACCTAAACTGTTCTCCAGCGTTGCTGTGGCCATACCCTGTGTGTCTGAACCTATTGAAGCCGGATTTGACAGTGTCAGCGTATTTCAAAACAGAAGCTATAATGGAACGTCTGGGGGTTGTTTCACGAAATTTTAACTAAGATAGAATCCAAATTTTATTCATTTGATTGGATAATATTAGATTGATTTTAGTACTTAGCCAATCAAAATTGAAGTATCCACTAAAATTTGGATTTTATCTTTAGTTAAAATTTCAAGAAATAGAGCCCAGGCTCGTAATCCGGTTTCATATAGGCATTTATGGACCGTCTGGTCTGAGATCCTACGTCTGACAGGAATTGCTGCTGCAGTAGAGGTCGCTGGTGTGAAATGTTTCCGGTAATGACGTAACCGGATGTGACGATCCATGGCCGGTCAATCGTGTTTTGCCTTGAGCTTATGCAGTCATGTGTTAAACTTTGCTGTCGGTAGCTATTCCAAATGTGGTACTCTGGGAAACATTCAGCAGTCTGGCTACATCTGTCTAGGTTTCGCCTGCTTGTAACCGACCGATAGTGGTGTTGCGTTGGTCTTCGTTCAGATGTGGCATCACTTGGCTTGTAGAGTATTTACATGTGCAACTGATTTTTAAACCAAGACCCCCAGGATTTTAAAGGCCTTAGATTTGGGTTTAATGGGAAAAGCTTGCAAAGTTGTTAAACTCGTGTGTCTTGGTTTAATCAAGCGAAAACTAATTTCGATAAAAAGAATGACCAGTCACAATTAGTGACCCTACATTTAAAACCAATAATGAATTTCTTTTATCCTTACATAGTGACATTAAAAACAAATAAGATTTATGGAAACAATGATCTCGTTCAGATAAGAAAAATGATGAAAATTGGCTATGCTTTTCTTTTTTTGAATTATTGAAATAAAATTGAACCATATGTTACTCCCAAAATGACCTAGTTTGTGTCAAGTGAACGTTAAACCACATTTCTCTATCTCCCTCCATAGGTAGGATGCTGGCCTCTCAACTGTGTGCTTATTCAATACGATTGTACGAATAACAGGGGGCCAAGTGGGAAAGACGCTCGCTTGCTAGCCTGGATGTCGCGTGTTCGATCCCTGCATTGGCCGAGAAAGTTTATCAGGATTTTCTGATGTGGTTTCACCTTATCATGGTGCAGGACGGAGGGCCTGATAAGCAGTTCCCGCTATAATAATTTAAAAAATAGATAATGAAAAGAGAATATGTTGAAAATTTCAGTCAAATTACTTCACTCAGAACCGAATTATCGCCATTAGAAGAACAGTGTAGCCTCGATTGTTATTGCTAACAATGTTCAGATAATAAACAAAGTCTCGATTATCCATATTTAGATTAAATCATTAAATGGCCGATCTGTTCTAATGTACTTAAATTTGGAGCCATCTAATGGCATTGAGAGTTGATTATGGTCTTGTCATGTTAATTAATATCTAATTAATAATTTATATAACATTTCAGGCCTAAAGAAAGACATGCAATAGGCAGATTTAGCGCTTGCATAATACCTGTTAAAAAATACCATACTTTTCGTAAAGAAATACTTTGTTATTTAAGAGTACTATGCTTTTGATAAAGAAAGACTTTGATATTTACAAATAATTTCACAGCACTTATTATAAAAAAAATTTTTTGTCAGGTAGTTTTCTGTCCTGTACTGAGTTGCTAGCAAAAAATTCTAACATTAAACTACAGCACTTAGATGTGACATCATTAATTTTAAAGGCCTTCCAGTGGCTGCCATTTTCTTTCCAAAATATGATAACTTTGTTGGATCCTGTATTGTTTTAATTGCAGTATTTATTATTTTTATTGAACGTGAATGTCCATATTACTTTTGTCATATTTTTATATATTGTTGGATGAGCATGTATATCATATATGTAGTCAAACTATAGCTCAAGAGATCAAATTTTATAGAATTATAAAAACTAATGTATCTTTTATGATCCAGTCTTCTTTTATTTTTTATGCATTTGACATTTATCCTATTTTACCTTTGCAGCCATGACCCCACGAGTGCAACCAATGACAACCCAACAGCAATCGGCATACGTTCCACAGTTAAACCTCACGGAAAGAGATATAGCGGTTGACACTTCAATACGCTCACATAACAGTGATGCAGAACAAATGGCAGACGTCAATCAAAGTAAAGAACTGGTTCATCATGATGATTACGTCGAAGATAAGATTGTTTCGTATCGTAACTTAAGTGACCCGCATACTGATCCTTACTCAACACGAAGACATTTTGGTACACAAACGTATACATGTAAATATTGCACCACTATCTCTTTTCACCATTACAATATTTTATATTCAGTGAAATCAAACCATGATATTCTTATTTCAATGGGAACTATGGATGCTTGGGCACTGGAACAGAACTTTCTGGGTTTTAGGGAGGTTGGATGGCCGAATGGTTAGCATGTGCGCGCTGTATCGTAAGACCTGTCATTGAGTCAACTGCCGTGGTTTCGAATCCCAGGTTGTACGTGACACAGAGTAGGGTGGACTGTCCATCCTCAAGGGTTTCTCCGGGTCCTCCGGTTTCCTCCCACTGCTAAAGACCCCTACGCGCAAGCAAATTTTTGAAATAAAAAAATTAAACCATGTTGTTAGTCCCGAAATAACCTAGTTTGTGTCAAGTGGACGTTAAACCCCATTTCTCTCTCTCTCTTTTTCTGGGTTTTAATCATTGTATTCAGAAGACAAGGCTAACAAGGAAATTGTTTAGTTCCATGCGTAAAATGTCTAGTTGTTAGAAAAACCTGAGTTCCATGTTACGTAAATTTTCTGGTCGGTAGAAACCGAGTTCCATGGAAAAATCGTTAGTTGTTAGAAAAAACGAGTTTCGTTCGTAAATTGTTTTCTTGTTAGAAAAATAAAATATTGCTTGAGAGTTGGAATTTTAAACAATGGGTAGGAGAAAATCTCTTCTCATAATCCATCAAACAGTAGTCAAATAAAAGTTGGTATCCTTCAACGTCATAATTATAAAGCTGCAGATTTTCATTGGCATAATTCAGATAATATGTAACCTTTTATAGCATAATCCTTGCTAAATTCTACTCAAATTAATTATATAACATTTAATTAAGACAATAAAATGAATGTATCAATGTAACATCATTTTCCTGGAAAGTTAATCGGTTCATAATAACCAATAACAGAGATCAGTTGATTTCACTGAATATATTATATAATGACAGAGAGATATATAGTAAAAGTGCCCAATTTAAAAAAAAAAATTTCATTGATTTGAATTTTACAATTGAGTGAACCATTTGAAAATGGAGTCCCCAAATGGATTTTGATTTTTTAGTTACTAATATATATATATATCTTTCTGTTATTGAAAATTCCTGTTGGTATTGTTTTGTTGGTAATAATATATTTTATAGTTGGGTAATATCTGATAAGTATTATTTATATTAATTGAATGTTGTTTGTAATTGCATATAACCCTATACTAATATTTGTTATAATCATCATACATCAGATCAGACCTGTCCACACGCCACACGGTACTTAAATTTGGTGGCCGCCAGAGACAAATTTTTTATTCAAAGATGCTGTCTAGCTATGGACAGTGTTCCCGCTAATTTTTAGTATGTGACAATATTATGTGCACAAGATATATTTGTGCAGGCTATCTATCATGCCTAATAAAACTGCATTGTCAAATAAACAAACATACATCCTTTTTTAAGTGACAGTGTCTGAGAATCTATTGTGTGCACATTAGTTACCTTTGTGTGCTTGCAGCAAAATATATGGTAGTACACACACATTCATAGTCGGTTACTAAATGTTGTTAATGATGAATATGAGTATTTATATTAATATATCACACTTCATGTCACTACCGCCACTTTCTATGTTGTTTGTCCAAGTTTATGTTTTTTGGTTATGTACCGGTAATATACAATGTGTCATAATTGTTCAAAGGTATCTTGTATTTAAATTTAACTCTTTTTATTACTGGTTCCGGTGGTGAACAGCTTCCTGTAACGATTTCTATTATTAGAGATGTCTAAGATTATTAAAATTGGACCCAGTTACACAGAAAGTTTAAGTAATCTGTGATGACCTGTTGACAGGGTCCTGTAATGACGTTTCCTTATTCCATAAAATTGTTTTCTGTTAATGTGTTTCTCAATTGTTAAATGCTTCTTAAATGCAATAGGTAACCGTGTTCCAGTAATGAAAAAGTTGAAATATTATACATTTGTTATGACCTTTGTTTCAGTAACCAAGAATTTGTATCAATTGATTGTAAAAGTCAAGTTAAAGTCCACAGTGAATCTCTTTTTTAACTGTCCTTAAAAGAGCTTATTCTGTAATCTTGGGCACCTAGAAAATGGACACAATTTTACATTCAATCAATGCTGTTTTACTGTAATTTTTAATCACTTATGTTCAGTGAAGCGTGAAGAGTCCCAATTGAGTAGCATTCTTTGGTGTCTGGTTATTCTTGTCTACACCTGTAGTATTCTCCCCTGGGATATGTTTATCCTTGTTCACTGAGTTGCATCATTACAAATGGCACTCAAAAGCATTCTGGCACACGATTCCTGTGCCAATTTTAAAATGTTCACTGTGACTTAAATATTGGATATCAGAAGCGTATCTTTTCATGGTAAGACAGCAACGTCAATGTTGATTTAAATTGACCAATAAGTCGTGTTTGCAATGTCAAAGACTGTGGATGATATTAGCTACTTTAATCGTAAAGACTGTATTTCATATATTTTCCTTTAAATGTCATGGGGGTTGGATGGCCGAATGGTTAGCACGTGCGTGCTGTATCATAAAGCCTGTCATTGAGTCAACTGGCGTGGTTTCGAATCCCCGGTTGTACGTGACAAGGAGTAGGGGCGCCTGTCCAACCTCGTGGGTTTTCTCCGGGTCCTCCGGTTTCCTCCCACTGCTAAAGACCCCTACATGCAAGCAAATTATTGAAATAAAATTAAACCACATGTTAGTCCCAAAATGACCTAGTTTGTGTCGAGTGGATGTTGAACCCCATTTCTCTCTCTGTCTCTTGAAATGTCATTTCACTTGGAAGACAAGTTGAAGTCCATTGTTAATCTCTGTCTATTCTCTTTCATTAAATATTTAAAGACCTGTCTGTTTCATATGTTTTTCTTTTAAACACCATTTCGTTTGGAATTTAATGTAAAGTCAAGTTGAACTCCATTGTGAATCTTTCTCTATTCTCTTTCATTAAATATTTAAAGACTCTGTGTTTCATATATTTTTCTTTTGAAACCCATTTCACAGGGAATTGCATTGCTTTGTCTGTTTTAGTTTATTATTATAACATGTTTTTTCTGTTGATATTTCTAGTTACAGATGAGAATGGTGTTAAGAGGGAAGTAAGTGATGTCAGAATAGAATATAAGGCAGATAGATCTCATAGACGTCGAGGAAATGTCCCAACTGAGGCAGACGCAAATGAGAAGAAAATGGTGGGCACAACAAAATTAAAGAAAGTCAGACTTAAGAGTGCTGCACAGGTCAGGAAATTTAAGACAGAGAAACCGAAACCTAAAGAAAAATTCGGCTGGAATTATAACAATCAAAGAGTGAAAAAGAATGTGAAAAATTCGGAGAAGGATCCATTTTACAAAGAGAAAAAATGGGAAAGTCAAGCAAGACATGCAAAACGAGCAGCACAACTTTACAAAATGGTGGAAGCTAATAAACAAATTATACCTACAGGGTCGCGCAGTCCATCCCCTCATAGAAATAAATCTTTGTCGCCATACAGAGCCTCTGTTAATTCCCGACATGACAGAAGCTTGTCTCCAAATTTCCGCTCAGAAACCAGACTCATAAAACCGTCTGATGTAACACCTCGTAGAGGAAAATCAACATCTCCTCTTCCATCAAACAGATCCCGTCATTCTGAGGAACTCAAACCTTTTGTAGATGATCATGAACGCAGATCTCGTTTGGATAATTACAAACATAGACCTGATCATCATGCCAGATATGAATCACCTCCTGTGCCAGCAGTTAAACACAGAAGACCTCATCAAAATGAACTGGATAATGATGACTATGATAATTGTAATGGTAGATCACATTATACAGACTTAGATCCTGTACGTCCTCCTGTCTATGATACTGATTTCATTCCGTTCACAAGAACGTCAGAGATTTTAGATCCGTCCCATGCCGATGATCCTCTACGCGTGTCACGAGAGAACACACGAGTAAGAAAGGGAAGGAAGGCGTATAATGAAAATCAACAACCAGCTGATTATGGTAATAGAATAGATATTTATGAAGATAAACGAAGAGATCCTAATCAAAAGGTAAAAATATTTATTTATTATAAACGAAGAAAATGTTGAAACTTTTTTCTAGATTAACATTAAGGTGAATGATGTCTTCAGATCCAGAATCAAGCTACTTAATAGTTTACAGCAACTTTTAGGGAAGCTTCAAATTAGACAGAGTTATGAAAAATTTTACCTTTAAATCCTGATTTATATCTTTTAATTATAGAATCTCATATTTAATCTGTAATAGAATCTCATATTTAACCGTGTTAGTTATTATACTTTGATAGAATCTCATATTTAATCGTGTTAGTTATTATATTTTGATAGAATCCTATATTTAACTGTGTTAGTTATTATATTTTGATAGAATCCCATATTTAATCGTGTTAGTTATTATACTTTGATAGAATCTCATATTTAACCGTGTTAGTTATTATATTTTGATAGAATCCCATATTTAATCGTGTTAGTTATTATATTTTGATAGAATCCTATATTTAACTGTGTTAGTTATTATATTTTGATAGAATCCCATATTTAACCGTGTTAGTTATTTTATTTTGATAGAATCCCATATTTAACCATGTTAGTTATTATATTTTGATAGAATCCCATATTTAATCGTGTTAGTTATTATATTTTGATAGAAATTCTGTTGGTTATTATATTTTGATAGAATCCCATATTTAATTGTATTAGTTATTATATTTTGATAGAATCCCATATTTAATTGTTTTACTTATTTATATTTTGATAGAATCCTATTTTTGATTGTGTTACATATTATTTATATGTGATACATATTTATGTTTGATAGAAATCTACCAGGTATTGGATTGTGTTAACATATTTATATTTTGATAGAATCCTATATTTAATTATGTTATATATTTTTTTTTATAGAATCCTATATTTAACCCGGGTTTAGTAAAAGATCATCCTACAGGTCGACAAGATCAAATATTACAACAACTGTCTACATTAAAACAGGTACTAGTAATATATATATAATTCTATAATCCACTAATGATTTAATTAATTCCCATTTGTCATTAAGGGTTTTTATACCCAGTTGTTTAATTACATAATATAATATTTTAAAATACAGGTATGTGTCCAGGGAGGGGGGCGGGGTCCGGACCCTGACCCTCCCATCCTCGTGCAGAGCATATTTTTTTTTTCTTTAACATTCATTGCAATAGTGCCGGACAAAGTATGTGCGAAACATTGCTGTCGTTTTGGCCTTAATACACTCTAATCCTGTGTATTTATACACCTAAATGAGCAGAAATATTGTCTCAGAGCTTTCTGATTTTATATAATTCTCAGGTAATCCTCAAGGACGTCTCTTCAAACTCGATCCTGCCTCAAACCCCTGCTTCTCAAATTCCTGAACACCTCCCTGAAATTTGTTTGTTTTTGAGATATATCTGGCTTCTTTTACCTTGAGAATAATGAATTTTTATTATGCATATTATATTGATTTTATCTTCTCATTGTAGAGTTTAAAACAGAGACAAAGAGAGTTAGAGACATGTATGTCACCTAGTGATTTTGAACAGCAGTAATAATACAAATCATGGAATTCTTCTTAATATCACTTTTATATCAATCAAAATATAGCACTTTTATTTTCACCATGTTACACTGGATATTAATCAATAAAACTTGAATAAGAAAATTAGACAAATGTTTCTGAAACAATGCAGGCTTGGTTTTATATATATATCACACATAGCGACTTGGTGAACTGAAACTTTTTATAATCATCAAAATAAAGCAAATGTCACTCACTTTTATTGTATAAAATTTATCATATAAATATTTTAATTTATTTAAATGTTGTATATTTAATTGTAAATATAATATATAGTCCAGTTTTATAACTAAAGTGCTTTAATTACTAATACAACATATAAAGATGTATAAAATACTAGTTTTTACATGGAGAATTGTGATATCATTGCGTAAGTGTGAAACATAACCAGAGAAAATCACCTTTGATATTGTTATATATATTGAAGGGCTAAATCTTATATTGTTGATACTGAAGGGCTAAATCTTGTATTCTTGATACTGAAGGGCTAAATCTTATATTCATGATAATGAAGAGCTAACTTTGATCTTATTTATATTCATGATATTTGCTGTTTATAATGTTCGTACATTTCATCTTGAAGCTGGATTTCATATTTGACTAGTAAGTACAAGTAGTAAGTTAAATTAGTGCAACCTAAATTAACAACGAATCAGGATTTACTTTGATTAAACACAAGCTTAAATAGGTTCTATATGTCAGTTTACTAATTTCAATTTCAAAATATCAAGCGGAAGTCAGTTCGTTTACCGATTTTAGTTTTGTTTTTGGCTTAAATTTGAATTGCTCAGCCTGTTCTATAATATGTTGACCTAAGCTAAAATCTTGACTATAGATCATCCTGACATGAAATTTAATTTAATCAATGCTTTAATTTTGATCCAAATCAAAGATGTTGTGTCCTTGTATTCTGTGATGTTAAAGGGAAGCATTAACTTAGTTTGAAAGAACATAATAGGAGAGTATATGTGTCTTGTTAAATATTACTTATTTAACAACAGATATTATATTTAAGTGTATTGTTGGTAAATATAATCTGTGATTGTTAAATATTACTTATTTAACAACAGATATTATATTTAAATAGGAGAGTATATGTGTCTTGTTAGTAAATATAATCTGTGATTATTAAATATTACTTATTTTATAACAGATATTATATTTAAATAACATATAATAAATATTATAGTAGTGTTTGTATGAGACAGTAGATATAAAGAAATAAAGAATTGAGTATTATATTTCAATGTTAATCACGTGACAAATGAGCTTTGTTCTGGAAGTTATTGACACCATTCAAACCTTTTAAAATCTTTTAAAATTTCTCGAACATTTAACTCCAAACATCAAACTCTGCTTAGTTAAAGTGTATTTTTTTTTGTAATAGCTATTATTTATGCAATCAGAAACAAAGTATCGTTGTTATATAGTTTTACTGTTAAGTAAAATGCCAGGATGTTTTTTGTGGGGTTTTTCAAACATGATGATGATGATAGTATTTTGGAAAGGAGTTCTTCAATTACACAGCCACACCTACATGTATTTATCACAATAATTATTTAGTCTATATTATTTGTATTTATGTAGAAATGATGGCTGCCGTTACAGTGCAAGCAAGTCACTCACTCTTGCTAGTTGATCAAGTTTTCACTTATTTTGTTTTCTTTGCAATTGGCAGCACTTTTTTTTTCCAAAGAATGACAAATTGGAGCATTATCTCACTTTTTTGAAAATAAAATAAACTGCTTTGCATTTTAAGGTTAAATATTTAGAAATTTTATGTGATAAAAATACATCCAATGAAAGCTGTGGGTAGAAGTATAATTTTATATACAGGGGAGGGGTTGATACTGGAATAAAAGGAGAAAGGGGGCTGGTAGTTCACTTATAGAAAATATGGTGGGTTTTTTAAAGTTTGCTATAAATATTTTACTTTCTAAAAGAGCATGGTGCAAAGGCATCTGTAGTATAATCTGTATTTGGAGAAGGTGGTCATGCCTCATTCTGTGCAGGAACATCTTTTACACATTCAAGTATCCACACATGAAAGGCAAAAATATTATCAAGTAATTTGCTTTTAGAATTTTAACTGATGCCAAACTGATATTTTTACCTTATTAACTCTATATATGGTAAATTTAAGGGCTGTTGTCTCAGAGAAATAGAGTCTTATTAATCTATCCAAAGTAAATTTATTTTATGATCTATTTCTGTTATATCTATTAATATAAAATAAACTTATAAATTAAAATGAAGAGTAGTTTTATTTACATTAAAATATAGATTGAATTGTAGCAGTTTCTGGAACAGATCATAACACTTCCCATTAGTTGTACTATGTCTAGAACTATTGTGTAGATCGTAAGGGTATTCTTACTCTTTCTGGAACACATTAACACCTCCCTTGAAATATGGTATAACGTCTTTATTTTCTGCTCCCAACTTGTCAAATGAAGACAGGCAAATGCCAGATTCGGTTGTTGGGTTTTTTTTTTGTCCCATTTGAACGACAAGATGGTTTTCCTTGTCAGGTGCCAGTTCAACCTCGTGATTTTACTCCGGGTCTTCCGGTTCCTCCCCCTGCTAAAGAGCCTTATGTGCATGTGAATTAATAAAATAAAATGTAACCATATGTTAGTCCCAAAATGACCTAGTTTGTGCGAATGCACATTAAACTCCACTTCTCTCTTTCTTTTTCCATGACAGGTCATCTGTCCTGCCCCACTGACAAGGGAAAACTCTGGGGAATTTTATCAGCACATATTGGACATCCCAGTTATTGATCCAGTGCCACCATGTAAAATAACCCATTTGCTGACCGGGAAAAATTTCCCTGATTGAATACTGCACGGCCTATGTCCGTCTTCATTAGACTGTTGGAGCAGAAAAGTAAGATGCTAAATCCTATTAGTAAGTGCAGGAAGATCGCACAACACGTAAAACAAAAATCTACAAGATAAACCTGCGGACAAGACAGAAAATAGACATGGCACCAAATAAACAAATACCAAATCAAGTGAATGGATCCGGGGGCCAGACGTCAGCGCCCATTGCGCTGTACAGTCCCGGGCCTGTGGTGACGCAGTCGGCAAACCTCGGCGGATTCCGTTACTCACTGGAATCTGCTGAGGTTTGCCGAGTGTGTAGTGACGCAGACTTCATTCATTCATATCATTAGAAATGATTCATTTTAGATAGACCTAATGATTGTCATATGCTATAAATTATATTGATCAATCGGCATAAAAAAAATTTTCGAAAGAAATATATAGATGTAGATATATACTGGAACGATAACACTATAAGGTCAATGACATTGTCAAATATGAACCCTTTCTGGTCTTGATTTATTTAATTTGTATAACCAATAATAAGTCTATTTTAAAGAAGCTCAAATAATAAGTTGAACATCACGATAATAGTCCATCAAAAATATAATTCCACAATACATTTGTTTTGTTATGCTTTATTTTTCAAAGTCAAACATTATTCTGTCATTTGTCTGAACCCATCTGAACTAATTAATCTTTAATAAACCTTAATCATTTTCTAGTTATAAGTTGAAGATCACGATGTTGGTCGACGAAACACGTACGATCCTTTTCTTTTTATTTCATTTTGTGGTAATCTTTTATTTTCGTATTCACACATTACATATTGTTCTCGCTGATCTGGTAAAATATTTATAAAAGACGTGATATTGTTTTATTTAGAAACTGGAATTATAGACATAAACTTTGATAATAACATTCTTCTAGACAACCAATTTCATAATGACTCCATTATAGGATCAATTTAATACAGATCAAATCTGATTTACATATAACTTCATATCAGGTTTTTGTAGTAAATATTTTATGCGGTGATATATTGTCGTCATCCCATTTTGTCTGTCCGTCAGCCCGTTTTTATACGCCCACATTTTCATGTGGACGTATATTGTCGTCGCCCCTGTCCGTCCACCCGTCGGTCCGTCCACAATTGTTTGTGAACATTCTACAGGTCACAATTTTTATCCGATTTCAATGAAACTTTAAATATATAGGTTTATCACGCTAAGATCTCGGTTCCTTTCGATATTGGTATGTATCAGACTGTAACTTCGTGGATTATGGCCCCTGATTGTACGAAAAATCACGTTTTTAGCTCGTGAACACTGTAGAGGTCACAATTTTTATCCGATTTGGTTTAAACTTGAAATGTATGCTTATAACACAAGATCTCGGCTCCTTTCGATATTCGCGCATATCGGAACGTAACTTCCTGAATTATGGCCCCTAATAGTACGAAAAATCGCGTGTTTAGCTTGTGGACCCTATAGAGGTCATATTTTTTATCCGATTTAAAAAAAAACGTATTATTATATCACTGATAAACCCTAAGGACGGCTGAGTTCTAATTTCGTGAAAATCGGTCTAAAACTGACAGACAAAATGGCCGCCGTTCGTTCTCAAATAGCGTAAAAATATGGTATATCAAGGTTGTGGACCCTATAGAGGTCACAATTTTCATAAGTTTATAACCCAAAGATCTCGGTTCCTATCGATATTCGCGCCTATCGGACCGTAACTTCCTGAATTATGGCCCCTGATTGTAGGAAAAATCACTTTCTTTTTAGCTTGTTCTCTATCCATCTCTCGAAAATGTGGGCGTATCCTGCCTGGCAGCCGCTGGTATTTCTGGTAAATGTTCTACAGGCTACTGTTGGTTTCCAAGTTGCTAACGAGTAACCCAATCACTAAAACCCTGCAAGTCTCCGATCAATTGATTTTCCAGTTATTGTTTCTGGTCCCGTAAACTTTAAAGCGTATATTCGTTACCTAGCAACATTGTGTCTACAACAATCTTGCTCTTTTTAGGGCTGTCTCTGAACGGATGATGTTCCTGTTCCTTCTTGGTTAAACAAGGGACTTCAGTCTCTAGTGGTAGTTGTCCGATCATTTATTCCCTTATTAACTAACGTATTTAGAGGAATCCCGCCTCCCCTTTACGGACTACAGTTTAAATATAGCTGTTATTGGATATTTTAATCAACAAAATTACCGAAGGACTCTGCCTCCCCCTTTGATATCAATTAAAGAACCCCCCCCCCCCACACACACACACACTTTTATGTAAACCAGCGTTCTTATTGTAAAGTTTTCTTCTCCAGTGGCATGGCACGTGTGATTACTTCCTCTTTCATTTTATAATTCAAAATCAATTCAGGATGATGATCATTCATCCGTAGATTTTAACATTGACATTCCTCATTTGTCGAACAGCGCGACGTGGCGCTGCTCTGGCTACATTGCCCTCCCATTATGTTAGCGTAAGATTTAAGCCTACAACCCACCGTAAGTGTTGTGGACACGCAAGGGGTCGTAAATGGGGTTTGGTAGCTTGCAGACCGGCCGCAAGAAACCGGGTGAAAGTTTTTTAAATAGTACGGACACAATACTTATCACAAGTCTCTATACGACCAATCTGCGATCTTCTACGGTGTCGACTACACGCAAGTGACGCGCAGGGATCACGTGGCTAAGTGGGTAAGACGCTGGCTCGCAAGCCTGGCGGTCGGGTGTTCGATCCCTGCATTGGTCGAGAAAGTTCATCCAGATTTTCCGGCGTGGTTCCCCCTGACAAGGACAGCTGTCTAGTCCTTCGGATGAGACGAGGTCCCGTGTATATATTGGAATATACGTAAAAGATCCTCTGGCAGTTGGAATTCGATAAAAGAGTAGGCGATAGTGCCGCTGCCCGAACAAAATTTCCCTCATAGCACACTGTATGGCGTATGCCCGTCTTCATTAGCCCAGTATAGGAGCAGAACAGTAGGACGTTAAACCCCATTTCATTTCATTTTCATCTCACGCACGGGTTTAGAATAATTTCCCCGTAGACTGGCCGTAGTATCAAGTACAGCGGGTTGTGGGCTAAGCTTTACGCGTAAGACTATACTTAGTAGAGAAAATGCAGTTCGGAATTTGTACTCAGGTTAGATCTGTTTAACAAAAAAAAAATAATAATAATAATTTTACCTTTAATTTAAATATTTTTTTTTTGTTGAGTATGACGAGCGTGGGAATTTTAATATTTATTGTGTTTTTACTTATTTTTATAGATAGAGAATAAACTTATACAAATATATAATTACAGGATAGTAAGACGCTATTCAAATAATTATTATAAATGTACGAAGAAAGATTAATTCAATTCATAAGAAATCATCATTGCATGACAACCTTGTTTTTATTCAAGTCTTCGTTGACTTTCGTGATAATAATCCGATGATACACCGGCGTTGGACTACATACAACAACATGCAACGAAAGTAAGAAATGATATCAGGCGTTCTACAAAGCGCACGCTGCACATTTTATTTGGATTGAATTTTTCCGGCGTGGTTTTCCCCTTGTCCTGCACCACATTGTCCCACCACATCGTCCTTGTCAGGCCCCACGTTATTCACGATGCGGTGCAAAACGTAGGGCCTGACAGGGACAGTTGTCTAGTCGTTCGCATCCATGGGACGAAAAACCGAGGCCCCGTGTACACATTGGCGTGCACGTAAAACATCCCTTGCCCGTTGGAATTCGATACACGAGTAGTCCATAGGGCCGCTGTCCGGGCAAAATTTCCCGCATAGCACTCTATATGGCGTATACCCGGTTCCATTAACCTAATCGGAGCAGAACAGTAGGACGTCAAACCCCATTTGTGACCGGTGCCATCAAAATCAGTCGGAAGTCGCATTCATTCATTTTGCGCTATAGGCAAAATATGGCAGTCGGTGGTGAAATTATTGATTTTCAGTTTTCATCACCAAACAATAGTTTGAAGTGTTTTCTTTCAGAATTCTAAACCATCATTTTGGATTGAATCACGCTAATGGCGTATAAAATGTGGTGTAAAAAATCACAATTTTCGAAGTGTGTTTTGTGTAAATCATGTGTGGTGTACTCCCCCTGCACTTATATATTATGTAAGAGCTAAATCTGCCTATATCTTTATACTGGCTTCAAATGCTATATAAACTATTAATTAGACATATATTAACATGACAAGCCCATACTCAACTTTCTATAGACAATCGGATGGTTGTGATTTTGAACTCATTGAAACACGGTCGCTAATTTATTAATTTAATTTAATAATGGATAATATTGACTTTATTTATTATGGTAACAACGGTAACAATGGAGGTCGAGAATACGCTCAGATGAAGTAATTGGACTGAAATTTTCAATATATCCCTTTTTCATTATCTATTTTATAACTATTATAGCAAGAATGGCCAGATCTTTATCTAAATCTTACATAATGCATCTTTAACGACACATTTGAAGCATAACATTTAATACAAACCCGGACACTTAGCTATAAAACCAATTCTTGTTTAGTCGGTCTGTACACAATAAACAAAGTTAACACCAAAAAACGAGAAATTAAACGCCCTTGAAAAATGCCTTATTCAAAGAAAGTCAGTAAGTTCGATAATGAGGTATTTCTAAGATTATTTTGAATATGTTATTTGATTTACAACTAATTTAGAAATTCAAATGGTTTTTAAAGTAACGACGCGTCATTTGCATGTTTCGCTAAAATATCAAATTTCTCATGCCTTAATCCACGCTAATATTTGCTAAGATTGATTATTAGACATTAAATTAAGAAAACAGAGTCTAAAACGCTGGATAATGCCCCGGCTTGAATCAATCTGGTTTAAAACAGACCAAACAATAAAATTCGCGGACAACAAAATTGTGGCGGGCTGGATAGATCCATGACACTTCAATTCCACATATATTTGCAAAAACGGAATGGAATTGAACCATTTTTGGAGTGATTTGCCCATTAAAGATTCGTCTTTCACACTAATCTAGTTTGCAAATGATTCGTTTTGCTTAAAAATGGCGCATTTGGATTTTAAGTTCCGCACGGGCGGATCCAGGAATTTTTGCAGTAAGGGGTTTGCCAGGTACCTGAGACAGTATATCTGTATTTGGGAAATGTGACGATTCTGAGGTTTGTAGATGGTCATAATAGCATATTTTTAATTCTCTGCAAAGACTGGACGTCGTTGGCTATTGTATAAATAAATATTGCTAGTTGGTGCATACAGGTTAAACAGCTCTTTTGTTCTCGGTCATATCTGATAGAATATTTCACCTCTTATATCATTATATGGCTGTTGTTTTATTCTTCCAATTTATACAAGTGCGATTCCTGACAAGAAAATCTTTAATCAAATAGTCGTGTCGAACCTCGAGGTTTGAATATCTTAAAGACCTTAATGACTATCTTCAGTAATCTTTTTGATAAGTTTAATTTCGTTTCCTGATTTTACGAATCTCTTCAACATATCTTTTTTTTTTGCACGAGAACGCTATCGTGGACCGTGCTTGTGAATAACGTCCTATGGTAGAATCTGTATCTTTATTTTTTCCTTATATACTGGTCGAGGGTTAGAAAATAAGATCTTTATCTGGCAATTATAACAACATTACGTTGGCATTAGGAAACCGCGGGAACCCGATGGAGTAAGAGGAAAGCAGTTATACTCTTAATGCCAAACAAATTTCTTGAGTCACGTCGCCGGAATAAGTCAATAAAAGGAATTCTCCCGAAAAACGTAAATGAGGCTGAACAAATTCGTTTGGTTCCTTTAGATCTTCTGCTTCAATGCCGCCATATTGATTAACCGATTGTGATCAGACCCAAACATGAAAATAACCCACCAAAAATCTCGCCGTATGTTTTTGGTAGAATTCTCCGTGGGTTAAACATTCCTGAAGTTCAACCAATCATCCATCACTGCTAGAAACGATAAGATATCGATTTACGCTCAATATAGTATTATATGGCAGACCAGCCCCGCAATCTTGTTTTCTTCGTTGTACTTGTTGATACACAAAACATCTACCACAGAACCTAAATTATAATTAGGTTCGTATGTTCGATGAATATCTAAGTATGGAAACATAGGGACATCACGTGAAAGATAACCGTTAATTGCGAAGATTTTGTTACCGAGGTAATGAATATGTTCTGAGATATTTTCATCCCTTATATCTACGTAATTTCTGAATATGAATCAGTATGAAACGAGAAAAAAAAGGGAACGACAAAGGCATCTTCAGTAGAAGGCTTGATCCCACTTTAACGCCGTATATAAGGCTTGATCTCGCCTTAACTTCATACATTTTAGCTATACTGCCCTACAAAGGAGAAAGGCAGTATCTGCAACATAATCATAGTGTAGATACTGCCTTCTTCCTTTGCACGGCAGTATAGATATTGTAAAATTCGCGGTCGTTCCTTCGGGAACACAGGGAAACGTGTGACCTATCTTTTCTAAGAAAAGCTATCTAATTATGCATTCAGCTGTACATTGTATATCCTTTGTTCAGCTTTGCTAGTGTACTGAATTACATATTATGGATACCGCCTGGGAGAAAAATCCCATAGTTATTGCACGGACTTTAAGCACATGAAAACCAGTCTTCTTAAAAATATTTTAGTCGAAGTTTTCAAAATAACGGGTAAGTCCTTATAAAACTATCTGTAGCTTTCAGGTTGTGTACGTTCGTTCGTTCCTGGAGGTTGATATCGTAGACAAGGGGTATTGTAGAAAAGCACTGGCTTTAATATTGATGAACTATAAATGAAAGTTCTATATGGGCGTAATTAGTTTCAAGTAAAGTAATACCAATTAGCACGACTATCGTTTAATCCAATCGAAATAAATCATTTCCCAATCAATCCTCCTTAGTATACTACTGTGCGCATATCAAAGAAGAAATCAATTGTGTCCCAAGCATCCTTCCATATTCGATATTTTTTTGTGTCATGTAGACATAAGCCTCGGGCATTTTAGTATAATAACCAGTGTACACGAAAACAATCGTTTCCCAAGCGGTCTTCCATATTCGATATTTTCTTTGAGTCGTATATATGAGCCTCGAGCATTTTAGTATATCCAGTAGTGATTGTATACATTCAACTTGACAGCATGGTTAGATTGAATTAACTGGATACGTTTTATGACGGACGGAAGGAAGGAAGGAGGGAAGGAAAAACGAATTAATTAACAAGATGAAGGATATTAACAATTACATCATATTAGCTTTACTTTTTATTTTACAAATCTATCAGTTTACTGAAGGTAAGACATTTTACGTTGATAAATATAGTATTTACTTATCTAGATCTAATTAAACACTCAACGGTTTAGAAATTAGTTCAAACATTGCACTAAAGGTTTAACAGGAGAAATGGGTTAATGAAGGCGGGCATACGCATTCAGTGTGCTAGGAGGGAAATTTTGCCCCGGCAGCGGCGCTACGACCTACTCTCAGGGGTTCTTCTGTACACTTGACCTCGGTTTATTGCCCCATCCAAACGGAAAGACACCTCCATTGCCAGTTTTCAGAGGGGAGAGAGAGAGAAATGGGGTTTAACATTCACTCGACACAAACTAGGTCATTTCGGGACTAACATGTGGTTTAATTTTATTTCAATAATTCGCTTGCGCGTAAGGGTCTTTAGCAATGGGAGGAAACCGGAGGACCCGGAGAAAACCCACGAGGTTGGACACGTACAACCGGGGAATCGAAACCACGCCAGTTGAATACTGTGAATAGTTAGCTCTAAATGAAATAATTTGAATAGAAATATTAGGCTCTATACCGTTCACAAATTATAACAATACCTGTTTTTTTTTAAAATGACCGTATCCTTAAATGACATTGCTTGATAAAGATAAATAAATGTAAGAGTATTGAAACGCTGCATGTAATAAACCAAAAAGTACATGTATTAAGTTCATAACGTTGTGTTATTATGAATTTTAAAAGACCAATTTGAATGACATCAATGAATAAAATAGCTGTTTCACTTTCAAATATTTCTGTATGTGTATGCCAACTAATCATATATGTGAATAAACAGGGGTTCTGGAATTGGATGCGGCATAGAAATAAATCTCATAGATTTTACAATTCTCTAAAACTGAATCTTTAAATTCGAGAAATTGACAGGACAGAATGACAGAATGGGCCCTTTTTTATGGGTTCGAAATCATATACGCGAAATCGATCTTTAAAATATATACTAAGTTATAAAAATAATGGTGGTATAACTATGGATTTTAGTTGATTAGTTTTAGTTTCCGGATCGTAGTTATACTATATGTTGAACATTCAGAATATATTTGTAATCCCTACGGAGATCTGACGCTGATGTCAGATTCATTCGGATACCAGATCTATCGGTTAATTCCGCTATACACGATCGACCCAGTATGTTTTCCATTGTTTATTTATAATTTCGTGCATTATTTATTAATGCTAGAGAATACCTTCTGTCATATATATCGGCTATAAACATATCATACTACTCGACAACATGTCATATATTATTATTCCACCTATTTAATTATGCATGTAGAAAGATGTAATTTCTTAACCCAACCGTGTCTTTAAAGATCAACTCGTTATTCCAATAATGGCAATATTATGATATTTGAACAGAAATACGCATGGGATATCTCTGCCATGTTGTAAATCTTTTGTTGCGATAATAAAACAGTCAGAGCTATAGACGTCGTGCACTAGGCAGAGTTTGCATATTTAGTTTGTGGTTGTATGGCTAGACCCAATATATTTTAATTATTAATCAGAAAGGGCAATAACTAATTGTCTTAATCAATCAAAATAATGATGTTTTCGGACGGCTTCTCCCAAAACAGCTTTGATAGCATTCCTGTATAAGCCTTGTTTACGAAGTGCATGTCAGGGACAGTGTCTAGTCGTTCGCATGGAACAAAATACCCGGGTCCCGTGTACACGTAAAAGAAGCCTTGACAGTTGGAATTCGAAATAAGGTAGACCATAGCGCAACTGTCTGGGAAATATTTCCCTAGCATACTGTATGGCGTATGTCCATCAGCATTAGCCCAGTCGGTGCAGAACAGTAGGACGTTAAACCCCATTTCATTTCATTTCCTGAATAAGCTATTACTAAGCAGTGAATGGATTTACTCTCTACAAAACAATTCTTTGTCACCTGGCTGACAGGTTACTACGATTGATAGATATTTACATCATATATTACACACTGTAACTTTAACATTTACAAATAAAATAAAAAATAATACAAATGTTTGCTAAAGTGAATCTTTCAAATCTTAGTAAATATAAATGAATAAATAGATAAAGGGGTGTTAGCGTCTAACTTTCGGGAACCAACTGTATAGTGAAAATGGAGAAATGTATAAATGAACTTTTTTTTAGATAAAATAATCCAGTGAAAAAATTAAAGTGGCATTCAAGAATTAAGTGAACTCTTTGAAACCGACACTCTCTAAATCTTATAAAGATATTTTAAGTTTGAATAGATATTTAAACGTGCACATACTTCACAAAAGTGAATAGTCTGCAGTCATACAAAACGTTTTTGAAAGAGAAATGTTTTGGAATGTTTTATCCATAGAATTTGAAAAAATAAAAAAAAAAGTAAATTAAAACTCTATTTGAATTTATTAAGATATATTCATTTCAATAATACTTTTAATTATTTGTGTCTCTACGTTTTCCTAGTCAGTGAGGCACTGGCTCGCTAACCAGGAGATACCGTCTGGACGTCTGGTCGTTCGGATGGGACGAAAACCCATACAGGTTGGCATGTAAAAGAATCCTTAACATTTGGAATTCGACACAGTTAGCCAAAACGCTGTTGTCCGGATACAATTTCCGACTTCATGAACCCGGATTGTGTAGATAAATTTAACGTTATATCATTTCATTACCGAATCAATCTGAGTGTATTATACAATAAGTTTAGGAAACTATCTGAATTTTTTTTTATAATTTAAGAAAATACTAGTAACCAGGTGTTCTAGCAAAAAAAAATAAGCATACCTTACCGCGTACACAGCACCCTTTGGTTTTATATAGCCAATTGAAGTAATGAGAATTTTTGCTTTGTCGCCTGACTTTTTATACAAATATGATTACCAGTTTATAATAGAAAAACCCCAGTCAAGATATTTCAACTGTGCACTCTGTCACACCATGAATTTATTCAACCCCGATACTTGAAATTAGACTGGCGTTCAATACATACTGGGTTGATTTCTTTCAATTCGATTATATGGTGTTTTGTTTGGGAAAAAGAAGGGTTTTTCTCTTTGTGTGCTTATTGAGATAGGGTATTTAGAACAGTTCATATACTACATTATACTTTACGCGAACCTTCAAATATACATATACTTATACTACTAATTGGACATTTTATGTAGCTATATTTCTTTGATATGTATACAAATTGCAGCTTTTATGAGTATGTATTTTATTTAGATCCTATATACAAATAGCAATACACGAGTAGATTTAACAAATTAAGGGGGGCCCCCGTTTTGATTATCTTCGGTATATCAATAGAAACATGTGCCTGGCTGACTGATTACGGGGTTAACTTTTGCTTCCATCTATGGTCATATCGCAGACTCGTATTTCCAAAGATTCCTACAGGTTCTAGAACTAGATTAGACGACAAGGTTTGCACCAGGACATGGCTGCGGCAAACGTTTGAGACAGTGACCGCTGTTTACAGTGGTGCTGCCTTGACAAACGTCTGATAAACGAAACATGGCAGTTCCCAGGAACACCGTTAGTAAAATATGAACACAGGAACACTTGTGACTAGACTAAGTGTGCTAATATGTTTTTGAAATATCAGGTGAATTAACAAGACAGTCGTATTATTGGCTACAAAACACTAACAACTGGTTTGTTCCAGAAAACCAAACCTCGTGGATAATTATTGATTCCATCATCCCGCCGATATTTGTAGCAATTCAAAGTAGCATTGTGTTTTAAAGACCCCGAATATGTCATGTAACATCGCTACATCCAGCCTAAAAAAATAGCTTTTTTTTCATCTGACATACGAGATGGAAATTATTTTACGCCCACCAAGTCTTGAAAGTGAATGTCAGAGATATAAAAAGGTTTACCACGTAGAATCTAGATTGATTATAAATGGCGATATTTAAATGGTCGTCTGAGAATAATGCTAATCACGTCAAAAAACAAAGCAAAACGCTTTTATAGATACACTCATGTATCATAATTTGGTTTTGTCATTAATTGAATTATACAAAGGCTTATGCAAGGGGTTTGGATGACCGAATGGTTAGTACGTGCACGCTGTATCATAAGGTCTGTCATTGAGTCAACTGGCGTGGTTTCGATTCCCCGGTTGTAGGTGACAAGGAGTAGGGTGGCCTGTCATTCTCGTTGGTTTTCTCCGGGTCCACCGGTTTCCCCCCACTGCTAAAGACACCTACGCGCAAGCGAATTATTGAAATAAAATTGAAGCATGTGTTAGTCCCGAAATGATCTAGTTTGTGTTGAGTGAACGTTAAACCCCATCTGATGCTTATCATGTAAGTTACAGATACTTTAAAGCTCTTTAAACATACGTTATGCAAGAGCTAAATCTGCCTATTGTATGTCTTTTTTTAGGCCTGAAATGTTATATAAACTATTAATTATACATTTATTAACATGACAAGACCTTAATCAACTCTCGATGTCATCGGATGGGTACGATGTTAAACAGATTTGAATTCGGCCTGGGATTCAACGGCTGTTCATGATAACTGTAAAACTGGATAATCGCGACAATGTTTATTATCGTAACAACGGTAACAATGACAATCGAGGCTACAATGTTTTTGAAATTCGTTTTTCTCGGCTCACAGTGAAGTATTGTGACTGAAATTTTCCGCGTAAGAAAGTGAAAACATAATTATTGCTGTATCTATTGCCTGTCAAATCACTTTTATAGAATGGGAATCATTCTAGCACTTAAAACACATTCAGATAAAACTTTGAAATGTTAATCTATTCGCCCACGGTACGTGAGAATTTTATCATCATTCGCACTGGAAAACTAAGTCCACATATTGGCAGGTCTATTTGTTAAGGCCAACTTCAATGTTGGTCAAAGGTCACGAGATGTAAACAGGGCTAGCGCTAATCCTAGGTCAGTGCTTATGTGGAGACTTAACCTCTCCCCCAAATTCTTAAACCTAACCCTAGCCCTAATGCTTACCTTAAACCTAACCTACAATCTGGCCAACAATCACGTGCCCTAACCTTATTTACATCTGAGCTGGCCTTAACAAATAGATTTAGCCGTAGTGAAACATATAAAGATACTGGTTGACCGAGATAACATATACGCATCGCTTCATGGAATTGGCAAAGGTCAACACTGATGTTTCAATTTGAAAATGATATATTTTCCAATTTCGCAACTGACAATAGTGAATTATAGCATTAATACCTTTAACAAGGTAGGACTGTGTATAGATGTGTTTTCAGGCATTAGTTTGACATATTTTAAACATATGACTTAAAAAATGCAACTATCGCATTATTCATGTTATTGTTGTTATTATCAATTCTTGATGTTTTTAAGTTAGCATACGTCATACCCCTGATTCAAAAGCCAAATCTGGACCCCAGTGTCTTTTAAAAAAATATAGACCAGTTTCGAACCTTAGTTTCATTTCAAAATTACTTGAAAAATTTATTGCAATCAAACTAAAGAGCCATATAGAAGACAACTGCTTAGATGAGCCATTCCAAAGTGCATATAAGCAATTCCACAGTACTGAAACTGCCCTAACAAAGGTATCCAATGATATACTTCTTGAATAAGATGATAAGAAGTGTATGGTTTTGCTTTTATTGGGTCTATCTGCAGCATTTGACACTGTTGGCCATTCTATTCTTCTTCATAGACTACGTTTTAGATTGGTGTACAGAGTGATGCATTGATTGAATCTGTTAGAAAGCGTCGGTGTTCCACAAGAATCAGTTTTGGGCCCAATACTATATTATACTCATCGCCTATTTGCAATATTGTTGATAAATATAACCTTAAATTTCACGAATACAAAATACTGCTGCTAGATTAATAACCTTGACGAATAAATATACACGTTTAGCCCCTGTTCTCTTTCAGCTGCACTGGTTGCCCATTTTAAGATTTTACTTTTTTTTAACTTTCAACTACCTTCATAATGTGCCACCAAAGTATTTTTCTGAACTTTTAGAATTATATACTCCAGACAGAGCCCTACGTTCATCTGATAAATTTAAATTTAAAGCAAAAAGTTGTAAACCTTTCTAGTTACGTGGCACGTTCTTTTAGTTATCAAGCGCCTATTTTATGGAATCAATTCGAATGTCATCATCACTATTAATTTAAATAAATAACAGACTAGGTTAACTATTTGAAATCTTAGCATCTTAATAATTTGTACAATAAAAGGGAGTCTATTGTTAATTCGAATGTTCTTTAAAGGGTGGAAAAGAGAGTAGAAAATACTTTCGAGGACAATACATCGAAGTGAACATATTTATTATTAGGTTTCAGGTTTCGCCATGTGCAACGGAAATCTATCTCAAAATTAAATCTGGAGTATTTTATGTAAGATATCTATGAAGTGGTTTTATAATAGACTGAATTTTTTTTATCAAAGATTTATTTTAGTAAATTGTATTCAATACGGTATACTGAATAGAGCATGTATTGTGTCTATTGAATATAGAAAATTGAAGACGTTCGCGTAATGTTTTTCTTTTTTTAAAATATGCAGAACATATAGTCACAACGCCTGCAGATCAGATTTCGGCTGTGTTATGCACGCGATTTCGCCGAGATTATAAATAGATTTGTGCGCAATGTCAAGTACGCTCTTCCTCTTGCATGACATTAGAGACTTTTGGCAAGCCGATGTTTCCCATCCGTATCCCGTAACCGTATCGTATACGTGATACGTTGCGTCAATGTAGTTTTAGAGTTTTGGCAGATTTTAGCAATTTTTGGTTTCACTAGTGTATTATTTCAGAAAGTTTAGCCCATAGATCAACCAGTATGCAGACAGGCGGGAAAAATATGAAAATTTCGAGAAAAACCCATCAAAAATGATGATTAAATTCCAGTCGTTATCACTGTTAAAATCACATCAAATATACACCTTCGTGTTCTAGGATACTCACAGATTCATAAAAACGCTATGATGCAACATTTCAGCGTCTAAAAGTAGCAAAAAATACGGGAAAAAGACGACAGTGTTATACGGACCATTTCCGTATGAAAGCCGTTCCATACGTGCTGCCGTATCCGTGTGCCGTATCACGTATGAGAAATACACAGACATTGATGACGTCACACGCAAAATCCATACGGATACGCGATACGGACCAGGAAATTACGCTTGCCAAAAGTCTCTATTATGTCACTATACGTATAGCTTATTGGCACGATATCACCCTAGGCGGACACAGGCGAAATCCTCAGTAAGATACTTTGGGCACGAATTTCAGAAGCCGAAGTTACTTGGTGGAAACTAACCTATTGATTGATTGTTTCATTTTATTTTTGAAATTGTGTTAAACTTCATTTTAACGCTTAACATTGACTATTCTGATAATAACACGGTTATTAAAAATGGATTCGCCAAAATGTTCAGCAACATTTTATCATTCAACTTATTAGACAGACTCCAACAATGATACCTACGTGTAAGGTCGCATTCGTGAATACATTTTCAATTCTCGATGATATTTTGGCGTGTCGGAGCTCTTTCCCCTCAAGCAGAACAGTAGTACGTTAAAAGCCCATTTCATTTCATTTCTTTCCCCACAAACATCCAATGGACAATGTTTTGAATCGCAGACGTACCATTTGGAATGAAGAGAGAGAGAGAGAGAGAGAGAGAGATAAATGGGGTTTAACGTCCACTCGACACAAACTAGGTCATTTCGGGACTAACATATGGTTTAATTTTATTTACATAATTCGCTTGCGCGTAGGGTTCTTTAGCAGTGGGAGGAAACCGGAGGACAGGCGACCCTACTCCTTGCCACGTACAACCGGGAATTCGAAACCACGCCAGTCGACTCAATGACAGACTTTATGATACAGCGCGCGCACGCTAACCATTCAGCCATCCACCCCCCCCCCCCCCACTAAGTTTAGAAGTGTTGATGCTGTGCAGGCTTAGGGCAGTTATAAGATATAATCTAATATCTAACCGTGGATTTCTTAAGCAAATAATTTGTAGAAAAGATAATCCGGCGGAAACTTGTTTTATTATCACACCCATTCTTTAAGATTATACAATATCACATTTATTGAAATATATGTGGGGCTGTCGTGTTGTGAAACCATTTAGTTCTTGATTCACCCGATAGCGTGGCTCGTATATAATGTATCGTGACCATTTGAGGATACCGATATACAATTAGAGGTCTGTCGGAAACCTTTATTTTAGGTCTTGTTCCTCCATAATTACAAGTAATTGTCAAGTACCGAACTTAGTAAAATAAGTCAAGCCTTAAATTTTCTACTTTTCTCATAAAACAGAGTGAACTATTAGTGGGCTGGGTTTGACGGCTAAGAAATTGAAATAAATGGGGTTTAACGTCCTACTGTTCTGTCCTGACTGTTTTAATGGAGACGGGCATAGGCCATACAGTGTGATATGAGGGGAATTTGCCCGGACAGTGACGCTACAGCCTACTCTTTTATCGAATTCCAACTGCTATTCCGTCTTTATTAGACCAGTCGGGACAGAAAGTAGGCGTTAAACCCAATTTCATTTCATTTGTGACTGCCAATGGTTCTTTTACGTGCACGCCAATGTGTGCACGGCACCTCATTTTTTGTCCCATCCGAATGACTACACCCTGTCCCTTGCAAGGTCATCCGCACTGACAAGGGGGTACCACGACAGAAAATCTCGATGCACTCTCTCCGTCAACACAGGGATAGAACACGGGACCACCAGGTTAGCTAGCCAATGTCTTACTCACTGAGTCACCGTGGCTGTCTTGGACGACTAAGAGCTTTAGACGGTGACTGGCTAGTCTGGATGTCGCGTGTTCGATCCCTGCATTGGCTGAGAAAGTTCATCGGGATTTTCCGACGTGGTTTCCCCTTGTCATTGGTGCAGCACGGAGGGTCTGACAAGGATAGCTGTCTAGTCGTTCGGGTGGGACGAAAAACCAAGGTCTCGTTGGCGTGCACGTAAAAGATCCCTTGACAGTTGGAATTCTATGTGAGTAGGCCATAATGCCGCTGCCCGGGAAAAAATTCCCTCATAGCAAGCTGTATGGCGTATGCCCGTCTTCATTATCCCAGTCGGAGCAGAAAAGGTAGGACGTTAAACCCCATATTATTTCATTTCATTTCTAAGAGCTTTAGAGATACTGAGGTAAGGTCGTTGAGTTCTGTGAATGATAAATGGCCCCTGTGGATCATTAACAGTTGAAATAAATATATTTATATTATAATATTGAGTGCTAATTGAACTAATGGTTGGTCTCTTACGTATTTCTTTATAAAGGAAACTACTGTATAATTGTCAATTGGTGACTTCCGGTTTTATAATATACCCCAGTGTAACATCTGCACGCAACAACAAACTGTTATAACATACCCATGCTTGCAATTACTGTACCAAACAACAAGCTGTTTAGTACTACAATATCATATTATCAACCTATAGTTTAATACGAAACTTAATCTGTCTGTCTACAATAATATCGCTTGGGAACAGACACGAAGTTAGTAGGCCGAAATTTTAATCCTTACATCGACGACTTTGGTCGAAAACACTAAGTATATTGATATGTATTTATTCAGCTTCCATTTAATGAAATTGGAACAGTTTATGTTGTTCGTATGTGTAATACGGATTAGAATCTCATAATAAAATAGCACAATAACTTGTCAACATGGTGGCAATTCAAGGCAGAGATCAGTTCTCAAAGTAGATAGATCTCTTTGTGCAGAATGACCTTACCGACCTCAATTCAATTTTCAATGTATATATTCATCTGTTTTTGAGGGGAGTCGGGTTTGAATCCGGTGTTGGCCGAGAATATTCTTCGAAATTTTAGTGCGTGGTTTCTCCTTGTCAGTGGTGCAAGAAGGAATTGCTGGCAAGCAGCAGTGTCTGGTCGTTGGGCCTCTTTTTAATCCGATAAAAATCCAACCCGAGAGCTGATGTAACGTTGACATTTTATTCCCCCATTAATTAAATGTTAAAGCTGAACTCCGATTATAAAACTACAGAAATAATTAAATTAAAAAAAAGGTTACGCCCAAAACAACCGCCTATGTGTTTGTCCACCCAAAACGATCGCCATGTTAGTTCAAGAAATTGAAAACAAGTATGGCGGTTGTTTTGGGCGTAACCTTTTTTTTATTTCATTATTTCTGTAGTTTTATAATCGGAGTTAAGCTTTAAGTATTCAGTTTGTATTCATTTTAGCATGGATTAAGCCGTGGAAAATTAATTATTGTCCAAAAAAATGCAAATGTCATTCCCAGTGAATCAAAAAATCGAGGCCACTGTCATGTCAAAAGTCTAACCTATCATAGAATGAGTGTCAGTCAAGAAACTTGTTACTGGTGATAACGTGGAGACAATATTATTTTCACGTCAACAATTCTAGTATTTATTGCCAGTGAGATATAAATGTACATCTCGTTAAAACGGCTTAACAAGCTGAACTGTCAATCAAAGTGTTAAAATGGCGGGAAGTTGGTTGTAACTGGCGTGAAATATCAATACACAGACGAACAGAGATAAAAGAAAGAAAGGAGAAAAATGGCCAGACTTGTTATTGACTTGTGTTAAATCATCAACGATATATAGAGAAGTGTAGAAGATAAGATTTTATTAAGACTGACATCATCAATCAGATAAATCAGCCATCTTGTTTCTACGTCATAAAATAGATTGTATTTAAATCAATATGTTGAGAATTGGCCGTTATTTTGACTGATTATTAGATTTTGTTTTGGGGGGGGGGGGGGCTATATTAATTTAAAGGTGTAGTTAGACTGATTGAGAGATACCCAACTAATTTCAGTAGAGGTGTCGGTTGATTGAGGGTGTGTGTAGGGGGGGGGGGGGTGCATAGGTTCCGGAAAAATATTGTTGCCACGCACACTAGCAAACAGTAGTCCGTGAAAGAAGGGCAGTTAGAAATGCGGTTTGACCTCCACTCCGGCGTGGTTTCCCCTTGTCAGTGATGCAGGATGGAGGGCCTGACAAGGACAGCTGTCTAGTTGTTCGAATGGGACGAAATACCGAGGTCCCATGTAAACATTGGCGTGCACGTAAAAGATCCCTTGGCAGTTGGAATTCGATATAAGAGTAGGCCGTATAGCGCCGCTGCCCGGGCAAAATATTTCCCTCATAGCACACTGTATGGCGTATGCCAGTCTTCATTAGCCCAGTTTAGGAGCAGAACAGTAGGACGTTAAACCCCATTTCATTTCATTTCATTTAACGTCCACTCGACACAAACTATGTCCTTTCGGGACTAACACATGTTTCAGTTTCATTTCAACAATTCCTTGCGCGTAGGGGTCTTTAGCAGTGGAGGGAAACCGGAGGACCCGGAGAAAACCCACGAGGTTGGACAAGATACCCTACTCCTTGCCACGTACAACCGGGAAATTGAAACCACGCCGATTGACTCAATGACAGACCTTATAATACAGCACGCACGTGCTAACCATTCGGCCAACCAACCCCCAACCCACCCGGACGGATTATAGGAAATAGTCTAATTGTGGGAGGGGATATTTCACCAGCGTACATAAGGTCTCAGGGAGGGTTGCATATTCTCAAAGAGGATTTAGTGGAAATAAACGAGTAAATGTATGATTTCGGATGTTTGCATACTTCATAATTCCTTTTCTTTGATATTTGTGGCGAAAGATTAATCTTAGTTTTATAAATTATTAATCAAATGATATCGACAAGTCATTAAAACACGTTGATTGAGGGTAAACAATCTTATTTTATTCTCTCACAATCCAACAGACTCATCTCTCAAATGATTGTTATACCACGTCAAAACGTCTATAGGCATTGGTAAAATCAACAATAGAATCGATATGTTCGAGACTAGTAGGTGTGTTTATGCCAGCCTTGAAATAAAGAAAAAACCAGGTCGTATTGTGCTGCGTTAATATACACAGGCAATAACGACCATTGTTATTGAAATCAAAAGGAAGGATTGGCCTTCCTTCTCTTTGATAAGCCGACTTTCTTATGATATCTTTGCAGTGCAGTTCGGCTTCTGTAACCGGCCATGTCCGAACTATCGTTCTACTTAGCGGTGGATATCGTGAATGAGGCAGAGTATGTTATTATATCGGTTATAAGTTTTGTTGTACTTGTGTATACACACAAAAAAAGTAGAAAAAATAGCAAGAACGGATCCACGGGAAAGAGGGCTATCGACTACATGAAGATAATGACCACTTAAATCATAGAAAACCAATTGAAGGATCATGGTAATTAAATGAAGGATCCCTTGAAACATCTCATGTTCTGAGCTACGCCATCTTGTATTGACACACTGAGAACATTGAGATATAGTGTAGTGCTATAAAACTCCTTGGTCAATATAATTCTGTCTGAACCGTTAGAAATCTGCCATCCCAATTTCTTATTTAAACCCCATCGTTGCATCATCCAAAAGCCAAACTACTAGAAGGATTATGAGCCCGTTTGTTTTTCAGCCGTTTATTTGGCTTTTAACACAATCTGTACATGCAATATTGGAGACATTATTAGGATTCTATAAAAATCCCCTGCAGTCCAACACTGCCTCCTTTTGTAATTGTTGCAGTAAATAGATTTACGATGAACACGCAATTTGTAATAGACCAATAAAGTTTAACATTAAATTCAAACACATGGTTTGATAGAATATGTGCTTGTAGCGATGTTTCTGTCCATGAATACAGGGAAACAATGAATAACAACGTGCTTCAGGGAGTATTTCGTACCGAAGTGAGACGGGATAATTACCAGAACTCTAGACATTTCTAATCTCCACAGACCGACACACACACGTAACGTACATATCAGGAAACCCCATAAGAACCAAATTGACATGACGGATTAAGAAAATTTTATAATCATGCGACATTACTTATACTGCTCAAGAAGGCATTTATGGACATGACTTTGCCGTTTTAATCAGTCTAAACCTCATATCTATTTTTAATGGGCTTCTTGCGAATTTTGCCCATACAGTATGAAAATTATAATTTTGGAGATGGCCACCAGCAGGTTACCATGACATTCTAGACGGCCGTTGTAACCGTCACAGCGTCTTACTTTTATACTTTAATCGGAGAAACGAAACCGAAGATAGAGTGTACTGCGAGGGAAATCTTTAACCAAAGATACAGTGTACTTTGAGGGGCATCTTCAACCTAAGATACAGTGTGCTGTGAGGGGAATCTTTTACAGAAGATACAGTGTTCTAGGGAATTCTTTTACTGAAGATACAGTGTGCTATGAGGGAAATCTTTTATCAAAGATACAGTGTGCTATGAAGGGAATCTTTAACCGAAAATACAGTGTGCTATGAGGGGAATCTATAGCCGAAAATACAGTGCGCTATGAGGGGAATCTATAGCCGAAAATACAGTGTGCTATGAGGGGAATCTATAGCCGAAAATACAGTGTGCTATGAGGGGAATCTATAGCCGAAAATACAGTGTGCTATGAGGGGAATCTATAGCCGAAAATACAGTGCGCTATGAGTGGAATCTATAGCCGAAAATACAGTGTGCTATGAGGGGAATCTATAGCCGAAAATACAGTGTGCTATGAGGGGAATCTTTAACCCAAAATACAGTGTGCTATGAGGGGAATCTTTAACCCAAAATACAGTGTGCTATGAGGGGAATCTATAGCCGAAAATACAGTGCGCTATGAGAGGAATCTTTAACCGAAGATACTGTGTGTATGAAAAGCATCTTTAACCGAAGATGCAGTGTGCTATGAGGGAAATGTTGCACACGGGACCTCGGTATTTCGTCCCACCCGAAAGGCTAAACGCCTTTCCGTGCCTGGGCCTCGGTCCTACGAACTAGACTGCTAGTCTGGTGAACTCACGATGAACTTTCTATACCATCGTTGGGTTCAGCCAACGCCATACCCATGACGCCATCGTGGCTTTCGATATGGACTATACATTTCCGTAACTGTTTGACGGGAAGTACTAGATGAAAATACCAAAATGCCAACAGTTCAGTACATTTTTAGGTAGTTAGGCATGCTACCGGAACAAGGGACGGACTGGGCCACTCCCCCACGCAGATTACAACCCAGAGGCGAGAACTTTTTTGAAAACGACATGTAAATGGTGGTTTCTGGAGTATATTCTGATGTTTCTTATGCACAAATTAAACGTGTTGCAATCTTACTAATTCATCGAAAACGACAGACCGCCGTTTAGGAGCAGAACAGTAGGACGTTAAACCCCATTTCATTTCATTTCCCCCGAGCCTACCACACCGACAAGTCCCTTCTCAGTCCATCCCTGACCGAAACACCATCTGAATAAATCCATATTATATACAGAATGTTATATAATTTCATATATACATGTATAAAACAATAATGGGTATGATTGTAGGGTATGTATTATTAACCCTGTATCGATTGGGGTCATAGATAATATCACGTCCGTTATTGACAAATGAAGTCGTTAGCTCCATTGTTATTATTCTACATTTCTGTTAGATAATACTGTAGTCTATATTCAGCTGATATCCGATTCTCTGTTCAATAGAATTCAATATTGCATAATATCCATGGGAGCCACGGTGGCTCAGTGAGTAAGGCATTGTCTCGCTAACTGGGGTTACCGTGATCTATCCCTGTGTTGACCGAGAAACTCATCGAGATTTTCCGGCGTGGTTCCCCAACTTGTCAGTGGTGCAGGATGGAGGGGGCCTGGCAAGGGACAGCGTATAGTCGTTCGGTTGGAACGAAAATCCGAGGTCCCTGTACAAATTGGCGTGCACATAAAAGAAAACTTGGCAGTTTGGAATTCAATATAAGAGTAGGCTGCAGCGCCGCTGTCCAGGCAAAATTTCCCTTATAGCACACTGTATGGCGCATGACCCTCTTCATTAGCACAGTCGGAGTATAGAATAGTAAGTTAAACCCCATTTCATGTCATAATATCCATGAACTTTCTGCATATACCATGTATTATATATGTTTCGATTCCCGTGGGTCTACTAGTCAAGTAATCAGGGGACTGATGAATTGATCGAACATCGATTATTGCATAATTAGTCTACCAAGAATTAATTGGAATTTACATATTAAAGGAACGTGTATCTATGGTTACAAAATACATTTCTTAATTAGCCCTAACGAGAGAGAGAGAGAGAGAGAGAGAGAGAGAGAGAGATGGGTTTAACGTCCACTCGACACAAACTAGGTCACTTCGGGACCAACACATGGTTCAATTTTATTTTTATTAGCAGTGGGAGGAAACCGGAGGACCCGGAGAAAACCCATGAGGTTTGACATAGCCCTAACGAAGATGGCGTTATTTATATTTTACCTATAATATAAAGTAGTAGTACAGTATAATTATTAAAATCAACCATATCCATATCTTTACAACATACTATATTACGACTGTTTACAAGCATATTGAACCATGCAATCTTCAAAATTTCGCAAATAAAAAGGTTGAAAACTCAGATTATTAAATAATGTTTGTTTACAGCAATGTCCACACTTAGAAAATATTGCTGGTACCGATACATAAACTAAATTAATATGGTAACAATTAGTATAACTAAAGGTTGAGTATGGGGAAACATTATTGTGCATTCTATAGACTCATTGTGACTTTAATATTAATATTCCATGTCTATAAATTATGGAACTTATTGAAGTATTTATCAAGATACATTTTCTATCACTGACGTCTTTTGTTGTCCCTTTTTTGATTGAAATGGCTTTGAATATTTTTGTGTTAATTTTGTTTTACTTTAAGTCACTTTTTAGTCTAACACTATTTATTTAATAACTGTTATCATAAGCGGATTATTTTTCCCCACGGTTTTTTTTTCAATCCGCAGCGATGGCATCAAACAGCTGGACCTTGTGTATTAACTTGTTTTCATTATGAAAAAGTGAGAAGATGACCCGTCCTCTCTTCTCATGCCAGCGAATTTAAAACTGTGTTTTAAAGTGACTTTTTGAAATACAATAACCTTTTATTTTTAGTGTTTTTACCCATTTTCTATATATTACTCCTCCATATGTAAATAACTTAATTAAATCAACCTGTCCATAATATCATGCCTTATGTGTTGGGCGTTAAATTTGTAATAAACAGGGGATCACGTGGCTAAGTGGGTAAGACGCTGACTCGCTAGCCTGGAGGTCGGGTGTTCGATCCCTGCATTGGCCGAGAAAGTTCATCCAGATTTTCCGGCGTGGTTTCCCCTTGTCAGTGATGCAGGACGGAGGACGGAGGGCCTGGCAAGGACAGCTGTCTAGTCGTTCGGATGGGACGAAAAACCGAGGTCCCGTGTACATATTGGCGTGAACGTAAAAGATCCCTTGGCAGTTGGAATTCGATATAAGAGTAGGCCGTAGCGCCACTGCCCGGGCAAAATTTCCCTCATAGCACACTGTATGGCGTATGCCCGTCTTCATTAGCTCAGTTTAGGAGGCCATTTCATTTCATTTCATTTGTAATAAACAACAACAACCATATAAGGATACAACATATAATAGTGGGATCTGAAAACAAACAGGAGCTGATATAAATTCATCTCCCGATGGTCATGTTTTACGGGACAAACAATTGTGGAACCACGGCAAACCCTGGTACTTTTTAAATAAATATTTTGGCTATTTCATTACAGGTAAAGTTCTTTGCTTTCGTAAATTAAAGAAGAACCACAAATGTGCTGGGATAATCAGAAAGGTATCATTTGAAGATGGTGAAGATTGCTGCTCAAAACGAGGTTTAGGATTCGCTATTCAAAAGGTAAAGTGAAAATACTTAAATAAACAATATTAATGCCCCGGTAGTCGAGACATTTTCCCTGGCTTGGGGAATCTGGAATAATTAAATTTTTACAGTCCAGTTACCTCCGTTTACATTGGCACTGCAATATGGTCTAACAACATCTTGAACAATAAACAAACGCGTTGGCTTGGGCAAGTATGATTCTAACCAATCACAGGGGGCTTCAAACAGAACTAAGAAACAATAAAGAAGTGGTTAGATCCAGAATTAGTGTGGACAAATCAAATTTAAAACCGAAACGAAATAAAGATCGGATTTGAATAAGATGTGTGTTTTTGCTACGCAGTTGTTTGTGCTACATAATTTGTCTTTCGGCCAAACAACCACATTATACACTGTCTCTGTATCGTTGACTTTTACATATTTTCATAATAACACTTTATCGCGACTACTACTACCCCATTTCCTTCTCTCTGGTAGAAGTTCTTTGTTTCTATGGTTCCCTTTGTTAACTGTGTGTTCATCAAATAAATATTCATAAAATATCCATAGGGGTATTATTGTTTTCAGTTTTAGTTCGAAATTCTATTGTATCATCAATCTATTGTCTTTAGAGATTTGCATCTCATGTAAGATAGATGACTACCAATTCAAGCTCACGACATTAAACCGATACGTTTGAAAATATACCCTAAGCGACTACCCTAAGCGACTGCATGTAAGAAGCTATATCCCACAGAGAGTGTATAAATACCCCTTACACTATAGCCTGCCAGGCGGAAGTTTAGGAAAATGTCATTCTAAGAAAAACATTTATAAAAATCAATATACGTTTGAAATGTTAAATCTCCGGGATCTGTTTTAAAAGATAAAGACGGTGGTTGGCATGAGATCGATAGGCCAACTTCAAGTGATATTTGGTCCATTAGAATTAGCAAGATTTCAAAACTAGTCTTATTTATCATCAATTCTTGTTGCTTAAAGGAGCTAAATCGCTATTCTTTGATACCTAGAAATGGACACAAATGGTTCGTAACGCATATAATAATGTAATATGAATGTACTGATTTATATTCAATGGCTTTTACAGTAATTTCTAATCAGTTATGTTCGGCGAAATATGCGAAGAGTCCGAACTGAATGTCAGTCTTCGGCGTATGTTTATTCCAGTCTACACCGGCAGTATTCTCCTATGGAATATCTTTAGCCTCGTTCACTGAGTGGCTTCATTACAAATGGCGCCCGAAAGCATTCTGACACGCGATTCGTGTGCCAATTTTAAAATTTTCACTGTTGATTTAAATTGACAAATAAGCCGTGTTTGCAATGTCGACGACTGTGGATGATATTGGGTTAGAGACTTAGCTCCTTTAAAGTGTTAAATGGAATAGAAACATCTCTAAGAATTAACGTTTAACTATAGTTCAGATGGGTGCACACATACATTTATCAATATTAACCGGATCTGTCGATTTCCATTTATCTATAAGGTTACGTATTATCAAGCTAATCGAAAACGTCTCTACACAAGAAATAATGCGTACAGCTTAAATGGAGAGAACAAAATAATATATCACATTTATGTATTTGTTTTTTGTATTGTTTACTGCTTTCATGTGCTGTTTGCTGTTTCGTGTAGGCATTTTAATACCATAAAATATCTTATCTTTTTCTATTAACCTTTGTGTTTCAGCATAAAATTGGTAAAAATCGTTTTAGATGTACACCTTGTTCAGATTTAAATAAGAATCCATTTGGTAACAAACCACCTAAAATGGCGCGAAAGAAAGGTAAGGGGGTAATTAACTCACGAATGTTGTAGCACCATGGATCGTTTGTCAGACGTGGAAAGCGGACCGAACAAATCCGGTCGCTTCATTCTACGTATGACAAAAGCCACTCTTTTCTTATACATATCTTAATAGCCTTGTTGTCGTCTAGTATTTTCAATTGTCGTCTTTGGCTTCCTTTTCGCGTTGTGTATTTTCCTCTTACTATCTCCGCCGCTAGGACGGTTATCTTCTCAGTAATTAATACGCTTGTCTTACCAGGAATAACCGTGCACCAGTTCGTTTTTAAATTTTATATATCAAGCACTGGTTTACAATAAAGTCATTCTCCAAATCCCATTCCACCCAGACTCGCCCCAGCTGATAGAAATTGCTACATCTTCTCCCTCTGAAATCCAGCAGCTGTCTAGGAACTCAGGTGGTAATCTCTACGGAACCCAATGATATCTGATCTCCGGAACCTAATGATATCTGATCTTTAAGGGCTTGCAGGGTCACTTTTATAGGACTCATATGGACATCACGCACAGATCAGGCTATTCATGACCCTGAATCATCTGTGCAATTACTGATTTGATTGGTTACTTAAGCCAAATGATGCAATCGTAATTTTCCGATCACGTGTAATCTGGTGATATTTTGTTGACACATAGAACCAGCTATGTTTTGGTTTTATAACTCTTTTTGTGTGTCAACCTGTCACTCATTGTTTTAGTGCATATGAGACAGGACATCTATACATGTGTGTATGTGAACCCAATAATTAGTTAAAGAAACAATATGATCGCAAAGACCATCTACTCCTCCCCCCCCCCCCACTTTATTTAGAAGTTTAAGGATTTAAACCCGGTTACAAGCTGCCCTTTCGGATACTAACCCTTCTTTATCTTAGGAGAATGGTGGCTACTGACTGCCCCACCTCCTTGTATAAAACCGCCATCTATTTTAACAAATTGGGGTTTTAAAATTCTGTATTCAAAAATGTTGTTTTTTTGCAATCTGTAGGTTTACAAGTGACTTGTGTCTAGTCGTTTGGATGAAACGTTAAACCTCCGATCCACATGTGTACACATTGGCCTACGCAAACTTCCTCGCCATATGTATATCGCAAAGTAAACCACATTCCATTCCTTCTTTTATCTTCATAGATATACTATCTCAATTACCTACAACAACAGATAGACCAAAAGTACAATGGGGAACATGGAGTCCTTGTAGCGCGTCATGTGGTGCTGGTTGGAGATCTAGATATAAAGTGTGTGATAATTGTGATAGAAATGATTATGAGAATGTTCAGTCTCGGCCATGTATGGTTAACTTCTATTGTCCAGGTAAGTCGATGAGTATAAGTATTAGTGGCTGGATAACCGATGATTGGAATATTTAGTTTCATGAAACACCATTCACAATACTGGATAATGTAGGACCACCCTTTCAACATAGCTACTTTATTCTAGTTTGTGATTAACCAGATTCAAGTGTTCTGTCAGTCTTATGTGTTTGCAATGGGATTAAAACACAGATCCTATTATAGTTCAAAATTTCGTTTTACTTGTCTTTACTACACTAGAATCTAGAAGAGTTGTACCGGCGTTTTGGTTGAAGTGAGGGATAAGCCAATGAAACCGTTTGTTACGCCGACTTCTTGGCGTGACATGCACGGAACTGTGGGTAGACCACTAGAAACGTCAACCACGCTGATTGGTTAATCAATGTCTGGCGTCATAGGGTCAAAAGCCGCCCGTACGACCCCTGACACGACCTTCGAGTACAACTTGTCAGATCTTCATGTATTGTAGGCCATCGAAAATATAAAAACGAAACGAAATATAGATCTGTATTTTAATCAGATTGATGTGTTTGGATAAACTGGATAACGCTAAGATCTTTCCGATTGATCTTCTCAGCTAATTATTCATATGTATTCGAACCACACAGTGGGTAATATTGCCGTATTGTGGTTAAATATCCGGTAAACGATGTAGACTGTCAAATGTTCAATCAAGTTCAGATCGTGCCTGATCATTTGGCATCAACGTAATAAATAATTTCTTTATGACACAAGCATAAAATTTAGTAACAGCATACAGGGTCCATGTGAAAAAATCTTTCATAAATACCAGGATCTTGTTAACAACTAAAACAACACGACTTAGTGGACATCTAAAATAATAAATATCAGAAGGTTACTATTACAGGGATTAAAAGAGGGGGGGGGGATTTCCTATTATTTATAAAGATCAATGTATTAAAACTATTAATGGGAAACCAATTAACCTGAGTTATAGATAAACAATAATTCAAAGAGAAGTGTGAATCTATAGATAAAACTTAGTTGAAATAAAAGAACAGATAATAATATTCATTTTTATTTTACAATAGTTGATGGTAACTGGGGTCCTTGGTTTCCATGGCATCCATGTTCAGCATCATGTGGTGGCGGAACAAGATTACGTCAGCGGAAATGTAACTACCCACCACCCGCATATAATGGTAAAAACTGTGAAGGACTGGCAGAAGAAAATAATGAATGTAACAGAAAAGTCTGTCCAGGTAAAGTTGCTTTCCTAACTATATTATTTTGAATATATACTAGATCTCGGATATTTGACCGTTGACCAATCCACCCCAACAACTTCTTGTCTGCGATATCACCTCTATGGAAGCGGACGTAACATACAACTAACTCACACTCACACCCCAACTTTGTATTTTAACCGTAATCAACAGGGCTGTGCTCCTTACACAGGCAGCAAAAAAACGGGGGTTTGTAGAAGTTTCAAAGCACTGTAGAATCACGGTTGAAGCATTCAACTAGAAGTAATGACTTAATACATGTTTGATTGAGACAAAAGAAACTATAACATACTTTATTTAATATGTTAGTATACTGATACGCAATGAAAACCGTTTCTCTGGAAGTACTGGCGAGACACGATGCAGCTGAAATGGGAAATTTGACAGAAAATCAGCAACAGGTCATGGAGGCCATAACAACTTTATAGTGGAACCAGTAGGACGTTAAACCCCATTTTATTTCATTTATAGTGAAGAAACGTAGGCACCAAGGGTAATAATCAAAAGTCAGTAACGGCGTTGAGTCAGAATTGGTCCAACCCAATGCCGACACGAACATTGATGAACCTATGTGAGCGACTCTCACTTGCAGCAGTACGGAAAGCTGACAGCGTGCTATCCTGCAGATATTGCCGGATAATGTGCCAGTCTTGTCAAGTAGTTGTCGCGCGTTTCCATCCAGGCCTTCGCTGGTCTCTATTGGGCCCTGTCGTCTGAAAACGATCGACATGCTCCGGGAGGACATTGTGATGATATCCAAAACATCCCTTGAATTTAGATCCACATGTGTCAACCGTGAAAAGAGTTCGTAAAAGCAAGATTTTATACCCAACGTTTGCATAATAAAATCGGGAAATTCAACATCCCCTTTCTGTCGAATTCGATTGATCTGTGGTGCGTTTAGGCGATGTGAAAACATCATCCACACGTATTGATGTTACATTATCAATTGCAAGAGATTTGCAATCATCTATTTATAACAGTGCCCAGTGTTCATTCCGCCTTACTATATTCGCTGAACTAATACCACTTTTAATATATATCTGCCTTTTCATTTTACAGTTAATGGTAAATGGGGTGACTGGTCTGAATTCTCACCGTGTAGTGAGACATGTGGTCAGGGTATGATGAGAAAGACGAGAAGATGTGATAACCCAGCACCTGCTGGAGGTGGTCGACAATGCTCTGGTCAGAGTGTAGTCAATAAAAAATGTGAAATAGCTAAATGTCCACGTAAGTGTAGTTTGCAATCTAATTAAAATACAGATTTATATTTCGCTTCGATTTTTATACTTTAGATGGCCTACATTACATGCAGTAAAGACAAGTAAAACGAAATTTTGAACTATAAAAACGAAACGAAATAGGATCTGTGTTTTAATCAGACTGGTGTAGTTTGCAACAATTTATAGACTGAGCAAATTTACATAAGCCAAATGAGCATTTTAGTCAGTATAGAACTACTCTCTGTATGGGTATACAGGTAGTAGAATTTATAAACAATGACGCTATTGATAATATCAACCGTTAAGATGTGTAGGTTTTAAATATTGTACCATTTTGATCTCTTATCTCAAAAATACCTTAGTATAGTAACAAGAATTTTGCATTTGTAGAGAATGGAGGTTGGTCGTTGTGGTCAACCTGGGGACCGTGTAAAGTTACATGTGGCAGTGGATATCGGTCGAGGACAAGAACATGTGACAGTCCTCCAGCCTTATATGGTGGTGCTGAATGCGAAGGCGAATCTGAAGAACTTAAAGAGTGCAGAGTTGAGCGGGCTTGTCCAGGTTAGTGAATCACAAACTGTTCTTGTAGATACAGAATCAGGGTTTTGTAGAATGTTTAATATAACACAGGACGAAAAGGTTTACACAGTTTTGTTTGGCAATAGCTAATGTGAATCAATCCGATGCAGATGCTTTCTGACGCGGAATCGGTGGTCGTTATCTTTCGAAGGTCGCAGATGCGACGCCAACGCGAGCTAAATCAACTGTTGTGACAACAGCCAATATAGCACTCTATTCAGACAGCGCTAACAAATGTTATGAAAATTAGTGTCTGACGCAATGTTTGTAGTTATGCAAAGGTTTCGTCGTTAAACTGGACTGGGTATGTTAATTAGTCATATTAGTATAAAATTATCTCAGTTTTGAGACGTTTAGTAATCAGTAAACGAAACGATGCTTCACGGTAAAGTTAAAAACCAGCACTCCAGATTTATCTCTTTTCAAAGCTAAGGGTTTTGTAATTAGTCAAATACCAAATAAATAGGGGGGTTGGATGGCCGAATGGTTAGCACGTGCGTGCTGTATCATACGACCTGTCATTGAGTCAACTGGCGTGGTTTCGAATCCCCGGTTGTACGTGACAAGGAGTAGGGTCGCCTGTCCAACCTCGTGGGTTTTCTCCGGGTCCTCCGGTTTCTTCCCACTGCTAAAGAACCCTATACGCGCAAGCGAATTATTGAAATAAAACTGAATCATATGTTAGTCCTGAAATGACCTAGTTTGTGTCGAGTGGACGTTAAACCCCATTTCTCTCTCTCACCAAATAAATATAGACACCCAACATCTGTTACACCATTGTAATGGTTTTCATGGGGAACACACATATTAATTCCTCACATTACTGGCAAAGAATGCCAAAAAGGTTTAAATACCAACGCCAAATTGGGGTAGCCCGGTAGTAAACCCGTTAGCCCCGTTGTACTTTTCATATGCGAAGTTACACGAAAGATGCCCGAGGAACACTAAGCTACACAGTCAAAGATATAACTAAACAAATTCTCACATTTAAGACCTATCTTTGGATCCGTGCTAGAACCCGCTGTAAGATGGTGCTACGCCTTGAAACCAGATTATCAATATGTTTTTTTTTAATCTGATACAGTTGATGGCGAATGGTCACCGTGGACAAACTATGGATATTGTCGAGCAGCAAAATGTGAGAAGGGTTACCAACTACGTTCTAGAAGCTGTGATAACCCCAGACCACAACACGGTGGAATACCGTGTGATGGAACCGCCTTCGACAGAATCGAATGCTTTAATGGGCAACACTGTCCAGGTAAGAACTATCAACTATGTAACCCTCTAAAATGAGAAGTGGCTTTAATCGCTCAAGGATTTTTATGCCCCACTTACAAAGTGCAAAAATCCAGGTAAGAACTATCAACTATGTAACCCTCTAAAATGAGAAGTGGCTTTAATCGCTCATGGATTTTTATGCCCCACTTACAAAGTGCAAAAATCCAGGTAAGAACTATCAACTATGTAACCCTCTAAAATGAGAAGTGGCTTTAATCGCTCATGGATTTTTATGCCCCACTTACAAAGTGCAAAAATCCAGGTAAGAACTATCAACTATGTAACCCTCTAAAATGAGAAGTGGCTTTAATCGCTCATGGATTTTTATGCCCCACTTACAAAGTGCAAAAATCCGAGGAACATTCTCGGTCAACACCGGGAATGGGGGCCTTCATCTCCGAAACCAACATCTCTGTTTACATTACTTTATACACTTTGAATAGTAAAAAACAAAAGAAAGGCTTGAACGGTCCGTGGTATGGCCTGACAATTTAGGCGTCTCTAAACTTTTCAGTCCTGGTGCCAGAACCTTTTAATGACACGGTAACGGGCCGCACGGATGGGTCCCGGGTTGGGGAACATTGAGCTAAAACGAACCTTCATCTATAGTGTGTTGTTTAGAGTCGTTGATTTTGAATATTCGAATGCGAAGTGGAATACCTATGTTGCAATAAACCTTGATTCCTTATTTTATAATATTACAGTGAATGGAAGTTGGTGTAAATGGAATGATTGGTCCGTTTGTTCAGGACCATGTGATTCTGACGATGCCCTCCAGGCTAGAGAGAGAGAATGTGAATGTCCAAAACCACAGCACGGTGGATTGGACTGCGAAGGTAAGCTTTGACCATCATTACTCACCAGACCTGACAAACACCCGTTAATGTATCCAGAAATGATAGATCTATTCACCGTGGAAACCCAAAATGAAAACATGCATTGCGGTAACTCATGGACGCCGGTCTGGCTTTCGGATTTTTCTTTTCAAATATTTTAACTTTCATCTCACATAAGATATGAGATATCCTTTGAAAATCCTATGTCTAATAATCGCATTAGTAATACGGTGTATATGGGACAGAACCATGCAGGCTTTTTGTATTTATTCTGCCACTTTATAATGCTCGCCATACCTGCTTCTGAAATACGGTACCTGTGACGCTTTAGCATGAACTATAGTTCGACCACAAGTAACAACTGTTTTTTGTTTTTTTTACTTTTAATAGGAAAACATTTAGAAGTGAGAAAATGTCTAGAATGCGAAACAAAAACAGAAAGCCCTGGTAAATATTACATCCATTACATTCAAAGCTGATAAATCGAGCAATTTGCATAAGAATCTGTAAAAGAACAGGGGGTGGGGTCAGTAATATGAAATGTTGGGATTCAGCTTGGGTCAATTGCTTCAGAAGGATTAAATTCACTCCATCAATGACCACTGTGTTTATGGGAATATAACCCGTGGCCTATACTGGATTTCTAAAGAGGACCGGGAGGGGCGCAAAATTTGGAAATAAATTAAATCACTATTAATGGGGATTGTGGGAGCGCCGAGTTTTGGAGTTAAATGCCACCAAAAAGCATTAATTAGGGGGTTAAGTCACTTATTGGGTTTTTCGAGATACAAAATTTAGCGAATTAATTTTGTAATTTGTCCTTCTCTATTCATCTACGAATAAGTAATGTTTAAGAGACGTTCATTGTATTCTTGTAGTTCTGACAGCTGTTATACAGCTACAGGCTAGTAAACCTTGTAGCGAGAGGCTGGAAGGTGATGATGGAGAAGGAATCTCGGGTTTTGGTGATTCAGAATGCGAAGAATCAGAAGAGGTAAGATTGTGCCAGTGGCTTATTTTAATTATCAGTACTTCCTATCTCTTTACGTAGTCGGTGGGTGGAGTCGGGTCGGGTGTTTACGGATACTGGCAAACCCTTGGTCATGTGAAAAGCAGCTTAGGTCCAGGGCAGAAACTTGTGTTTAGGACGAGTTTAATACTATGGTTAAAACTATCAACGAATCTGTTTGATTTCCGCCAAACCGAATAGTAATTATTTCCAGATCCGGGGTCTAGTCTGTTTTGTTTTCCTGCAGTTTTTAACTCCGAATCTGATTAATGAAATCCGGACTTGAATAAACTTGGCAATTGGTTACCACATTCAGTTAAAGGCAATCAACCAGTTTTTAAAGCCATCAATTGAATTGCCCATCTTGTCTATTTTCTTTCAGCCTATTTTCAATGCCATATAAACCTAAATTATTTGTTTCAGATTGATGAGGCGACAACTCTTACAAGAACAAATTCGCCGTGAAACGTCACCATTCCCTGTGTTGTCGTCACTATCAGCACCGTTCATGTTTTACATCACTTGTATATAATATTTACGTCACCAAGTATTTCTAGATGTAGAAGTCCTATCAGTGTTTTACAAACGTGTGCTTTCCATATTTTGATAAACCAAGCTGGGATGTGATATTTAAAAATATCTTACCCTCTATTTCGAGATACAATGATGACTGTTTTATAAAAATTATAACTTTGGCGGCAATTAAAATTATTGAAAACATGTTTTCATGGTCGCAAGGTTTGTAAGTCAATAGACAAAGCAGTGCACCCAAAACGTCAATGTATTTTTCAGAAACAATTTCCCAGTTCACACCAACTGGCGAGACATGCATGTGAGTATGGTTCAGATACCGAGTTATGGTAATTTTGCCGACGTTTGGGTGTGTTTACTACCAACAGACCTCGGGCTTGATCCCGCCTGTTGCGTGTGTTCACTACCAACAAACCTCGGGTTTGATCCCGACCGTTGGATGTGTTCACTACCAACAGACCTCAGGCTTGATCTCGACTGTTGCTTTTTTTTTTACATTCATGTAGAAGTTTAAATGTCGTTGAAGATAAATGTGATTCGATTCCGTATAAAGTGCCACAAGTTATAAATGTTGCATTGTTCCATTCCAAGTATCTTGTAACCTTTTCCACAAAATATTAGAACCCCCGTTTAATGTCGTGATGTACCAATTGCAATGCTTATATAAACAGGTCCCGCGAGTTACTATATGCTTCACACCTATTTGACTATTACAAGGCTTACGTATATAGAACCGTACCATTAACATTGTTCATGCAGTAATTTGGGTCGGCGCTCAGGTTGTCCCTATCGTTAGTATCGTTTGAGAACGCCCCCAGAATCCTTTCAAATGAAGTAACCCACAGACCTGGAACTGGTAGTCTCGGACACCCAGGACCTTCTAGTCTCCATTTGTTTGAGTGGTAGTAATTTGGGTTAGCGTTCCGGTAGTCCCTCATCCTCGGTATCCCCAGTGGTCTCATTGCGTTCTACTCCACTTTACCCTGGGTATTTATGTATTCAAATTATCTGCTCTTGGTGGAGCTTAATTGTACCATCCAATCAAAAAAACAGTTTACAAACCTCATTGTTTACGTTCACAATAATATGGCGCCTTGTTCGCTCGAGGAGAAAGTTTGCAAGAAACTCGATACAAAAGATGTGACATGCACACAAAAAGATGTCCTAAAAGATGTTTTTATGTCCGTTTTGATGTATTTAACATTTTTTGATTGGTCGATAAAAATAGCACAATCATCAAGAGCGGATAATATGAAAATGTCTCTACCCCAGGGGTTTGTGGAGTTGACGATCTTTCCCCAATACTTCTATTACGCTTGCGTTCTCACATTTTTAATAAACAAGCCACAATGTAAATTGTAGTAAAATGTTTAATATGTGTACATATATCATCAAATGCATATTATTATTTATATAAAACTTTCTCTCCTGTCTATTTACGTGGTTTTCTTTCTGATGTACTGATGTACCAATCGTGTCAGTTTTTCTCGAATAAAAATCTAAAGAGAAATGAAAAATGCCCCCCCCCCCAAAAAAAAACCCCAACAAAACAAAACATGTTTGACTATTGCGTGATTTTTTCATAGAGTAGACATATTGTAATAATCCGATGACAAATTAGATGTAGCCACTCTGATAATATGGTGAGGGTCGACTATGATATGGTGAGGGCATTGACAAATTAAATTAGGTATTGACCAATATTTAAATTTGGAAGCATTAGCAATTTCCGATGATTTTGAAAAGCGTGGTAGAATGGAACGGATTAATACTCCAACCATTTTGTCGACTAGTTAAAGCCAGGCCAATATATAGAGAGCGCCTGGCCAACTGGCTAAAGCTGGGGCACATTTGAGATTATACCCCCCCCCCCCCCCCAGCATCAATGTTTAGTAGATCAGGATCAAAAAATGGGCGTTGCGTTCAATGGCCAAAATAAACGCAAACATGTGCTGAATCTCCGGGCGTTTTTTGATCAATTTTATGGGCACTAGCGTGTACGGGGAGATTAACTGCACCACGGGGGCCATAATTTTTGAAGTACCAAAAGCTCCTAATTTTCAGTTGACATCATCGACATTGCCCCACTGCTTCTTCATTTTTGTACAAAGCAGCGGGGCATTCCACGATATACTATACTAAAACATGCCCTTCTGGATCTTAAAAGTCATGGATTGTGATCCAAGGAGCACTTGGGTTTTGACAAGCATAACGTGCATAAAGGGATAATAATAAGCCATATTATTCAAACACCCTTGCACAAAAATATTAATACTTCTAATAAATTAACACAATAACATCAAAGAATAATTTTCATTTCTCTCATTATAAGTTTGATACAAAGTGCTTAATTAGGCGTCAACATAATCTTGCATCAAAACCATAAAAAAAATAAAACATAAGCCAAAAAATTGGTAGTCACTATCAGCACTATATATGAATTATATACAAAAGATAAAAAAGAAAACGTGACAACATATTTTAACTTGTGTCCCAATTATTACTAGCTAGGCTATATCCAATTTGTTGGAATGAGAATGTTTGGGAAACAAAATAACAAATATGGTATATAATAACATTATTGACTAGAATATTAAAAAAAAAAAACAACACGTACAAATACACAAAAATTGTTCAGAAATGGCAAGAAATATCTAAAACAAAACACAACACAAGGTATATATGGATATAACTATTTCTCTGTTATTCAATAACGACGACGTTTCGTAACACTTGCAGGTCACGTTTCAACTACTGTTGGTAATTTCAACAAACACAAAATATTGAAAACTGCACATGTAAATGATATATTCGACGGAAATACATGACGTCCCCCGCCGAAATCCCTAAATAAATAGATGACACATATTAATTAATTGCACGTTTATCATTTTCAAAAGTATCGAGCAATCAAACTGATTATCATCAAAGTCAAAGAAATAGCTTAGCTCTGCTTAGCTTTAGCGGTAAATGTTAATCAGTGAACTCAGTCAAGACATTCACCTAATGAACATCAGCATCAAGTTTAAACATTCTACCTCAATCAAAAGCAGAGTTGTTATGTTCCAAAGTCTTGACCAATCAAATCGCTCCTTAGCCTAAGCAGAAAATTCTCATCAAACCTAGTCAAGGTAATAATATAATGAATCTATGCTCGGAGTTTCATAGCTCTCACTTAGTTATAACCAAAGTTATCGTGTCCAAAAGCATCAACCAATCAAATTGCTTATCTCTGCTTACCGTAAGCAGACAATGTTCATCATCGAACTCCATCAAGACATTTGCCTAATTAACGCCTACACCAAGTTTGAACATTCTACCTTAATTAGAAGGAGAGCTATTGTGTTTCAAAGTCTCGGCCAATCAAATTACTTATTGATCTGCTTACACTGGGCAGAAATTGTTCATTATCGAACTTAGTCAAGGTAGTGATGTGCTGAAACTATACACCAAATTTCATTACCCTCACTTAATTAAAACTAGCTCAATTAGAAGGAGGGTTATTGTGCCCATAAGTGACGGACAGACAACTGACGAACCCATTTTAATAGGACAATTATTAATAATTAATATAGCTGACAAGAACAACTGAGAATAATATCATGACTATAAGTATATGTCAAATTTTAGTTGGAGCAAGTTGATCATTAATGAATTAAAGAATTGTTTTTCTTTTATGGCATAATAGTATCCTTTCATCTGATGAAAAATCATCTTTGATGTCTGCTTGGTCTGCTAGCACAGCTAATCCATTGTAACAGTCAGTTCTAAGTCAATCAAATGTCATGTATTTTTGGCCAAGACGCTATAGCGATTTACTAAGGGAGGCTATCGATAACACAAGGGCAAGGTAACACTGATGAACAATAATTCCAAAAATTAACATGTAATAGAACAAAAAATTAAAACAAAAACTAAAAATAAGTGACTTTCAGATCAGAGATGGACAAGTAATAAGATTAAATGGATAAACAATACATAATAATGCATAGTAAATTGCACAATAGTTAGACATATAACCGGTAATCACACATTTGACTTTTTTATAACATACAGAATGGCTTTCTTATTTACAATGAGGACAAACCTCTACTTTTGTCGTTGATAAGAGATTGGATATTGATATACTGATGGTAGGAATGGGTAGTTTAAGGTTTACAAGATATCACAATATCAGTTGAATTATGCTGCTTTTTTCATAAGGATGTTAAATCACACAATTATTACAATACCGTATTTGACGTAATAACCGACTCGCGGTAATAAGCGTAATATAAGCGTAATAAGCACACACCCTCTCATAACAAGTAAACAATATTTCGGTACCTAATCTCCCCAGGAAACTAACCCAATATAAGCCATACGTCTGCCACACAAGCAAAACACTTCTGAATGTTTTGATTCGATTTCATTGTGTAAAAACATCTGGCCGGTTATTACGTCGAATAAGGTACTGTCACTATTGACCGTTTCTGCTGTCAGAGCAATCAATAAACATTCTTGTAAGTTTCTTAAAACTTTTGAACACAATCGAGGTCCAAGGACATAATATGTGATACAACATACTTCTACTATAAGAAGATGTTATCCTATCTTGTTTTGTAACATTTGTTCAGAGAAAATGGGAAGTCTTTGACTAGTCTAGTTTGAACCCAACTTATCTTTAGTCTCATTAGTTTAGGCTTTAGTAAATCCATACTTTATGAAAAAATTGATACTATCTCTGTAAGTAATTTTGATATATACTAAATGTGACTGAAAAATGTGGTATTAATCTTGTTTTATAAAACATTTGGATAAATTAAAACATTCTACAAAACATCTTACTAAATCTAATATGTATTATACAGACAGTCAACGATAACCAAAGTTACCAAACCCACAATCTCTATATTCTAATTCAATCGAATTAATCTCATAACTTTATTTCCTTTACATTGACGAATTTTGGCATAAACAACATAAATTGAAAATAAAAACGGAAGATCTATTTAATCTAGTTAACTCTATTTCTTTAAATGTGTGTTTAAACTGAGCTTCTATAACATTTTCCCCAGAAATCTATCAATATTAGATATAATAACCCCATCAGATACATGTTGTGGTTCATCTGTATAGGCTGAAAACAAAAATAAATATCAATCATTATTCGGTAAAGGAAGAATACTGAATCGTCAGTCATGGGGTTCTAGTTATCCCAACACCCTTTTCAATAGACAATGTTGGACTTTCTACCCAACAAAAATATAAAACACAACAAAATGTAAAAGTTATGGCAAAATGCCACAAAGACACAAAACAAAATAGATGGCACTATGTACCAATATTTAGAAGAAAAGTTATGAAGCAAAGGACTAATTCAATCCACTCAGGATATGGTTATATTCAAATTCTGGCTTACAAAAAAAAAGTTGGCATTCATTAGGTACATTTTTTAAAAGTACACAGACTATAATGAAATCGAAGAGATCTGAAGTTCTTTAATCTTAGTAAAGCCCCAAGATATGTGCTTCAATCAACTCTACCCTGGTATAGTGTCTCCAAGAAGGTGGGTTTTTCTTTTTCAATTCCCTTGTCTATGGATCAAAAGAAACAGAGTGTGCAGTATGGGTATTGAAAATACTAAGATATTCTTAATTTCCTTTCGAGGCCATTTGTTTAAACCCCACCACCCAGACTCTTGGGTTTTCTTTTGCGATTCCATTTTCTATGAAACCAAATGAAACAATTTGTGAAGTATGAGTTGAACACATTAAGAAATTCTTAATTTCCTATAAACATCAATTGGTCAAACAACAGCACCGACCACATCTAATATCTGATTCATTAGAATATGAAAATTCCCTTTTCTATGGAACGTTAAATCAAAAGAAACAATTTGTGCAGTAGGAGTATTGAAGACACTTAAGATATTCTTAATTCCCCATTTCCTTGTAAAGGTCAGGTCCCAAGTTCACAAAGTATTCTCAGACTTAGGTTGAGAATTTACTCAAAATTGTTCATCTTATTTTAACTAAGATATAACCTATTAAAAACACTTATATGGATATACTACTTCTGAATTTATTAACATGCTACGTTTCGATACACATACAGATATCGTTATCAAGCAAATAATGATATATAACAAAAATGTGGTGCAATATATAGTTAACAAATTGGAAACCATGTAACAGATTAATCATTAATTAAGAATAAATAAGCTAAAAATTTACCAACTTGGAAAAATAGAATTCTACGAGAAGCGCTAGAAATTCAAAAACATAAGCCTAAATTAAATAGGGACTCAGGACATTTTCTCCCAAATCTTTGGGTCGATTTATTTAATTCCTATTAATGTGAAGTTTTCAATTTCTTGCCTGTACGGTTAACCATTTTCATCTCGTAATTATGGTTTCACCTGCTATATTAGTGTTTATTTGTTGCATGTATCTATATATTGCGCTCTGTTATCCCAATAATCTCGTATAATTATTAGTTTTATCTGCTAATTTCTAAATGTTATCAATACATTATGGTTTCCTTCCCCTAGTTTTCGATTTCTTGCCTGTGTGGTTAACCCCCTCATCTTGTAGTTATGGTTTCACCTGCTATTTAGTGTATTAATTGTTATCTATATATTCCTATCTCTCATATAGTTAATCTCTTATAATTATTAGTTCGATCTGCTAATATTTCTAATTGTTATCAATACATTAAAGTCTTTCATCTTGTTAATCCCTTTGTAATTGTTTATCCATATTATTACTTCTCTCATCTTATTTATTCTTAATTAATGATTAATCTGTTACATGGTTTCCAATTTGTTAACTATATATTGCACCACATTTTTGTTATATATCATTATTTGCTTGATAACGATATCTGTATGTGTATCGAAATGTAGCATGTTAATAAATTCAGAAGTAGTATATCTATATAAGTGTTTTTAATTTGTGAAATTTACCTCTATATGTCTTACAAGGATTAAGATATTACCCTTTATAAAATGTTGTTGTTTTAATGTATCAAATACATCAATAACAAACTATGTTTAAAGTTTTGTGTTTCTGGACCAAAGATATTTCTCATAAATAGTGATTGAAAGTTGAGTAAATTCTTAACTTAAGTCTGAGAATGTTTTGTGAACTCAAGGCCAGTTGGTCTAATGACAGCACCGAGAACATCTAATATATGATTTATTAGAATATGAAAACTTGACTTACCTGTGAGTATAACAGCTGATGAGATGTTGGGATAAACATCTTTCATCAGTTGTTGAATACAACTAACATTTTCTCCCAGATACGAGGTGTTTTTATCACACGTACAATTAGTGATAAACTCTATCAAGCCAACATCTTTATAATTAGTAATCAGATCCAATCTCTTGATAGCTTCAAGAGTTTCTGGATGATGAAGGCCTCCAGTTGTTCTGGGAAATAGATTAGTGTTAAATTTCAAGCAAATGTTAACAAGAAATAATTTGAAATGATAACCATTGGGTCACATTTAAAAGAAGGTGCAGACAAGGTTACAGGTATAAGGCAGTTAAACCTACTTTTCCTCACTTACAATTGGCGGACTTCGGGTCCATAGCGGTGTTTCACCTAATCTATCTTATATTGTTTCACCCAATCTCTCTCATATATTGTTTCACCCAATTTCTGATATATTGTTTCACCTAATCTCTCTTATAACTTATATTGTTTCACCCAATCTCACTTAGACATTGTTTCACACAATTTCTCTTATATTGTTTCACCTAATCTCTCTTAAAACTTATATTGTTTCACCCAATCTCTCTTATATTGTTTCACCCAATCTCTCTTATATTGTTTCACCCAATCTCTCTTATATTGTTTCACCCAATCTCTCTTATATTGTTTCACCCAATCTCTCTTATATTGTTTCAGCCAATTTCTCTTATATTGTTTCAGCCAATTTCTCTTATATTGTTTCACCCAATCTCTCTTATATTGTTTCATCCAATTTCTCTTATATTGTTTCACCCAATCTCTCTTATATTGTTTCATCCAATTTCTCTTATATTGTTTCACCCAATCTCTCTTATATTGTTTCATTCAATCTCTCTTATATTTAGCAATAACCTGAATTAGAGTGTTATTACTTTAATATTGTAATAAATACCAGACTTACTTTTGTGATATCTGGGAGAACACCCTTTGATGAATCATCAATTTCCATTTTCGTGCTGAAGAAAGGTGTGCCAAAACTTTACCAATTAGTACTGTAAAAGACAAAACGTGACATAGTTATAAATGATTGTAGCAGTTCATGACTACCGGTAAAAACATAACTTCTTAGTCATATCAACAAGCTTGGAAATAAGGCACCTGTCACTGACAATGTCAGGCACAAACCTCTGGTACTGATTTCTTTATTGATATGTCAGATACTAGATCACTAATGCTTGATATTTTGTCGGGCACAACTAAAACCATTATTTCTTGGCCTGCTGATCCACCAGAAACACAAATCCTGAGGTGCATACCAGCATAACATTATCCTCTCTAAAAATGGCCACTTATCTTTAGTTGCACCTATCAAATACAACCAATGCGATAATTGTCTGATGAATCGTACTCATACCAATTTTGTGGATGAAATTTCTACTTATTGCAGGAGTTCATTTCAGCAGAACTTTTCGAAGACATATATCTTAGCCTTTCCGGCCTGGTTCCAATTAAACATGTATGGGCATAAGATAATATAAAGGCAAGGTCTAGCCAATTATTTACTAACAAAATAGAAGAAGACTGGAACTGGGTACTTGACACAAGGTGCAATATTACGAAATTGGATGACCAACATATTAGTATATCTACCAGTATTTTCTTGGAAGAATCTTTGATGAAATACTCTATTGAATTGAATTACTAGAAACACGAGAGTATCTTTTAGAGCAGTCTTAACCCTTTCAATGCTAGACGTAAATCCACTGCCTGTGCTAGACCCTTTTTTGAGGAAAAAAGGGAGGTTGGAACTGAATGCCAAGCAGTACTTATGGAAGCTTTTATGAAAAATCTTTTTGTCTGTTGGGATGGGCATGAGGTTGGGCTAAGAGGAAAAAATAGAATTTTGGAAATTTGCATAATAATGTAGTCACGTGACGTCATGGCGGCCATTTTGGATTTCTCATTTCACACTAAAGCTAACACGAAAACGAATTTTTCTCCATGAAATACTTAAAAGATATTGTTTTTTTTACTGGATTTTGATAAAGATATATAAAATGAACAAAAATATCAATAGCAGCCATGAGCAATGCCGCCGCGAACACGCGCATCACGTCTCCCGCTGCCATGACCACGTGCGGATTGCAATACCTTGTTTTTACTTTCACTTTCACTCTCATCCCCAAGTCCCATATCATTATCAATATAGTCAGTCAATAGATCTACACGTTCGGGAATCAGGAATTACCTACGTATTTTACGATCCAGCAGGCCAGCATTATTATCAACATCAGAATTATTGTCAGAATCTACTGCAGACACAGGGCTATCGTGTTCACATTGGGCTTGTTCATCATGCACGGGAGACATAGCTAGCCATGGGCGGAACGTCGCGCAACAAATCACACACTTCATAATACCAATCACTGTCCTGACTACTATCATTATCAAGTAACTGGAACCGAATTATGTGTATCACCCGCCTCGAAATTGTCCACATGTTGGTCAGCAAGACGTCATTCACGACTTCGTCGAGAGTGCATCGTCTACGTTGTCACAATGCACTCCGCCATTTTACGGTTTGCTGCTTTGAAACACGTGGAAATATGTTCTAGTGTATAGAAAATACAATAGATGGCACTTGCAGTTACGGTACTAATTTTAGCGAGGGCTTTACTGAGTACATGGTAATACCGGGTACGGGCATTTTACCGACATTTAATAATACCCGGTACTACCGGGTATACGCAGTGAAAGGGTTAAAGACGATGCTAATTTCCATTTACAACAGTCTCAAAGATCAATCTATGAGGACAACTCAAAATATGTAGCAGTGGACTAAAGCTGGTACTCAAAAATAGTACTACCCACGCAGATGACCATCTACAAGAAGTCCCAACTCCAAAGCCACCATGACAGTATATACATCACTGTGGGATATCAGTGGAAAAAAAGAGGTCTTAAATGAATAAAATAATAAATACAACTTACTAATACTTCTATATAGGAAAAAGTTATCATCCATGGCAATTAGAGACTCTTTTGCCCTTGTCTGATGGTCCATTAAATCCTGACTAGTGGGGCAATCTAAAGATAACTCCAATTCAAGCAAAGCTGGCTTTAACCTGCTTGAGGGTATTAGTGATGGAGTTCCGGTATCTGGTGATTGATTTTCGTCAGTAGAAAATCTCATATCTTCAGGAGAATTATAAACTAAATCTGGTGGACAAGGACTACAATTAGAAACAGTATTGTTACCCTGCTCCCGATCTAGCAACCTATGACCTTCTGGTAAGACAGGTCCTATAAATTTCGGTTCCAAATCAGTTTTACTCGTATCAATATCCATAATGGATGTTACGTGGTCCTCTCTGAAAGTACTTTTGTTCATAGGAGACTGTGCTTGTTGTGATTCAAATGGGTTTATATGTATTAATGATGGTATTGGACTTGAACCTTGGCTAACTGGTTGAGACATGACTTTATGTACTGAAGATAGAGAAGAAGAGCTAGAATTTTCGCAACTGTTAAATCCACTTGGCAGTGGAGGCAAAGGTGGCAATGGAAATTGCTGGTGATCAAACATTGTTTCTCTTTGATTTGGTATCCTTATATGATTGAGTTGAAATGGAAATGTTGGTATGGGTGGGCTCAGATTTAATGGTGGCAGGTTGGTCATTACACTGTGATAGCTTTTGAACAGTGGCGTCATAGAATCTGTAAAACATTGGGTAGTCGGGTCCATATTTGGTAAACTACTTATTGGTATTCCACTATTCAAATGATGTAGAGGATAATGTTGGGTAATCAATGGCAATGGGAGAGGTTGATATACTTGATATCTCTGAGGTCGTATTGGGTGACCATGTAGGAAGTACTCTGGTTGATGTGTGTGATGCATGCTTTGTGGTGGTATTAGAGGTACTAGCTGTGGTCTGGGGCATGCTGTAACAAAATTGCTTTGCTCGTTTATAATCAAATTGTTAATGTGTGCTGCATTGTTCAAGAACGTTTCATTTTCATTTAGACTTAAATGGCTGTCTTTTGGACCCTCTTGATGTAAAACATCTTCCGACCGTGAAACTGGAAGGGGAGGCAGATCACAAGAAGGGAGCGGTAAGAGAGATTCATTTTCGTTCCCCTGATCTTCACTGTCAAGTAAATCAAAGATGGCGTCAAATTTAGGGATTTTTCCTGATGGTGTATCTGTAGTATGGCTTGGTATTTGCACGTCCTCCATTAGCCTTAACTGATCCCATACATTGTCCACCTTTCGTCTCTTGTGATCAATCTCAGAGTTGTCTTGATGTTCAATTTTTCTTGCCAAATGTAGTTTTCTTTCCACATCATGATTATCCTGCTGGTCTGATTTGGATTCAGTCCAAGAAGATGTACTATCCGCTTCCCTTATATCTTTTACGACCTTTTCAAAACTCTTCCCCAATGGTGACTTTTTCTGTGATTTTTCATTTGGAGTGCTGGTTTGGTGAGCATCTTTAATAGGTGTGACTGCCCGCTCCTTCTTTTTCATGGTTTGTTCTTGGTTAATACAAGCCGTATCCACTTTACCATCTGGTTTGTGACATTTGGTGGTCTTTACATGTTCTTTTTTTCTCTTCCTCTTCTTCTTAAGCAGTCTTTTAGCTTTCCTCACCTTTGATACAGATTCATATAAATTCCACTGACCAACGAAAATAACATCACTATTGTCCTCACTTTCCTTTATTTCTCCATCTTCTAAACTTGAGGTCGATGTATCCATACTTTCATTTTTTTCTTTTGTTTTAGAGAGATGGACTACGTCTTTAATACTTGGTGTAACAATTGCTGTTGGTTTTTTAATGGTTTGTTCATTCAGATTTTTTTCTTTAGCAAAATCTCTAGTAAGTTCATTATTTTTTTGAGATACCAGTGGCAATTTTGTTGATTTGTCTTTAGGGCTCTTTGACAATTTTTCAGATTTATTTATTATAGAATCTACCGGGGAATGTTTCTTGCTGTTTTCCTTTGACTTGTATTTAATCCTTCCTGAAGTTCTAGAACAACTCTCAACCTGATCCTTTGATTTTTTAGGTTTACTTCTGTTGCTCATCTTCACTGAATCTTTGGCGGAATCCTCAATGTTTGGACCGTCATTATGGTTTAATTTTCTAGATTTGTTGTCCTCTGACTTATTAAATGGTTTTGATTTTGTAATCCCCTTCCCTGGTATATAAACAGAAGTTCTGCTAGAACCATTATTAACTGATTTGACACTTTTTTCTTTTTTCACAGACTTGATTATTTTACCATCTGAACACTTTGTTTTATTAATATCTGTTGAAGATTGCTGTAGGTGATGTGTAGATTTGTGTGAAGATGAGTTTGGTTTTGAAACTTCGACTTTTGATTTATCTGTTTGACCAGGTTTGTTGATTTTTGATTTTGACTCTGTTCGTGTTTCGTTTCTCTTTGATTTAACCGCTTCGTTTATTGGACTATTCAAGGACTTGTTTCCTACAACCTGGGTTGACATGCTAGCACTATGTTCTCGTCCAGTATTCATTGTTGAATCATTTCCGAACTGTTTCTTTTTTGAAGGCTCTTTGATTTTTCTTTCTTCTTTTGAATCTTTCCTTGAATGCTTACTTTGAGAGGGCTCTTTGATTTTTTGTTGTTTTGGATTGGATGCATTTGATTTGGAATTCTCTGGTAGTTTATCCTTGGTAACAACAGTACTTACTGATTTACAAGTATTGGAATGTTTTGGTAATTCAACAGTTTTTTCATCTTTTGGGGAAGATGAATTTTTATGATCATCTTTAGAGGATGGTCTTACATTTTCTGGTTTTGGTAATAGAGTGTTTTTTTCATCTTTCCGGTAAGTTGAATTTTTATGCTCGTTAGAGGATAGTCTCACATTAGCAGTATTTTTGTCTTTAATATTATCTTCTCTTGGGGCATGGTCTTTCATTGATGGCTTAGGTAGATCTTTTTTATTACTGACTGCCCCTACTTGGTCAACTGATAATCGAACATTTTTCTCATTAATTTGTAAGGTTTTTAATTCAAGAATTTTGAAAGTGGATGTACCCATGCCACAACTGTTTTTAATTGAATTATTGTTAATTATATCATTGTTTGGGCGCCTCTCCATATCTGCAGGTTTAGCTTGTAATACCTGTTCTTTATCTGATAATTTTGACTCAGAAGGCTTGGATTCTATTGTCTTGGTCTCCTCATTAATTGGGGATTTAACCTCTGATAATATTAAGTTCTCTGCAGTATTGGTTTTTATCTCCGCACTGAAGGATTCTTGGTGGCTCATTTTGGAGTTTCTCTCATCTTTATACATGCTATTTTCTGGCGGCAATACCAGTATATCTTTTTTCACATGGTGAAAGGGTGTGAGTGTTTTATTAACTTTTTCTTTTGCCTGGGATGCAACAGTACTTTTGTCTGAAGAGAGCGCATAATCTAATAATTCATTTCTTAGTTCATCAACACCTTGATCAGTAATGTCAGTTTTACTTATTTTTTCCACTTTTGAAAAGTGTATCGGTCTATCTTCTGCTTTCCGCTTGATTCCAGATACAATTACCTTTCCTTCTCCTTTTTTCTGATTGACAGCCTCCTTGTTTCTTTTCTCAGCTGTTTCCTTATCAGAAACATTAACTTCAGACATCGTTTTTAAACTCGGAGAAAACTTTGGGGTTTCTTTATGTGGTTCTCGACTTGAATTGCCCTTTTCCTTTTGAAAGTCCATAGACCTGTCTGATACTTTTGACGTCTCGTTAATAGCTTTACCACCAGGCAAATGTTTAGGAGACTTGCTTTGATGCTGCTTCACATTCTTGGTTCGCAACACAAGACCAGTATGAGGACAAACTCTTTTATTGGGATCCTTTATTTCTTTTCTTGGATCATTTGACAAATGTTCAGCATGCAGTAATTTGTAGTTGTTTAAATCTGGATTAGTTATGTATTCTGAAAACAAAAGATTTTCATCTATTATAACATTGGACTTGTTTAAAAACAATTTTTAAACATAAAACAAATAAATTACATTTAAAAAGAGTTGCCAAGGTACATGGCATATTGAATTGTAAAGCAACTTAATATTCTTGGAGAACAAATTCATTTTTACAAGTACTTACCAACACTTCTCACAACAAATATTATTTTCGAAACTTTGTGGTGCCAAAATTCGTTCCGTTTTGGATGTAGCCCAGCAGATGTGTGACAAGGTTTCTTTTTACCAGAACCTGACAACCAAGATAAATATTCTATAAAAATCAAATTACACTATCAAATGTTTATGTAATAGCAATGACTTCAAACCTGTAAGCATAAAGTAAATTTGTTCTTAGTTGATGTAAAAGTATTAGCAATTCTATAATAAATCAAACTTTACCTTTTAAATTTTTAGGTAACATTGCTTTACTGGACTTTTGTGGAGTTACATTTACATCAGGATTGGGAGAATCTTTCATATTATCTTTGATTAGAGGTAAAGTCAATTTTGAAGCTGGCCGAGGTTTCCTTGGATCAATAGGCTTCACTTCTTTCAATACTGTAGTTACTGATTTCCACATTTGTCTCATTACCTCATGGACATCATCCCCAGGTTTCTGTTCTTCTAGTATGTTATCATTTGGCGTCTTCTGTTTATGTTCTGCATCTTTAGAACTATCTTTTCCTCCAGCTTCAAGATCTGAACTGGTGTGTTCATCTTTCAAAGGTGTTTCTGGGCTCTTTGACATTATTTTTCCACTCGTACTATTTGTTTGTAAATTATTTTTTTCATCCTTCACAGGTGTACTAGATGTACTCTGATCACAATGTTTAGGACTATGGTCTAAATTGGTATTTTCATCCTTGACTGGAGTGCTTTCATTGCTGATGCTAGAACTTGTAGTTGAACTCAATTCATTTATATTAGAGATATCAGTTGAATGGTTTTCTGCATCAGTAGAAGATGAAATTGAAGCAACACCTGAATTACTGGTAACTGGATTTATGGGGCTTGGATGAGATACCATTGGATTATCTTCTGAAATATGTTTAAGTTTAGGAATTCTGCATGCTTTAGGAATCTGAATAGGTATTAACTTTGGGAATATTGTTTCTGTTTTAGCTGGTTTTAAATCTTGATTCAGTAAATGTCTCATGGTATCAACATCTTCAACAACATCACTTTTTGGTTTAGAAATTTCGCTTGATGTAAGAGTCTGTGGCCCAAGAAAATTCTTTATTATTACTTTGTCTCCTGAATGAATGGATCTTCCCGTAGGTATGTTCATACTTGAATTACACTTTCGGGCTTCTAAGAAGTTGGTAAAACTTAAACTGGGGAGGCTTTCTGGCTTGTCAGCATACTTTACCATATCCTTATTCTGGTCACAATTTTCCAGTATTTTAGAAGAATGAACATCATCTCGTAATAATGAATTTGATAAGAAAGACAGACTCGATTTCTGGACAGTTATTGGTGTTGAATCTTGTTTAGAAAAAGTTTTGGTTTTTGAGATTCCTTCAATTGGACCTTGAGAATCATCTGATGCATCTGTTTTGAACCTCTTGGAATTTCTATCAAATAATGGTGAAACAGTAGGTACATGAGTGTTGAAATCATGCATATTTGTTTCTTTAGATTCCTTTCCTTCTTTAATCAAATTACTTTCAGTTCCAGATATCTTTGCTTGAAGGCTTGTAGAAGAACAAAGCGTTGCAAGTGTGGAATGTACGAGTGGATCTGCTATTGGTGTGGGGTTATTAAAATTGGTTGAGGTATTGTCAGCATCACGTTTCACAGAGTTTTGGCCATCAGATACTGCTTCACTATTGCTCTCGCATATCAAAGTCTCTCTTGAATTAAATGCATCTGTAAGCTTAAAACATGGAGGCAGTTTTTCAATTGCTTGTGTCTTGTTTGTCTTTAATTTAAAGATGATTGGACTGAATTTAGGCTTCTTGGGAGCCTCTTGAGCTGTATTTGTCTTCTCTCCATCTTTGGCTTGAATATTCTCTAAATAATCTTTGGACTGTGGAGTTGGCTGGATAAAGTTCTTACCAGCTTTGCTCTGTTCGTCTTGACTTTCTTTAGATTCTATCGATTTATTATTGTTAGCATGAAAAAGAATTGGGCTTATTTTGGGTGTCTTAGTAATTTCATCTTTCTTTCCTTTTGCTGAAGTATCTGAATTTGTAATATCTTTCTTTACAGTTTCTGATTTTTGTTCAAATTGCAATTTCTTTGAAGTCCCATCTTTTTTTAATTTTTCTTTAAACGCATCAGTTGAAATTTTAGATGTCTTGGAGTCGGCCTCAGAACTATCAAACACAATGGGGCTGATTTTAGTTTTCTTAGGAACTGCCTTATTATCTTTCTTTACCCCAGTTTTGTTTGTCAATGGAGTTGAACTATTCAGAATAGGTGTTTGGAAGTTACTATCATCGATTGGTAACTTTGCTTCACTACAAGGCGGAGTAGCTGTAGTGGGAATGTCCTTTTGTATATCATCAACAATGCCTTTATCTGGATGTGCTACAAACTTAGTTATTGGTACATGTACAAGGTTGCTCGCATTCGCAGCATATTCTACTGGAAATTCTGGATTCCGCAAACTATAAAAGTCCTCTATGTCATCTTCGACCATTTGAGGCATTTCTTGATCAACAACCTTTGTAAAGAACAAATAAACTAGTACAGAAAAATGTTTAATTCTTACTTTTATGGTATTTAGCTAATCATTTTCATACATAATACAATTTGATTTCTTGATATATGAACAAACAAATTTCAAAGAAAAATCCCAATCTTTTATAATTTTTTTCTTTTTCCAAAAACAAACTGTTTATATTGACAACAGCAAAATGGAGATGAGTTTATCATCCACTTCAGGTTATTTAAGGATTAACATGATATACCATTATTTCAGTAATTCAGATTTTTACCAGTAGGATGAAACTGGAGAACCTTGACAAAATCTGGGGGTTAGTCAGGCGATCCTACCCATTGTTCTACTCAAAACCACAACACTTGAATCAGAAACAGATGACCTTATGATATAAAGCACATGCTAACACCTCAAAATATTGAAGCACGGTTCACCCAACATCAATCTGATTAAAACACAGATCCTATTTCGTTTCGTTTGTATAGTTCAAAATTTCGTTTGACTTGTCTTTTCTACACTAGGATCTGGAAGATTTGTTATCACTGATGTGTTCTGAATGATGTGAGGCATTAGCAAATGAATCGGTCTGTTACGGCGAGTTCTTGACCTTTTAATGCAGGGAACTGTGTGTAAACCACTATAAACGCCAATGCTGATTGATTAATCAATGTCTGATGTCATAGGGTAAAAAGCCGCTTGTTTGACCCCTGAGGTGAACTCCCACTATAACTTGTCAGATCTTCATGTAAGTGTAGGCCATTACAAGTATTAAAAAAAAACACGGAACGAAATATAGATCTGTATTTTAATCAGATTGAACATTTAAAGATCTTAATATCAAGAAAGTAATAGTCAAAGAACAGCTGCATTATAATGAAGTCCTAATGATAATCTTAAATAATAACTCACTGAATATATTTCATTCTCTTGTTCAAAAATTAAATCATCATTCAGAATATGATTATCATCATCTGCAAAATGTGCTTCCATCTCATCTGCCATTCTGATCCTCTCTTCATAGTCCAATATATCTTCTGCTGTTACCATGTCAGTCCTAAAATAATTATTAAAACTAGAGTTGGGTGATATCTCTGGAAACAGATATCGCGTAATTTTCAGAAAATATTGCGATATAATCACTATATAGCAGTATTTAATAACATCAATAATTTCAGTTATCACCTTTTAACCCTTAACCGGTCATTGTCGACTATAGTCATCACAACATTATACAGCTAAGTGGTCACGGTCGACTAAAGTCGACCACAGCAAGAACCTTTTTTATAAGCCGCATTTGAGTATTTAGTTTCAGATTTAATTGATATGGCCACGCATGCGTGTCAGAAAGGAACTTGTCTTGTCAAGGGCATCGAGAAAAACATGTCTTTGTTCAACATTTTTTTGACGAAAAACGTAATTTAACGGTATCGGGAATGTTAAAGACGCTCGAAGTGGTTGAAATACTTATGAATTATTCCGAATCGGATTATATCAATGACACCTATTCTGAAGACGATATTTCGGATGAGAAGGATTTGGAATGATTTGTCAATTATAGATCAACTTATCCCCAGCAACTTTTTTATTGGTGTCGAGAGTCTATCACTTATAATTAATCTGCAGTAGTCGATTGAAATAGGCATACAAAATATTTCACGTCACCCTTTATTTAGCCTGACCACTTGACGTCATAACGTCAAAATGACGTCGACCGGTTAAGGGTTAAATGTAAATAGACATGCATAAAAAGTTGGAAATATTCTCTGAGTAATCATTTGACACATTCTAGTCAATATTGTTTAAAATTTTAACAGAAATACAGTACCATATTTACAAACAAAATTTAATGAGCTGGTTCAAACACAGATCTATCTATGGCTAAAAATATTGGTCTATGCTGTTTATTACAATTTTAATTTCCAATATATTAATTATGATATTTTATTTAAAGGAGCTAAGTTGCTAATATTTGGGACCTAGAAATTGACACAAATGGGTCACAACACATACAATAATGTAATATGAATGTATATAAATTGATTTACATTCAATCGTTTCTGTTTTTACTGTAATTTCTAATCACTTAGGGTCGGCGACATACGCCAGTATTCTCAATCGAATACTGTCCAGATAAGAATATAGCGTCACTGTTTGACATGACTTGTGGAATACGCCTAGCCCCGTTTTTAGATTCCCTTATTACAAATAGTGCTGAAACGCATTATGGTACACGATTCGTGTAGCAATTGTTAAATGTTTATTTTGTCTTAAATATTGGATATCAGAAGGCCATCTTTTCCCGGTAAGATCACAACATCAATGTTGATTTAAACCGACAAATAAATCGTGTTCTCAATGTCGAAGATTTGTATGATATTGAGTTAGACTTAGCTACTTTAAATTAAGAATATTTACACATGAAGAAGGCACAAAAATGCATAAAGATAGGTTGCCAGGTAATGAAACATTTATAATACATTAAAATCTGATTAAGAGTAACAACTCATTAAGTAATTATCAGAAAACCATTAGTATTTGTTTGTTTTTTATAAAGTTCTGCCCCATGCTAACGTTTAGTATACAAAACTTTTAACATCATGGATTTAGCTGTTCAAGTCATAAAGATTCATTGAAAATCAACATACTTGTTCGTCTCAAGACCTTAAACACTGTGTATAAATTTAAAGTCAATCAGATATTAAATTTAGCCTATACAGCGTCCACAAACAATTGTGGACGCCAGACCGACGGACGGATGGGGGTGACAACAATATACGACCACATTTCAATGTGGGCGTATAAAAAAAAGGTTTATGTGCTTTCGGCCATTTTTTGGTACGATTGGACGCTATTCATTACCCTTCAAACTTGTGTTTTCTCATTCAAGGGTATGCTTTTTTGAAAATGCATTTTACAATACAAGAATACTAAATTAAACTATAAAACTTAAGTACTATGTCAAAAAGTGTCCATTGATTTAATCTAATACAGTGTAGTGATTTTTGCAGATAGTACTGGTATATAAACCATGTCAATTGAAACAATGGCAGACCTGATGATCTAAAACTTTTACTTTAATCCACTAGACCATCTTGGCTTTTAGAAGAATAAAATCAATTTTCTGGTATCATATATCACAGAATAAAATAATTGCTTGTTCAGAATGTTAAAATAGAAATCAAAGTAGCTACTGTCTGAACCATCGTAAATTTTAAACAGATTTCTTCGATTATGAACAAACTACTTAACTTTGGTTATTATAAACTTACCTGTGTGTTTGAAATCAACTCCAGTTAAATAAAATTCATTGCACAACTTAATATCCCAACGAATAAAAAAGTTCTCTCTTGAGAAATTTGACTATTTACTTGTAATTTCGACTGAGTGGAAGACAACAATGCTTTCATCACGTGTTGGGCGAAACCAAAGCAGCTGTTACGATCGTTTGGGTTTGGGAGACCCATTTGTGTCAATTTCTAAGTCCCAAATATTAGCGATTTAGCTCCTTTAATTTCTGAAGTTTAAATTTATTTAAAATATTACAGTTTCAGCAATTTGTTTTACTTTCCGTCATTTGTTTAACTATAAAGAAGCATTACACAAAACAAAAAACATCAAACACATAATTATGACAGGAAACTTACAGGTCTTCGTGGTCATCCATTGAAGGGACCTCTGCTCTCTGGAAGTAATAGTTCAAGAATCGCTTTGGAACCTGAGGGGTATGTTGGTTGCTGTTTCTTTGGTAAGAAGTTGTGGTTAAATCCATCATTAGTTCCTTCAGATCACTGAATTGATAATAAATTAAACAAGTAATAAAGTTTTAAAGCAAGTAATCCATTAAAATGTTTATGTGGAGATATTTGTACTGCCAATGAATTAATGATGCAGGAATTACGAAAATATACATGGTTTCAGAATAGGATCACAATACATGTTTGATGGAAGTTACACAAAAGCATACATAAATGAAATAAGCCCAACAAATACCTGACAGCTAAATTGAAGGAAGCCCACTGTTTTTTCTTTTTCTTCTTAGGTGAGGTATAGGGGTGAAATTGCCGAGCTTTTCTGTTCTCTGTGCTTTGACTAAGTGATTTACCAAGACCGTCTGTTGACTGAAGAAAGAAAGAAAAGATTATAAGATAAGGCATCGAAATATGAGGGCTACAGATTAGCTAACTGAAAGAAGTAACCGAAATAAATTTGAAAAACCTAGCTGATAACAAGCACAATAATAATAATAATATGCCTTCCACAGCCCTATCCATGAAGGGAAACAAATTAATTAATGTTACCTTATTATCATCAGTTTGGGGAAATTCAGTTGATGAAAGTTTCATCAATCTTTCAGCAATATTGTCTGTTGATTTGAATTGTTCTGAAAGATTATCACCAATGGTTTTACTGGTAACAGCAGGCTTTGAACTTGGTGCCAATGTTGTTTTCTCATTTATTTGTTTCCTACTTGAAAGGTCTGGATTGTTGTTGTCACTCTTTTGGTTTGATATAGTCAGCTTTTGACATGGGGGTTCTTTTTCTGTTGAGGCTGAATTCTTGGGTATCGTGAAGGTAGCTGAATCTGTGAAGTCTGTTATACTTTTGAAAGTATTTTTCCATGCCTGAATAGAACTTTCTGAAAAATCAACAATTGGATATAATCATTAATCATCAGTAGATGATATTAGGGTAATTTTTTGTGTTAAGATTCTTTTGCACAGTGTAGTGGCCATATTTAATTTTCCAGGTACAATGTATGCCCCTTTTGATTGCCATTGATGACTTCATGGTTTTATTGTGGACAGTCTTACTTTAGTTATTGGAGAGCAAATGAAAATGGGAGCGTATAATTTGTGAACTTACTGTCACTATTCGGCAAATCCTGCATATTCTCACTCTGATGTCTACTTTTAGTTTTTTCAACAGCAGTCTTAGGTTCAACTTTACTCTTTTCTAAATGCAATAGAGCATCAGATTTTGATCGTTTGTTAGTCTTATCTTTTGTTTTTTCTGTAGATAAATGTTTACTGGTTTTGATAATAGGGTCATAAGTAGATGACTGTGAGTTCTTCGGCAGCTTTGATTTTTTGGTTTGACATTCTGTTTCTGCACTATGTTCAGAATTTCTCTTCTTGTGAGATTTTGAACTTTTGGCATCAGGTTTGTCATCTGACTTTGTTCGTTCATGCAAATCTGAAGATTTGGATACAGAATTTTGAGAGTTTTTGTCCTCTGATTTGGTTCGTTTATGTAGATCTGCAGACTTGTTTGTGGAATCTTCAGAGGTTTTGTCATCTGACTTGGTTCGATTATGTAAATTTGAAGATTTGGATGCGGAACATTTCGTGGTCTGTGACTTGGTTCGTTTATGTAGATCTGCAGATTTGGATGTGGAATCTCCAGAGGTTTTGTCATCTGACTGGGTTCGTTGATGTAAATCTGAAGATTTGGATGCCGAACCTTTAGAGGTTTTGTCCTCTGACTTGGTTCGTTTATGTAGATCTGCAGGCTTGGATGAGGAATTTGTTGAGGTCTTGTGTAAGTCTGAAGATTTTGATGTGGAATTTTTAGAGATTTTGTCCTCCGACTTGGTTCGTTTATGTAGATCTGTAGACTTGGAAGTCGAATTTTTAGAGGTTTTGTCATCTGACTTGGTTCGATTATGTAAATCTGAAGACATGGATGTGGAAACCTTTGAGGTTTTGTCATCTGACTTGGTTCGTTTATGCAATTCTGAAGGCTTGCACATAGAACTTGATATATTTCCAGCTGCTGTCCGTTTATGACCATGTTCTACTGAGCAGTTTTCTGGGGTTAATACGTTTGATGATTTCTTTTTCAAACTGAGAGATGCATCTGATGCCCTGGAAACCGATTCTTTAGAGGTTTTATCCTCTGACTTGGTTTGTTTATGTAGATCTTCTGACTTGGATACAGAATGTTTAGAGGTTCTGTCCTCTGATGTTGTTCGTTTATGAAAATCTGAAAACTTTGATGAGGAATCTTTTGAGGTTTTGTCAATTGACTGGGTTCGTTTATGTAAATCTGAAGACTTGGATGTGGAAACTGATTTAGTGTCAGCGGCTTTTTCGATTTCTGAGCTCAAACTGCTGTCATCTTTGCATTTGTCCGTGTGCTTGGAACAATGATGTTTTGAAGAATGATGCTTTTCTTCTTTACCTTTGTGCTTATTCTGCTCCTTAAGGTTGTCTGATTCTGACCTTGGTAACATTTTATCAAAGCAAAATTTACTCCACTTTTTCTGAGTTTGTATTTCCTTCTCTGATAACTGTTTATTTATTAAATTGGACAATCCAAAGGGATTGTCAGGTGAATGTGGACTGTCACATCTCGTTAGGTTAACAACTATATCTGGAAATGGGTTAATATCATTGAGTGTAGACAAATTTGAAAAGCTTACAGACTTCATTTGGATATCATGAGATGATTTTTCTCCTAGAGAAAGATTAAATGTGTTTGATGATTTGCTTCCTACAGCTGGTTCGGGTTTCTGAACTACATGGTCTATTTTGTTCCATTCACAATTTTTGTCTTCCAACATTGATGAACTGTCATTAGTTTTAATAGTTGATTGAACATTTCCAATATCTAGACAAGAGTCTCCATCCGCTGTACTGTTAGTTAATGGGAGAATGATGTCTTTTGGGATGCACAAATCATCAGACTGATGACCACTGTTCTCAGGAGTACTATCACTGTAAACTTCATCAAGGACTTCAAATTGCTCTGGAAATTCATGAAATTCTTCTTTGCTTTGATCAGAGTCATCAGTGTACGATTTACATATTTGCTGCATTGCATTCAACCCTGCTTTAGATTCAGATGCACTGGACTCTACCTTTCCTGGACTTCTACACTTATCTAATTCTGGGACAATTTCAGGGCGGATCTTAACTGGACTACTCAACATTTTCTTTTCTAATTCTTTTTCAGAATTTGCTTTAACTAGATTCAGAAAGTGAGACACTGAATTTAGATTTGCTGGGGGTGTTTTTAAGCCGGCTTTCTTTGGTGAATGTAAAACTTTATTTTTAAGAATATCTGGTGTGCTGGCCTGTATTTTATTCACATTAAATTCAAGGTCCAAATTTAAGACAGTTTTGTTACGTTCTTGTGTGGTTTCAAAGATATTATTTTTTATCGAGTTAACAGGGCTGCTGTCTGAAGGACTAAAACCAGTTCTAATCTCCAAATCATCAAGGCTATCATCCATACGGACATGCATAGTTGATGTGCAGTTGGAAAATAGATTTCGAACATCATCATCATCTGGATGTAAAGGGTAATTATACAGAGTTCTTTTAAGTTCATCAGTTGATGAAGAATGGTTTCTTGTACGGTGGTTGAAATCATCATCTCTAGAAGAATCATTTGTACAGTTTGATAGATCCTTTTCTGCAAGTTTAGAATGTTGGTCAGTAATTTCTAGTGACGTCATGTTGCTTCCATTGGTATGGAAACTAGTATCACCTCCAGAATTAACTGTACTGTCAATAGTTATGTTTGATACAGAAGATGTGTCATCAGAATCAGCTGAAGCATTGTAGCATGTACTGACCAAAATAATTTTATTGAATTTCGAGTCATTGATGTTTGACTGAGACTCAGTATTGTCAACAGTCATAGGGTTGGTTTTATCACTAGAACAGTTCTTATTTGCTTCTCCATTTACATTGTTATCCTTTGCTACTCCACATGTTGACCTAGTTGTCTTTTTAATCGCAATAGTGTTAACGGCTAAACTATCATTGATTACAGTTAATTCGTCTGCAGCAATATCAGTATCAGCTTTGGTAGTAACAGTGTCCTTGGCAGAGGCAACATAAGTGCAAATGTTCTTGGTAGTGTCGAAAGAAGTAATAATGTTCCTTAATGTGCCAACATTGATTTCTTTGTTCCTGTAGGTACCAATATCAGTATAATTTGTAATGTCCTTGTTATTGGTAGAAAAGTTATCAGTGTCAGTTTTGGCAATGCCACCGGCAGTGCTAGTTTTGGTAGTGCCAGTATCTGGTTTGGTTTTGTCAATGTCAGTGTCATCTTTCATTGTGTCAACATACTTTTCCTTTGCAGTGTTAACATACTGATTGTCACAATCTTTGGCAAGTTTACAAGACAGATGCAATTCTTGCTTTGTCAGTTCCGAGTCCTCGTTTTCTGTAGTCTGCCCCATCTGTATCTGCTCATTTGAGATATGGTTGTAACTGCTATAGTCATCAACTTTTAGCTGCCTTATGTTTTGCACCTGATGTCCTGTATTGTTACTCTTGTTTTCAACTGAGTATTTATCAGGTAACATGCTTGTCTTTATTATTCTATTTGGTTCACACTGCAAGTGCTGATCAGTCAATCTACTTTCTCCTTCCCATTTTGAAAGAAGTTCAACTGCGTCATTCAGAGCTGTTCCAACTGCATCAGAGGAAGACAAACTATCTGAGAAAATTCCACCATCTTCGTGAAGACCTTCTGTTAAAGGAACAGAAGAACATAATTCAATTCCCGTCAAATCTAAGTTACATGTAAATGGACAAGCACATGGGAAAGCATCTGGGGCACATTCACAAGATTTATATTCGGCTAGAGGAAATTTGTTTCCTTTGTCCACATGAGAACAATAGAGAGATGGTAACAAAGAAGAAATTGGAAATGTGGTACCAGATTGCTGAAGTCTTTTATTTGTTCCAGGGGTCACTTCTGTTTTTGATTCTAGAACATCACTATGTTGATGAGGAAAAGCATATGAAGAGTAATTATTTGATGCTGTATTTTTATTACCACAAGCTTCTGAAAAGTTCTTACGTCCACATTTGTCTTCAGAAGAAAATGTTTTAGAATTTCTCGGGTAAGATAACTGAAAGACGGAGTAATCTTTCTCATCATCAGAACATCTGTCTGGTTTCTGCAATTTACAAGTAACCGATTCAAGATTAATGCTGTTCATAGTATCAGTTTCCACATAAATGTTTGATGCACCAACATGAGATTCAGATGTGATATTTATTGTTGAGACTGCTGGTAGACATTGTGTGTCTTCTTGAAAAGGACCACTGTTTAATGATTCCGTGGAACTTCCATATGAAACAGAAAGAATCTGCTTTTTGCTATTACATTCAATGGGAGTGTTTTTTGTACAATATTTACCTTGTCCAGAAACAAACGCAGTTGTGGAATAAGTAGTGTTTGTTGGAACTTGATGGTTGTTAATGTTTGTTTTAAAAGTTAAGTCACTTGGTTTTTCAGGATAGTTTCTCATTGATGCCATTGCTCTTGGTGAACTGACAGTATCTTCAGAAGGCTTCTTCTCGGCTACTGTATAAGTAGTGGTATTGATCATGGCAGCAGTTTCTGGGGAACAAGAATTTTCAGCAGGAGAACAGGAAGTCCTGATATTAGCACATGAAGCTTTTTCAGAAGAAACAGCAATCTTTTCAGATGGGTTATACAACTGGTCTGTTTTTGATGAACTATTATTGTCAAGAGTGATTAAAGCTTTTTTGGGAAAATCTGCACAAAATTTAGGACAGCTGCTTCTACAATTTTTTGGAGGTGATGAAATGACACTGACTTTGGTTTTTGAGACATTTCTTTGTGGATCATCCACAACTTCAGGACAATTGTTCAAATGATGTGTGAATGATGAATCAATGGTGAATGTTGCTGTGAGATTTCTTTTCACACTTGAAAATTTTACATCAGGAATTTTGTGGGGTGATACCAACGTACTCATGGATGTAGTAGTATTAATTAGCCCATAACCAGTAAATCCAGTGGGAGACTTGTCTTGTTGATCTTTACTTGGTGAACATGAATTGCATTTAGAGGGGTCGATCGAGGTAAGATATTTCCTTGGGGACAGTAGAGTACTTTCAACTGCAGCATCATCATTTAACCTATCAGAACAAATCAGAGAAGGACTTTGACAAGACAAACAATCACCACATTTAGGAGAACTGCTGAATGTAAAATGTTTTCTAGGTGATCCTAAAGCATCATCACTAATTTTAGGAGGACTCTTGGCTTGATGCAGTTTATTTGGTGATGATGATGATGCACTAATGAGGGATGGGGATGGCAAAGCACTTTGAATTGGTGTGACATCCTTTAGCCAATCAGCACAAATTTCAAAAGAACTCTTCGTTAGAAATTTTTTACCGAGAAAACATTTAGGACGACTTCTGAATGCAAGATGCTTTTGTGGTGATGATAAAATAGACTTTAATTTAACAGCATCATTTTGCCTATCATCACTACTTTTGGCTTGATGAACTGGACTATGTGAGCAAGTGCTGCTTTTATGTGAACTGTTCAATGCAGGATGTTTTCTTGGCGATGACAAAGCACTTTTATTTGGTAAGCAAGCACTGCAATTAGATGAACAGTTAAGTGCATACAGCTTTACTGGTGATGGCAAAGCATTATCATCTGGTGAGCAAGTATTACAGTTAGATGGACGGCTGAATGTTGCAGGTTTTCTTGGCGAATGATTGCTTTCACAAGCATTTTCATCATTTATTTTCACTGAAAGTAAATAAAAAATCTAGTTATAGTGAACTGCTAATTGAAGACAATTCTGTGTTCAAGTTGAAAGGTATGATTAACAATTAAACACCACTTATTTTATACCTTGAGTAGAAAGTATGATAGAAAAGGTGAACATTACATAAAATATCTGATAATTGGATTGACAAATTATTTTTCATTTTAACTGCCCGTGGATAATCATTGTAAAATTTCATCGAATAATCCACCCATGTTCAAAAAGGCACCTGTGAATTTTATTTATTGGAATATTTGTCCTGTTAATGAAGATACTTTTAATTAGTGTAACATTTTAATTAGTAAATGGTGTAACAAAAATTCCACTCTCTGATATTACTTATCATTTATTAAAGTAACAATGCGCCATTCAGATTTTTTGCTAAAATATCACATTTATATGGTTTTAATCCACGCTAATATGTACCCAGATTGATTATTTAATATTTAATTAATAAAACAAAATCCAAATACTAAAACTATTAGAGTGTCTTTTTTCTTAAACCAATTAGAGCAATTTTTCAATCATAACAAAACAATGTGAGTAAATGTATAACAAAACAAAAATCAACCATGCAAAAATCAATAAAATGATGCAAACTGAAACAGTTAACAAAATAAACAAATTAAATACAAAGTCATGTAAACTTTCAGAGGATTCCAGCAGACTAGAAACCACTGCCTTTTTATTAGGGCTGCAACGATTCACTGGGGAATAATGATATTTTGAAAACCAAAGTAACTTTACACTATTAATATGCATGTATCCTAATAAGGAAAACTGAATAATAACTCATAAAATAATCATTATTATTCTTCTATTAGAGATGCAATGAGTCCATTACAAGTTATAATAATTTGTCTGCTTTTAATCATCCTAATTTGCGTATTAATTTAGAAACCACTTGAACTTCGGTATTTGGAATATTCTTGAATAACATCCACAGTCCATCTTTCTATAAAGCCACTTACGTGTACAGTAAACAAACATTATTTTGATAGCTAACCAATTTAAGAATTAAGAGTTTTTAATCCTTGTATTTATGAAATGTAGAGGTCTGTAGAAATCAATAAGATTATATTTTTTTATTTTTTTTTAAATTTTAAATTAATATTATTTTTACTTTAAATACTGTAGTTCATGAAAGTATTAAATGGTACATGTAGGCCAACTAAAATAAAATTCAACTTTTAAAACAAGTTACAATTCTAAAACAATAGGCTATAAAAACCTAAGATGTTGTTTGATGGTTGTAGTCGTCCAGTTTGTAAACCACAATTTGTGATTTTAAATCATATTAATTTTTATCATAGACTATGAATTGTGATGCATATTGTATCTCTGGTTCAGGTATCATTGCAGCCCTATATTTAAATCATGAAAAGTCCAAGAAAAATCTAATATTAACTATCATCAATATCCCAACATGCTAATTTGTAATATATATATAAGAAACCTGGAGATAAAATGTTGGTTTTTGCGGGAGAATGTACTTTTGCTTTATTTTGTTCACATCTTCTAGGGGACTGGGTTTTTCTAAATACAAGGTAATTATTATTCTATATGTATACAAAAAAACAAAGCTATGATCACACACAATAAACACACACATACACAGTATCTGGACTGTACATGTACATTAAAATCACACAACCTCTTTGATTTGGGTGAAATAGGAGCCTTAACTTTGACAATATGATTTGTTTTGTGAAATAGATATCTTTCTATATTAATTTTTTTTACATTGTTAAGTTGGTAAATTTGAAAAAAATAATATAATGGCAATGATAATTGAAATGGTAATATAACGGCACAGGTCTTTACTTGTCCATTACCAATCAAAAGGCAATTTCCATCAACCTAATTCAGCACCTTATTTTAATCCAAATCAAGGATGCCCATTTCTTATGCACAAATTTTAATTTATAGCACATAAAAGGATTACAACTTAGTTTTTGGTCAAATTCTAGAATAGCAGATCATAAACAATTTTCAAGCACAAGTGATGTCATAATTTTAGACTTACGACAGAAGGGTGAAATGGGTTTTATATTGCAGTCAAGAATCGAACTTAAAAGTTGGGAGCACACACAGATGCAATAAAGACACACAAACACAGAATAAATGCATTTCTTTCCAATAAGCTTATTTGCTTGTCTTATTTTTAGGAGAAGTCTAAAAAAAAATTATGGAATATTTAAAAAGTCATTCAAAAATATAGCACACATAATCAAGTTATTGAAATCTATATCAATCCAATTCAAATGGAAGCATTCAATTATTACTGATGACTTATACTACGAATGAAATACATACTACAAGAGTGAATTACTTATAAAAACTTACACATTGTAATATTTCTTTTCTTCTCGGGTGATACTAGCATTCAAAAAATCTTTCATGTCATCAGCAGACTTGATTCCTTTTAAAACACTGCCGTCATTTGTGTTATTTTGTAATGCAAGTGGTAACACATCACCGGTCATTAGATTATCACAGTCATCATGGTTAGTAGTTTCTTCAATGTCCATTGGCATTTCTCTCAGATCATAACTGATCATTGGATTTGAAGATCCATTTTTATCACTATCTTTGTTCCCATAAGAAATATTTTCCGATTGCATTACCATCTTTAAAGGAATATTATTATTTAAAAAGGCTCCTTCCACTAAAGCTTTATTTTGATCAGATTTTTTAAGTCTAGGGTCTAATCTTTTTCCATTAGAATCTAAACCACGAGCCCTGTTTCTTTCGGCTGTATGCTGTTGATCAAATGTTTGTTTGACACTAAACGTCTGCAACATTTGGGTATTATTGGTTATATTGAATCCTTCATCATAGTCAACTGGATTTTTAGCTGACAGAGTATGTCCTGGTGAACACCACAAGAGGGGATAACTTCCAACTTCTTTTCGAATAGGTGAGGACGTTACATTTGGAGGAGGAGGAGGGGGAGGAGGAGGCGGAGGAGGCAGAGTAATGGGATTTTGACTGAATTGGTTTTGATAAATATGAGGTACAGCTGGTTGGAATGACAGCGATGGAACAGGAATAATATTTAGTGTTTCTGGGATACCAGTATGATTACTAACGCCAACAGTCACAGCATTAGCTTGAAGAGACTGGTTAAGATTAATGAAAGGTGGTTTATCAGTCGTATTAACAGTAGATTCTTCTGGTTTTTGCTTGTAATCTTGTATACCTAATACAACACCTTGTGTCTTGTACATGTTAGCTGTATATTCTGAAAAGGAAATGAAATGAAATGGGGTTTAACATCCTACTGTTTTGCTCCTAAACTGGGCTAATGAAGACAAGCATACAGTGTGCTATGAGGGAAATTTTGACTGGGCAGCGGCGCTACAGCCTACTCTTATATCGAATTCCAACTGCCAAGGGATCTTTTATGTGCACGCCAATATGTACATGGGACCTCGGTTTTTCGTTCCAGCCGAACGACTAGACAGCTCTCCTTGTCAGGCCCTCCGTCCTGCATCACTGACAGGGGGAAACCACGCCAGAAAATCTGGATGAAGTTTCTCGACCAATGCAGGGATCGAACACCCGACCTCCAGGATAGTGAGCCAGCACCTTATCCACTTAGCCATGTGATCCCCTATCTGAAAAGGAAGGCGAAATGGGGGTTTAACCCTTTCACTGCGTATACCCGGTAGTACCGGGTATTATAAAATGTCGGTAAAATGCCCGTACCCGGTATTACCGTGTACTAAGTAAAGCCCTCGCTAAAATTAGTACCGTAACTGCAAGTGCCATCTATTGTATTTTCTATACACTAGAACATATTTCCACGTGTTTCAAAGCAGCAAACCGTAAAATGGCGGAGTGCATTGTGACAACGTAGACGATGCACTCTCGACGAAGTCGTGAATGACGTCTTGCTGACCAACATGTGGACAATTTCGAGGCGGGTGATACACATAATTCGTTTCCAGTTACTTGATAAAGATAGTAGTCAGGACAGTGATTGGTATTATGAAGTGTGTGATTTGTTGCGCGACGTTCCGCCCATGGCTAGCTATGTCTCCCGTGCATGATGAACAAGCCCAATGTAAACACGATAGCCCTGTGTCTGCAGTAGATTCTGACATTAATTCTGATGTTGATAATAATGCTGGCCTGCTGGATCGTAAAATACGTAGGTAATTCCTGATTCCCGAACGTGTAGATCTATTGACTGACTATATTGATAATGATATGGGACTTGGGGATGAAAGTGAAAGTGAAAGTAAAAACAAGGTATTGCAATCCGCACGTGGTCATGGCAGCGGGAGACGTGATGCGCGTGTTCGCGGCGGCATTGCTCATGGCTGCTATTGATATTTTTGTTCATTTTATATATCTTTATCAAAATCCAGTAAAAAAAACAATATCTTTTAAGTATTTCATGGAGAAAAATTCGTTTTCGTGTTAGCTTTAGTGTGAAATGAGAAATCCAAAATGGCCGCCATGACGTCACGTGACTACATTATTATGCAAATTTCCAAAATTCTATTTTTTCCTCTTAGCCCAACCTCATGCCCATCCCAACAGACAAAAAGATTTTTCATAAAAGCTTCCATAAGTACTGCTTGGCATTCAGTTCCAACCTCCCTTTTTTCCTCAAAAAAGGGTCTAGCACAGGCAGTGGATTTACGTCTAGCATTGAAAGGGTTAATGTTAAGATATATAGGGCAATTGTGGGCTAAAATATTTTAACATAAATGATCAAATCTGTGAAATTTTTAGGTAGTGTCCTGCCTTAAACAACACCTTATGAACTTACTTGCAGTTTTATATTTTGCTGACTGTCGAGATAAAAATAAACAATGGAGGAAACTAGAGTGCTGATTAGGACAAGTCAAACCTGAAAATTAAGAAAACAAACAAAACAAAATGCAACGTTAACTTTATTTCCAGATTTCATTTGATTTTGAAGATGTCTTCAAATTTAAAGGAGCGTGGCTCAATTGGTTGACCTTGAGATATTTCAATATTGATTTAAGGCACTAACGAATTCAATATAATAATATGTACATCTATTTGTGCAGGTCAAGTGGGTCGACTGGTTCGATCCTGGTGTTGGTCAAGATAGTTCCCCAGGATTTTAAAGCCTAGTTTCACTTTGTGAGTGATGTAAGGGGGAGGACTTGACATTTTTGGAACCTAGGTCCCTTGTACAGTTTGGCTTGCCTGGAAAAGAACTCTTGGCAATTGGGTTTCAACGAAGAGTCAACGCGAACGCCACTGTCCGGACAAACTCTCCATTGTAGCACACCACATGGTCAAGTTGGTGCAGAAAAGTGGGAGGTTAAACTCCATTTCATTTCAATTCTATCTGGTCAAAATGCCATGTCTTTCAAAAGTTGTCACTTAAAGAACGTTTGATTTTTTAATTCTTTTTTTATATCAAAAGGAGACGACTAAGATTAAATACTGTACAAACCTATCTGGTTAGTAAGAGAACATTCAGGTAATAATACCATGACTGTATTAGGATCGGGTTTCACTATCGCCATCTACAAAGAAAATCAAACAGACAGACAAATTTACATTCTAATTTCGAAATAAATATCAATTAATGACTTTCATGTGTCAATGGCCATCATCAAATACTACACAAATTGCAACAACCACAATAAACAACTACAATCAGAAGTGAGGATTTGTCACCAAGTCATCTGACATGATTTAAACTTTCCACAGGAACCGGATACCTGGTCCAGTTTCTTTATAGTAGACATTGCCACAGTAAGTGATCAATATCGGAAAGGTTAATGTTTGCATACCTATACCTCCATTAAATCTCCTTTTTGTATTTTAAATTTGACAGAGAAAATTCACCTCACTTGTATTAAGAAAGACTTCTACTTGTAAGCAGTGAACAACTTACACTGTTCTTTTTAGTTAAGTATGAAACTATCTTGTTAAACTGCGACTTGCTGCCATCATCTTTAGGCCGTAGTTCACCAACATTAATATAACGACCTCTCCAGTACATTTCTTCATTCTTACGAATGGATTTTAGCTGACCAAAATATTTAACTTCTGCACTCTTTAAATCCGATCTTTTAGAAATATTGATAGTACTCCCTCTACAAAGAATACAAGCAACGGTAAATATTCATAACTTCCACTTTTTGACAGAGGGGAGGTAGGATAGTAAAAGTAATGTTTTGTCACTATATCTTTATCAACAAACAAACGTTTTCTTTAATATTTATAATGTAAATCCTGGATAAACAGAAAAGTTTCCTGATTTTGCAATGAAAATTGACAAATTTTTATGGTTGTTTTCTTTCCCTCTTGAAATACTTTCTATTTTTTATAAATAAGGAATTTATAAAATTATTTTAAAGGGGCATTAGGTAAGATTAGATGAAGAGCTTAGAGTTCTCGCTATAATAGTTAAAAATAGATAATGATAACAGAATATGCTGAAAATTTCAGTCAAATTTCTTCACTCTGAACCAAGATATTAGCGATTCAATTTTAGGCTAGTCTCACTTGTCATTACTTTCATTGGTATGATAAAAAGCCAAGTCTCGATTATCCATTTATACTTTAAATCATCCATCACAAAACGTATTCAAATATCGCAGTCTAACGATGGCATCTAGAGTTGATTATGGTCTTGTGATAACTTAATTAATAATTTAGATAACATTTAAGGCCTAAAGAAAGACCTGCAACAGGCAGATTGAGGATGTTTAAGCCAATGTTTTACCTCAAGAAAAACACATACATTGCAAATGGCCTGGACGTGTAATTAAAAATTTGTTTTGCTTGGTCTCAACATAACATGAGAATTTTAGCCTAGATCGGCTCAGGTCTGTCCATCCATAAAATGTAATTTAATAATAATGTACTTACAATCTAACAGGTTTATAATATCCTGCTGTTGATACTAACGATGCATTACACTTATAAAATGTTCCTTTAACAGCCAGTTTACCATTCCATGTTATATATTCCTCATCAGGTACCTCTGATTGTGGTAGTTGACTAGATACAGGCGTTATATTACATGATGGAGGCTGTAGGTTATATGGTATATATTTACTGAAAAGAAGAGGAAGTCCTACATTCTGACCTACACTTCATCAAATTACAATTGTCAGGGGTTCGTTTAGGTGTATGCCAAATATACATCGACCTTCGTTGTTTTTTTATGATACATATAAATAAGTCACTTTTCCTTGCCAGACCCTCCATGCTGCACCAATGATAGGGAAATCCTTGATGAATGCTGACATGTATTGGATCTTGTGCACAAGGCAGTACATGTGTACTCTTTCAAGTACACATGTCAACGTTCTTCATCAAGAGTTTTAATATAACAACTGGGCTGACAATTCTGGTAGCGACCTTGATAGCTTCAACCCAATAACATCTGAAATTCAAACCAGCACTCAGGTGCTATACATGATGTGGGGTTTGATTATGTTTTATAACAACCCTCACAACTTGCAGTCTTTCATTAGCCCAGTCAGTGCAAAACAGTAGGAATTTAAACCCCCATTATCATCTTATTTAAGAGTGTATCCGCGAGAAGACCATGCAAAAATCGCAAAAAGTGCTAAGATAGGGGGTCGGAAGTTTTTGATCAAACTTATGGTATGACACCCCCTAGGGGCAAGAGGTAACATGCTGAAGTGGTTACAGTCTGATGTCGCTCTAAAGGACTGTACAGGAATTATTCATTTTATGGGTAAAATTGCGGTTTTCACGTGTATTTATCACCCTTTTTTAAGCACAGACTGCATTCTATGGTGGAATAGCAACCTTCTAATTTTGACCCTGTCTGATAAAGCGGGTGGTCAACTTCTACCCCAGCACTAATTTGAAAAAAAAAAATCAGTACATACTAATTTTGTGTGGACTTGTTTTAGGGTACCATATTCACATTGTCCTTACAGTGCAGAAAAAGATACACTGTAACTTTTTCTTTCATGGTCGCAAGTAGAATTTCTTTGGATGGTTTTGAAGTGCTAAGCACATAGTATCCATAAGTGTAAAAAAAAATGACCGAAATGCAACATACTTAAAATATACAGCTTATTGAAAAGTGCTAAAAATAAGCTTTTGTGATACATTTTTTTGCAAATTTAATTAGAGAAATAAAATTTTTGACTTTTATATGTTTTCATCATATCCATAGCCATTATTTGTACCATGTTGTACTCTATATAAGTGTGCATTTGTATTTATTGTATATTTGGTATTGTCGTATTGTCCCTTTAACATATTTGTTGTATTGTCTCTTTAAGATTTCATTTTCAAACAAGTTACCGAAAATGGCTACAAAATGTTTAATTTCAGAGAATGTTTCCACTATTCATTTTGGGACACATCCACTGATTTCTACAATACAGAAATGTGGAAGCTTAAATATTAACGGCAACGAAGCCTAATTGCGTCGAAGTGGGTGACATTGAACAGTGTACTATGGTAGCTACAGCTCTCGGGCACCGTCAGCTGCACCTTCAGGGCCGGATTTAGAATAAGAGAGGCCCTAGGCAAACCCCCTGAACAGGGCCCACAACATGGACCTTGGGGCCCTGGGACAAGCAACTCGGTGAGAGGGTGGGTCGGGGGAAGTCATGGGGTTGGTGGTTCGAATCTCACTTTTAGGTGAATTTTTCATTTTCGTTGGATTATTTTATTTAAAATAATGTCTATTTGAGAGTAATGGATATGTTTGTTAAGATTGAGCAAGTCGAAACTCCAATGGAAGGTCGTGGACAACTGCGGAAGTCAATTCCCGTCGACGCCAGATGAGCCATTAACGATTACAGGCCTTTGAAAGTATTTTTTTCAAGATATTTTTATAAAACAGATACTAATGTATTTTAGGGCTGGTAGTAAACACCATATGAATGAAAAGGAAGATAAATTGTTAGGTTTTTTTCATCTACTACGGTTAATTATCTCCAAAATAGGGAAATTACAGATTAATTTCATGGGTTATTGTTTCCTTTACCTAGTTTTTGTCAAGTCGATTCCGGTCATTTTTATTTTTTGTATCAAATGTTGGGAGGTTGCTTGTTCACGTGAGCGTAAATTTTTTAAACCCACCCAATGAAAGAAGTAGATATAGGGCGTCAAACTTTGGGTGACGAAAAATGGGGAATTTAGACAGGCTTTGATATCCAGTCCGTATACAGATCTCGTTCGCCAGAATCGTCTGAAGTTAATATTGTGGTAACAGCACTGAGTCATCGACAAACTGTGTGAGTTTGGTCTTTCAGCTACGTATAGTAAAGGTGTAAGGACTTGCCAAAGTTGGTATTTGTGAAAGGACAGATTTTGGCAATTTCACCATATGAAAAATGTTTTTTCAATTTTCTCGTACAGGAATTGAAAGATTTATCTAGTAATATTGCACATTTATGTGTTTTGGGACTATCCCAACTTATAAACCAAATTTGGTCAAAATCTGTAATTGAAGTCTTAGCACCTTCTGCATGGTTTTCTCACGGACACGCTCTTAAGACACTGACACAGCAAACAATTTTCTTTTTTGTACTTTTTATTTATCAGAATAAGATATATCATCTATTTTGAGATATTAATTACAAAGAGGAAAACTGCATTCTAATTCGGCAAGAAAAAAATGACAAAAGGAAAGCCCTTCCTATATGACACATTATTTTAGACTTATTTAAATTATTATATCGAACGAACAATATATATGTCACATTAATTGTTCTATCTATATTACCATTTTACTCTTAATTATATTTACCTAATTGGGGTTTGAGATGGTTTTGGATCTCGATATTCAAATTCTATGACTGCATGACATAATATCTGACTTGGATAATCTTCAAGATTGCAATCTTCATACTCATAAAGATAGATCTAAAATAAATACCAATTTTAGAGTGAATATGTAACACTTCTATTACCTATTGACTAGTTGGGTAAGCAAACCAACAGTGAGGTTGATGACCCCCCACAAATAGATAACATTTATCAATTACTTTCACATTTATCTTTCTACAATGCACTGAGGTATCAAACTGCTTAACCTGAGCACAAAATTCTTATTTTTTAACGTAGTCAAGGTATCAATGTAATAGAAATATACACCAAGTTCCATCACTCTCATTCAATTAGAATCAGTGTTTGTGTCTTAGAAAGCATCAAAATATGAAATTGCTCAAGCTCACCATTGTAATTCATGTAATGGAATTTCACGCAAAAGTTCCATCACTTTCGTACAATAAGAATCAAATTTATTGTGTGCCAAAATCTTGACCAATCAAATTGTTCATCTCGGCTTACTCTAAGCAGAAATGTTCATTACCACACAGAATAAACTTCTACGCATGTGTGAACATTGTAACCCAATTAAAAGCAAGTGTGAACGTTTAACATTGTACCGCAAATAGAAGCAGACTTATTGTGCTCCAAAAAGTTACCCTGAGGCTGAAACCCCTGGACAAAAGTACTTACTTGACTAAAATCAAAGATTTGTTGAGGACTAAAGTTTCTAGTTTCAGATAGAACTGTTTTAATAACATGACAGTCATAATTAGGAGTGGGATCCACATGTATACCTGTTAGATTCTCAGTTACTGTTTTCACTTTACCCTGTAACAGAAAACAAACTTGATCATTGTATCTATACTTGTGGGTCAAATCCATTCTTAACATAACATGGTCTTCAAAGTGAATGTTAAACAGCTCAGAATATGAGCAGCTTTATTGAAATGTGACACAGTCCACCCAAAGTGACCAGTTCAATGAACTTGGCTCCAAAAAATGCAACAAATTACAGTGAATGGCCAATTACAGTGAATACAGCTTATACTTTGTAATAGGGCTATACTATATACCGGAAAACACACTGTTATACTGAATACCAGAAAAACACTAAATACCGGAAAACAACCGGAGAAGGACTATACTATAAACCGGAAACTAGCCCTAACCCTAACCCAGGCACACAGAGGACCAGGCTCTGGGTTACCTATTTAGGGTATTTTCCAGTATTTAGTGTGTTTTCCGGTATTGAGTGTTTTTCCGGTGTTTTCCAGTATTCAGTATAACATGGTGTTTTCAGGTATATAGTATTGTCGTTTGTAATACATTGTGAATATCTGACAAGTAAACCTTATCTATTCACAAATATCCCCCCTATAACAGTGATCAAACATTTCCTTGACATTATTTTGGGGAATTCTGAAAGTAATTAGATAAACTGACACAAAATAATGTAAACCATAAACATAATGAAATTGCCCAGAACAGATTATTTGTGCAGCACATGTTTCGGTTATTAATGATTGACAGTATTACCGAGGACAAGTCAAAAATCAATATAAACCTGTTGTTCGACAGGCCAAAAACTAAAAATTCCAAAAGATCAGTGGTTTGGGAATCAAAGGTATTTCAAAATAACATACAGTATATCTTTATTTTAAAGATACATTATGTAACATTTAGATAAAGAGTTGATCATTCTTGCTATAATAGCGGGGGGTTGGATGGCCGAATGGTTAGCACGTGCTAAAGCCTGTCATTGAGTCAACTGGCGTGGTTTTGAATCCCCTGTGACAAGGAGTATGGTTGCCTGTCCAGCCTCGTGGGTTTTCTCCGGGTCCTCCAGTTTCCTGGCACTGCTAAAGACCCCTAAGTGCAAGCGAATAATTGAAATAAAATTAAACCATATGTTAGTCCCAAAATGACCTAGTTTGTGTCGAGTGGACGTTAAACCCCATTTCTCTCTCTCTGCTATAATAGCTAAAAAATAGATAATGTAAAATGAAAATTTCATTCAAATTACTTCATTCTGAGCTAAGTTATCACTGTTTGTAGTTTTTACAAGATGTGTGCATTGTGGTAACCAGGGCACTGGTATATTCGAGACTTAGCCTCGCTTTCCTATTTATAAATTAAAGTTTTAAATGGCGAGCGCTTATAATCTAGTTAAAATCTTGAGTATCCGATGCCATCAAGAGTTGATTATGGTCTTGTTTTGTTAATAAATGTCTAATTAATAGTTTATATAACTTTTCAGGCCTAAAGAAAGATATGCAATAGGCAAATTTATCTCTTGCATAATGTATGTTTAAGAATATACTTGTTCGTAGTATCTTTAGCTGTGGTAGCTATCTGGAGATAAACCACTGCTCAGGGATCTTAAATCAAACCATGTGAGACTCAATAACAAAAGATATGACCACTTGGCCACCTAACCCACGATATGATACAAGACTCAAATAATAAATGGAGAAATGGCATTTAACATCCACTCAACACAAACTAGGTCATTTCAGGACTAACATATGGTTCAATTTTATTTGAATAATTCGCTTGCGCAAAGGGGTCTTTAGCAATGGGAGGAAACAGGAGAACCCAGAGTAACCCCATGAGGTTACGCAGACAACAATACACCTTGCCACGTACAAGCAGAGAATCGAAACCATGCCACATGGACAAGCCTTCTGATACAATACGCACGCATTAACCATCCGACCACCAAATCCCTCTTCACACATTAAGACCACATGGCCACCAAACCCCCATTATTTGATTGAACTCAAGGGTCTATTACATACCTTTATAATTCTGAACATTATCAAACTTCCTTTCCAAAATGGTACAGGTTTAGGTGGAATTACATCTGCATATTTACATAAATGCACACCTAAAATACCACAGATTATTTGGCTTTATGAATATTCACATATTAAAAGTCGACACTTTAAAGGTATAGATCAGAATTATAGCATAATACACTACAAATCAGGTACCATGTAGTTGTACTGTAGTTTCTGTATTTAATGTTTGATTTCAAACTGTTGTTGGAAAACTTCATATTCGTTGAGAACCATAGAAAACAATCGTGTTTCTTACTGTACCTTAAAATACTCTGTCCGGATTAGATAATGAGTGTTGGGTATCAAAGTTGTAGTGATACATATATAGCGATATTGTTTAATTGATGTAAATTGATTCATAATCATGATACTTGACGAAGTTGAGTCCCAAGTCTTCACAAAGCCCGAGTCCCATTCAAGTCACCAGATTATCAAATTGGGTCAGCAATTCATGGTGAATGAGGTACATGTAAGTTAGTGTTATGTCCCCTTGCCATGACTGGAGTCCTAAGCTCTTTCAAGTCGCGAGTCATCACTACAGCTGAGTCCAGAGACACAGAATCTGAGTTCCCACCTCTGCTTGACACTCATCTCTTATTATGAATTAATCTATAAATGTTACAGGTTTCAGGTACAAAATGACTGTCATAACAAATGAAATGGGGTTTAACACCGATTGCTCTGCTCGAACTGGGCTAACTAATACGGTAATGCCCAGACAGTGGCACTACGGCCTATCTTTATTTTGAATTCCAACTGTCAAGGGATCTTTTACATGCACTTCAGTGTGTACACGGAACCTCGGTTTTTCATTCCATCCAAACGACTATAGCCGTAAAACCAAACAGTAATCTTACAATACACAAGACTTACCCATTTCCGGGTGCCCAAGAACTGACAATTTTTGATTTCCAACTTTCAATCCATTTTTACATATTTCTTGAACCTGTGGATAATCAGTTCATTAGTATTTTAATAACAATAAGCTTACATCATATATAGGTTAGAAGCATACATGTATACGTAAGTGAAATTTCCACTCCAAACAGTTGGGTATCTTCCGAGATATTCCCACTCTATTGGAACAGTAAATAGCTCCTTGATAATCAAACTTTCAATATATATCTACAATGAGTAAGGGAAATTTCTCCTGGACAGTAGCACTACCACCTTTACATCAAATTCAAACTGTCACAGGTTCTTTTACCAATGTGTACACTAGGGCTGCAACGATACAATTTTTTTTTGGGGGGGGGGGGGGAGGATGTATGGGTATTTATTTTCTTACAACTAAAATCGACGTTTATTTGTGGGTGGTGGCGTTTTACATGTGTCACTATGTTTGACATGTTTCCAGCTTTATATGAAACATCGGCATAACAATGGCAACACTTTGTTATATCGTTAGTCACAGCTTATCCATCTTTAAATCCAAAATGTTATGCGAGATTTATAGTTAAGTGGAGGTGTATGTAACTTTGGCGGAACACTGCTGCCATTTTTCCTCATTGTCACATAAACAACAGGGGGACATAAGAATTTGAGTTGGGGAAGAAAACGGGTGGTTACAAATATCTATACTGTAATTACCGAATCGCGGTATGGAATTTAAAGTTCATAACCGAACCTTGGCATGTATACAAAGGGAAACCATGCTGGAAAATGGCAATAAAATTTTTCGGTTATCACAGGGATCAAACATGGGACCTCCAGGCTGGCAAGCCGAAGTCCACTGAACAACCGTAACTCTCAGAATATAAAGAAATAATCTTACTTGTGAAGTATCAACAGCCAAAAAACCATACATCTCTGTTAATTCTTTATCCGTATAACCTTCCGACTTCATAGATTTCCGTCTCGTAATAAACTAAAATATCAAATAAAATGACAATGATATATTGCCAGGAAATGAAACATTTCTAAGCAATTTGGGTGTCCATTACAGAATGAATGAAATGGGATTTGATTGATGTATAACTTTTCTGCACATGCTGGGCTAATGAAGACTGTGTCCATTACAGACAGGAAACTTAAAGATGGGTTCCCAGAAAAGTATTTATTGAGTGGTTATTTCCAATAAAAGTATGGCAATTTTGGTATATATGGAAAGTAGAGATATCCAATCTTACTAGAAAAATACTGGATTCCCCGAAAAACACTCATGGAGCGTATACAGGACAAAAATGTAAGGGTTCCTCTAATCAACAGCCCGACGATTAGGAACTTCTGAACGCGTGATGTCAAAGGTCACAAGCGAACATTGAGCGCTTGATGTACAAGTTGATAAACTTTTTGAAGAGTTAGACGTACAATACTTTCTGAGATAAAAATGACGGAAAAAGACTCGGGTAGTGGATAATCTGAGAATTTAATTAGGATTCGATATTTGTAATAAATAGTACATGTAAGCGATTAAAGACAACATCGTCTTATGTATGCAATGAATTCTCATCTGACTCCCAACATGACCTGGTTTGATCGAATTTTAATAGAAGGGCATTCCTTCGCAATTACAATGTTTGAGAAGGATTTGAAGCATAATTATGACAAATTAATTAGTTTGACTATGTTTTTGGTCCATATATACCATTAAATCACCTAGTTTGTACGCGGGAACCCATCTTTAAGACTAGTTTTTCAGCAAGTTAAAATATGGCAGAAAATAATACTGATACCTTTTTCATCAAATCATTGTTATGTACTGTAAATATCCTTTTAAACGTAAAACTGTTGGTTGAAGATTTATAATAAAAGCTCTTTTGGAGTGAAGGTAAAATTTCCTGCTGATATTCATAATCACTGCTAGAAATTTCACTCAAAAGATCTGGAATGAGGAAAGGGTATTTAACAAATACAAATGAAAGGGAGTTTAACGTCCTACTGTTCTACGCCGACCAGGCTGATTAAGTTGGGAATACGTCATACAGTGTGTTATAACTATAAGGGAAATTTGGCCCAGAATCCAGATATGTAGGCCTATATCGAATTTTAACTGCTAAGGGATCTTTTACATGTACGTGCACAGCAATGTGTACAACGGACCTAGGTTTTTTTGTAGCTTCCTAACAACTATGTGTTGTCCCTTGCCAGGCCCTTGGTCCCGCACCACCACGCCAGAAAATCCTGATGAACTTTCTCTGCCGAACAAATACAAGGGTGCTATGAACCAGGAGCCGAGTATGGTGTCTTACAGCCATTTTTAATTAAGACATATATGTATCAAAAATTGTAGCCCGACATGCGATGCAATATTGTCCAAGGAACAAGCATGCCCAGTTTTATGTGACGGCAAGACAAAGATGAACAATAAATGAAATGGGGTTTAACGTCCTACTGTTCTACTCCTAAACTGGGCTAATGAAGACGGGCATACGCCATACAGTGTGCTATGAGGGAAATTTTGCACGGGCAGAGGTGCTACGGCCTACTCTTATATCGAATTCCAACTGCCAAGGGATCTTTTACGTGCACTCTAATGTGTACACAGGACCTCGCTTTTTCGTCCCATCCGAACGACTAGATTAACGATGAGTATCTTAGACAAAGCTTCAACAAAACAAAAGGTAAAATAAGTGTTTATCTACATGTCAGACACAAAGCTGTGTCCATTCCAAGGTTAGGCAAGGTCATTTAGAATGGTAACAATATCATTTATCTATGAAATGATGACAATATTCAGACAATGGAGTAATATATATTTTTGGAGTTTTAAAATTTATTTTGAAAATGAAATAGGGATTAATGTATAATTTTATACATAATGCAGTGTGCAAAGACGGAAAATGCTCTGCCCCTGATCTTAACAGAAAGAACTTGTTTCAATATCCCTACCATAACTTCGTTCGGAACAGGATAAAAATCAGTTGATATATTTATTAGCTGTTGAAAAGCTGTTACTACATCATGTACATGTAGTTAAACAAATACATGTAAAGCGATCTTGATAATATCGATTTTATTATTCAATGATAAATAACAAACAAAATGTAGAACAATATTGTGTGTTTGTGTTTATATAACTACTAGTACTACATGTAACATCTAGATAATCAACTGATAGGGGAACAAGGTTCTGGGCCCTTATTCACGAAAACTTAAACTAAGTTACAACCGAAATTTTAAGAAATACTGCAACTTCATTGGATATATGCAAATTGATTTTACTGGTCAGCCAATCGAATTGCAGTATTTCTTAAAATTTCGATTGTATCTTAGTTAAGTTTTCGTGAATAAGGGCCCAGGATCTTTATAGTACAAGACGAGTTCCAAATCTTCAATAGTACAAGACGAGTTCCAAATCTTCATAAAGTCAGTCCTCTTACAAGTCGCCAGTTCATGAAATGATTCGGCAATTCATTTTTGCCAGACTTGTTTACTCAAAACCTATACAACATCGGGCAACACAGGGTCTGTTTAATACAGCCACCCTTAAATTGGTCGAGTACGAACGTCCGAAGAGAACAACCTCTTCTACTGCAAACTAACCAAATCTACCCGTTCCCAACATTACCAAAATTTAACGCACTGTAGTCCGTGGCGCAAGAGTTAATGAAGCAGATATAATTATTGACACGTGATGCAATACTCTTAAAATTCGTAGGACTGAATAATATAAACAAATAGCGACCTGTTAACAACAGATGACCAACATTTTCGTTTGCGCGCATACAGCATCAAATACACTATTTTGAATACAATACAACTTGGAACTATATTTTAAGATGGGAACATGTCTTGTCGATGACGCGATTCTGAATTACATGGAACGCTTTCTCGAATAAATGTAACAAAAGATTTTCAGTATGTTGAAGAAAAAAATACCGTACATTGTGAGAGGATATTAATCGCCATGGCCATGAATGACTAAATCGATCGATGCCATCCGATATTAGTGTTCGTTATTCATTGTGCAAAACTATATCTATGGTTTCTTCTGGCGGTCTTACTATTTGCGACTACATTATTATGAAAGTCGAATGTCTAAAGAGAATATTAGCCCAGAGAGATGACATGAATAGAAATTTTTGCAACACTTGATATCCTCCAACAGTTAACCAGCCGGCACCACCTTATAAGAGTAGCACGACATTTCGGTCCGGTGTCATTTCGAACTCAGTTTGACGACGTTTCGGACTTACTTGATGACTTTTTGTGTGATACATATTTGTAACAGCAGTTTTTTTTTGTTTTATGTGAGGCCGTTAGTTTTCTTTTGTTTTATTTAATTGATCAGCGATTGTTGAGACCGCTAATAAAAAATTAACACTGCTTGTTCTATTTTGTTTTGTTTCATGAGCGAGTATTGAACTTGACAATAAGATATTGTTGAAAATTTGTGTACATATTTAGTAATAATTCATTATTTTTCTTCTAAAAACAGTAAACGAGCTTGATTGACCATCAACTGCTAACGTTTTCATAATTGTGAAAGCTTAAATGTCTTTTACATGAGTTTACTACAGAGTCAGAATAATCGAATCAACACACGGCCGCCAACACACGTGACATGGCCCCCATTATCGATGATCCACCTACAATAACATCGGAATTATCGGTTATTCAGCTTTAATTATGCCACTTTGATCGTTGCAATTTCTAATATTTTCCAAAAAGAGTTTTCTTTGTTCGCACTAATTTATCGATTGGTACTGCTATCTATGTCAAGTTTGTCGAAAAATGTGTGTCAACGTGCAGCATACAGATTATTGTTAAAAATTTCTAGGGACTTGTAAAAACAGCGCATGTCGTGTAAATATTTACTTTTGATTTTGTGTCTTTCGTTTTGAAATAAATTCTTTTTTAAAAGATATATTACTTTTACATGAAACAATGATAAAGAACCATAAGTTCAACAAATATCGTTTGGTGGAGCCTTTTTAATAACCACCTGTTTCGTGTTAATATTTTCTTTCGTGTTTTCAATTTGCTTAAGTTATTTATAATAAATTCATCACTTTTGGCTTATTATAAATTGATCTGACAGTTGTGTTTAACCTTTCCTTTCAACTTATTCCCGAGTTCGAAGCATCACCTACCGGTACCCAAGTCTGAAATGTCACCTGTCTGAGTCCGAAACGTTGAGGCCTATTTTTTTTTAGTCTGAAATGTCGTAAACCCGCAATGACGCGGGACCGAAATGACATGGAAAATAAGAAATGAAGTGGGGTTTAACGTCCTACTGTTCTGCTCAGAAATGGGCTAATGAAGACGGGCATACGCCATAGGCCTACGGTGTGCAATGAGGGAGATTTTGCCTAGACAGCAGCACTACAGCCTACTCTTATATCGAATTCCAACTGTCAAGGGATCTTTTAGTGCACGCCAATGTGTACACGGGACTTCGGTTTTCTTTCCCATTTGAACGACTAAACAGCTGCCCTGGTCAGGTCCTCTGTCCTGCATCACTGACAAAGGAGAACCACGCTCGAAAATCTGGACAATGCAAATGGCAATCAGTGGCTTTATTATATAATTAAGCAGATGACTTGAGTTTTGACAGGAAATAAAAGCTTTTAGGTCTAATAATAGTATCGGTAATATTCCTGATGTATATGTGTATTGCTTGTTCTGCATCCATTTATTTAAAAAATAAATAAAAAAACAAAACAAACCAAACTCCACCCACATTTTTTTGGGAAAAAAAAGAAACTATCACCAACTATTTTTTTTTTTAAGTGACCTAGATATAATAGTAATTATACACATGTGTTAGGATGATGTGACACAACTGATAATAATATAATAAACAATTATGCTGTTCATAACTTGACATTCACATACATAGATAGACATGGCTAAGCCGTCTTTCTAATCAAATCCTATATTCACCGTGATATATAACAATTACATTGATTTCGTTTATTTTCCTGTGAATGAATAAACTTACCCAATTTCCGTCTCTGTATTTTAGGAATAGTAAAAGAAGATGTGCTGTCACTTTGACAAGTTTGTTTATCGTTATTGTTCCCGCCATCTTTGTTACTAAACACAACCGTTTTTCCAGACAGCAAGCTGCTGCTTTCGGGCCCCATTCTCTGTTTTCTATCTGTCATGGTGTTTTGACTTAACGGTAAGATGGGTAGTGTATTTTCCTCCCCACTTCTGTCGGAAGTATTAAATGCACTTGTCATTTTCCAGCATATCCTTCTTATCTGACATTGTCTCCTTTCATGTTTCTACTTTGGGAGTCATTTCTCGAGATTACACGTGAGACAGCTTCGATTGGGCATGCGTGAAAATGATTTTTCCTGTCTGAATAAAACTGTCAAGCGTTATGATACGCCCAGAAAATCAAATAGAATTTAGCATGGGTAGAATGTTTATCTTGTCACCGCATATATCTTGATGCAGGAAATAATCAACCATCTTTTATTGTCAAAATTTATCACACAAAATATAAAGGCTAATTCATAATAATGTCTCATAGTAGCCTATAGATCAAAGGGTTATCCCACCCTAGAATTAGCAATGTTCAATGGGTAGAATTTTTATCTTGTCAGTATGATGTCACCCAATATCCTGAAGCAGGAAATAAGCAGTCAGGGCGCACAACAGGAGGGTCAAGAGTGAGTAGGCCGGTTAACAGGTAACTCTGATGCTCTTTCTTGAGACACATATATTATAATTAATATACATATGAAACAACCTGACTAGCAATTTCGTTTGGGGGATTTAAAACAATGTGCGGATTTCTTTTGAAAATTGGCGTAAAATTTGAATTTCTAAGATTGTTATATTTATTACAGTTAAATATGAAATGGTATTCGTCCTCTATTTGATTATTATTACATTATTGTTTACATAAACGTGCATGTGGCGGAATATTTTTATAACGACGCTCTATCTCGAGATGGTGTGTGCTAAGCCTAATCGAAGTCACAGGACTCATACCGGACCCCCAATTCTGTATAATATAATTACATACTAGAATATGCCCCCCCCCCCCCTAAAAAAAACTCCAAAACAAACGAACAAAACCCAAAACAAAACAACACACAACACCAATTCCTTAGTCCTATAGGCCTAATCCTATAGTAGTTTTCTGTAGCCTAGGGTTTAGATGCTCATTTAAACCCATTTAACAAATACTACATATGGTTTCCTGTGAAATGATATAGGAAAAATAGTCTATACCGTGCCCCATTCTCATTAGCCCAGTCGGCCACAGAAAAGTTAGAGGGTTAAACCCAATTATATTCATTTCTATATCGTGCTACCCATTTTGGACATCTGTCTTTTATTCATTATAGTTTATTATGGGATTTAGTGTTTTAAGGAGTGTTACCCATGTTTGCCGAATAATTTTAATCAGATTTGTCGTAAAAATTGATCAAATTACGTTATTACACGTTCTGTATGTTTGCTTTACGTGCTCTTTATTCTTGAAATACAATTTTATCTAATTGAATTTGTATTTTGTGCAGGTTTTGGTGAGTATTTGTGATTTTGAGAAAGAAGGGCCAGAAAACAAACCAACATAATTAAATTTGGAAAATCACGTACGAAAATAACGCCAAGATAGTTTCCTTTTTAGTACAACGGTTACCACAGAGTAAAATACATTTTTACCCTGTGACGGTTACTACGGCTAAATCTATTTGTTAAGGCCTGCTAAATGTTTGTCATGGTCCCTGAGATGTAAAAAAGGTTAGGGTACATGATTGTTGGCGAGCTTGTAGGTTAGGGTTGGGGTTAGGGTAAGCATTGGGGCTAGGTCCAGGGTTAGACTTAGGGTTGGGATTAGCGCTAGCCCTATTTACATCTCATGACCAAGGACGAAAAATTAAGCTGGCCTTATCATTTAGCACTAACCGGTTATTACCCCCTCCCCCCCACACACACCCGGCGCCCTTGCCCTCGCCCTTCATTATCTTTATTGATTGATTGTCACATTTGGGCTATTTCTGGTTATATAGTTGACGATCATCGGAATGTTAAATAAATACTTTTATTGGTCAAGAATTGTCATGCATTAAATTTACTATTAAAGTGAATGCAAATTTACTATTAAAGTGAATGCAGAGAGATTCACTATAGTTTGGTAACTTATGTTCTTTATTGGAGTTGCGCCCCCTTAATTACGCTTGGTTTTAATACAAACTGGCAGCAGTGCACTGTAACCGCAACACACATATATTAACAGGTAAGTATAGCCCATACGTGTTAAAAAATCGATAACTGTGAGGCACCGAGTTCGATCCCATTCCATTGGGATTGTCCCTTGCCAAGTGGTAGTGAACAGGGAGGTTTGCAGGGAACACAGTTCAAATTCGACGAAAAGTAGGTCGTAGCGCCTCTGTCCTGATAGTCCAAATTGACCACTTCTCACTCGTTTGTCATTGGTTACACGTTTTTTTTTTTTTAAACTTTATTATTTTGTCTTTGTGAATAAACCATTTTTTAATTACTGCGCATTGACTTGTGGGATATACTTTTCTTTGTTCATTGCCACTGGTGCTAGAAACAATTATGTTTATGAATCGTGTACTGATTTAAAATGTCTTAAATATTGGATATTGTTTTTATAAACAGTATTTTTATTCAGATTTGTATCTGAATCGGTATTATAACCTATATTAAAGCGAGAATTTCAAATTTTCTAAGAAAGTCAAAACGTAATTATTTCTATGTGTTTTGCTCAATAGGTTGTCAACTCACAATTATACGATCATAGGTGTCATTCTCACACTTAAAACTCATTTACACAGGAAATAATAGCACAATTACCTCCCTTGTTTTCTATTCTCCACCATGGAGGGGGGGGGGTGGATGGCCGAATGGTTAGCGTGCGCGCGCTGTACCATAAAGTCTGTCATTGAGTCGACTGGCGTGGTTTCGAATCCCCGGTTGTACGTAGGGTTGCCTGTCCAACCTCGTGGGTTTTCTACGGGTCCTCCGGTTTCCTCCCACTGCTAAAGACCCCTACGCGCAAGCGAATTATTGAAATAAAATTGAACCATATGTTAGTCCCGAAATGACCTAGTTTGTGTCGAGTGGACGTTAAATCCCATTTCTCTCTCTCTCTCTTTCTCTCTCCACCATGGAGTAGCTTTTTGCAAACGTTTGAAAATGAAGAGGAAAATGATATTTTTGCCAATTTCTCAGCTGGCAATAGTGAATTATAGGATTAATAGGATTATTCTTTAACAAGGTAGGACTGTTTATGGATACCATCTATTTTCAGGCTTTATTTTAATAAATTTTAAAAATATAACTTAAAAATTTGCAATTACCGCTTTAAACACCTCTCTTTATTGGATATTAGTTACCATATGTTCATGGCAAGATAACAATTGATTAAAATTGACCGTGTTTTAATTTCGAATTTTACTAAGTTAGACGCTTAGCTCCATAATGTCATTCTCATACCCCGCATAGGGAGAGGGGTTTTACATAGGCTAAGCCTGCTCCCCAATCCCATTCAGACATCCTGAATAAAAATATTGTTTATAAAAAAAAAAAAAAAAAAAAAATCTCATACTCTCAGGAACACAGGTGCTATAACTTTATAGGTTTCATGTTATATTGTGCCCCCTTATATATATACAATGAGCTACACACGGTATCCAGAATTAATAAACGTGCAGGATATACAACAGGACCAACAGCATCTTATTGAAGGAAGTGAAGTTATCAAAGTAGGTGCCACGGTTTTTAACGGATATTTTCCAAATTTTATTTGACCAGTTGAGCAATGTACGATTTTTGAAGGATCGTAGATCTTTATTAAATTAGGTCAACATCAAAGTTTTCCTTTTTGATAAGCAACAATAAGCAGGAAATGAGACCAGTCAGACACACAACGGTCTGACAGATTACCGTTCAGAAATCAAGGCCCTTGACTCCAAAACCTTGTGTACGCCTATTGAAATTGTTGCAAGGCAGATGTGTTCAATTTAGTTATCAAATGATAAATCCTATCGATTTGATCGCGTTGTAATTTCACGTATCACCCTAAATAAATTGATCGCTTGTCATGCCATGGTTATTGAACGCATTCGCTGAACGTATGTAAACGTCTGTCTACGGGTGTAATGCAACTACTCAGTTACGTCTTTACAATTTTGTATTAGAGTTGGACACTTTTTACTAATGCTAAACAAATTGTCCTGGTCATTCCGAGTGGAGTAAATTAGCGGAATCCTTATAGGCTTCATATAAAGATTGAATCACATGGTCGCATTTTTCAATATGCACTAACACCATAAGGCTTATTTTACATGCTGTTTATTAATATTTCCATAAAACATGTTTTAAACAAGTATTTCCTGGTAAAGCATTAAACGCCCATTAATTAATATAAATTAGTTTTCTTTGGTAATACCCAATAAGGAAAGTTTATCTTTGTTAATAAAGCCAATAAGGAAAACATATCTTTATTAACATTCAGTAATGAAAATTATAAAATCCGCCAGTATAACAATAATTTGCACTATTTCGAGAATGTCCGTCGAGTTCATAGTAACGACTTAAGAAAATGGATTGAGGCCACCGGCGCTAAAGCAATGAGCAGGGCTAATGCTAGTCTAGTTAAACCAATTGAATCCATCTGAAACGAAAGCTGAAATCTTGTTAATCGTATGCTGAACTAGCCACAGTTGTCGAGGTGTCTTGTACTTAGTCCGACTCATACTGGAGGTGACCGAAGCTATCAACCATGGTGAGTAGGCCTACTATGATACAAATAAGATATTGGCGTGTCATAGTCTATGGCATTTAAAGGAGCTAAATGGGTTGTCGCAACGCATATAATAATGTTATGTGAATGTATATAAACTTATGTTCGGCGAAATACGTCAGAAGTCTCAACCGAATGGCAATCTCTAGCGTCTGGTTATTCCAGTCTACACCGATAGTATTTATTGCGCATGCTCTCCAGATAAGAATATGGCATCATCGTCTGACATGACTTGTGGAATATGTCTAGCCTCGCTCATCGAGTCCCTTGTTACAAATGGCGCTGAAACGCATTATGATACACGATTCGTGTACCGATGGTAAAATGTTTATTTTGTCTTAAATATTGGATATCAGAAGCCCGGTAAGATCACAACATGATTGTTGGTTTAAATTGAAAAATAATTCATGTTTTCAATGTCGAAGACTTTGAATGATGTTGAATTAGAGACTTAGCTACTTTAAAAGTCACCGATGGTGATGATATGAGTAAAGTCTGCGAAATAATACATGGACAGGTTATTATTGACGTAAAATTCGATTTTGCTGATTAAGTCCAATTAATTTAAATATGTTGACGAAAAATATCTAAATTTTCAAGAATCAGCGGCGCTACGGCCTATTGTTATATCGAATTCAAACTGCCAAGGACGCAATTGTTTTTTTTTTTATCCCATCCGAACGATCATCATTCTGGTGTGTCTGTTCATGTATCAGAAAAAGTAAAAAAAAAAAAGCTCGAAAGTGAAAGTGTTTTTAATACCAAATCCAACTTTTCTTTATAGATGGAGATTGCTCTAATTGTGTTAATGGTTTCTTCGGTCACTGGAAGAACCCATGTACCTTGTGATAGCTATGAAGAATCCGGTGTTTTGATAACAAACTGCACCAATAGAGGTTTACAAAATATTCCAACAGATTTACCCAATCATGCCAACAACACAAATAATCTTATCCTGTCATTTAACGATTTAACCACAATCCCTAATAACAGCTTCGTGAGGTTCTTCAACCTAAGTTTACTAAATCTAACATCGTGTAACTTAAACAATATCGATTTAGATGGCTTTTCTCATTTAAATTTGGATGTTTTGATTTTAAATAACAACACTAATCTAGGATTCGAAATGCTTGGAAAATCTTTTTATGGGCTACAGAACTCTTCCTTACGAGTGTTATACGCGAACCGCATTGTCCCAAGCAATGCTATATGCATGTGCATTACTAAACGAATGTTAAAGTATCTTAAACAAACGAAGATCGAAGAAATCCACCTGGATGATAACCGATTGGAGATTTTTGAAAGGGGTGTGGTTTCAGAAATACCGCCCACACTGAAAAATATATCCGCCAAAAATAACAGATTTACAACATCGAAATATTTATGGAGTGATCTGGAAAATTTAACCAGTTTAATCCAAATTGATCTGAGTAATTTTGCAAGAGAGGGGCATATACCGGTACTACCTACAAAAGATTATCCAAATATTAGTTGTGAATGTTCATTATGTAGACAAGAGATTGATGATAAAAGTATTAGGAAGTATGTCCACCTGCCCCCGAAATTGGCCGTACTGAAATTAAACTATTTAGCTATAAACTACCAAATGTCATCACTTTTATTAGGTAATTGTTCTCTTCGGGAACTTTATGCGTCGTTTAATGTCATTTTTACCTGGCGGGGTAACGTTACTGGAGTGGGCAATATACAGGTCTTAGATCTCTCTCATAATATTTGTGACAACGTTGATGACCAATTTTTCAATAATTTTCCATCTTTGAAAAGGTTGAATATTTCGCACAATAGACTACACCCAAGTTTTTATAAAGACATTAACGGATTGATATTTAGAAATCTAAATAAGCTTACTCACATAGATATATCTTTTAATACTTTATATTCATTACCCAAAAACATATTTCAAGGACTGGTCAACTGTCAATATTTGGATCTTAGTTATAATTTATTAGGAATCTTCTATGTTGAGTTGAAACACATGCAGAACCTTTCTTTCATCGATATTTCCAACAACTATATTCAATTTATCAATATAACTATGCAACATGAACTTGAAGGAGTCGGTGGACGATCTGGAAAATTAACTGTTGATCTTTCTAATAATCGGTTATCTTGTATTTGTGAACATGTTCCATTTCTCAATTGGCTGTGGAGTGTCCAAAATGTTACTTTCCGAAACAAATTGGATTATAAATGTGCCTATACCAACGGCACAGTGGTGGCTTTAAAACACATGAACATGATCATGAATGAATTTAGCATAAACTGCAGGTCCCACCTTCCCGATTTCATTAATTGTGTCAGTGTAACAATAATTATCATTTGTTTAATTATTGGGTGTTTGGTGTACAGACTACGATGGAAACTGCGATACTTATATTACGGAACACGGAGTTACCACCAGATTCATACACAAAACGATGAGTTCTTTGAATTTGATGCCTTTATTTCTTATGCTGAAGATGACAGATTATTTGTGGATCAAATGAGATTAAAAGTTGAAGAAGAAGCTGGATTAAAACTTTGTCTCCACAACCGGGATTTTCTTCCTTCCTTACCGATTGCTGAAGGTATAGTTACTGCTGTTAAGACGAGCAGAAAAACGGTTCTTGTAATGAGTCCAGAATTTGTTGAAAGTTACTGGTGTCTTTATGAAATGAATATGGCAGACATGGAAAGTAAGCATACTGGGCGAGATGTGTTATTAATATTACTTTATAAAAATATTAAACGTGATAAAATACCAGCAACTGTCATGTATCAGATTAAATCACATACTTATATTGTATATCCTAATACAAACGATAATCCACATGAAATGAACACGTTTTGGGGAAAATTCAAGCAAGCAATCAACAGACCTTAGAGGACAGAATTCCCATTTATATAACAACATTCGAAACATTAAATTAAGGTCTACAAGTTTTGATAAAAAAAATATGCTATTTTACAATTGTTTTGAACAAGCTGTTATTTGGTACTCTATAAATCACTAAATATTTTATTTATTTTTCTATAAATCACTAAATATTTTATTTCTCTATAAATCACTAAATATTTTATTTCTCTATAAATCACCATTTATTTCTCTATAGATCCCCAAATATTTTATTTCTCTATAAATCACCAAATATTTTATCTCTATAAATCACGAAATATTTTATTTCTATAAATCACGAAATATTTTATTTCTATAAATCACGAAATATTTTATTTCTATAAATCACGAAATATTTTATTTTTCTATAAATCACGAAATATTTTTTTTTCTATAAATCAGGAAATATTTTATTTTTCTATAAATCACGAAATATTTTATTTATTTTTCTATAAATCACGAAATATTTTATTTTTCTATAAATCACGAAATATTTTATTTATTTTTCTATAAATCACCTAAAATTTATTTCACTTTATAAAGCACCAATTATCTTATCAATGTGTCACCAGCTTTCTACAATGTAGCTTCGGGAATCCCCCTAGGATCCATTCTGGGACCAATTTTGTTTAGTCTTTATACCAAACCTCTCGGATATTTAGTCAGAAAACATGAACTATTATTTCACTTATACGCTAACGACACCCAATTATACATTTCCTTCAAACCTAAACCATGTGAGCTTTGAACGCTCCAAATTCAACAATGAAACATGTATTCGGGACATGTATGAGTAACAACTTTCCGAAACTCTTTGATAAGACAAAATATCTTGTTCGTACATGAGACAGCAAGAAACATCGGTGTAATATTGGTTTCTAACTTGTCCATGGAAAACCATATCGACAATTTTTGTAAAATTCCTTATCAAATAAGCAAATATCTATCAATTGATATTACAAAGACCTTAATTTGTTCGCTAGCTACCAATAGTTTTTAGAATTGAATATAAGATTTTATTATTAACTTTTAAATGTCGGCATAGCCTGTGGTCTCTTATCTGTCCAATCTTTTATATGTTTTACTTTCTTTGCATGATTTGTTTCTTCTAGAGGCCAAGAATACCAATCTTGCGTCATCTTTTATTCACAGCGACAATCCATTATCAAATTTTATAACTCATCTCTTTAAAACAAACCCCAAAAAACCCTGTGAATAATTATCTGAATCACGACAATTTATATTTTGTAATTTGCAATATATTTTTAGCGTGAACATTTGTGATCTTTTCCTTCATGCATTCATGTTTTTACCATTATTTTCTTTATTTTCGATAAGGGAATATGATAAAGGGAATGAGATGAAATAGTGTCCTGCTGTGTTATGCCCCAACCGAACTAATTAAGAAATGAAATGAAATGAAATGGGGATTAACGTCCTACTGTTTTGCTCCGAACTGGGCTAATGAAGACGGGCATACGCCATACAGTGTGCTATGAGGGAAATTTTTGCCTACGGCCTACTCTTATATCGAATTCCAACTGTCAAGGGATCTTTTACGTGCACGCCAATGTGTACACGGGACCTCGGTTTTTCGTCTCATCCGAATGACTAGACAGCTGTCCTTGTCAGGCGCCTTACCCACTTAGCCAATGTGATCCCCGAACTAATTAAGACGGGTATACGTCATGTAGTGTGCTATGACGGAAATTTAGTCTGGGCAGTGGGGTTTCCACCTACTCTTTCAACTTGTATGCGTACGCTAACTTGTACACGGGACCTCGGGTTTTCTCGTCCAATCTGAACTAATAGACGCCATTTTTTACCAGACCCTCTGTCCTATTCCATTGACGCATAGAACATAAGACTGGAAAATATCGGTCAACACCGGAATCAAACCCGGCCGATCTGGCTACATGTTTAATTTGACAATTTTATTGACGTCCAATGGATTGATCTTTCTCAAGAGATCACATAAACCCCTATTTTGATTCTAATCTTCAAGAGTCAAGTGATTGTGTCATACCAAGGTATCTATGGGGGTTGAGGGGTCTAACGCATGCGTTTTAGATCATAAGGTCTTTCAATGATTCAAGTGGTGTGCTTCCAATCCCAAGTTTGTACGCCTGCCCAACTTCGTGTGTTTTATCTGGACCCCCGTCCTCCTTCCACTGCTAAAGACCCCTACTTGAAAGCGAATTGTTGATATACAAACCATATGTCAGTCACAAAATGATATAAATTGTGTCAAGTGGACGTCAAAAACCTTCCCTCTTTATAGAATCGTGCACAGAAATACTGATTTTCAAATTATAATTGCGCGATTTGCAATGGAACCATTCATAATTTGGATAGTTCTACTCCTTTTGACCCAATAGATCATCCTGGCATACTTATCTAGGCTATCTTTAAACTATATATTATTCTATCGAGAACTGTCAGCTATTCATCTAAATCTTACATAATACATTTTTAATAAATTTGTGTTTACACAAAGTGTTCATAAGAAATTGTATATGTCAGTTAACTTCGGCTAAAATAATATATTTAATACTTGATAATAAAACATATAGATGTATTGTGTTTAAAATCTGTGAATAAAGGACTAATGACAATAAACAAAAACAAATAAAAATCTGATTTTATGAAAAATAAAATATATTCTCTGTCTTGATTTCTCAAGCTTTGACAACTGCCTTCCCCGTATTACCACCAGAAAACAGAGATTGAAAAGCTTCCGGCATATTTTCAAAACCTTCGGTAACTGTCTCTCTAAACTGCAATTTACCCTGTAAAACAAAAATATTAATAAAATCAATAGAAATAATTAAGAAAATAAAAATAAAAAACATATTCGCCCTGTGATCAAGAAGAAGTAAATAAACTTGTTCACGGCACTTTCATAACTTAAATAGCCAACAGAAGCGACAAAATGCCATTTCATTATTTTATCAAAGGGGCCGCATTAAACATACATTATGCAAGACCTAAATCTGCCTATTGCAGGTCTTTCTTTAGGCCTTAAATGTTATATAACTTATTAATTAGTCACTTATTAACATTACAAGGCCATAGTCAACTTTCGATGCCATCTGATGGCTCGAATTTTTAACCGTAACCATAGATAATCGAGATTTGTTTATTATCGTTACAATCGAGACTACAGTGTTATTGAAATGAGGACTTCTCGACTCAGAGTGAAGTAATTTGACTGAAATTTACCGCATACTCCCTTTACATTATCTATTTTTTGACTATTATAGAGAGCACTGTCAGCTCTTTATCTAATCTTCCGCTTTATAAAACGTCACAGAAATACAACACACAAAACAAAAAAAAGATCTGAAAAGTGTAATTTAGTCAATTATTATCCCCCCCCCCAAAAAAAAAAAATAAAAAATAATCTTGAAATGTATACAAATCAAATAATATTTGCTATAGCCCAATGTGCTGATATTAAAATAATAATTACTGTTTCTATGGAAACGGAATGAAGAAATAGAAAACCAGATGAAGAATATAATACTGTGTTTCAGGTGTGTATATCAAGTGATGAAGTTGTCTGATATATCATTATTTTCTGTCCAATTATCACCGTAAGAATCTGATTCGTACCATGTTATTTTATCTCCCGCCTACTGTTCTCACTTTTATTTTTCATTTTAAATTGTCAACATACAGTCCAAAAGTGATCATGGTGTCGATCGCCATTTCCGTCAAATGCTACAACAATATACTCGGGGAAACATTTTTTAATCCTGGCGATAACCGGTTTGACATTGATTCAATTTTACCTAGGGCGATATTTTCTTTTTTCACAAACATTTTCTCAGCTTTGTTTAAATATTTCATGTCGTTCAACCCCTTCCCTTCTACTGCGCATGCTCACGTCAGTTATTAATTAATTTAACGTCAAAATTAGGATTATCTATTGTGAGTGAATCTAACAAAACAACATATTTAAGAGATTGGTTTTAAATTGACCTGACCCTTTAAAGCAAAAATTCTTCATATGTAGTTTTCGCTAAAATATCGAATTTCTCACGGTTTAATCTACGCTAATATTGAGGTTGTTTTTAGCATTTAATTAAGAAAACAAAATCAAAACACCATTGCTAGATGATGTCCCGGCTAGCAGTAGAATTAGGTCTATCATTAAATTTTCGCGACAACAAACATAACGAACAGCATAAGCATAGATGGATGACATTTAAATTCCACATATCTGTGTAAATACTGCACGAAACTGGGACCCGTTTCACGAAATACTACGATAAAATCCAAATTTTAGTGATTTGATTGGATAACATTAGATTGATTTTAGTGCTTAGCCAATCAAAATTGAAGAATCTACTAAAATTTGGATTTTATCTTTAGTTAAGATTTCGAGAAACAGGGCCCTGAACCAATACTGGACCGATATTAAAGATACATTATGGGAGTTTTTTTATAGAGAGTTGGCCATTCTTGCTATAACAGTTCAAAAGTAGATGATGAAAGAAGAATATATTGAAAATTTCAGTCAAATTACTTTACTCTGAACATAGTTATCGTTGACTAGAAATGGTAGCGAAATGCGTCCTCACCTTGACCGATCGTTTGATTGACAGGCGTTAACTCCACCTAAATATCTCGATTATCAAGTAAAGTTTTCAATGGCATACGGAAACGCTCTACAGCGGCCTCGCTAAGTACACTCTATCATTTAGCCTCGATCTAACTGACGTATTTTCATCAGGTTGTCCCATATTTGATTTAATCAATTACTGTAGTGAAATCCTATTTAAATCCGAGCTGTAGCCGAGCCATCCGTGGGTCTACAGAGTTGATTTTGGGCTTGTTGTTTAAATAAAGATCTAATTTATAATGTCTATAACAGCTGAAGCCTAAATTAAGACTTGCAATAATCAGATTTAGCTCTTGCATAATGTATGTTTAATATTAAAGATTCATCTTTGACAAATTTTATTTTACAAGTGATTCCTGTCGCGCTAAAATGACGCATCGAGACTTTAAGTGAAGTGGTGCCCTTTCCTTGGCAATAAAAGTTTTAGCCAACTACATTAATACTAATTATACTTTCAAGAAAACAGAAAATTGTTAAAGGAGTACATGTATTATGTAAGAGCTACCACTTCCGGTTTCGATGTTATACTACTTTCGGTTCCGGGCACAACCCGTGCTGCGCCGGGTCACCCGCTAGTGTTACATCAATCATAATTAGACATTTATTCACAGACTAAGCCCATAATCAACTCTCTAGATTATCGGATGGTTTTGATTTTCAACGGATTTAAACACGGTTGCTAGTTAATAATTGAATTTAAAAATGGCCAATGGAGACGTAATTCATTATCGTAACAATGTTAGTAATGGCAATGTTCCGCTTTGAATGAAGTAATTTGACTGAAATTTTGAACATATTCCCTTTTCAATATCTATTTTGTAACTATTATAGCAAAAACGGCCAGCTCTTTATCTAAATCTTACAAAATACAGTAAGATCGTCAGCAAACTATAGAAATCCAAGCCAGATAAAAATCTTATTTCAATTAGTTCAAAATCAGTCTCATCATAACACTCAATCCATCAAGTTATGTAAAAAATATAAAAACTTTTATTTCTACAGGCGCAATGTGTCAACTAAACGACATAAATTGTATTGAGCAAGGGTTTCTAACTACACACGTATAATATTCTTGTATGATGGTCTTCTATTTTACTTGTCTCAGAGTATACAATATCATACATCCTTCAGTCATATCTGACATTGGGATCGCATGAAAACAACAATTAAAAAAATACTGATTAGATGGGGTGATGATAGTTGTGACAATATTGGCTGAGATGATCGAGACTAGGGTGGGGGTAACAGTGAAATTTTAATTTTAACTGCAAATAAATTAGGTGTATATTCCACCATCGAAAACATGGCATATTAACTATAGTATTATATTTTTATAAATCTTTCAGTTAAAGATACACTATGTAAGATTTAGATAAAGAACTAGCCATTCTTGCTATAATAGTTCGAAAGTAGATGATGTAAAATGAATAATTTGAAAATTTCATTCAAATTACTCTATTGCAAGCGAAGATATTAGCCTTTGAAGGTTTGACAGACGTGTGCAATAATTTCAACCACCGTACTGGTTGATCGAAGCTAAGTCTCGGTCCTCCATATTTGATTAAATCAAAGTATCGCTGAACCATTCTAATCTATTTAATATCGGAGAAATCTGATGCCATCGAGAGTTGATTAAGGCCTGGATCAGTTAATTAATGTCTAATTAATACTTTAGAAAACATTTCAGGCCTAAAGAAAGACCTGCAATAGGCAGATTTAGCTCTTGCATAATGCATGTTCAACTAATTGTTTCTCGTGTGCGACGGCATTTATAAGACAATACGTAAATATAGTAAACTACGCACCTGCTGTAACCATAGTAACATTTCTGGAAATGCTTCACCCCATCTATTTAAAACATCGGTAACAATAAAACCATATACTGTTAACTTCTTTTGGAGAAATGTCATGAAAGGATCGGGCACTGAAATAACAAAAACCTCAAACTTAATATGCGTTGCCACTTGGTTATCTAAAGCCTAGCTCACAACACTCACGGGTCGTAGAGTTTGGTAACTCACAGACCAGCCACAAAAACATGATGAAATTGTAGGATAAAACGTCTCTACGGTCAGTCAGTGATCTTCTACGGTGACGGAATTGTCCACCACAGACTGTCCGTAGTAGCTCGTACGACGGGTTGTGAGCTGGGCTTAAGGCCTCATACACTGAGATAGTAATTATTGATTACAGCTTTGCCAACGATTTAACTTTCGATCGTTCAGTCGGTAGTAAAGCGAAATAAAATTAAATGAAAAGGGGTTTGGTGTCCTACTTTTCTGCACCGTCTGGGCTAATGAAGATGGGCTTACGCCATATTACAGTGTGCTATGAATGAAATTTTACGGTTACGGTCTATATCTTACTTCGATCCCAACCGTTAAGGGGTCTCTAGCGTGTACACTTATGTGTACACGGGGCCTCGATTTTGTGTCCCATCTAAATGACTAGAGACACTGTGCTTGTCAGGTCATCCGTCGTGCACCACGGACAAGGGGCTATAGCAAAACATATGATAATATATTAATTAGTATTTTATTGCGGTTTGATCAACAGATGTCATTTAACTATTTACCCATTTTTCTGGAACCGTCGTGATAAGTGGATATAGCACCGCAAACTAAAATTCTACCGAAGACGTTCATATAATTCAAAGCATCCACTGTGAAATCTCCACCAACCTGAAAATGAAATAATAAATCATGATTCTGCTCACTGTTCAAAGGAGCATGCTTTATGATGCGGTAGCTATGTTAGTTATCTCATATAGAAAACTGAACAAATCCCACCAACTCTTTAAAACGATAATTTCATATTTTTCATTTATATTTTTAAAATGTATTAAAATAAAGCCTTTAAATACATAGTATCTATAAACAGTTCTACCTTGTTAAAGAATAATCCTATTAATCCTCTAATTCACTATTGCCAGTTGAGAAATTGGCAAAAATATCATTTTCAACTTCAAATTCAAACGTTTGAAGATAGCTATTCCATGGGGGGGCAATAGAAAAACAAGGGAGGTAATTGTGTTATTATTTCCGGGGTGAATGATTTTTAAGTGTGCGAATGATACCTACGATCGTATAATAGTGAGTTGACAACCTACTGAGCAAAAGACATACAAATAATTATGTTTTGAATTTCTTAGAAAATATGAAATTCTCGCATCATGTTCCAAAGATTTCATGAGCTGGAAAGTAAACGGAGGTGGGGAGACTCCCACATATGCCATCGAATTAATCCTCCATAATATATGTCATTGATGTTATTCTTAACATTCCAACCAAGTTTTAGTGGGGTTGGGTGCACGAATGATGAACTCGAGCGCGTTGGGTCAGAAGGTCTGTCATTAAGTCAAATGGCGTGGTTTCGATTCCCCGCTTGTATATGACAAGGAGTAGGGTCGCCTGTCCAACCTCGTGGGTTTTCTCTGGGTCCTCTAGTTTCCTCCCACTCCTAAAGACCCCCCCCCCTCTCTCTCTACTTGCCTGTAACAGTCAAAATTTGAACGGACTGACCGAGTGTTAAATTGGACTCGCCGACGGACGACTCACGACTGACGCAAGTGACAATAAATGTGAGATCCGATGTGGGCGTATATAAAAAAAAACTTGGTTTTCGAAAATAGGCCCCGTCATAGAATTCTGACTGCGCACCGATCTAGAAGTTTAGATGATAATGGCCAGGCTGTGGTATGCAGCCATGAAATTATGGAAGGTTTTAACAACTTACATTATCAAAGTAAATATCGATTCCTTTAGGTGCTGCCTTGTCTAAAGCTGTCTTTACATCTGTTTCTTTATAATTAAACACGTGATCGAAATTTAAACTCTTTAACCAATCACACTTTTCTTTAGTTCCAGCAAATCCTATCACAGTGCATCCCTTTAATTAAAGAAAAATACATTATTGCGGCATTTGCATCATAAAGACTACACTTGACAATTTGGACTATGTTCGCCAACAAAAGATAACAAAACAGTACATTTGTGAAGTAAATACAAATAAAGGTACATTGTGTAGTAAATACAATTAAAGGTACATACTTTTATTTTAGCCAGCTGTCCAACAACACTCCCTACTGCCCCTGCAGCGCCATTAACTAGAACTGTTTCTCCTACTTTAGGTTTACAGACATCAACTAATCCAAAATAAGCCGTCATTCTGAAGATAGGTATATATATATATATATATAGTTTATGATTATAATAGCGTTTTAATGTAATAATTATATTTCAGACAGGGGACAATAAATCACATATTTACTCAATTTACTCAAAAGGGAGTTCGTGATAGATTTCATAACAAATAACAAATGACCGAAACTTGAGTAAAATTTGAGTTGAGCAAAAACGTTTTTTTTACGACCCTGGTGGTGGAGATCTCGAATAGTAGCAATTTCAGTAACTTTTGCGTTGATTACAGTATGTTTCTTTTGAGTACATGTACATAATTTAGTCTAAATTTAGTGAGAGCTTAAGAAAATGTAACAACATGAGTTACTACATGTAGAAATTCACTATGGTAGAGCATGAAATATTGAATACACTACATACCCCGGCATTCCCATAACACCAAGTCCTGCTGAAAGAGGGAGGTCTCCCAAGGGCGCCAAATGACGTAATTCATACGGATTTACTTTGTCTGAAACAATAGCATGAGTCCTCCACCCAGCATTAATAACAACCTTATCACCAACTTTAAAATTTTTATTGTTGGTTTTTAATACTCTGAAATATAGAATTTTATAGTTACTCTTTAATACTCTGGAATATAGAATTTTATTTAATACTCTGAAATATATGATTTTATTGTTACTCTTTAATACTTTGAAATACAGAACTTTATTGTTACTCTTTAATACTCTGGAATGTAGGATTTTATTTAATACTCGGAAATATATAGAGAATCTCCTACCAGTCTTTTTTTATATCAAAAAAATATCAACACAAGTTAATATTTTTTGATATCAAAAAAAACGAGTAGGAGATTTTATTTATCACCCAATCCCTTCTTACATGCACAAATAGATAAATATAATTCTTTGCTGTATATTTCACTTTTACTGAACATTACGGCGTAGTGATACATCATTTTTTGACAGCAATTCAACCATTGCAAAGTCCTTTATATTGAGCCATTGTTTCCAGCAAGGTCAACTGAATAACAATAGTTCATTTTTAATAAAAAAAAAACCCAGTTACTTTTAATAAGAAATGAACTGTTCTTTGAAAATAAAAAAAGTAGTTCCTTTTCAACTGATCAATCAAATACATGTAAAGAGAGATATCGCAGTAGATTATGAAATATATCACACAAGCGATATCTATTGTAGAATGTATTATTGGGTGATAAATAACTTTTTTGTTACTCTTTAATGCTCTGAAATATACAAATTTATTGATTAAAGTGTAAACCGAACAAAACAAACAAGCGAAGATGTTTTCTGTCTGGTTCTAGAAGGCTAGGTCACAAAGCATGCCGATGTGTTGTTGACCCCGATCCCATTATTATATTAGAGCTAAGAGAACAGTGCATCATGCAGAATGTTTGTACTGCATTAAACATAGAGCCAGGTACAGTGTCGGATTTAGCAGAACGGGTGCCCTAAACTATTCCAATTCCACACAGAGAGCATGGTTCGAACATATAGCCAATGGGTTATAGATCTAGCTGGCTCATACAGAACCGGTAGAGCACGGGCCGTCAATCTGTTATTTATAAGTTGATATTTCTTTTGTAATCTTATGCAATCGGTGTCTACAGTTGTATTTTCCACCCCATTAGTACTTCATGTCGCTAACCGGCGTTTGTTTTGTTTTTGTATATAAAACTTACAAATGAAAATGCGTACCGTGAGTCTAACAAATGACCTAAGACAATTATCTGTAAATATTTGTCGTTTCCTACTTCCTATAGACGTCCGTTAAATTATCTATATTTAACAGTAATAATAGTATGTCTATATGGTAAGTACTTACTTGCCCACTGAAGAACCGATCATTACATCCCCTGTTGTCTTTTTATATACTCTGAAAATATTCATTTTAAATAAAAAGTTAATATCCAACTCTATGCACAACTGTATGTGAGAGAGAGAGAGAGAGAGAGAGAGGGAGAGAGAAATGGAGTTTAACGTCCACTCGACACAAACTAGGTCATTTCGGGACTAACATATGGTTTAATTTTATTTCAATAATTCGCTTGCGCGTAGGGGTCTTTAGCAGTGGGAGGAAACCGAAGGACCCGGAGAAAACCCACGAGGTTGGACAGGCGACCCTACTCCTTGTCACGTACAACCGAGGATTCAAAACCACGCCAGTTGCCTCAATGACAGACTTTATGATACAGCGTGCACACGCTAACCATTCAGCCATCCACCCCCCTACAACTGTATGTAAAATACTTAAAATATAATGGGGTTTAACGTCCTACTTTGTTGCACAAACTGGGATAATGAAAACGGGTGTACACCCAGTGTGATATAATAGAAATTTTGCCCGGACAGCGGCGCTACGGCCTACTGTCATTTCGAATTCCATATTGTCAAGGGTTCTTTCACGTACACGGGACCTCGGTTTTTTGTCCCATTGGAAAATTCCGGGGAAGTTTCTCGACTAACGTCGCTATCGAACCCCGGACCTGGTTATTGAGCCACCGGCCACAAGTGTACAACACTTAAGATGTGGTTAAATAATATATCACACTATCACATAAATAATATATTCAATATCAAGCCTTTAAAATCGTTGCCATTGGGAGTTTCTCCCATTTATTTTATAGCACTTGGCACTGGCAATAGTTGTTTTTATCAACCACAAATACATTCTACAGCAATAGTAACTAAGAGATATCGATTTGGGCTAATTTGATTGGTCACTGTGGGGGGTGTAATTGACATAACTGATAAAATGGTGGATATGCCACGTCTTTAATTGGTCGTAAATAATTACCTCATGTAAGGATCAACACTAAGGTAGGCGGACTCGACAAGCACCTCTGTAAAACAAAACAAAAAGCAAAGTTCGCTTTTTTGGCTTCAATGAAATACAAATCAGTACTAAACAAGATTCCCACAATTATAATAATTGCTTTCAAAGGTCTTTTTTTTTACCGTGTTAGGCTTTCACGCTGACTTTCCGGGAAAGTTGGCGTGGCTTCAATTGTTAAGCTATCTTGAAACTTTTTGCATCACGTGAAATACTCGCATTGGTGTGATCGAATTTCTTTTACTGTACTTTGAACACAAAATATTAATGTTGTGTTGAAATATTTTTGTCGACAGAGTAATGCCACAGACCCTGAACACTAACTTATAACAAAAAATACTTTATATTTTTGATCACACAGATTTGTTTTCGATCACACCAATATCAAAAAAAATATTCTGAAACTGACTTCACTGACTAATATCTATGGGACGCATTTGAAAGATTAAATGTTAATTTGAATTAATAATAGAGTGAATTTTATCCTTTTGTTTTTGAAATTATATAATATTTGTACAATAATCCTTCGACGTTGTTCATTGGCAAAGCGACATCGTCCGGCATAAACGTACTTACTGTCGAAACTTCCCTTTAGGACCGACGGTATTATTTTTTATTGAAGCATGGGGTGATGTTTAAAGGTTAATGTTTACAGTTGAAGGTGAGGCCCGTCATCGCCGCAACGCATAATTGGATAAAGCAAACATGCGGAGGGAAGAGTTTTTTGTTTGCTTTTTGTTTAAAAAGGTTACCCCTACACATTCTTTAAGTAGTTTATACACAGCATAATGAAGACACACATCCTCTGTCACGATGATACTATTACTTAAATGATCTTATTATTTACTATCGTATTTATATTTTTCTATTAATTGTAAGGGTATATTTTTTATTGATGCAACATAGATTATACAAGCCCTATAAATTTATCTCCCATAAAGCGTATTGGTCACTGGCGTGAACTCCTGAAATGAAAATTGAGTATCAGGTGACTGGACACATGGGTCAATATACCACACCCTTTTCAATAAAACATGTGATGTGTTATGTTGTTTAGGGACCCGCGGTGGCTCAGGAAAAAAACGAGCTCTCGTGTGCACAGTGGCGTGTGCGTAAACGAAACCACGACAGTGTTGGAAATCGAAATTCCTGCCATACCACACGGTATGGCGCATGTCCGGCTTCATTTTCCCGGTCGGTGCAGAACAGTAGGACGCAAAACGTTAAACCCTATTTCATTTCATTTACGTTGTTTATGCTAGGTTCCCACTGTCGTGCGATGTGTTACGATAGGTTTGTCCCTATTAAGTCCACGATCTGGGACGTGTAGATACGTTCGGGTACATTTCGATACGATCAACACGATTGTCACGACTGACCACAATATATTATAAACCTGATAGGATCACCACGATTACTCCACGATTTCAATCGTAGCGCGAATCGTGATAGTGGGAACCAAGCCTATTAAAAGATAAGTTTTATTACGATCGAAAATTTAAAACACACCCTTATCGCACTGCGTTTATTTCATACTAAGATGATTGGTATGTATTCTATATAATAATATGATATATTTAGTAAATGTGATAGTCATATACAGTGATTAATTTCTCTAGTTAGAAAGAGGTAGGTATATAATATCATAAATCCTGTCTACATTTTAAACAATCCAATAATATAGAGCAAAATAATCAGGTCTTCATATGATATTACATAGGTAAATAGACGACAAATACTAAGGTCATGTATACACTGTACGACTCTATAGAAATATGAAATTACTTGGGTAAATAGACGACAAACTAAGGTCATGTCATACACTGTGCGACTCTATAGAAATATGATATTACTTGAGTAAATAGACGACAAATACTACAGTCATGTACACGACAAACTAAGGACATGTATACACTGTACGACTCTATAGAAATATGATATTACTTGGGTAAATAGACCACAAATACTAAGGTCATGTATACACAGTATGACTCTATGGAAATATATACAAGTATCAAGCAGAATGAAAATAAATTCTTTATAAATAATTACTGAAAGGCAAATACTTTAATTCGAAAAAAATATATTTGTAAAAAATTGTAACGTGTTAAGATTTAAAAATAAATCCATCAAAATCACTGGAACACGACTATATTATTGTAGGGCCGTTGTATTCGAGTGGCCAGATCACTGGACTACCGGCTTAAGTGCAGCAGGTTCGAAATCCGGACGTGAGTTGATAAGAAATAAACAATACCATTTATTTATATCAATATAACCGAAGTATTGAACTGTCGAGACTTAAACCACATTCCATTATATAAGGCTAATGGAAGAGCAGTGGATATACGCATATGGTCTTATGGTAATTTTCATTTCAGTCTATTTATGTGTGGCCCAAACGCAAACAAGTGAAAAGACTTTAATCTTTACAAGTGTAGTCCATATATAATATATTCATGATAACCTATATATCCGATAAATATATAATATAAAAAATGTAGCGTAGGGGCCTTTAGCAGTGGGAGGTAACCGAGGGACACACCAGAGAGGTTAACGCCCACTTGACACGAACTAGGTTATTTCGTACCAACACTATGATTTAAATGTTTATTTTAATAATACCCCTGCGCGTAGGCGCCTTTAGCGGTGGGAGGAAACCGGAGGACACACGAGGTTGGACATATAGCAGACCCAACTCCCTATCACCTACCAGCGGGGAATAGACACTACGCAATTTGAATCAATGGCAGATCTTATGATCTTAAACGTACGCGTTATAAACCATAATCCCGTCACTTAGATACAACATTGAACTTTGATACAGATATAGGAGGCAAAGGGAACTGACTTCGATCAAATTCACTTGCCATGTTACAGTCATTTATATACAGCAGTAATGGTCTACTACAACACAAATTCAAAGAAATGTAATGCTAATTTCGTTGATATTTTTCCGTGTAGTATAATTTCGTTGATATTTTTCCGTGTAGTATATATCACTGTGGTATCTTTATAATAACACATATATTCCATTGGATAGCTACCAAATAATCCCGTCAAATTTCTTAAGAGCTGGACTGAATAAAGGCCAGCAAAGAAACTAGAACGTTCGGTAGTCATATGTACAGACACAAATTAAATATATTATACACAGTACAAGAAAATCCTGCTATTCGAAATCAACTACACAAGCTTGTGTTCTTTTTGTATAGCATTAACGCAAGCTTGTGTAGAATTTAAAACAAAACGCGTAAATTTACACACAATTTCTACGATCAGCACACTGGTGTCTATTAGGAGACATGCCTTCAAATTAGTAGTATAAACTAGAAACTTTTTAAATCTGCTCCTTTTTTTGGGTCGATATAGCGACTAGTGATGTGATGAATAGAACGACGAACGAATGACGAAAATAGTCAAGGGTTTTATTTGTAGTATGTCGCATCAAATGATATGACTGACATTGCATGTATATTTAAGAATTACTGTATTAGCTCGATAACGTTGAGAGAATACTCTTCGAAACGTTGCCCAAATAAATAAGTAGCTGTTTTTCCATAAGTATGTGCTTTTGTGTATTGCTCTATCCAATTACTAAACGACTCTGACAGATTATATTTAAGAAGTTTCATCAATGCTAAAACAACTAATATATAATATACAAATATACAAAAGGAGAGAGAGCCAGCTATGTAACCTTAGCAACTAATTACGAAATGGTAACCTAGAAACATAAAGAATGCATTACCCGAGATTTGGGGTGAGGAGTTCACACAAATTTAAGCAGATTTAAAGTTTTCTAACTGTCACTTGTTTAATCTGTTGTCCGTAGATTTCTGGGGTTTTCCTTTTCTATACAAATTACAAAATCATCTACTTTTTCTCACCTCCATCTTTTAAATCACGTGATAAATCTTCTTCAACCAGCTCAAAATCCGATTTTTTTGGTAAACCCTCAAACTGCTTCTTTAATATCCATTTCTTTGCTTTCACCATTTTGATTTTTTGTAGTTGTGGCTTAGATAACCTAAATGTATTGGATTAAAATTGCTTTAAAACATGTTCCCTTTGGAGTAAGTTACCCCTTAATACCCAATATTCGCCATTCACGCCCAGCCAAAAAAGAATTAAAGTTGCAATTTCATATTTTTACAATTTATTAAAATAAAGCCTTAAAATAGATGGTATCTATAAACAGTCCTACCTTGTTAAAGAATAATCCTATTAATCGTATAATTCACTATTGCCAGTTGAGAAATTGGCAAAAATATGATTTTCATCTTCAAATTCCAACGTTTGAAGATAACTACTCCATGGTGGAGAATAGAAAACAAGGGAGGTAATTGGGAGGTAAATGTGTTATTATTTCCGGTGTAAATGAATTTTAAGTGTGAAAATATGAAATTGTAACTTTAATATTCTTGACCCAACGACCGTTCTAATCAATGTATCATCCTACCACATGTCTGTTACTGATAAAAAGTATATTACGATTACTACAGAAAACCTTTATAATAATTAATGAATACTATTATTAATCAAATCCTAGACTGTACAACACAATGAGGGATTAAATTTGATTATCATTTGAAAAAGAAACTCATTAAAAAACGATTTTCAGTGAAATAGTATAAACTTATGTTTTTAGATAGTAGCATTTCAATACAGCGCAAACAAGAAATATTACGGGTTGAACCCTTTATTTTATACACATATTCTGTTCTACACCAATTCGTAAGTTAATCTTAAAGGTGCATTTTATTAGATTTAACTAAACTCTTCATCACATCAGATGCTCTAGTTTTTCAACAGATTGAAATACAATTTGCGGTTAATGATTAAATTTAACAATGGTTAATCGCGACTTTGTTTATTATCGTAACAACGGTAGCAATGACAATCGTGACTACACTATTCTGCAATCGACGATAACTACTTGCTATACTAAAAAATGCCCAACTACTTTGCTAAAAAAATGCCCTTCCTCCGGCTCAGAATGCAGATAACTGTATATTCTCACGTCGCACCCGAAATAAAATAATATTGTTTAAAACAACTTTTGTAAAGACTTTATTCTATCCACCCTAAGTCTTATGTAAAGTGTGTTTTTTTACCTTTAGATAATTTCTTGATGAAATGTATTAAGAATCTAGTTTAAAACAGTTAATACTCAATAGACTATATAAAAATAAAGATGAACTTCCTACCTTCGTGTCTCGATCTATGTTGTTGAAATATCTCCTAACAAAAATCCTAGGGTTACAAGTGTAGTTATATGGTTGGAGAAACGCCTATGTCATTGTTTGTTTATCTAGATAAGGACTTTGTCCCCTCTTATTGGATATGCAATGCAATCATCTACACAGTGTACATAAAGTACGATAGTGTAGTCCATACAGGGCCCATATCCAAACTATTGAAAGGTTTGTGGCAAACAGTTGAGTCACCATTGCTTCATAAATTATATCCATGCAGTGGTCATCGCTATACACTATACTGATAGTCGTTAAATTCAAGTCTATAATGCGCATGACCTGGTCCAATTGTCAACTGGTTGCTTTGAGTTATTTTCTTTTCAAAATTTCTACTTCGGATGGCATGAAAAATAGAGGCCCCATGTACTTGGCGTGTACGTAAAAGAGCCTTTGGCTGTTGGAATTCGATATAAGAGTAGACCGTAGCCCATTGCATGGCATGTCCGTCTTTATTATCCAAGTTCGGATGGAACGAAAAAACAGAGGTCCCCTGTATACATTGGCGTACACGTAAAAAAAATCCCTGGCATTTGGAATTCGATATAAGAGTGGGCCATAGTGCCGCCACATGGGCAAGAATTTCCCTCATAGCACACTGCATGGCGTATGCCCGTCTTCATTAGCCCAGTCGGAGCTGAACAGTAGGACGTTAAATCCCATTTCATTTCATTATCCAAGTGTTAAACCCCATTTAGTTTCATTTATCTAGGGAACGGCAATTTGCAAGACTTCAAAATGTTCGAGAGTAAAACAATAAACCCCCCAATAAATGTTCAATTTGACCGCTAGTGTCGTGTTCGTAGCGCCTCCAAGTGTTTCCGGAACACACTGTCTGAATATTCATTCACGATTCTTATTGTATATTTGCCATTACTTATTCTTCTAAGCCCCAATATTATAGCTATCGGGTTTACTGTTTTGCTCTACTTGTGTGGCCTTGGTTTATTTGCCTACGACATAAGGCCAGGATTTGTAAAGGTGACGACAAACAGATAACCTTATATATTAGGTCGATATATAGGACTAAACCGGGCCCTCCACTGAAGAGTTTTCTGTTATTTGTGGGGGTTGGATGGCCGAATGGTTAGCACGCGCGCGCTGTATCATACGGTCTGTCATTGAGTTAACTGGCGGGGTTTCGATTCCCCGGTTGTACGTGACAAGGAGTAGGGTCGCCTGTCCAACCTCGTGGGTTTTCTCCGGGTCCTCCGGTTTCCTCCCACTGCTAAAGACCCCTACGCGCAAGCGAATTATTGAAATAAAATTGAACCATGTGTTAGTCCCGAAATGACCTAGTTTGTGTCGAGTGGACGTTAAACCCCATTTCTCTCTCTCTCTCCGTTAATTGTTCTTGACAGTACCTTTCAAATGTAAATATTGCCGAAAATATGAGAGTTGATCAAATGTGTCGATACTTTGGCTCAAGCCCCCTTTCTCTTAAGTGTCAAGACTCCAGACTTTAAGAGGGGTTGGATGACCGAATGGTTAGCACGTACGCGCTGTATAATAAGGTCTGTCATTGAGTCAACTGGCGTGGTTTCGATTCCCCGGTTGTATGTGACAAGGAGTCGGGTCACCTGTCCAACCTCGTGGGATTTCTCTGGGTTCTCCGGTTTCCTCCCACTGCTGAAGACCACTACTAGTCCACGTGACAGACGTCGGATTTTGGAGCATCATTACCAATTTGATGAATAAATTCAACCATGATTTTCAGTTTGGTTGATGGACTTCCGGGTCACTTTGCTAAATTCCATTTTGGCGGTCATCTTTAAAATGGCCGCCGTTATTTCATTAAAATTGAGCGCATCAGGAAAACCTTCATAACTCCTGAACAGATTGACCTATAGATATGGAATATGGCTCACAATGTTCGCAAGAAAATGCTACATCTGCTGCTATATGATACTTGTTGTTGAATGAATCATATAATATTTTCCAAATCAACAGATTATTCTGGAAAAAGCAACGTTTTCATGATTTATTTTATAAGTTTACTACCAAACGATGTTCTGAGTAATTTTAGCCAAATTATGTGTGTGGTCTTCTTAAGTTATTCATTTGGCATAAATAAACACGTCCAGTGGTGCTCCCTGTACAGCTGCGGTTGTCGCAAACTCAACAAAATTCTGAAGTAGACTGTCAAATTTAAAATGTTGAACATCGGCGAGGCAGGGCACAAACTTAGTGAACGTTTAGCTAATGTGCCACAATCGAAACGATATTTGGGGACGGGTTGTTTCTGTGTCAAAATTTGTCACTGAAGACCATTTTGAGATTATGTCACTTTTGTGACGCCATGTTTGGCTGGGGTTCTGTCTGATTTCTAAAATGGCCGCCAAAATTTAACGAAAAACGAATTTCTAGTCAGGATGAGTGAGTATCACGTAAGGTAAGGGTTGTGATATATAATATATAGGATTTTCGTAGACACTGAATTTAAAATTGATCTCTAAAAATGAATTATTTATTGGAATTTTCGATGAAACGGAAAGGTTTGTTCCGCACGGCGTATATGGCGTATTTTTACTGATAATTAAAGTATTCAAGTAATGCAGGAATTTTAAACACGTTTTAACATCATACCTTTCGCCTCCCTTTTTAGGGATGGACACTAGGGATTCCTAAACTAGTTAATGTTCTTGCGTAGTCATGAATTAACGGCGTTTTTGATGAATTCTTAAGATATATGCATAAGCTAAAAACACCAGGATATACTCTAGAAAGCACCATTTACAGTCAATTTTTTCAAAAGAAATTTCGGGCCTGGTTGGAGAGAACAATGTTGTTCACCTCACGGAGCAAAGATAAGCCTGTCCTATCATATGTGTAATTGTCAGTATAAATATAGCATTTACTTGACAATTATCACAATTTTCATCTGACCTTAAAACAATTTGCTTGGATTGTGTTATACGCTTTCCAAAAAATGTATAGTTTGTTTAGTAGGGAGGACCTTGTAGCGGAACTGTGTTTCTAAGCAAGCTAAAAAAATTTGGCTGCATTCCTACTAGACTTTACGACAAGAGTTGCCGGACATAGAGTCTTTAATGTAAAAACGGACCACATTACCATTTCTGAACGAATAAGAGAATCTAAATTCTTAACAACTGGGTATATCATAAATAATTCTCAATACGGCTAAAAATGGTGCAAAGGCATAGGAGATTAAATTAAAATGCCTCACTATTTTGGCGAAATGTCTTGTGATCTGTGAGATCCAGTATAATCAATTCCATATGCCCCATTGTATTGTTTATGGGGTGGGGTGGAGGGTCGGATAAGATGTGTCATTTTTAGCATTATCATTAAAATCATTTTCAGCATTCATTTTTGAGTTTTTATTCAAGTTCAGTGACTCTGAAAACCTTATAAAAAGAGATATTATAAGCTATATAATACAGAAAATTGACAATTGTCTAAAACAAATCATTCATTTTACGGAAATTCTGGCCGCTATTTGGATTTTCCAAACTTTTTGTTTAAATTAAACATACACTATGCAAGAGCTAAATATGTTTATTGCAGGTCTTTCTTTGGGCCTGAAATGTTTTCTAAATTATTAATTAGACATTAATTAACTGATCCAGGCCATAACCAACTCTTGATGGCTTCGGATTTCTCCGATATTAAATAGATTAGGACGGTTCAGCCATATTATGATTTAATCTAAAAATGGAGGAGCGAGACTTAGCTTCGAACAACCAGTACGGTGGTTGAAATTATTGCACACGCCTTGTCAAACCTTCAAAGGCTAATATCTTCACTCGCAATAGAGTAATTTGAATGGAATATTCAAATTATTCATTTTACATTATCTATTTTCGAACATATTGCAGCAACACTGAGCACCCTTTCAATTGGATAGTACATGTCATATCAAACAATGAAATGACTATTATCTGACAAATTTGCCATTTTAGGAAATTTGGTGGCCATCTTGGATTTGGAACACTCATATTAGAGATTTTTTTATGATCAATGTTCTTATATCTATTAAATTACTTTAGTTGACCAAATAGATAATTTGACTTATATGGGTCTGAACACGATTTGTTAGTAAACTTATGAACAGACATGAAAATGTTGCTTTTTTCAGATTAATCTTTTATTTTAAAACTGATAGTATTGATTAAACAACATATATCATATGCCAGCAGATGCAGAATTATATTATATTACATATCCATAGGTGAAACTGTGTGGAGTTATGAAGGCTTCCCCGACTCGCACTTTTACAAATAAAAAAAAACGGCGGTCATTTTTAAAGATAGCCGCCAAACTGACATTTAGCAAAGTGAGCCGAAAGTCCATCAACCCATTTTGGACACTTTAGACTTATGACTAACTGAAAATCATAGTTAAAGTTAAAGGAGCTAAGTCGCTAATATTTGGGACCTAGAAATTGACAAAAATGGGTCGCAACGCATATAATAATGTAATATGAATGTATTTAAACTGATTTACATTCAATCGTTTCTGTTTTTACTGTAATTTCTAATCAGTTATGTTCGGCGAAATACGCCAAAAGTCTCATGGGAATCGCAATCTTTAGCGTCTGGTTTTTCCAGTCTACACCGATGGTATTTATTGCGCATGCTCTACAGATAAGAATATAGTGTCACCATTTGACATGACTTGTGGAATATGTCTAGCCCTGTTCTTTGAGTCCCTTCTTGCAAATGACGCTGAAACGCACTATGGTACACGATTCGTGTACCAATGGTAAAATGTTTATTTTGTCTTGAATATTGGATATTAGAAGCCCATTTTCCCTGTAAGATCACCAGACCAATGTTGATTTGAATTGACAAATAATTCGTGTTTTCAATGGTCGAAGATTTTTGATGATATTGAGTTAGAGACTTAGCTACTTTAAACCAATTCATCAAATTGTTTATGAATATCTGCCTACACACATGGACTACACGCGCAAGCGAATTATTGAAATAAAATTGAACCATGTGTTAGTCCCGAAATGACCCGGATTTGTGTCGTGTGGACAATACTCTCTCTCTCTCTCTCTCTCTCTCTCCCTACTTTAATCATCAACAACTATCAAGTGCATTCACATCTGCCCTCTTCATTAGCCCAGTATAGGAGCAAAACAGTAGGACGTTAAACCCCATTTCATTTCATTTCATTTCATTGCATTCACACCTGAAAGCGGAAGTGTTTTACGATTTTATCTAGCAGATAATAAGTCATGGAGAGCATCTCGAAAGACACACCGCACAAAAAAGAAACACGCCATTTCGTTCTGAAGAATACAAGCCTTGTTAAAATACCGAGTTCATGAATTAACTGAATGTAATGACCCACAAGTTCAATTAAAGTTTGTACAATTCATCCCACTCATTACCATGATTAAACAAATAATAGGTAACAAATGTAGGTCAAATTCTTTATTCTACCTGAATTAACTCGTCTCAACATCTCCAACACAGAATAACTCGTGAATATTTATATCTGGTACCGGTTGCTCAAAACTCAGTTTTTTTAACGATCGTTATCTTGCTAACGTGTCGTTTGTTAACGGTCTGTTAAATATCTGTTGCTGGAAAGCCAATTTAATTAAACTTTAGCTAACGAACTAATATCTGTTTGGCCATTGGCTGAATTTTATTTTTGTAAATTCAATGTACAAGAAACTTAAGATTGGGGGACAACTGTGCAGTCTGTTCTCAAAACTTGATTAAAGACAAAATAATAACTGCAGAATTTCCAACAGAAAACACTGGAAAGAAAATCTATAGAATTAGAATACTATAGTATTTTACTATAGAAATTGTAGCATAAATCTATAGGAAAATTATAGGATCTGCACTATAGAAACTGTAAAATATTTGGTGCTGTTATTTCCTCTATAGAATTTCATCCGATAGAATATGTGATACCAACCCCTCCCACTCCCCAAGAAACATTCTAGAATGCTCTATATAATTCTATAGGAAACTACACTCGTAATCTATAGATATTTGCTACTTGGGTATGCTTCGACTGACAGCCGACTAATTCCATCGTTAAACAAATAACGGAGCCCAACATCATCGTTAAATATAACAACATGTTAAAGTTAACGGGGATTCAGCAACAAGCTTTTTCTCCGTTAACAGGTCGTTATAAGTAAACGGAGCTTTGAACAACCGGCCCCTGATGTATACAGATGAAGACACATAACAGAGGTTTGATTAAAATTACTGAAATGGTCAGGGAGAGAGAGAGAAAAAATGGGGTTTAACGTCCACTCGACACAAACTAGGTCATTTCGGGACTAACATATGGTTTAATTTTTTATTTACATAATTCGCTTGCGCGTAGGGGTCTTTAGCAGTGGGAGGAAACCGGAGGACCCGGAGAAAACCCACGAGGTTGGACAGGCGACCCTACTCCTTGCCACGTACAACCGGGGATTCGAAACCACGCCAGTCGACTCAATGACAGACTTTATGATACAGCGCGCGCACGCTAACCATTCAGCCATCCCACCCCGAAATGGTCAGGGATTTGGTGAAACTTCACAATGTTACTGGAATATAATACAATATACAATGTAAATATGTAAAAAAAACTGAAAGGGATAGGGGTCGATATAGGTATATTTTGTTATTCAACTTACCTGAAAATATATATAGCTATAGTGTTTAAAAAAACAACGGAAAACAACAACAAAAAACACTGTGGCTCCTCCTTATCAACGGTGCAGGACCACGGGTCTGGCAAGGGACAACGTATAGTCGTTCTGATGGGACGAAAAACCGACGCCCAATGTACACATTGGCGTTCACGTTAAAGATCACTTTTCAGATGGAATTTCCCTCATAGCACACTGTATGACGTATCCCCGTCTTCATTAGCCCAAGCGGGGCAGAATAGTTGGACGTTAAACCCCATTTTATTTCATTTAAAACAAGACTTACTGTTGAAATTAGCTTTCTGAAACAAATAATATAAAACTTTGCTAGAGTACAATTGACCAGGAACGATGTACATTATCCCCGTGCCGCTCTTAGACACGATCTGGCAGATTTTCCTTACGATACCGAAATAAGTAACTTGAACAACGATAGTGTTTTGCTAAATGCTTTTATGTCACAACAGTTACACAGTAGTCTACAATACAATATTTAAAGTTAACATATCTTTGTCTCCATCCACAGTGCTGTAAACGTAAAGAATCAAATGTGCGTCTGTCTATTTTAGCCCTGTAACCATGGATAAGACCCGGATTCATCACTTTCAACCAGAATTCAAAATTCAGTTATTTTACTAGTAATGGTGACGTTATCTCTCTCTCTCTCTTTCTCCCGACTTTAAGCATCAACAACTATCAAGTGCATTCACACCTGAAAGCGAAAGTGTTTTACGTTTTCATCTAGCAGATAAATCAGTCATGGAGAAAATCTCGAAATACACACCGCACAAAAAAGAAACATGCCATTTCGTTCTGAAGAATACAAGCCTTGTTAAATTACCGAGTTCATGAATTAACTGAATGAAGTGACCTACAAGTTCAATTATAGTTTGTACAATTCATCCCACTCATTACCATGATTAAACAAATAATAGATAACAAATGTAAGTCAAATTCTTTATTCTACCTGAATTAACTCGTGTCAACATCTCCAAAACAGAATAACGCATGAATATTTTTATCTGGGACCGTATTATCTGCTATATTCCCGTATTGTTTGTACTATATATCGAAATTTCTTTGAGAGATTGCCAACACTTTACGTAAAAAAAAATTGGCCCAAACGTCAAAGTGGTATCACATGCTATGGGAAAAGCAAACATGCCACCCGTACCGTGTGCACGATACCCGTCACTTCATATTGCTTTTTTAAAAGTAAAATTTTAGATTTTAGCTTAAGAAGACGGGTATAGCTGGTAGAAAGTAAGCACGGATCAATGGTCACCCACAGAGTCACTGTCCGAAATACAACACTACAGCAAAAATTGTTGGCTGCTTGAAATTTCTAAACAAATCAGATGTTTTATCAGGTGTTCTAGAAAAGGCGTGGTTCTTCTGTTTTGTGCACGACACACATATTACTATTAGATATAACATGATAATTTGACCTTGGATTTATGAAGCCGATGCCCTTTTTTAGAAAGTAAACTCGGTGCAATATAACATAGTACGCTGTTTTTATAACCTTAACTTGCCCCGCGTTCACAATTTTAGTGAATTCCAAACGACCATTTTCGGAAAAGCTTAATAATAGTGTTATAGTGTATCTTTGTATATATTTTATGATATAATTTTAGTTAAGGTAGTAAATGACCAATGTCCGAATTGATATCTCACTAATCTTTCAAGTCTTTTAACTGTTTGGGTTTATACTTAATATAACGATATATATTACTTAATTAAAGTTAACATGCGTTTTTTGTATGTCGATATCGTCTTCTGTATTTAAACATCTGTTTCTTATGTACAATTTAACATCTCTGATCAAATATTATTATATAATTATTTTAATCCTAAGCTTGTATATATATATATATATATATATATATGTTCTATATTCTACTGTAACTTTAGTCTGGTGACCGGCTCGCCCTAGCGATACCTATCTCGTTATTGTGAATGTTAGCCAGTTTTGAGCACTCGTTTATTAAAAGCTACAACCCCCAGAAACAGCACTTCGGCAATAGTAAGATGCACCATCTTCCTCGAATGCCCGCATGCTATTCCCATAGGTTATGCATCTCGTTTTTCACGTTTCTGTTCCTTTCTTTTGACATGTTGTGGGAGGTATCTGAACTGTTTTCCGAAGTGAATATCAGGAATCGAATCAAAGAATTTTCTATTGACCCCGACTCTACTTATTCTCGATTTTTGCTCTTTCACTAAAATACTCAGAAATTTTAATTCGCCCACTTTTATCTGTTTGCAATCCATGTAAGAAATTGTGAAAGCTTCACTCCATTTTGTGCCTGCTACCCATATATATGTTTCAATGGAAGTCGCAGTTAAACAAAACGTAGCCACTTGCTCGCGTATTGATATAAATACCGAAAGTTCGTCGCTAAAATTAGGTTGCTGCTTAACCCGCTTATCAAATTTTTCATAAAAATAGTCATACAGAATATAATCCAATTTTGAGAATTTCTTAACTTTGTCCATCACGGTAGAATTGATGTTATTCTTGGGTTTATTTTTGAGAGCATTCAGCTTTATGTACAATATATCCTTGAATGACCAATTTAACATTCTTCGTAAAAGTATCATAGATTCGTCAAATCGTTCAGTTATCATAACTAGATCGAATGTTAAGTTCAAGTCCTGCACGTATTTCAACATTTTAGTAGAATTTTTGAAGTATTTAGTTGGAAATCCAAAATCCACAGCCATTCTGTTGTTGGTGTAAGAATGATACGGATTGGTGGGCTCGTAGATATCTTGGTTGGCTATAAATTGTTCAAAATGATCAGCTCCGGATGGACCATGTATGAGATATCCTATTGGATATACTGTTCGATAGTAATGGTAGGCAGACCTAAAGCGTTCGTAAGGATCTCTTACTATAGCAATATATACCGTATCCCTAGGCAGATAATGACCAAATATGGTCTTGTTGAATATCACGTGGTTACACAACATGTCGTATGTTTTGTTCAAAGATGGTGGCAGAATTCGGTGTTTCTCTATACTGGATGAATCACCGCCAAGATAGTTGCCTTTCCTCGGCAACACAAAAGTAAGACCTCTCTGAAATCCAAACCTGTATATTATATTTAAAACAGTTGAACTATAGGCTTTGTGAACCTTTAAAAAAGCAACATGGCGTACCTCATTCACAGGAAATGGCGTTGTTAAATGATTTGATGGGGACCCACTGTAACGTCTCACTTCAGAAAGATGCGGTTGTTTCAATATTGTTTTTGACGTCTGTGTGGCATAGATGATAACTAGCGTCACAATCAACAGGAAAATAAATTTGTAGTGGTTCTTTCTAGGGCTAAACGAAAAAAAAGAGCAACAATAGAATATTAAAGGGGATTTATGGGAGATTAGATAAAGAGTTGGTAGTTCTCACTATAATAGTTAAAAACCAGATAATGTAAAGGGTATTAGCTAAAATTTCCGTCAAATTGATCAACTATGAACTTGGATATTAGCTTTTGAATTTTAGTTCATTATTACTACAGTCGGTAAGATAAAAAAAACCATAGTGTCGATTATCCATTTTTGGATTAAATCATCAATGAGCGTTAAGCCCCTTTTGGAGCCTTGGTCGCTTTCCTAAGAAGTATTTATGATTATATCTAATGTAATGTAATCAAAAACATATAATAAGTAATGTGGTTATTTTTTTACCTTTGAAATGAGTAGACTTGATTAAAACAATACTTTACGAAACAGTTACAGCAAGCTAAAAAAACAAAAACAGTCTCTCTTTATGTGTATTATCCTCGTCTTTTGTCAGATTTAAAAATAATCCTTTTAAATATTTTTAAACCAATGGGGCCAACTGCCAAAATTACTTATATCATATCCTCATCCATTTGTTCGAATGAAAATTTTCACTTTCACACATTACTTATTGGCGTGAATTTCGAATTTTCAGAAATAAAGTTACACCCGAATTATCAAAAGTCAGAAAGGGTACACCAATAAAATTGATTCATAAGTTACTACTCATTTCAGCGAATCTTGATGGTTGTCAGTTTATATCGGGTTTTTCATTTAAACGTGGAAATTCAGTTACAACCGAATTAGGAAAAAGTAGAAAGTGTATTCAGATAAAAGTTATTCATTTAAACTTGCAACGTCATTTCAGCGTGCTAATTCATTTTTTAGAATATCCACCTTTATCTACAGAATATATTTTGACAATCATGACAAAGTAGAAACTGCTAATGCTGTTTTTTGTTTGTTTCTAAATGCTCAGTAACCGACACATGTGAATACTGTATTATATTTCTTAAAACTTATATTCCAAACTAAATATTAACGTTGCGCAAAGTTGAGAATGTTGTAGTATCCTTTAAACAAAGAAAACACGTGCTAATATCAAAATTACAATTTTAAATTCTATGGCAAAAAACATAAGTCTATTGCAAAATCTTAAAATCTACCTCAAAATCCCTAAGTGTACACTTCAAATGTTTGATTAGTTTGCCTATTGATTTCCAAATTCCTGTAAAATAGAAAATGTTTCTCCTATCCATGCCAGTGCTCAAATTATCAACCAATGGAATTGGGAAATTAATTTATAATCACATTTTCAATTTTAATAATTCAAGTGAATCACTTTGTCCATTGTTGATTTCAATTTAGAAATAATGTCGTATATCAACAAATTATATCTACAACTAAATCAAATAATTTTAGTTTCATGAAAATCATGCAAATTGCTAAACTTGTATATGATTCACAAAAATTAATCAGTTTTACCTTTAGAATTTTGTTTACCCATCCTGCTGCTAAGTTTCTCACTGGCAATATTGTAGATATAGATATTTGTACATATTGAACATAATATATATCACTATAAAATTCTAATCGATATTGTTATTTCAAACGTGTTATTTCAAACATTGCTGACGGCGCTTAGATTATTATAGAGAAACAAATGCTAATCATGCGAGGGCTGGCTGAAAATTTCTAAGCCTGAAAAGGATAGATCAATTGACTTGAAACCAACTTTTTACACCAAAAAGTACAATAATCAATCACAGACATAAGAACTGCATCTGTAGTGTTATTATTGTCTTCGTACCAGGCCAGCTTGTGCACCTACCCATTGAAATCACCAGAAATGAACTATAGGACAGTCATCAGTATACCTGCAACGGAAAGGATTAATCCCAATACAGATACATGTCGACATGGTCTTCACTTTTGGGGATTATACCCTTACCTTTACACGGTAAAGTGGGCTGGCGAATTTAAGCGTGGCAGAGAGAGCCCTGACTATCAAATGCAACTATTCCAGAAAGCATTACCCGGGTGCATGACATGATGATAGCTGATCGACGATTGACCACTCGACATATTGCCAGTGTTGAGCACATGAGAGGGTTGAACACATTATTTTCTGCTAGATGTTTGCCAAAGCTCTTGACTGCGAATCAGAAAAGTGCCAGATTTCTTACGTCTCATGACAATTTGCGCCGTTTTGAAGCAGATCCTGTTAATTTTTTGGGGAGATTTGTAACCATGGATAAGACCCGGATTCATCACTTTCAACCAGAATTCAAAATTCAGTCATTTTTCTAGTAATGGTGACGTTATGTCAGCTGTGAACGACTTTTTTTTTAGGATGGCTGAAGAAACGTTTTTCCTGGCCGGGCATCCGGGCCTTGCATAATCGTTGGTAAACGTGTGTAGAGAGTGTCCACGAGAGCACCATGCAGAAATTGAAAAAAACGATAACCCGGGGGGTCAGCAAATTTCAACCATACTTGGTCTATGGGGACCCCTAGGCGACAGAAGTCACATGATGTAGTGAAAAAATTTTGAACTGACAACTTCCGGTATAACTGGAAATTGTTGTTTTGGGGCAAAAGTTGACATATTTCGACCAATTTGTTACCCTAATTTCAAAACGCTCCTACCCGAAAAGTTGTGTCTCTAAATTTTTGATATTGGTCAGGTATGATAGGCCTAGTAGTCGTCTTAAAATCCTGCAGTCGTTTGGGAATGAATGAATCATGTGGAATTTTCTGTGAGTGATCATAAAGTGGTCATTTTACATATGTTTAAAACTATGCTATCCTAAAACGCATATAGCTGCTTCTTTGCAGGTCTGACATAGAATTGCTTGGTGTGGTTGTGAAGGGCATTTCTCAAAGTAAATGTCAAAAGAAAAAAACTGACCGGAACGCAAACCACTAGAGTGCTGTAATATTCTGAAAATGTGTAAAAACGGTATTTTCCACGAAATTCGTCTTTTCACTAATGAACGAATACTATTTTCAAGAGTTCAAATGACCGTTGATTATGAACATTAGTACTATTTTTTGTTACTTGAACGTTCCTTGTGCCAAATATACTATCTTGGTTAAAAATCATGAAGTTTTTGTGACAAAATCGGACGTTCGCGGTCATCATAGGAAAGGGGCTTAACTGGTGTATAATTTTGCAGGATCAGGCAACGATTATTCTCACCTGTATTCAGTAGTTAGTAGCACGGAAGTGCATAAATGTAAGGACTGGCATAGCAAGCTTTTATATTAGCACAATTTAACCAAAGCAGCACCTTTTCAGCAATGACCAACGATTATCTTCAAATGACTACTGATCATCACCATTACTTGTAATATTTCGTAATTTCAACGTGAATCGTGTCAAATAGATCATTTTGTTTAAAATCATAATATTTTTGTGACAAAATCTGACTTTCACGCTTGCTTGATAGCCATAGGGAAGGGTCATAAGTGGTGTGTAATTTTGCAGGGATCAGACCACTGTTATTAAGATCTGTATTCATGAGCAGATCATCGTATAAATTTGACTGACATGACTATCATAAACTTGATATCTTTTAATTTGTACACCTGCTCATGTAAAGAAGAACCATAAGAAGAAACATTCAGAAGTGTTCATGTAGGGACATTTAATGTCTGGTATTGAAATCTCTGAATCATGGCATAGATCAAAACAGGATTTATGGCCCTCCAGGATAATGTTGACAGCATGTGCCGAACTCCTACATATACCTACGTTCGAGCAGAAGTGCTCACTTACTTAGATTCCTACGTTCGAGTGTAAATGCTCTCTGACCTTCCTTCAAGGTTTTTGGACCACAGAGTACTGTTTTATTTTGTAGTACTGTTTTTGACCTCTTCTCCTTCAGGGATTTCAATATGGAATTATCATAGCCTCCCGATCTGTAATGCCTCTCCATGAAAACGTCCAAATGTTTCCATACAATGATCGGCTCCTAAATACAGATGGGAATAAGCTGGTCTGATTCCTTAAATATGTTTGACCAAAATAACCTATTTGGCACAAGGAACATTGGCAGAAAAGGTGTTGTATGGTCGTCTTGCTGATTGTGTGACTACGACTTACTGTCACTGGATCATCTACAATCCCCTCGTCCTTAAAACCTGTTACAAGTACATCCCTCAGAAACACTTCTTTTACCCAAGAGCTAAAATATGCTTACACTGAATCGTGTATCATATTTCACCTTTCATTATATAATATTAATAGAAGACGATTTGTTCTGTTTAAATTGCATTGGACATTCATGAAACTTGTCGCTGGTCTAACACATAGACTTTAGATCCTAAGGTCTGTCATTGAGTTAAGTGGTGTGACAGCATGCCGGTGACATGGTGTGGTGTTGTTTGTTCAACCTCATGGATATTCTCTTTTCCCACAAGTGTATTATTGAAGTGAAATTATACCATATGTTAGTCACAAAATGACCTAGTTTGTGTTGAGTGGACCTTAAACTCCATTTCTCTCTCTTAAGTCAAAATCACCCTTGCTAACGAATATATTAACTTTGTAATGATGTCCATAGATACAGTATGCATCACCATATTATGCTAGTCCCAAAATGACCTAGTTTGTGTCCAGTGGACTTTAAATCTCATTTTACTTTGTTCCTCTCATGTGTAAATCATCCTTGCTAACGACTAAATGGAATATATTAAATTTGTAAAGATGTCCATACATATACTTCATCTGGGGTATTGATAGACGGGACATTTTATCCTAATTTTTGGTGTTTTTAATATATTTCTCCTGTTTTTATTATGACTGTTCCGGTCATTTTTATTTTTTATTTTGTTAGTAGGAAGGTTGCTAGTTGTGGGTAACATTCAACTTCGGTCCTAGTCCCTGCAAAGAACGAGCTATAGTCTCAAAATCAGTGTGGAGGAGGAACCTGAGTGGTCCTACTAATGCCCCAAATTTAGTCTATCCTAATTAATTATTGTCCGAATAGCAGGTCATTCAAATTTGGATCCAAAATTGCCTATTTTTGGCTTATTTTTCGATTAAAAAAATATTTTTCCAATTTTCCAGGTCGGTATCAACTGAATCAATCTAATATTTTGTGGGGATGTATCTGGGTAATAACCCATCTCACAGAAAAAATTTGGTCCAAATTCCTGACCCAAGGGTTATCACCCCCTGCATGGTGCTCTCGCGGACACGCTCTGTACACCTCGAAGGGGACTATGTAAAAAAATAAATGGTAACCATTAACTGTAGAGGTCTTTGACAGATGGGTCTAGATCTTTTCAGTCAACCCTTGTAGCTATTAGACAAATCAATCGCCAATATTTTTTATGGCTTTTCACTGTCAGATTTTCAGACATGGGTTTTATGGACTTGCTTATGAACTGCTGAATCTGCTTTTTATTTGTTTGAGACAAGCTGTTTATAAACGTCGCATTTTAATCATGAATAAGAACGTGTCTGTTGATTCAATAGAACTTTTTAAAAAGATTTTAATATTAGCTTTAGAAGAGAGAGAGAGAGAGAGAGATGTGGTTTAACGTCCACTCGACACAAACTAGGTCATTTCGGGACTATGATTATGGTTTAATTTTATTTCAATAATTCGCTTGAGCGTAGGAGTCTTTAGCAGTGGGATGAAACCGGAGGATCCGGAGAAAACCCACGAGGTTGTCAAAATTTCACCGAGTTTTCGAATATTGTCACTATTGAACAAATTCTAATTATTCTGCGGTATATATCCACAGGTGACGCTCGCGGCGATGTTACGGGTAAAGCCGAATCACTTGACATTTATAGAAAGCCTACCTAAATGCAAACAATAATATTAGAAATATGTTAGCACTTAATATTGGATTGCGAATCCATGAAGGATGTGGCGCAACCATTATGAGCCCCCACGACTTGAGGAAGATGAAACTTTGTTTTAAACACAATTGATAAAGCCGGGAATGATGGCATATGTTTCAGCCTACAGTGCATGTGAAATACGTGAAAAGTCAAAATTGAACGGCAGTCTTTTGCGTATGCTTTGTCCATTCTACACGTTTTTATTATTAGTATTTTGTCGTTTGTGAATCAGCCATTATTACATATGGCGCCCGAAACTAAAGTACGTGACTCGTGTACTTATTATAAAAGGTTCACTGTGTCTTAAATATTGGATATTAGTACACCATATTCTCACGGCAAGATAACAACACCAATATTGAATTCTAATTCGTGTTTTTAATTTCGAATATTATGGACAGTTTTAAGTAGGTCAATTAGTGCCTTGGAAACGGTAACTATATTTATTGTCCTGTTAGGGTCTATGAAAACTATGGTATTTACGGCATAACTTTTACAACATAAGATAGAGTAGCGCTAACAACGTGCGCTGGTAACGAACGACGACGGAGAAACTCTATAACCTTGACATTGGATTATCTTATATAGTGGATTGACTTTGTAATAAACAGTAAACGAAATATAGATATGTTTACAGTAACCATGCATTTAATTCCGAAAGTCCAAGCCCCTAGGTTTTTAAAGTGATATTTTCATTGTGATGGGGAAATAAATCTATAGATAGCCTATGTTGAAGTGAGTACGGAGGGAGTAAGACTAGTTATTTTCTCTCGGGGGGTTGGATGGCTGAATGGTTAGCGTGCGCGCGCGCGCTGTATCATAAAGTCTGTCATTGAGTCGACTGGCGTGGTTTCGAATCCCCGGTTGTACGTGGCAAGGAGTAGGGTCGCCTGTCCAACCTCGTGAGTTTTCTCCGGGTCCTCCGGTTTCCTCCCACTGCTAAAGACCCCTACGCGCAAGCGAATTATGTAAATAAAATTAAACCATACGTTAGTCCCGAAATGACCTAGTTGTGTCGAGTGGACGTTAAACCCAATTTCTCTCTCTCTCTATTTTATCTCCTCATTGACGTCGATGTTTAAATAAGTATTCAAGGGGAAATAAATCTATTAATTTGTTGGAGTAAGACCAGTAATTCTCTTCCATTGACTTCTATGTTAAAACACGTATTCAAATGTATCCTAACCCTCAAATTTCCAAAAGTCGTTTTAGTACATGTTTCGATTAAAGCATTCATGACGATTGATATGCAATATTGTTCTAACCGATATCGATTAATGATCAAAGCTATTTATAGATTGGGGGTTGGATAGCCGAATGGTTAGCATGTGCGTGAGGTATCATACGGTCTGTCATTGAGTGAACTGGCGTGGTTTCGATTCCTCAGTTGTACGTGACAAGGAGTAGGGTCGCCTGTCCAACCTCGTGGTGGGTTTTCTCCGGGTCCTCCGGTTCCCCCCCCCCCCACTGCTAAAGACCCCTACGCGCAAGCGAATTATTAAAATAAAATTGAACCATGTGTAAGTCCCGAAATGACCTAGTTTGTGTCGAGTGGACGTTAAACCCCATCTCTCTCTCTCTCTCTCCCTCTCTCTCTCTCTCTATTTATAGCTTGTTTAATAACAAAATACTCTGACCCCTTTTGCTTATTAAACAAGTCTGATCTAAGTGGGTTGGATCTCTGTTATTTCCGAAAATGCATTTTGCATAACAAAGCTATATGCGGGATAGATCATTCTTCTGGTAATTATGTTGATGGTTAGATATTTCTCTTCATACTGTCCAGTTTTGGTTTAGGGTATTGGGTCACACTTTTCTTCCCAATGATTCCGACTTTGGTGATATAAAATGCGCATTGAAGCGCAAACAGTGTCTCATGTTATATCCTCTTCACACATACACCACAACCTCGCTTTGACTTTAAAAAAAAGCGTGCTAACAGCGTACATAGAGCGGGTAGAACGCCCATGGTGGCACTCTTAGTACGTTGACAAAGAGCTCATCAAGCCCTCTCTAAACCAAGCAGATAGCGCTACGCTCTCACCATGCTATTACGAGCTTCACACAAAACGAAGTCCTCGCTATGACACCCCCCCCGCCCCACGTCCCACCCCGCTCCGCTCCGCCCTCAGTACGCTTCGCTTCCGCTACATTATCCCCGTGCCGCTCTCAGACACGATCTGGCAAATTTTCCTTACGATACCGAAATAAGTAACTTGAACAACGATAGTGTTTTTGCTAAATGCTTTTATGTCACAACAGTTACACAGTAGTCTACAATACAATATTTAAAGTTAACATGTCTTTGTCTCCATCCACAGTGCTGTAAAAGTCTTACCAGGAAACCATTACATCTTTAAATGGTCGTCTAAAGAACCCAATGCGCGTCTGATTTCTAAAGAATCAAATGTGCGTCTGTCTATTTTAGCCCTGTAACCATGGATAAGACCCGGATTCATCACTTTTAACCAGAATTCAAAATTCAATTATTTTCGTAGTAATGGTGACGATATGTCTCTCTCTCTCTCTCGCTTTCTCTCTCTCTCTCTCTTGCTCTCTCTCCCCCGACTTTAAGCATCAACAACTATCAAGTGCATTCACACCTGAAAGCGAAAGTGTTTTACGTTTTCATCTAGCAGATAATCAGTCATGGAGAAAATCTCGAAAGACACATCACACAAAAAAGAAACATGCCATTTCGTTCTGAAGAATACAAGCCTTGTTAAATTACCGAGTTCGTGAATTAACTGAATGCAGTGACCTACAAGTTCAATTAAAGTTTGTACAATTCATCCCACTCATTACCATGATTAAACAAATAATAGATAACAAATGTAAGTCAAATTCTTTATTCTACCTGAATTAACTCGTGTCAACATCTCCAAAACAGAATAACGCATGAATATTTTTATCTGGGACCGGTTGCTCAAAACTCAAGTTATTTTAACGATCCGTTAAAACTGTAACAGATCGTTATCTTGCTAATGTGTCACGTTTGTTAACGGTCCGTTAAATTTCTGTTGCTGGAAAGCCAATTTTATTATCAGTTAGCTACCGAACAGATTAAAGTTAATCTAAGAAACGACTGTTTGTTCATTGGCTGAATTTTAAATATTTAAATTCAATGTAAATGTACATGTATAACAACTTCATAGGAGTAAGTAAGAAACTGAAACAGCAGGACAACGGCGCAGTCTGTTCACACAAATTGATTAAAGACAAAAAGATAACTGCAGAATTTCCTACAGAAAACTCTAGAAAAAAAATCTATAGAATTAGAATAAATTGCTAGAAATTGTAGCATAAATCTATAGGACAATTATAGGGTCTGCACTACAGAAACTGTAAAATGTTATGTCCTACAGCCCCCGAAAATTCATTCTGTAGAATACTATAGAATTTCATTCGATAGACAATGAGATACCGCCCTTTCCCACTCCCCCCAAATAATTCTAGAATGTTCTATAGAATTCTATAGGAAACTACACAGGTAATCTATGGATTTTTGCTACTTGGGTATGTTTCGACTGACAGACGACTAATTCCAATACCATCGTTAAATATAACAACATGTTAAAGTTAACGGGGATTCAGCAACAAGCTTTTTCTCCGTTAAAGATAACGATTCGTTAACTTCATGTTAACAGGTCGTTATAAGTAAATGGAGCTTTGAACAACCGGCCCCTGATGTATACAGATGAAGACACATAACAGAGTTTTGATTACAATTACTGAAATGGTCAGGGATTTAGTGAAACTTCACAATGTTACCGCAGGTCTGGCAAGGGACAACGTCAAAGTGGTATCACGTGCCATAGGAAAAGCAAACATGCCATCCGCGCCGTGTGCACGATACCCGTCACTTCATATTGCTTTTTTTGAAGTAACATTTTGGATTAGTTTAAAAAGACGGATATAGCTGGTAGAAAGTCACCCACAGAGTCACTGTCCGAAATACAACACTACTGCAAAAAATTGTTGGCTGCTTGAAATTTCTGAACAAATCAGATGTTTTATCAGGTGTTCTAGAAAAGGCGTGGTTCTTCTGTTTTGTGCACGACACACATATTACTATTAGATATAACATGATAATTTGACCTTGGATTTATGAAGCCGATGCCCCTTTTTAGAAAGTAAACTCGGTGCAATATAACATAGTACGCTGTTTTTATAACCTTAACTTGCCCTGCATTCACAATTTTACTGCATTCCAAACGATAATTTTCGAAAAAGCTTAATAATAGTAAGATGGACCATCTTCCTCGTATGCCCGCATACTATTTCCATAGGTTATGCATCTCGTTTTTCACGTTTCTGTTCCTTTCTTTTGACATGTTGTGGGAGGTATCTGAACTGTTTTCCGAAGTGAATATCAGAAATCGAATCAAAGAATTTTCTATTGACCCCGACTCTACTTATTCTCGATTTTTGCTCTTTCACTAAAATACTCAGAAATTTTAATTCGCCCACTTTTATCTGTTTGCAATCCATGTAAGAAATTGTGAAAGCTTCACTCCACTTTGTGTCTGCTACCCATAGATATGTTTCATTGGAAGTCGCAGTTAAACAAAACGTAGCCACTTGTTCGCGTATTGATGTAAATACGGAAACTTCGTCGCTAAAATTAGAAGGTTGCTGCTTAACCCGCTTATCAAATTTTTCGTAAAAATAGTTATACAGAATATAATCCAATTCTGAGAATTTCTTAACTTTGTCCATCAGGGTAGAATTGATGTTATTCTTGGGTTTATTTTTGAGAGCATTCAGCTTTATGTACAATATATCCTTGAATGACCAATTTAACATTCTTCGTAAAAGTATCATAGATTCGTCAAATCGTTCAGTTATCATAACTAGATCGAATGTTAAGTCCAAGTCCTGCACGTATTTCAACATTTTAGTAGAATTTTTGAAGTATTTAGTTGGAAATCCAAAATCCACAGCCATTCTGTTGTTGGTGTAAGAATGATACGGATTGGTGGGCTCGTAGATATCTTGGTTGGCTATAAATTGTTCAAAATGATCAGCTCCGGTTGGACCATGTATGAGATATCCTATTCGATATACTGTTCGATAGTAATGATAGGCAGACCTAAAGCGTTCGTAAGGATCTCTTACTATAGCAATATATACCGTGTCCCTAGGCAGATAATGACCAAATATGGTCTTGTTGAATATCACGTGGTTACACAACATGTCGTATGTTTTGTTCAAAGATGGTGGCAGAATTCGGTGTTTCTCTATATTCGATGAACGACCGCCAAGATAGTTGCCTTTCCTCGGCAACACAAAAGTAAGACCTCTCTGAAATCCAAACCTGTATATTATATTTAAAACAGTTGAACTACAGGCTTTGTGAACCTTTAAAAAAGCAACATGGCGTAACTCATTCACAGGAAATGGCGTTGTTAAATGATTTGATGGGGACCCACTGTAACGTCTCACTTCAGAAAGAGGCGGTTGGTTTAATATTGTTTTTGACGTTTGTGTTACATAGATGATAACTAGCGTCACAATCAACAGGAAAATAAATTTGTAGTGGTTCTTTCTAGGGCTAAACGAAAAAAAAAAAAAAAAAAAAGAGTAACAATAGAATATTAAAGGGGATTTATGGGAGATTAGATAAAGAGTTGGTAGTTCTCACTATAATAGTTAAAAACCAGATAATGTAAAGGGAATTAGCTGAAATTTCCGTCAAATTAATCGACTTTGAACCTAGATATTAGCTTTTGTGAATTTTAGGTCATTATTACTACAGTCGGTAAGATAAAAAACAAGAGCATCGCTAACGCAGCAATATACGTCCACATTCCTGTTTTGTTTGATATGGTCCAGTTTGCATTGAGGGTCTGTGAAATAAAACTGGGTTGTAGGACTGCTATCAGTTTAACGTTTCGTTCACATTAACAGAACACAATTTTTATTTTAAAACAATCGATGTCTTTATTCTAAAAGCATGACGTTTAGAATAGGTATGCACAGTTTCAAAAGGATCTGTTAAGAATTGCGGTCTGTAGGCAAAACACAAGACACACAAACATTAGGCGTGACTCTGTCCCAAGGGGTTGAGCATGCACCAAAAATAATAATAGAGGCCAGCCTTAGGATTAAGGAATAAGTGTAAAAACGTAGCCTTAGGCTATAAGGAATAAGTCTAAAAAAAATTTCAAGATGATCGATTAAGAAATGCGGTCTGCAAGTGACACACAGACATAAAAAAAGAAAATGGGCGTAGCTCTGTCCCTGGGGGTTGGGTATTCACCACAACTAATAGGGATGTTCCTTAGGATAGAAGGAATATGTATGCTAAGTTTCAAGGTGATACGATAAGAAATGCGATCTGTAGATGACAAACAAATAAATAAATATAAGGGATGGGCGTGGCTCTACCCCTGGTGGTCGGGCATGCACCAAAAACAATAGGGATCATACTTAGGGTATAAGCAATTCATATAAAAAATTTTTCAAGACGATTGATTAAGAATTGTGGCCTGTAGGTGACACACAGACATAAAAAGAAAATAAAATGGGCGTGGCTCTGCCCCTGGGGGTAAAAAAACAATAGGGATCATCGTTAGGGTATAAGCAATTCATATGAAAAAATTTCAAGACAATTGATTAAGAATTGTGGTCTGTAGGCGACACACACACATAGAAAAAGAAAATGGGCGTGGCTTTGCCCCTTGGGATTGGGCATGCACCCAAAACGATAGGGATGTTCCTGAGGGTACAAAGAATAAGTATGCAAAGTTTCAAGATGATACGTTAAGAAATGCGGCCTGTAGACGACAAACAAACAAATACAAAAATGGGCGTGGCTCTGTCCCGGGGAGGCGAGCATGCACCAAAAACAATAGGGATCATCCTTAGGGTATAAGGAATAAATATGTAAAGTTGATACGTTAAGAAATGCGGTCTGTAGATGACAAACAAATAAATAAATATAAGGAATGGGCTTGGTTCTGCCCCTGGGGGTCGGGCATGCACCAAAAACAATAGGGATCATACTTAGGGTATAAGCAATTCATATGAACAATTTTCAAGACGACTGATTAAGAATTGTGGCCTAAAGGCGACACACAGACATAAAAAGAAAAGAAAATGGGCGTGGCTCTGTCCCTGGGGGTCGGGCATGCACCCAAAACGATAGAGATGTTCCTTGGGGTACAAAGAATAAGTATACATAGTTTCAAGATGATACGTTAAGAAATGCGGTCTGTAGATGACAAACAAATAAATAAATATAAGGAATGGGCTTGGTTCTGCCCCTGGGGGTCGGGCATGCACCAAAAACAATAGGGATCATACTTAGGGTATAAGCAATTCATATGAACAATTTTCAAGACGACTGATTAAGAATTGTGGCCTAAAGGCGACACACAGACATAAAAAGAAAAGAAAATGGGCGTGGCTCTGTCCCTGGGGGTCGGGCATGCACCCAAAACGATAGAGATGTTCCTTGGGGTACAAAGAATAAGTATGCATAGTTTCAAGATGATACGTTAAGAAATGCGGTCTGTAGATGACAAACAAATAAATAAATATAAGGAATGGGCGTGGCTCTGCCCCTGGGGGTCGGGCATGCACCAAAAACAATAGGGATCACACTTAGGGTATAAGCAATTCATATGAAAAATTTCAAGACGATTGATTAAGAATTGTGGCCTGTAGGCGACACACAGACATACAAAGAAAAGAAAATGGGCGTGGCTCTGCCCCTGGGGGTCGGGCATGCACCCCAAACGATAGGAATGTTCCTTAGGGTACAAAGAATAAGTATGCACAGTTTCAAGATGATACGTTAAGAAATGTGGCCTGTAGACGACAAACAAACAAATACAAAAAATGGGCGTGGCTCTGCCCCTGGGGGTCGAGCATGCACCCAAAACAATAGAGATCATCCTTAGGGTATAAGGAATAAGTATGTAAAGTTTGAAGATGATCACTTAAGAATTGTGGCCTGTAGGCGACACACACATACACCCCCCCCCCCCACACACACACACACAGGGGCGACGGCAATATACGTATAAAAATTGAGTCGATTATCCATTTTTGGATTAAATCATCAATGAGCGTTGGGCAGCAAATCGGATTCTAATCCAGTAAATATCGCAGGCTAGCGATGACACCGGGAGTTAATTAGACCTACAGAAAGACCTGCAATAGGCAGATTTAGCCCCTTTCGGAGCACTGGTCGCTTTCCTAAGAAGTATTTATGATTATATCTAATTTCAAGTATTTATCATTATATCTAATGTAATGTAATCAAAAACATATAATAAGTAATGTGGTTATTTTTTTTACCTTTGAAATGAGTAGACTTGATTAAAACAATACTTTACGAAACAGTTACAGCAAGCTAAAAAAACAAAAACAGTCTCTTTTTATGTGTATTATCCTCGTCTTTTGTCAGATTTAAAAATAATCCTTTTAAATATTTTTATACCAATGGGGCCAACTGCCAAAAGTACTTATCATATCCTTATCCATTTGTTCGAATGAAAATTTTCACTTTCACACATTACTTATTGGCGTGAATTTCGAATTTTCAGAAATAAAGTTACACCCGAATTATCAAAAGCCAGAAAAGGTACACCAATAAAATTGATTCATAAGTTACAACTCATTTCAGCGAATCTTGATGGTTGTCAGTTTATATCGGGTTTTTCATTTAAACGTGGAAATTCAGTTACAACCGAATTAGGAAAAAGTAGAAAGTGTATTCAGATAAAAGTTATTCATTTAAACTTGCAACGTCATTTCAGCGTGCTAATTCATTTTTTAGAATGTCCACCTTTATCTACAAAATATATTTTGACAATCATGACAAAGTAGAAACTGCTAATGCTGTTTTTTGTTTGTTTCTAAATGCTCAGTAACCGATACATGTAAATACTGTATTATATTCTTAAAACTTATATTCCAAACTAAATATTAACGTTGCGCAAAGTTGAGAATGTTGTAGTATCCTTTAAACAAAGAAAACACGTGCTAATATCAAAATTACAATTTTAAATTCTATGGCAAAAAACATAAGTCTATTGCAAAATCTTAAAATCTACCTCAAAATCCCTAAGTGTACACTTCAAATGTTTGATTAGTTTGCCTATTGATTTCCAAATTCCTGTAAAATAGAAAATGTTTCTCCTATCCATGCCAGTGCTCAAATTATCACCCAATGGAATTGGGAAATTAATTTATAATCACATTTTCAATTTTAATAATTCAAGTGAATAACTTTGTCCATTGTTGATTTCAATTTAGAAATAATGTCGTATATCAACAAATTATATCTACAACTAAATCAAATAATTTTAGTTTCATGAAAATCATGCAAATTGCTAAACTTGTATATGATTCACAAAAATTAATCAGTTTTACCTTTAGAATATTGTTTACCCATCCTGCTGCTAGGTTTCTCACTGGTAATATTGTAGATATAGATATTTGTACATATTGAACATAATATATATCATTATAAAATTCTAATCGATATTGTTATTTCAAACGTGTTATTTGAAACATTGCTGACGGCGCTTAGATTATTATAGAGAAACAAATGCTAATCATGCGAGGGCTGGCTGAAAAGTTCTAAGCCTGAAAAGGATAGATCAATTGACTTGAAACCAACTTTTTACACCAAAAAGTACAATCATTGAATCAATCACAGACATAAGAACTGCATCTGTAGTGTTATTATTGTCTTCGTACCAGGCCAGCTTGTGCACCTACCCATTGAAATCACCAGAAATGAACTATAGGACAGTCATCAGTATACCTGCAACGGAAAGGATTAATCCCAATACAGATACATGCCGACATGGTCTTCACTTTTGGGGATTATACCCTTACCTTTCCACGGTAAAGAAGTGGGCTGGAGAATTTAAGCGTGGCAGAGAGAGCCCTGACTATCAAATGCAACTATTCCAGAAAGCATTACCCGGGTGCATGACATGATGATAGCTGATCGACGATTGACCACTCGACATATTGCCAGTGTTGAGCACATGAGAGGATTGACCACATTATTTTCTGCTAGATGTTTGCCAAAGCTCTTGACTGCGAATCAGAAACGTGCCAGATTCCTGACGTCTCATGACAATTTGCGCCGTTTTGAAGCAGATCCTGTTAATTTTTTGGGGAGATTTGTAACCATGGATAAGACCCGGATTCATCACTTTCAGCCAGAATTCAAAATTCAGTCATTTTTCTAGTAATGGTGACGTTATCTCAGCTGTGAACGACTTTTTGTAAGGATGGCTGAAGAAACGTTTTTCCTGGCCGGGCATCCGGGCCTTGCATAATTGTTGGTAAACGTGTGTACACCTCGAAAGGGACTATGTAAAAAAATAAATGGTAACCATTAACTGTAGAGGTCTTTGACAGATGGGTCTAGATCTTTTCAGTTAACCCTTGTAGCTATTAGACAAATCAATCGCCAATATTTTTTATGGCTTTTCACTGTCAGATTTTCAGACATAGGTTTTATGGACTTGCTTATGAACTGCTGAATCTGCTTTTTATTTGTTTGAGACAAGCTGTTTATAAACGTCGCATTTTAATCATGAATAAGAACGTGTCTGTTGATTTAATAGAACTTTTTAAAAAGATTTTAATATTAGCTTTAGAAGAGAGAGAGAGAGAGAGAGATGTGGTTTAACGTCCACTCGACACAAACTAGGTCATTTCGGGACTATGATTATGGTTTAATTTTATTTCAATAATTGGCTTGAGCGTAGGGGTCTTTAGCAGTGGGATGAAACCGGAGGATCCGGAGAAAACCCACGAGGTTGTCAAAATTTCACCGAGTTTTCGAATATTGTCACTATTGAACAAATTCTAATTATTCTGCGGTATATATCCACAGGTGACGCTCGCGGCGATGTTACGGGTAAAGCCGAATCACTTGACATTTATAGAAAGCCTACCCAAATGCAAACAATAATATTAGAAATATGTAAGCACTTAATATTGGATTGCGAATCCATGAAGGATGTGGCGCAACCATTAGATGAAGAGAGGCCAATGCTTTTCATCTTATGAGCCCCCACGACTTGAGGAAGATGAAACTTTGTTTTAAACACAATTGATAAAGCCGGGAATGATGGCATATGTTTCAGCCTACAGTGCATGTGAAATACGTGAAAAGTCAAAATTGAACGGCAGTCTTTTGCGTATGCTTTGTCCATTCTACACGTTTTTATTATTAGTATTTTGTCGTTTGTGAATCAGCCATTATTACATATGGCGCCCGAAACTAAAGTACGTGACTCGTGTACTTATTATAAAAGGTTCACTGTGTCTTAAATATTGGATATTAGTACACCATATTCTCACGGCAAGATAACAATACCAATATTGAATTCTAATTCGTGTTTTTAATTTCGAATATTATTTACAGTTTTAAGTAGGTCAATTAGTGCCTTGGAAACGGTAACTGTATATTTATTGATCTGTTAAGGTCTATGAAAACTAAATCTGTAGAGTGGACTATGGTTCATTTACGGCATAACTTTTACAACATAAGATAGAGTAGCGCTAACAACGTGCGCTGGTAACGAACGACGACGGAGAAACTCTATAACCTTGACATTGGATTATCTTATATAGTGGATTGACTTTGTAATAAACAGTAAACGAAATATAGATATGTTTACAGTAACCATGCATTTAATTCCGAAAGTCCAAGCCCCTAGGTTTTTAAAGTGATATTTTCATTGTGATGGGGAAATAAATCTATAGATAGCCTATGTTGAAGTGAGTACGGAGGGAGTAAGACTAGTTATTTTCTCTCGGGGGGGTGGATGGCTGAATGGTTAGCGTGAGCGCGCTGTATCATAAAGTCTGTCATTGAGTCGACTGTCGTGGTTTCGAATCCCCGGTTGTACGTGGCAAGGAGTAGGGTCGCCTGTCCAACCTCGTGAGTTTTCTCCGGGTCCTCCGGTTTCCTCCCACTGCTAAAGACCCCTACGCGCAAGTGAATTATGTAAATAAAATTAAACCATACGTTAGTCCCGAAATGACCTAGTTTGTGTCGAGTGGACGTTAAACCCCATTTCTCTCTCTCTCGCTATTTTATCTCCTCATTGAAGTCGATGTTTAAATAAGTGTTCGAGGGGAAATAAATCTATTAATTTGTTGGAGTAAGACCAGTAATTCTCTTCCCATTGACTTCTATGTTAAAACACGTATTCAAAGGCAAATAAATCTATTAATTGGGCGGTGTTACGCAAATGTATCCTAACCCTCAAATTTCCAAAAGTCGTTTTAGTACATATTTCGATTAAAGAATTCATGACGATTGATATGCAATATTGTTCTAACCGATATCTATTAATAGATCAAAGCTATTTATAGATTGGGGGTTGGATAGCCGAATGGTTAGCATGTGCGTGAGGTATCATACGGTCTGTCATTGAGTGAACTGGCGTGGTTTCGATTCCTCAGTTGTACGTGACAAGGAGTAGGGTCGGCTGTCCACCTCGTGGTGGGTTTTCTCCGGGTCCTCCGGTTTCCCCCCGCCCCACTGCTAAAGACCCCTACGCGCAAGCGAATTATTAAAATAAAATTGAACCATGTGTTAGTCCCGAAATGACCTAGTTTGTGTCGAGTGGACGTTAACCCCCCCCTCTCTCTCTCTCTCTCTCTCTCTCTCTCTCTCTCTATTTATAGCTTGTTTAATAAACACTATTACAAAATACTCTGACCCCTTTTGCTTATTAAACAAGTCTGATCTAAGTGGGTTGGATCACTGTTATTTCCGAAAATGCATTTTGCATAACAAAGCTATATGCGGGATAGATCCTTCTTCTGGTAATTATGTTGATGGTTAGATATTTCTCTTCATACTGCCCAGTTTTGGTTTAGGGTATTGGGTCACACTTTTCTTCCCAATGATTCCGACTTTGGTGATATAAAATGCGCATTGAAGCGCAAACAGTGTCTCATGTTATATCCTCTTCACACATACACCACAACCTCGCTTTGACTTTAAAAAAAGCGTGCTAACAGCGTACATAGAGCGGGTAGAACGCCCATGGTGGCACTCTTAGTACGTTGACAAAGAGCTCATCAAGCCCTCTCTAAACCAAGCAGATCGCGCTACGCTCTCACCATGCTAGTACGAGCTTCACACAAAACGAAGTCCTCGCTATGCCCCCCCACGTCCCACCCCGCTCCGCTCCGCCCTCAGTACGCTTCGCTTCCGCTACATTATCCCCGTGCCGCTCTCAGACACGATCTGGCAAATTTTCCTTACGATACCGAAATAAGTAACTTGAACAACGATAGTGTTTTTGCTAAATGCTTTTATGTCACAACAGTTACACAGTAGTCTACAATACAATATTTAAAGTTAACATGTCTTTGTCTCCATCCACAGTGCTGTAAAAGTCTAACCAGGAAACCATTACATCTTTAAATGGTCGTCTAAAGAACCCAATGCGCGTCTGATTTCTAAAGAATGAAATGTGCGTCTGTCTATTTTAGCCCTGTAACCATGGATAAGACCCGGATTCATCACTTTTAACCAGAATTCAAAATTCAATTATTTTCGTAGTAATGGTGACGATATGTCTCTCCCTCTCTCTCTCGCTTTCTCTCTCTCTCTCTCTTGCTCTCTCTCCCCCGACTTTAAGCATCAACAACTATCAAGTGCATTCACACCTGAAAGCGAAAGTGTTTTACGTTTTCATCTAGCAGATAATCAGTCATGGAGAAAATCTCGAAAGACACATCACACAAAAAAGAAACATGCCATTTCGTTCTGAAGAATACAAGCCTTGTTAAATTACCGAGTTCGTGAATTAACTGAATGCAGTGACCTACAAGTTCAATTAAAGTTTGTACAATTCATCCCACTCATTACCATGATTAAACAAATAATAGATAACAAATGTAAGTCAAATTCTTTATTCTACCTGAATTAACTCGTGTCAACATCTCCAAAACAGAATAACGCATGAATATTTTTATCTGGGACCGGTTGCTCAAAACTCAAGTTATTTTAACGATCCGTTAAAACTGTAACAGATCGTTATCTTGCTAATGTGTCACGTTTGTTAACGGTCCGTTAAATTTCTGTTGCTGGAAAGCCAATTTTATTATCAGTTAGCTACCGGACAGATTAAAGTTAATCTAAGAAACGACTGTTTGTTCATTGGCTGAATTTTTAAATATTTAAATTCATTGTAAATGTACATGTATAACAACTTCATTGGAGTTAGTAAGAAACTGAAACAGCAGGACAACTGCGCAGTCTGTTCACACAAATTAACTAAAGACAAAAAGATAACTGCAGAATTTCCTACAGAAAACTCTAGAAAAAAAATCTATAGAATTAGAATAAATTGCTAGAAATTGTAGCATAAATCTATAGGACAATTATAGGGTCTGCACTACAGAAACTGTAAAATGTTATTTCCTACAGCCCCCGAAAATTCATTCTGTAGAATACTATAGAATTTCATTCGATAGACAATGAGATACCGCCCTTTCCCACTCCCCCCAAATAATTCTAGAATGTTCTATAGAATTCTATAGGAAACTACACAGGTAATCTATGGATTTTTGCTACTTGGGTATGTTTCGACTGACAGACGACTAATTCCAATACCATCGTTAAATATAACAACATGTTAAAGTTAACGGGGATTCAGCAACAAGCTTTTTCTCCGTTAAAGATAACGATTCGTTAACTTCATGTTAACAGGTCGTTATAAGTAAATGGAGCTTTGAACAACCGGCCCCTGATGTATACAGATGAAGACACATAACAGAGTTTTGATTACAATTACTGAAATGGTCAGGGATTTAGTGAAACTTCACAATGTTACCGCAGGTCTGGCAAGGGACAACGTCAAAGTGGTATCACGTGCCATAGGAAAAGCAAACATGCCATCCGCGCCGTGTGCACGATACCCGTCACTTCATATTGCTTTTTTTGAAGTAACATTTTGGATTAGTTTAAAAAGACGGGTATAGCTGGTAGAAAGTCACCCACAGAGTCACTGTCCGAAATACAACACTACAGCAAAAAATTGTTGGCTGCTTGAAATTTCTGAACAAATCAGATGTTTTATCAGGTGTTCTAGAAAAGGCGTAGTTCTTCTGTTTTGTGCGCGACACACACATTACTATTAGATATAACAAGATAATTTGACCTTGGATTTATGAAGCCGATGCCCCTTTTTAGAAAGTAAACTCGGTGCAATATAACATAGTACGCTGTTTTTATAACCTTAACTTGCCCTGCATTCACAATTTTACTGCATTCCAAACGATAATTTTCGAAAAAGCTTAATAATAGTAAGATGGACCATCTTCCTCATATGCCCGCATACTATTTCCATAGGTTATGCATCTCGTTTTTCACGTTTCTGTTCCTTTCTTTTGACATGCTGTGGGAGGTATCTGAACTGTTTTCCGAAGTGAATATCAGAAATCGAATCAAAGAATTTTCTATTGACCCCGACTCTACTTATTCTCGATTTTTGCTCTTTCACTAAAATACTCAGAAATTTTAATTCGCCCAGTTTTATCTGTTTGCAATCCATGTAAGAAATTGTGAAAGCTTCACTCCACTTTGTGTCTGCTACCCATAGATATGTTTCATTGGAAGTCGTAGTTAAACAAAACGTAGCCACTTGTTCGCGTATTGATGTAAATACGGAAACTTCGTCGCTAAAATTAGAAGGTTGCTGCTTAACCCGCTTATCAAATTTTTCGTAAAAATAGTTATACAGAATATAATCCAATTCTGAGAATTTCTTAACTTTGTCCATCATGGTAGAATTGATGTTATTCTTGGGTTTATTTTTGAGAGCATTCAGCTTTATGTACAATATATCCTTGAATGACCAATTTAACATTCTTCGTAAAAGTATCATAGATTCGTCAAATCGTTCAGTTATCATAACTAGATCGAATGTTAAGTCCAAGTCCTGCACGTATTTCAACATTTTAGTAGAATTTTTGAAGTATTTAGTTGGAAATCCAAAATCCACAGCCATTCTGTTGTTGGTGTAAGAATGATACGGATTGGTGGGCTCGTAGATATCTTGGTTGGCTATAAATTGTTCAAAATGATCAGCTCCGGTTGGACCATGTATGAGATATCCTATTCGATATACTGTTCGATAGTAATGGTAGGCAGACCTAAAGCGTTCGTAAGGATCTCTTACTATAGCAATATATACCGTGTCCCTAGGCAGATAATGACCAAATATGGTCTTGTTGAATATCACGTGGTTACACAACATGTCGTATGTTTTGTTCAAAGATGGTGGCAGAATTCGGTGTTTCTCTATAGGCCTACTCGATGAACGACCGCCAAGATAGTTGCCTTTCCTCGGCAACACAAAAGTAAGACCTCTCTGAAATCCAAACCTGTATATTATATTTAAAACAGTTGAACTACAGGCTTTGTGAACCTTTAAAAAAGCAACATGGCGTAACTCATTCACAGGAAATGGCGTTGTTAAATGATTTGATGGGGACCTACTGTAACGTCTCAATTCAGAAAGAGGCGGTTGGTTTAATATTGTTTTTGACGTTTGTGTTACATAGATGATAACTAGCGTCACAATCAACAGGAAAATAAATTTGTAGGGTTTCTTTCTAGGGCTAAACGAAAAAAAAAAAAAAAATAGAGTAACAATAGAATATTAAAGGGGATTTATGGGAGATTAGATAAAGAGTTGGTAGCTCTCACTATAATAGTTAAAAACCAGATAATGTAAAGGGAATTAGTTGAAATTTCCGTCAAATTAATCGACACTGAACTTAGATATTAGCTTTTGTGAATTTTAGGTCATTATTACTACAGTCGGTAAGATAAAAAAACAACAGCATCGCTAACGCAGCAATATACGTCCACATTCCTGTTTTGTTTGATATGGTCCAGTTTGCATTGAGGGTCTGTGAAATCAAACTGGGTTGTAGGACTGCTATCAATTTAACGTTTCGTTCACATTAACAGAACACAATTTTTATTTTAAAACAATCGATGTCTTTATTCTAAAAGCATGACGTTTAGAATATGTATGCAAAGTTTCAAAAGGATCTGTTAAGAATTGCGGCCTGTAGGCAAAACACAAGACACACAAACATTAGGCGTGACTCTGTCCCAAGGGGTTGAGCATGCACCAAAAATAATAATAGAGGTCAGCCTTAGGATTAAGGAATAAGTATAAAAACGTAGCATTAGGCTATAAGGAATAAGTCTAAAAAAAATTTCAAGATGATCGATTAAGAAATGCGGTCTGCAAGTGACACACAGACATAAAAAAAGAAAATGGGCGTAGCTCTGCCCCTGGGGGTTGGGTATTCACCACAAATAATAGGAATGTTCCTTAGGATAGAAGGAATATGTATGCTAAGTTTCAAGGTGATACGATAAGAAATGCGATCTGTAGATGACAAACAAATAAATAAATATAAGGGATGGGCGTGGCTCTACCCCTGGTGGTCGGGCATGCACCAAAAACAATAGGGATCATACTTAGGGTATAAGCAATTCATATGAAAAATTTTCAAGACGATTGATAAAGAATTGTGGCCTGTAGGTGACACACAGACATAAAAAGAAAAGAAAATGGGCGTGGCTCTGCCCCTGGGGGTAAAAAAACAATAGGGATCATCGTTAGGGTTTAAGCAATTCATTAAGAATTGTGGCCTGTAGGCGACACACACACATAGAAAAAGAAAATGGGCGTGGCTTTGCCCCTGGGGGTTGGGCATGCACCCAAAACGATAGGGATGTTCCTGAGGGTACAAAGAATAAGTATGCAAAGTTTCAAGATGATACGTTAAGAAATGCGGCCTGTAGACGACAAACAAACAAATACAAAAATGGGCGTGGCTCTGCCCCCGGGAGGCGAGCATGCACCAAAAACAATAGGGATCATCCTTAGGGTATAAGGAATAAATATGTAAAGTTGATACGTTAAGAAATGCGGTCTGTAGATGACAAACAAATAAATAAATATAAGGAATGGGCTTGGTTCTGCTCCTGGGGGTCGGGCATGCACCAAAAACAATAGGGATCATACTTAGGGTATAAGCAATTCATATGATTGATTAAGAATTGTGGCCTAAAGGCGACACACAGACATAAAAAGAAAAGAAAATGGGCGTGGCTCTGTCCCTGGGGGTCGGGCATGCACCCAAAACGATAGAGATGTTCCTTAGGGTACAAAGAATAAGTATGCATAGTTTCAAGATGTTACGTTAAGAAATGCGGTCTGTAGATGACAAACAAATAAATAAATATAAGGAATGGGCGTGGCTCTGCCCCTGGGGGTCGGGCATGCACCAAAAACAATAGGGATCACACTTAGGGTATAAGCCATTCATATGAAAAATTTCAAGACGATTGATTAAGAATTGTGGCCTGTAGGCGACACACAGACATACAAAGAAAAGAAAATGGGCGTGGCTCTGCCCCTGGGGGGTCGGGCATGCACCCAAAACAATAGGGATCATCCTTAGGGTATAAGGAATAAGTATGTAAAGTTTGAAGATGATCACTTAAGAATTGTGGCCTGTAGGCGACACACACATACACCCCCCCCCCCCCCCCCCCCCACACACACACAGGGGCGACGGCAATATACGTCCACATTATGAATGTGGACGTATAAAAATTGAGTCGATTATCCATTTTTGGATTAAATCATCAATGAGCGTTGGGCAGCAAATCGGATTCTAGTCCAGTAAATATCGCAGGCTAGCGATGACACCGAGAGTTAATTAGACCTACAGAAAGACCTGCAATAGGCAGATTTAGCCCCTTTTGGAGCACTGGTCGCTTTCCTAAGAAGTATTTATGATTATATCTAATTTCAAGTATTTATCATTATATCTAATGTAATGTAATCAAAAACATATAATAAGTAATGTGGTTATTTTTTTACCTTTGAAATGAGTCGACTTGATTAAAACAATACTTTACGAAACAGTTACAGCAAGCTAAAAAAACAAAAACAGTCTCTTTTTATGTGTATTATCCTCGTCTTTTGTCAGATTTAAAAATAATCCTTTTAAATATTTTTATACCAATGGGGCCAACTGCCAAAAGTACTTATATCATATCCTTATCCATTTGTTCGAATGAAAATTTTCACTTTCACACATTACTTATTGGCGTGAATTTCGAATTTTCAGAAATAAAGTTACACCCGAATTATCAAAAGCCAGAAAAGGTACACCAATAAAATTGATTCATAAGTTACAACTCATTTCAGCGAATCTTGATGGTTGTCAGTTTATATCGGGTTTTTCATTTAAAGGTGCAAATTCAGTTACAACCGAATAAGAAAAAAATAGAAAGAGTATTCAGCGTACTAATTCATTTTCAGAATGTCCACCTTTATCTACAAAATATATTTTGACAATCATGACAAAGTAGAAACAGCTAATGCTGTTTTTTGTTTGTTTCTAAATGCTCAGTAACCGACACATGTGAATACTGTATTATATTTCTTAAAACTTATATTCCAAACTAAATATTAACGTTGCGCAAAGTTGAGAATGTTGTAGTATCCTTTAAACAAAGAAAACACGTGCTAATATCAAAATTACAATTTTAAATTCTATGTAAAAAAACATAAGTCTGTTGCAAAATCTTAAAATCTACCTCAAAATCCCTAAGTGTACCCTTCAAATGTTTGATATATATCTTAGTTTGCCTATTGATTTCCAAATTCCTTTAAAATAGAAAATGTTTCTCCTATCCCATGCCAGTGCTCAAATTATCACCCAATGGAATTGTTCTCCGCCTTTGGCAACGTCTTTGAAAGATTAATGTCGTATATCAACAAATTATATGTACAACTAAATCAAATAATTTTAGTTTCATGAAAATCATGCAAATTGCTAAACTTGTATATGATTCACTAAAATTAATCAGTTTTACCTTTGGAATTTCGTTTACTCATCCTGCTGCTAAGTTTTTCACTGGCAATACTGTAGATATAGATATTTGTACATATTAAACATATATCATTATAAAATTCTAATCGATATTGTTATTTCAAACGTGTTATTTGAAACTTTGCTGACGACGTTTAGATTATTATAGAAAAACAAACGCTAATCATGCGAGGGCTGGCTGAAATGTTCTAAGCCTGAAAAGTTCTAAGCCTGAAAAGGATAGATTAATTGACTTGAAACCAACTTTTATTATTGTCTTCGTACCAGGCCAGCTTGTGAACTTACCCATTGGAATCACCAGAAATGAACTATAGGACAGTCATCAGTACCTGCAACGGAAAGGACTAACCCCAATACAGATGCATGCCGACATGGTCTTCACTTTAGGGGATTATACCCTTACCTTTCCAAGGTAAAGAAGTGGGTTGGAGAATTTAAGCGTGACAGAGAGAGCCCTGGCTATCAAAAGTAACTATTCCAGAAAACATTACCCGGGTACATGACATGATGATAGCTGATCGACGATTGACCACTCGACATATTGCCAGTGTTGAGTACATGAGAGGATTGACCACATTAGTTTCTGCAAGATGGGTGCCAAAGCTCTTGACTGCGAATCAGAAACGTGCCAGATTTCCGACGTCTCATGACAATTTGCGCCGTTTTGAAGCAGATCCTGATAATTTTTTGGGGAGATTTGTAACCATGGATAAGAACCGGATTCATCACTTTCAGCCAGAATTCAAAATTCAGTCATTTTCCTAGTAATGGTGACGTTATGTCAGCTGTGAACGACTTTTTTTTAGGGTGGCTGGCATCCAGGCCTTGCATACTGGTTGGCAAAAGTGTGTACACCTCGTAGGTGACTATGTAGAAAAATAAATGGTAACCATTAACTGTACAGGTCTTTCACAGATGGGTCTAGAACTTTTCAGTCAATCCTTGTAGCTATTACCCAAATCAATCGCCATCATTTTTAATGGCTTTTCACTGTCAGATTTTCAGACATGGGTTTTATGGACTTGCTTATGAACTGCTGAATCTGCTTTTTAGTTGTTTGAGACAAGCTGTTTATAAACGTCACATCATGAATAAGAACGTGTCTGTTGATTTAATAGAACTTTTTAAAAAGATTTTAAAATTAGCTTTAGAAGAAGTTCAAACATATTTTAAATCTGTGATATAATCGTCTTTTAATTTGTATATTGTATGACTGATATTATATTTTGAGTGTTTGTATCTGATTTTTTTAAAAATAAAAACCCAATTGCCAACGTATTAAGAGCAGAGAGGTATCTCCGTATAATGACCAAAAAGTCCCGGGTTCGATCGGATTTTTCAACTTCGATTCCTTTGCCAGTTGGTTCTGGCAAAGAAAGGCGTCTTGTCCAACTCGTAGATCAGTGGTAGCATGTTCAAGATACCCCGACAATTGGAAATCGCAGCTGTCTCTCATAGCACAGCGGGGCGATTTACCAAATACTACCCAATACCACCAAATACTACCCAATACCACACCAATACCACCCCAATATCACCAAATACTACCCAATACCACCCCAATATCACAAAATACTACCCAATACCACCCCAATATCACCACATACTACCCAATATTACAACATAGTGGTGCAAAATGAGCATATTACTTGATTTTGTCAAAAGTAGTGAGATATATTGTGGGAAATATACTTCAAATGTGATTACCAATGTCTGTCTGTTCCATTTGCCCGTCCTATATCACCCAAATCAAGCAAATAATAACCCAATTCTACCAAATACTTATCAAATGCTACCAAATACTACCCAATATTATACAATACAAACCTAATATCGCCAATTAGCAGCACGTCAGTATAATAATTGCAACGAATAATAAGATAATTTGCAGAAAATTGAAATATTTACGCAGTTATCTCCCTATACAACCGGTAAATAGGTTTTAGATTGCTCAGATTAATCATCTTGTTGGACTTTGCAGTTTGTTTCCAACACGACGAAGTTAAAATAAGGAAAACAAGTTATTATAGATGTCCCGTTATAGTTTATTTATACAATTAGACCGAAGGCTCAGCGCGAGGGGGTTGGCCATCAAATGGGCACAAAACCAGACCCAACTTTTGTAGAGTAAAATTTTGCGTAGAATACGATGCCGAGTGGTAATCAGTCCGCCGTTGGGGCGTTTTCGGGATATTCGGGGTCAAAGGTCAAATGAGTTCATTTGCACTGAAAGTGAATGCGCAGTCATTCTTGTATTATGAAAAGAAGCTGAAAATGATCGAAAATCTCGAAAATGCCCCAATGGCGGACTGATTACCACTCGACATCGTATTCTACGCAAAATGTTACTCTAGAAAAGTTGGGTCTGGTTTTGTGCCCATTTGATGGACACCTCCCCGCGCTGAGCCTCCAGACTAAATTTTTCACGTTAAAAGCATATCAAATATATAACATAACATAAAATAAAATGAGTTTTAAAAGAAATTAACCAAGATTTAAAAATACATTATATTAAAAAAAGTTTATAACATCAACAGCCAAACATCCAAATAAAAGAGTATTTTATTCATTTAACGGTCTCGTGGCCTACTCTCAAAGTCTTCTTATACTATATTTCTTCATTCTGGTGATGTTAGTATGAGAACACGATGTCTACAAATGCACGCGGTTCTGTAAAAAATCATTTGGGTATAATATGTCAGGAAAGCACACGAATTAATCTTTGTCTGTCTTTTAATGACGTATTAACGCGTTTCCTTTGACTTTTGAATTATTCCGGTTCCAAACCAGGCGCCTTTGAAAAATCCCCTTTTGTCAAAATTTCACCGATTCTTCGAATATTGTCACTGTTGAACAAATTCTAATTATTCTACGGTATATATCCACAGGTGACGCTGTCGCGGCGATGTTACGGTTAAAGCCGAATCACTGGACATTTATAGAAAGCCTACCTAAATGCAGACGATAATATAAGAGTTAGCACTAAATATTGGATTGCGAATCCATGAAGGATGTGGCGCAACCATTAGATGAAGAGAGGCCATGACCAGTGCCGGATTAAGGCTCTGCTGGCCCTAAGGCACATTTTGATAGTTGGCCTGAAAATACAGATATGTTGGGCTCATTGACAAAAGGAATTAAGTTAAATTTAGCAACAGAAAATTTATTACAAACAAATTCAGAACATTGACAGTACTGTATTTACTATAAGTAGCCTACATATTCCCATTCACTGCCTAGCTAGATTACGACTTTGCGTGCTTTTGTGACTGCAAATTCGTCAGTTAGTTTTTTAAAGTCAATTTTATGAAGTAAATCGCTTTCGATGCAGAGAAGTGCCAGTATACCAAGACGTTTTTGACCCATGGTTGATCGTTTAACATCTTTAATTCGTTTTAGTTGCGAAAAAGAGCGTTCCCCTGAGCAGTTCGTAGCCATTAAAGATAAATAAATTCGGAAAAATAAAGGCAAGCATTTTTGTCACCACCTGATAATTATCAAAAAAGTTTTACTTTATTATTTTGTGGTGTGGATTTTTGATTGGCCCTTAAGCCTAGCTTATGTCGCCCTTCGACGCGATAAAACTGACGGCGACTCGAAATCGGCGACTGGTTTACGATCAAGTGGAACTGATCAGTCGTGACTAACTTGGCGAACTGAGCGCTCTTACCGTCTCCAGTTTCTTCAAGTCGCGCATGTTCTACTCCTCCGACTGGAGACAACTAGTTGTCCCTAGTCGCAAGCGACATGAGCGCACTTGCGACTATCTCGACTCAGCGTCTCGCCCAGGTAGCCAATAAGATTCGGTTATTTAGTCATGTGGTACCAAGGGGGACAACAATAATGGCGGAAAAGTGGATTTTTTTATAATAAAAAGTAAAAAAAGTCGCCACTTAGGAAAAAACTCCAAGTTGCCCTCTTAATTCATTGTTTCTCCTTCGTGCGCTTACCGATTAATTTAACACACACAAAAACCAACAGAACGCATAGCATAGACATGCAGGCGCTAGCCTATACCATACTGTGACCCTATGTGTAAGTGTCGTTTTTTTTTCCTTGGCTGAAATTATCATATACGTCATTATTATTCCCATATTGTCCAATCATGTCTCGTGTACTAAAGTCAATTTTATGAAGTAAATCGCTTTCGATGCAGAGAAGTGCCAGTATACCAAGACGTTTTTGACCCATGGTTGATCGTTTAACATCTTTAATTCGTTTTAGTTGCGAAAAAGAGCGTTCCCCTGAGCAGTTCGTAGCCATTAAAGATAAATAAATTCGGAAAAATAAAGGCAAGCATTTTTGTCACCACCTGATAATTATCAAAAAAGTTTTACTTTATTATTTTGTGGTGTGGATTTTTGATTGGCCCTTAAGCCTAGCTTATGTCGCCCTTCGACGCGATAAAACTGACGGCGACTCGAAATCGGCGACTGGTTTACGATCAAGTGGAACTGATCAGTCGTGACTAACTTGGCGAACTGAGCGCTCTTACGACTGGTGCAAACCAGTCGTCTCCAGTTTCTTCAAGTCGCGCATGTTCTACTCCTCCGACTGGAGACAACTAGTTGTCCCTAGTCGCAAGCGACATGAGCGCACTTGCGACTATCTCGACTCAGCGTCTCGCCCAGGTAGCCAATAAGATTCGGTTATTTAGTCATGTGGTACCAAGGGGGACAACAATAATGGCGGAAAAGTGGATTTTTTTATAATAAAAAGTAAAAAAAGTCGCCACTTAGGAAAAAACTCCAAGTTGCCCTCTTAATTCATTGTTTCTCCTTCGTGCGCTTACCGATTAATTTAACACACACAAAAACCAACAGAAAGCATAGCATAGACATGCAGGCGCTAGCCTATACCATACTGTGACCCTATGTGTAAGTGTCGTTTTTTTTTCCTTGGCTGAAATTATCATATACGTCATTATTATTCCCATATTGTCCAATCATGTCTCGTGTACTAAATTACGCACGATTTACAAAATAGCTAGAAATGTCAATATTTCTGGCTTTAGCAACTAGGCTTAACCTGTCATTCTTAATTATCCACAAGAGGTACACAAACACTATTCAATTGTTAATTTGGTCCTTGGGGCTTATGAAAGTATATCGTGATATAAAGTTTCATTTCTTAAACTTAACCCAAATAAATAAAAATTGTATTATAAAAATATTATTATGCCTAAATATAAACATTCTAGCTTATCTCGAATCTGCTTTGGCCATCGGTGAGTCGAAGATTAATGGCCCGAATTCACTTGGATTCCACAAAGTAAAACACGAATGATGAATGAATGAAATATATGATTTATAATGGCACATCACTCACCAACATTGGTTTCGTACCGTACCGTATGTTACATGTATATATCATTAATTATTTTCAATTGTGTCAAAAAGTAAAACATGTTCCCAAATCCAATGCTTTAAATTTAAAATAAAGACCTTGGGAAATATGTTTCAGATTCTAAAATATCCGTAATTTAATATCAAAACACTAACTTTGATCCGCACCTAGGTATTACCAATCGCACTTCTACGTACGTGTGGATGACATGCCACGCCCCCTGGAATGACATACTCCCTCCCCACTATATTATGCTAAATATTATACTTTTTAAAAAATCTCTGCAGACCAAACTATTTAATTCCGTTAAATTTTCTAGTACATTATAAATAATTTTATTTTCTACAAAATATAATAGAGTTTTGCGCCTGCCAATTCGAGCCACAGAGTCACAGCAAGTCTTTCTTGAGGTGGTATTGCTTTGTGGAAGTTTGTGTCCTGCCTTTGTATAAGTGGCCCCAACATGCTGACTAGGTCCTTGAAGTGTGCTGGTGACATTCTTAGAAAATTGGCATTCCATTTCTCTGACCAGGTTTGGGAATATTCCTTGTTCATCATGGTTGTAAAGCCATGGCCTTTTCCAGCGTATCCGATCTCTTTTGTGTTTTCTTTCATCTAATAGGTGCTTCATGACAAGCAAAGCACCCACCTTCCGCCTCTGCACTTTAGCAGCAATTAAAGTCCTTCTTCGTTGATGAGCCTGAAAAGTCAAATAGAACTAAATTGTTATTCCATTATTTGGAACACCTTATTTTAAATCAAATTCCAATATCAAACAATTTATTTTAGATTTAACACAAAAAATCAGTTGTCAAAAGAGGTATCTGATTATTGGGTCTTGTGTGTTAATTATGCAGACTGTGGGAAAAACTCGGGAAAGTTTTGCGCTAAATTTAACCATTTTCACTGCATCTGTGTAGCATACAATAGAATTCAAAGCGTTGATTGGCTGAGGCATGATAGCGATCTACGAAATGCTATCAGAAAATTCAATTCTCTGTGGATTTCAAATTGGAGTTGTACTTGTGATTAATATAGGCCTGAAGTTAATAACTGAGAGTACAATCGTATGGATACATTTCCCTGTGAATTTCAAATTGAAGCCGGGATTTTCGGAAATTAATAGTATTACCGAGACGCAAAATTTTGAACAGTTTTTGCACAACGGAAATATTATTCGAAGAGAAATAGAAAGACGTGGAACTATCTGCCGATAATTAAACTCATGTGCAGTATGATTTGTTGTTGATAATAATTTTTGGTATTTATAAAATAAAAATAATAACATATACCTATTCAATGATTCATTGAGCCAAACACCGTTACAATAGATAAGCCTTGCTGAGACCCCTTTATACAAAATGATCTGTCCCGATAAGTGACGCAATTAGCTTCCATTTTTTTTTTTTTTTTTCGATGACCAAGTTTGTAAGGAGTTCAATTGTACAAGAGAGAACTTTTTTATTCGCTGGGATATTTAGTTGTACAATGGATTTTATTTAACCGGAGGTAATTTCAAACACACAGGTAAGTTTATGATAACCAAAGTCAAGTAGTTTGTTCATGATTGAAGAAATCCGTTTAAAATTTACGATGGTTCAGTAGTTGCATATTTCTTTCAGATGTATAGCTTGCCATGTCCACTGTACGTATGAATCATGCAAAACATTGTTTGCATATTTGTGAATGTGCGCCCAGTTTTGTTAAATTGGGTCAGAAATTTTCTAGTTGCCATTTGATCCAAATCCATTGAAATCACCAGTGTACGGTATTTCACTATTTTTGGGTTTTTTTTCCAGGCATTACTAATCTAATTTGCTTAAAAACAAGAAAAAAAAAACATATCAATACCACGCACTGTTGGGATAAATGAACAACAGGGCGAGCCTACCCTTTTTATTTATTACAGTGATAAAAATATAACTAGTAATAGTGTATTTTGATGTGGAACTCACCTCTTTCAGAATTGCCGCCGCCATTTTGAAGCTTATCACGTGGCACTGGCAGTCATGTGATCAGTTGTTGCTCCGATTCTGCAACTGACGCCGGCTTACAACTAGGACCAACTAGTTGCTCGTGATTGCGTCCAGTAGTGGATAAATCTCGTCGTAGCGACATAAGCTCCCAGTTGCCGTCAGTTTCGTCGCGTCGTAGGGCGACATAAGCTAGGCTTAAGGCACGTGCCTTATTTGCTTTATGGTTAATCCAGCACTGGCCATGAGCTCCCACGACTTAAGGAAGATGAAACTTTGTTTTAAACACAATTGATAAAGCCTACAGTGGGTGTGAAATACGTGAACAGTCCAAATTAAACGACAGTCTGTTGAGTATGCTTACAACTAGGACCAACTGGTTGCTCGTGATTGCGTCCAGTAGTGGATAAATCTCGTCGTAGCGACATAAGCTCCCAGTTGCCGTCAGTTTCGTCGCGTCGTAGGGCGACATAAGCTAGGCTTAAGGCACGTGCCTTATTTGCTTTATGGTTAATCCAGCACTGGCCATGAGCTCCCACGACTTAAGGAAGATGAAACTTTGTTTTAAACACAATTGATAAAGCCGGGAATGATGGCATATGTTTAAGCCTACAGTGGGTGTGAAATACGTGAACAGTCCAAATTAAACGACAGTCTGTTGAGTATGCTTTGTCCATTCTACACGTTTTTATTATTAGTATTTTGTCGTTTGTGAATCAGCCATTATTAACTGTTGAATTCTATATTGAATTCTAATTCGTGTTTTTAATTTCGAATATTATTTACAGTTTTAAGTAGGCCAATTAGTGCCTTGGATATGGTAACTGTATATTTATTGATCTGTTAGGGTCTATGAAAACTAAATCTGTAGAGTGGACTATGGTTCATTTACGGCATAACTTTTACAACATAAGATATAGTATCGCTAACAACGTGCGCTGGTAACGAACGACGACGGAGAAACTCTATAACCTTGACATTGGATTATCTTATATTGTGGATTGACTTTCAAGTAAACAGTAAACGAAATATTGATATGTTTACAGTAACCATCCATTTAATTCCGAAAGTCCAAGCACCTAGGTTTTTAAATTGATATTTTCATTGTACGTTGACCAAGAGCTCATCAAGCCCTCTCTAGATCAATCAGATCGTGCTACGCTCTCATCATGCTTTTACGAGCTTCGTATAGTAGCCTTCACACTAAACGAAGTCCTCGCTATGACCCCACGTCCCGCTCCGCTCTCAATACGCTTCGCTTCCACTACATTGTCCCCGCTCTCACTACCCACTCGATACCATGCTCACAAAGACCTCGCCACGTCCGTGCCGCTCTCAGACACGATCTGGCAGATTTCTTTTAGGTCGTAGCGAAGTCGTGGTGTATGTGTGAAGTTGGGTTATTTTTTTTAACTCTCAATATCTGCCCTACAGAACAAGAATCCACTAATCAATGTAAAATCACTGTAAGCAATGGTGGGCTCGGGGCGTCGTGTCAGCGTGGACTTCTAGATCGTGGCACCAATGTGGTTGAGAGTGGTGAGAACGTTGCTGTGCGGCGCAAAGCGTGTGTGCCAAGAGCGTAGCGGGGGTATTGGGTACGCGTATTGAGAACGTGAAAATGCCTTCACACCAAGAAGCATGACGTCATTTTGGGAAGTCATCGACGCCATATTGGTTAACCCAAAACAGCGCCTCTCTAATTATTTGACAATATGTCGGGCTGTTCCGGGTAGACGGACAATGTGAAAAATAAAATAAGAAACATAATATTTCTTTGAAAAAAAACCAAAACTTTGCCTTCTAGTCACCAAAAGAAAGTGCCCGAAATCCCATTATTACCTTTTGACCATTCTGCAACGTAATATCCCGATAAACGTTCTCGGCCAACTCAGGGATCGAAAACGGTGCCTTCAGGTTAGCGAGCCAACGTCTTACTAACTCGTAATTAAATAAAATATGTTGTTATTACTATCATTAATCTAAAATGGTTGATTTACGGCATGTCATTAATTATATTTTTATTCGAATTGTTTTTTTGTGACGATCAATATACTGAGAATAAGAACACATATATCTGCAATAGAAGCGTATAGGGCCGTCAATAGCGCGAAAGATATTGTGATATCAATAAGGTAATATGTCTACATATTGTGATCGTTGAGATCAGTTTTGCTGAGTTCATTGAATCAACGCGCCATGCTGTGTGTCGTCATTTCGTTTTAAAAGCGCACGTTTGCGTTAATATATTGCTATTCTGAAGCATTGTCAACATATTCCATTTCGCCGTAGTATTTGTCGACATGGCGCATCGTCATATATGGAATGTATTGACAAAATTTCAGAGTTGTAATATCTTAAGGCAAACCTGCGCATTAAAAACGGAATGGCGACATACAACATAGCGCGTTAGTAAAATTAACTCGGCAAAAATGGTCTTTTGAGGGGTAAAATCATCTTAACGATCACAATATGTAGACGTATTACCTTATTAATATCGCGAAATCTTTCGCGCTATTGGCCCCTATACGCTTTCATAGTCTGCAGAGAAAAGATGGGATGTAATTGTCATGGTTGGATCATTCAGTGGAACTAACATAGTTAAATATATATAATTATCCTCACGTTGATCCTGCATGTTGCCAGGGAATTGAACAGACGGCACCATCAATAGCAAACCTGAAATTCGTAACCTAAATCTTTTGCATTAAGATATTGCTGTGCTGAAGCCTTGTCAGCTTAATAATGCCGACAAAGCTTCAGAATAGCAATATCTTAACGCAAACGTCCTCATTTAAAACGAAATGACATAGCGCGTTGATTCAATTAACTCAGTAAAAATCATGTTTCAGAGGTAAAATCTTGTTTTCAGAGGTAAAATCATCGCAAAGATCACATATTATTACCTTATTAATGTCGCGCTATTGACAACTATACACTTCCATAATTATGTATATTGGCAATCCAGATAAACAAATGATCTGATTAATTAGTGTAAATACACTATTATCAACCATCTAAAACTTGGAATTTCACTTAAACCATAGCTATCGACCTATATGATGAATTGTGTTTATGTGTGGTACATATATTTTATTTATGACTTTATCAATATATCAAGAGAGGCTCTAATAGAAATTCTGATGATCTTATAAATAAATAATCAGGAATGCCATGGATTTGGTTTAGTGGGAAGTTCTTCCCTTTATTTAATATAAAACATATCGTTTGGTAGATGATCTCGTCTGCTTCTGGATTGGTAGATGTCATCGTTTTAGTGTTTAGGTGCCAGGCCCATCTTATCGTGGCCTCCCCTTACTCCACTATCCCACTCTCTGGGTTTGGTATCAGTTTTATTTGCGGAATAGTGTTTAGGTGCCGAGTTCGTCTGACCGTAACTCCCCCTTACTCCACTATCCTGCTAGTTTGGTAGATGTCATCTTTGTGGGGTTTGTGTTTAGGTGCCAGGCCCGTCCTATCGTGACCTCCCCTTACTCCACTATCCCACTCTGTAGGTTTGGTGTATTGTTTTTGGTGGAATAGTGTTTAGATGCCGAGTCCGTCTGATCGTGACTCCCCCTTACTCCACTATCCTGCCAGTTTGGTATAAATCCCCTATGTAGTTTAGTGTTTAGATGCCGGGCCCGTCTAACCGTGACCCCCTTTTACTTCACTATTCTACTTAGTCCAACTGTGTCCATTAGGGCGTGGATTTGTTCGAAGATTTGCAGTTTTAGATCTGGTCTCGGGAAGAGTAGGTTCTTAGTGTTGAATGGTGTGTTGTTGGTCTCCATTGTTCTCACTAGTTTCCTTCTCTCCTCCTCGTATACCTCGCAGTCTACCAGGACATGGTTGGTGGTACATTCTTCTCCGCACTCACAGATGATGACTTGGTGTTTGTAGTCTCGCAGCCGCTCTTTCACCCTTAGCTTCTCTGTGAAGCTTTGAAGACCGATCCATTGACGGTGATGACTTATTTATACTGTCCGGCGTAGCAATACTGGAACTCAGGTCGAGGATTGTGCGTTGTTCCGGATATCCAGTCGGGTCTCAAGAATTTATACCGGAAGCTGGTCAGGTCGGTAAAATCACAACAGATGTAATTGAACAGTTAAGGACTACTATCTTTTATCAAGTAAAAACTGAAATACAAAATGATATAAAAGCCTTGGTTGAAGAATCCAATGGCCTGAAAGAAAAATACCTAGAGTCAAAAAGCTATAAATGATGAGCTTATTGTTGAAAATAAAAGTTTACAACGAGAAATAGCTGAAATAAAACAATATCAAAATGTACTCAAACTGAAAAATAATGAAGCAATTAGTAGGGCAAATTACAACGAACAATACTCGAGAAAACTGAATGTGGAGCTTTATGTGTAGGATAAAGCACGAGACTGAGGTTATGCTGGGGAAAGAAAGACTGAAGAAAATAACCCGAGAAAAAGAAAACCGAGGCCGGTAGGCCGAGGGTTTTCTTCGAGGTTTTTTCTGAAGTCTTTCTTCCCCAGCATAACCGAAATCGAGGACTTTATCTTGCTTATAAACCGTCTATGTTTATGTTTAGATGTACGTAAAATGAGAATATCCCAGAATTCCCGTAAGAAAAACCTTATATCATGTTTTCTTATGAAAAAAACCCTACTCTGGGAGAATAACCTGTTACAGGTTTAAAGAAAAACGTTTAGAAGAATAACTCCAGATTCCTCTGTATATATCCAAAGCTGCCCCCAGCAGGTTATTCCGGGCATAGAATATACCTCAAAGATCAAAGAGACTTACCGTTATAGGTTTATAAGGGATAAGAGAAGAAACCGATGAAAACCTTAGACTAAAATTCTGTCAAATAGTAAAGAATGTTACAGGTGTAAGTTTATCGCCAGACCATTTATTGGCTATACAAAGACTGCGTTCAAAATATAGTGACAAACCTAAACCAATTTTAGTTAAATTCTTAAATAGTGAATCAAAGTCTAGGGTGATGCTTAAACGGAAAGCTTTCTTTATCAATAATTTCATGATATTTGATGATATAACTTTTAAAAACAGAGGATTACTAAACAGGCTGAAATCATTAGATGGAGTTTCGTCCTGGTATAATAACTGCAATGTTTATGGGAAGCTGGAAGGGAAGAAACGTGTTAAAATTGAACTGTTTGAAGAGGTCCACAAAGTTATAGACAAACTGAACAATGCATCTCCCGAAATAGCTAGACAATCGATGAATTCATGACAGACATACGTGATGAAAAAACAGGAACGCTATAAAAGTAAATGAAGTAAATTAATTGTATATAACTGTTATATCGAAGGACTCAAACTGTAATTTATTTTTATGTATGTATATTGAAACCCATTTCAAAAGGCCATTTTATCTCCACCCCAGCATAAACCTGAACCTGTAAAAAGAGATAGGTCGTTAATGTTATCAATTCGCACATTACAAGATCTACTGCGTGAAAATAAATTTCAAATGATATATATTCACACTTCATTAAGAAATCAACTTTCTAAATATATATAAATAAGATAATAATGCTGTACATGTTAAATATGGTTAAATTCAGTTAATAAAAAACCTAAAGTAAATCTTATAATGATTATTATGTCGAGGCAATAGTAATGTTCAGGAACCAATATGTATAAATAAATCCTACCATTAAATGATTTAAATATTGTAATGAACCACATCAAATGGAAAATCATCTTCTTTTGTATCAACAGATAATTATAAATAACTAAGACACGCCCCACCCTCTTCGAATCTGCATCTTAGTAACATGTTCACCTTGGATATACACAGAGAATGTAAATTCTCTATAGCTTTATGAAAATTAATTGATATAAATGTAGAAAAAATTGTACACTATCGGTATATTATATATTGTATATTTGAAAAGAAATTACAAGCATTATTGTATTAGAGTAACTTATCCTTGTATTAAATGTAATCACATTTCAGGGTATGCATGTGCTGTACCGTCAATTATTGCATCCAACCCATTAAAACAAAAATGGCCAAGTTAGAATTGTTATCATTAAACGTTAGGGAATTGCGTGATAAATTAAACGTAAAAAGGTATTTAACTGGATAAAAAATACAGAATGTAATGTTTGCTTCTTACAAGAAACTTATATAGCATAAAGGATGATGAGGGTTCCTGGGTTAGAGATTGGGTTGTAGAGCTGTATTCGCATACAACAGATCCAACTCAGCTGGAACTGCTATCCTATTTAAAGTGGAAGACAGCTTTGACATCCTAAAGGAATATTCAGATATTGAAGGATATTATGCTTTAATATTATTAATAAGTGATGAAAAATATATCCTCTCCAACATCTATAGTCCTGTAAACAACTTAGAACAATCGGTATACTACTTACATATTCTTAATAAAATAGAAACAATTCTAGAAGAAATGAAAACTACAACATAATAATTGGAGGCAATTTTAATAACGTACTAAATCCATTACTAGATAGAGCAGGCGGGAATTATAGAGTTAAAAAGGACGGTATGAATGCTATTCATAATATAATAAATAGTTTTGATCTCACTGATATCTATCGAATAAAAAATCCTTCATTAAAGAAATATACATGGAGGAGGAAAAATCCACACATTTAAAGCAGAATTGACTTCTGATTAACCGCAAATAAAATACAGGATATGATAGAGATATGTGATAATTAAACCAAACATTTTAAGCGACCACTCTTCAATTCATTTAGTTTTAAGAATAGATAGAAATCAAAGGGGACCTGAACTTTGGATCTTTAATGCTACTCTTTTAAATGATAGAACCTATGTTAAATTAATAAAAGAATCTCTAGGTGGATGGAAAGTTGAATATTTTGGGACTACATAAAGTACTGTATCAAAATGCGAACAATCCAATATAGCAAAGCGAAACAAAAAGTTAAAGGAAATATTAAGGAAGAACTAAATAGGGAGCTCGAAAAAACTGTAAATAAGCTAGCTATCACTAATGAAGAGGCGTATAATGTAAACTATACAATATATCTCCAGATCAAGGGAAAATTAGATAAACTGTATGATGAAGAGCAATTTTAAGATCAACCAGCGGCTGCCAGGCAGGATACGCCCACATTTTCGAGAGATGGATAGAGAAGGGGCTAAAAAGAAAGTGATTTTTCCTACAATCAAGGGCCATAATTCAGGAAATTACAATTCGATATGCGCAAAACAAAATCGGATAAAAATTGTGACCTCTATAGGGTCCACAACCTTGATATACCATATTTTTACGCTATTTAAGAACGAGGGGCGGCCATTTTGTCTGTCAGTTTTGGGTCGATTTTCACGAAATTCGAACTCAGCCGACCTTAGGGTGTAACGGTGATATAATAATACGGTTTTTTGTTTTAAATCGGATAAAAATTATGACCTCTCTAGGGTCCACAAGCTAAAAACGCGATTTTTCGTACAATCAGGGGCCATAATTCAGGAAGTTACATTCCGATATGCGCGAATATCGAAATGAACCGAGATCTTTGGGTTATAAGCATACATTTAAAGTTTAAACCAAATCAGATAAAAATTGTGACTTCTACGGTGTTCACAAGCTAAAAACGTGATTTTTCGTACAATCAGGGGCCATAATCCATGAAGTTACAGTCCGATACATGCCAATATCGAAAGGAACCGAGATCTTAAGGTGATAAACCTATATTTTAAGTTTCATTGAAATCGGATAAAAATTGTGACCTGTAGACTGTTCACAAACAATTGTGGACGGACGGACGGACGGACGGACGGACAGGGGCGACAATATACGTCCACATGAAAATGTGGGCATATAAAAATGACATGGTATGAAAAGGGGGGAAAAAATAATAAATTCTTTCTTAATCTAGAAAAAGAAAAAAAAGCTCAACACAACAATAGGAAAAATTAAGAAATCAGATGGAACATATATATACAAAAGTAAAGACAAAACACAAGAAATATTAAAATTTTACAAAGAACTATACTCCAATTCAATAAATGTAAATGACAATGTAATCTGTAAAAGCCTTTTACAAAAGTTCCAAAGTGAAACCTTGCCCAATTTAAACGAAAATCATAAACATATTTTTGAGTATAAACTGGACTATTTTGAATGTGACAAAGCCTTAAAAGCTTTGAAAGACAACAAATCACACGGTACGATGGCTTGGCAGTTGAATGTTACCGCGTTTACTGGCCAAGCATAAATTCATTATACTTGGGTGCTATTAATAAAAGTTTTGAAGAGGATATGTTTGTTTGAAAGTCAACGACAGTCTGTAATAAAATTAATACCCAAATCATCTAAAGACAAAACCGACCTATCTAATTGGAGGCCAATAACACTAATAAATGTAGACGTCAAAATAGCAAGCAAAGCATTATCTAATAGATTGAAACTTTTTTAATTAAACTTATCCATTCGAATCAAACGGCCTTTGTACCAGGTCGCCTTATTCAGGAAAATATCAGGATAATTGATGATTGTATTGAACTAGCAAAACAAAGAAAAATTATTGGATTTCTTTTAGCAATAGATTTTTAAAAAACATTGATCATAAATTCATGTATAAAGTACTACAATCTTTTTGATTTAAAAAACAACTTCATACGATGGATTAAAACACTATACAAAGATATAAAATGTGCAAATTTAAATAACGGTTATACAACTCCCTACTTTCCCATCGAAAAAGGGGTCAGACAAGGTGACCCAATGTCATCAAATTTATTCAATTTAGTAATTGAGATCCTACTCCACTGCATAAGAAATACAAATGAAATTAAAGGAATAGAATTTGGAAATAAATCATTAAAAAGCATAGCCTTTGCAGACGACCTCACCTGCTTACTTAAAGACTTTAAATCTGCAAGACATCTCTTTGAAATATTATTTTTTTTTATAAAATTATATAGAGATAAACCTGGACATTAATAGAAAATAGTGCAATTAGCAAGGCGTATTAAACTTATGAATATTCAACATAGTATAATATTCTTTATTTCCTATGATGAAAGACTGACTAATGACAACAGATCATTCCAGCTTATTACATAGATAAGTAGTAGATACCTTAATGGAGCTAAATCGCTAATATTTGGGACCTAGAAATTGACCCAAATGGGTCGCAATGCATATAATAATGTAAAATGAATTTTTAAAAACTGATTTACATTCAAAGAAAAAAAAAAGAATTTAATATGAGCAGTTACCGAGAAAGTCCCTTTTTACGCTATTGTGCCTGTAAAAGAGTTGACCAATAATTATTGGATTTTCTTAAAAGTGACACCCTTTGATGCGTAATGTCATTTTTGACTAGGTCAGACCAATTTAACATTTTAAGTTGCATCGGAAATGATGTAGTTTGGGTAAAAACTATATTTATAGCCTTCGAAACAAATAATTTATTCAAATGAGTCGTATTTGTTATTTGTTTAAAATTTTGATATTTGATTCCAGTCAACTTATTGAATGAACCCACATAAATATCATAAATATCACAAAATGGTTTCTAACTTGTTCAGTTGCGGAGAAATAGGCGATTTTCTACAAGTCACTTTTCAAGGTTTTTGGTCTATAAAATTGGCAATTATTATTCGATTTACATAAAATTTTCAAAATGTGATGCCTTATGCCATTTCTGATTTCACAGAACTAATTGAACATTTTCATTATCACCGGAAGTAATGTAATTTTGTCAGGATCACTTACATGTAGCAAATGTATAAAATGAATTGATATTGCTGGATGTGGTTGATTCTGAGTCCATGTGGGCAAAACAGATATCTTATTCAAATGAGTCTGATTTGTAATGTTTTTAAATTATATTTATGTATTCCAATCAACAAATAGAATGAACCCATACGATCATACAGATACCGCAAAATGGTTTCTAACTTGTACGGTTGCAGAGAAATAGACGATTTTCTTCAAGTCACTTTTCAAGGTTGCTGGTCTATAAAGGTGGCAATTATTATTCGATTTTCATAAAATTTTCACCATGTGATGCCTTATGCCATTTCCGATTTCATAAAACTAGTTTAACATTTTCATTATCACCGGAAGTAATGTAATTTTGTCAGGATCACTAACATGTAACAAATGTATAACAGGATTTGATTGCTGGATTTGATTGATTCTGCGTCCATTTTATTTCATGTGTGCAATGCTTATGTGGAAACCTGTTTAACGGTTTCATTGGTCCCGGAAGTGACATAAGTTCAAGAGTAACGTGGCACCAGTGAAACCCGTCATTACTGCATCGCAGTTCTAGTTAGAACTAAAATTATCGTGTCCCAAAGCATCAAACAATCAAATTGTTTATCTCTGCTTACCCTACGCAGAAAGGCTCATCTTCGAACACCATTCAGGCATTGACCTAATAAACACCTACACCCAGTTTGGACATTCTACCTCAATTAGATGGAGACTTAATGTGTTCCAAAGCCTCGGCCAATCAAATTGCTTATCGCCCTGCTTATCCTGAGCGGAAAATACTCGTTATCGAACTTAGTCAAGGTATTGATGTAACGAAACTACACACCAAGTTTCATCACTCTCACTTAATTAGAGGGGAAGGGAGGGAAATGGGGTTATTTCACATTTGCATAACACCGTCCAGTTTGAAGGAGTGAGACCAGTAATTCTCCTCCTCCCATTGATTTCAATGTTAAAACAAGTATTCAAAGGCATGTAAATCTATTAATATGAAGGAGTAAGACCAGTAATTCTCTTCCCATTGACATCAATGTTAAAACACGCATTTAAAGGGAAATAAATCTATTTAAATATAATGGAAAGAGATTAGTAATTAATTTTCATTGGCCTTAATGTTAAATCCACATATTAATGCTATTATTAAAGATACATTATGGGAGATAAGATAAAGAGGTGGCAGTTCTCGCTATAATAGTTAAAAACTAGATAGTGTAAAGGTAATTTGCTGAAACTTTCAGTCAAATTGATCCACTATGAGCCGAGAAAGAAGCGGGTGAAATTTTTGCATAGTCTCGGTCATCATTACTAAAATCATTAATATAAACAGCATAGTCTCGACTATCCACTTTTTTAAAATTTAATTATCAATGGCCGTTAGCGGCATAAAGGAGTCTAATCCAGCCAACATCGAAGGCTAGCCTTGACATCGAGAGTTTATTATGGTCTGGATAAGTTAATTAATGTCTAATTGATAATTTAGATAACATTTCAGGCCTAAAGAAAGACTTGTAATAAGCAGATTTTGCTCTTGCATAATGCATGTTTAATGAACGATAAATTGTTAATCTATTGTCAAAGGAGAGTGTATATACAATAAGTCATACATTTCAATGTATAGTATACCAATATAATATTTGTTCAAATATGCGACGTGTATGCGTTATCACTTTCAAAGTAGAACACTGATTTATGACGATATGTGTTTCATCAATTGAAAATAAAGTGCTAATTTAATATGTGAATATTATTGCACCGTTAGCAGTAGTGGTATATTGGCAAGATTGTATTGTTACCCGTAGTGATATATTATCAAGATTGTATTGTTACTCGTAGTGATATATTAGGAATATTGTAACGTTACCCATAGTGACATACTGGGAAGATTGTGTCGTTAACCATTGTGATATATTGGGAAGATTGTTACGTTACCCGTAGTGATATACTGGGACCCGTAGTGATATACTGGGAAGATTGTAACTTTACCCGTGGACGTTGTATCATAAGGTCACTCGGCAAACCTCTACATCTAGCCTCGGCTGTATGACGGTAAGTGATATGCACTTACGCCTGTACAATTGCGATGCGGCACCGGTTTACTTATTAGAAACACTTGCCGCTTTTAAAAAGAAGTTATCAAAATTGCGTCGTTCGAAGCGTGTGTAGAATTTTCGGTGCAAGGTTGTACTTGTTTGAAGAAAATCGGAAGAAACGGCTTGAAATATTTGTATGATAAAACATTCCTCAAAGGCGTCGTCATGGGCAACGCCGTTAGTAATCTTGGAACTTGAAAGTAGTTCCAATGGCGGACCTCGTCATACAGTCGAAGCTAGATGTAGGGTACTGGAATCTGCTGAGGTTTGCCGAGTGTCATAAGGGGTGTCATTGAGTCAATAGTTTTTAACTATTAAAGTGAGAACTGCCAACTCCTTATCGAATCTCCCATAATGTATCTTTAAGCGAATTAATGAAATAAAATTAAACTATATATTAGTCCCAAAATGAACTTTCAATTGTCCAGCTTGGCTTGTCTTTATTCACATTGTCGCGGCGTTGGTTTCAGAAGACGAGAGAAAGAGAGAGAGAGAGAGAGAATGAGATGGGATTTAACGTCCATATATAATATATATACTTTTAAAAAAAGTAGGGGATATTGAAATGCAAATACCTTTGCAGGTTGTGATATAATAAATAGTTATGGCCACTTGACATGCTTTGAGAGTATGTTGACAGATGAAGAACTTATCGCCCCAACAGAACCACTGAGCTGCACCTGCGACACGCAATAGCGCCATACACGTGGGAGGGTTTCATCGTCAAATTTTACACTTCAAGGAAGGGTTGATGAAAACTGCCGCGTGCTGGTTTATCCTATCAATTTTTGCTTTCCTATCGGTTCTTGTGCAAGATTTACTGTTAAGCGTATCTTTGCTTTAGTGTGTTACGTTTAATTTGCAATGAGACGTCTTCAACATGATGAACGTCTACGTGCTATTGGCATGCTTCAAATGGGTTCTACACAGCGAGCAGTAGCCAACATGCTTAATGTGTCGCACACGATCAGCAGACTGTGGAACCGGTACCAACAAACACACAATGTTGATGATAGACCTCGTTCAGGTCGTCCTAGAGCCACTACACAAGCCCGGGATAGATACATTCGTACAAAGGTCCTGCGAAATCGAGGACAAAAGGTCACTCAGCTCTCTGTAAACATGTACCAAGATACAGGAATTCGAGTTACACCCCAAACGATTAGAAATCGGGTACATGCAGCCCATTTGCATGCGCGACGACCGCGTGTTGTGCCTCTGTTAACTCGCATATTGTTCAAGGAAGGGTCACTGGTGCGACCACATCCTGGCACCGATAGTTGTGCCCTTTGCTTGACGTCCATATGCCTTGTCCAGTCATGAGTCCTGACCTTTCCCCTATAGAGCATGTCTGGGACATGATCGGGAGACGTGTTCATCGACGTCAACGTCAACCGACAACACTGCAAGAATTGACCGTGGCACTGCAAGAGGAGTGGGTCAGATTGACCCAAATCGTGATTGGACGGTTGATTAAGAGCATGTCACGACGAATTGTTGAATGTTTGATGATTTGTGGAGCAATTACTCAAAAATCAAAAACGTTCATTTTCACTTTGACAGTGTATCTCTTTGCGAGTGAAATGGTTCCGTCAGATAAGTCGCCCATATGAACTGATTATGTTCATGTGTAGGCAATTGGCCTGTTATTAACATACACTGGTTACCTCTAATAAAAAAAGCAGTGTATTTCTGCAGTTTTTTATTGTTTCTGAATATCTCCTACTTTTTTTGAAGAGTATATATCAAAAAGTCAATTTAAAGCACACTTATAATTTTGATGTCTTGAGAAGAGAGGGCGGGTCATCTTCTCTATAATCAGTACACGAGTCGTGTAATCTATGGTTTCGGGTGCCACTTTGTAATGAACAAAGAAAAACATATCCTGCAAGACGCACAATGTGGAAGTAATTAGTAAAGGTTGATTCACAAACGACAAAATAATAAAAAAAAAGCGTGTAGAATGGATACAGCAGGCGTAAACGACTGCCGTTCAATTTGAACTGTTCACGTCTTTCACCGAACATAATAGATTAGAAATTACAATATAGTTTTCAAAAATTGAATATAATTCATTTTACATACATTCATATTACATTAATATTTGCTTTTAGAACAATTTTCGTCTATTTCAAGATTTTAAAAAATATAGAGACATATCTCCTTTAAAGACAAAATGAAGCTCAAGCTTTTTTTTAGTTATTCTGTATATATTTAATTTACGTTTGGTTTCAGGATTATTCCTATTTAATACTTTAAGATTTCTGACCAAATTCTACGTGATTTAGAGATAACATTACAGTCTATATTGTATATGAATTTCTGGAGAGAAGTAATAACTGCTTGTGTTTGCGAAGGATATTTAACATTTAAAAAAAATAAAATAATAAATAACAGGTCAAATGCAACAGATAACATGATAGCTTTACAGTCACTGTATTCTTTTCCAGAATTATAAAAAAAATTGAAGGTTTAATATTTAAAATGCATGCATGGTTGGGTTCTCTCGTTGTTGCTATCATACATCAAATAATCTTCCAAGGATGTTCAGTTCTGAAAGATAAAAAGTACACTACAATTACACTTTGTATGGTTCACAATGTTTAAATAAAGAATTCATTTTGCCACACATTAAATGTCTATTTGGTTTCGACTCTGCATAACACTTTTTGTAACTTGCCTAGTTACAGACCCAACTAGTGGTTCAAAAACTATTAAATATTTGTGAACCATTCGTCTTAATATGAATATTAATCCATTCAAAATATAACGTCACTACATGTATTTGAAGGCAACTGGTCATTACAAATAGCTACTCTCCATAACAAAAATGCATGAAAGATAGGTCAACTACTCACTTGGATTATATTGTGTTTCCAAATCGAGATTCCCTACTACATGTACATCAAAGCAGTGTCCATTTACTTGATAATATCTTAGTATTTGTTTGGCCCATTCATTTTCTATTTCTACCGATGTCTGACAACAATCAATCTTTTAAAATCTATTGAAATCTGAAAGAAATTTGAAATGTGAAAATATTTTCCATCATACTGCTATCTACTGTAAAAATACACATATATTTTTTTTGTTTTTCTTACAAGTTTGAGAGAGTAAAGTATAACTCTACATGTACATACAACATTACTTGTGAAATATTATGTTTTTAAAGTTTTGTATATATGTTATTATTAATACACATGTTCATTCATTATAGACGATAATCAACCCTCAAGCTTGATAGACTATTTGTAAATTAATTTCATTGTTTTAATTACCCAAATGTCTACAGAGATATAATTTAAGCCCATTCAAACTGGTGGGGATCACGTGGCTAAACGAGTAAGACGCTGGCTCGCTAGCCTAGAGGTCGGGTGTTCGATCCCTGCATTAGCCGAGAAAGTTCATTCAGATTTTCCGGCGTGGTTTCCCCTTGTCAGTGATGCAGGATGGAGGGCCTGACAAGGACAGGTGTCTAGTCGTTCGGATGGGACGAAAAACCGAGGTCCCGTGTACATATTGGCGTGCACGTAAAATATCCCTTGGCAGTTGGAATTCGATATAAGAGTAGGCCGTAGTGCCGCTGCCCGGGCAAAATTTCCCTCATAGCACACTGTATGGCGTATGCCCGTCTTCATTAGCCCAGTTTAGGAGCAGAACAGTAGGACGTTAAACCCCATTTCATTTCAATTTCATTCAAACTGTACTCTTATAATTAAAGCTATAGTGTTAATTGTTTAAAGAGCTAATCTTAAGACGCTTTAAATCAGACCTGGTTACCAACATGTATATAAACTCAAGCAGGATGCAACATCTATATTCACTCTGGAAATAAACATACATGTTGAACAACCTCATCTGATTTAGAGACTAATTTACTTTTATGATAATCTAGAACGAAACAGCCAAGCGAGTAAACAACAACAAACAACCATCCCAACACTTAAGTATTGTAGTAGAATCTTGATGCACAAGATCCCCTCAATACAGAACGCAACAAAGCGGCCCGTTCTGACAAGTTTAATCTTACTTGGGTAGTATGGAAGTTGATAAAAATAATCAAGGTCAACGTACTGCAGACTGCGATTTAAACGGTGGAAAAAGAAGTTGGCAGAGGATAAATCGAGAATTTATTTAAAGGCTTCAATATGGACCCTCAACGCAATTAAATTAATTTATGTAGGCCTATTATCTCTGTTACATCCCACTTCTACTCGTTGCCACTGGCAACCTTTGATAAACCTGCCCTGTTTATTTTCAATACATGCTTAAAAGTATCCGTGTATCAGAAATGTACAGAAAGAGTACTGTTCATTTCTGATACACGGATACCTTTATACCGTTTTAGGTACCTATCAAGCAATAAGTGGAATGTAAGTTATCATCCAATTATCATGTTTTGCATGGATTTGAAGTAAACTTTTGATAAGTAAATTGATTTTGAATGTTTGAATATATCATCAAATCCCACAGTTTGTACATGGGAAAGCATCTTTAAACAAAACAAAATTGCCAATATATAAAAAAAACAACATAATACGCAAATAGATCTACGATAAGTACTATTTGTAGCCTTGTATAGTATATAAACTTGTGGTTGCTTAGCTTCTAAGCAATCTAACAAGTGTTCATAGATTTACCCAAAACAACCCAAACACCTTTAATTACCCAAAACACCCTGTATTTTGAATACAACAATACATTTTTATAGTTTTTTTTTCTTTCTTTTTATATGTACACATGTACATGATTTAAAATATTCTCTAAACTGTCCAATTTGTTTTTATAGTTCAGAAAATAAAAAAGCAAATAAATAAAAGATCAAATCAGAGCCGTAAGTAGCTCAGGGCAGCGAGGGGGTGGGAAGTGTTCTCAGGGGTGCTGTGAATTTGACACAATGTATATCTATGGTCGACAATTTTTTCACGGGTAAGGGGCGAAACTTTAAATAAATTTTTTTTTTTTTGGGGGGGGGGGGGGGCTTCCGAGAACCAATAAACAAAGGAACGAATAACAAACTAAAGACGAAATCAACCACCATACCGGACAATAAAACCAAATGGAAGGAAGAATGGACCAGGCCATACACTCATCAACAATCCCCAAGGAAAAGTTGCACCGCCCTGCCATTCAAACGGACAAAACGACCCAAAGAAATATATATATGTACATACTATGTCACTATGTTTAAATGTTCGTCCACATTCATGTCTGTTTTGTCAAAATGTCCGTAAACTCCGTGTATCAATCTAAAGTCAATTGGATATTAACTTTGGCCTCTAGAGCGTCCACAGGATATTTCAAAGTGATCAAGGTCTATAACCCTGGCAGTAATTGTCGGAAATCGTTGAAAATCAATGGGCTTTTTCGTTTCATGACCTTAACACTGTGTATAAATTTAAAGTCAATGGGATATTAGACATATATTAGGCAAGAGCTAAATCTTCCTATTGCGGGTCTTTCTTTAGGCCTGATATTATCTAAATTAATTAACTTAAGACATTAATTAACTTATCCAGACCATAATCAACTCTCAATGTCAACGCTAGCTTGCAATATTTACTCAATCAGGATCCGATTTGCTACTCAATTTTCATTCATGATTTAATCATGAAATGGATGATCGAGACTATTTTTTTTTTATAGTACCGACTTTAGTAATGATGATTGAGGCTAGGCCGAAAATTCAATCGCTAAAATCTCGGTTCAGAGTGGATCAATTTGACTAAATTTTCTGCAAATTCCCTTTACATTATCTAGTTTTTAACTATTATAGTGAGAACTGCCAGCTCTTATCTAATCTTCCATAATGTATTTTTAACTGTAGCATCCAGAGCGTCCACAAGCAATATACGACCACAATTTCAATGAATAATAAGCTCTTAAACTAAAGGCAATTCAGTGCATGTCACAAAATAAAGACGTTTTCTGCTATTTTTTGTTAAAAATTAAAAAGAACATATTTTCAGTTGATTTTCACTGATAAATTGCAGCAAAGTTTTTAGATTTAGATTTATATCAAGGTGACCCATTTAAAAACCAAACAGAGACGTGTTGATTTTGATTTTACACCATCCTTTTTCTTTACAATGAGGTTTTATTTTAATATAAAAAAGTGCAATATAATAACAACTTGTATTATAAACAAACAGGGTCTCCCTTTCTTTATATTTCATTGTGACAATGGCTCATTGATAACAAACTTTTCTTATAATTATACATATAAATTCGAGGTGACATTGTTTCAATTTTCATGCAGGGATTGGCTGAGCAGAACCTTCAGGATTTTTTCAAGACGGAGAAAAACCTATGGTTAAAATAAGTGTGACATAGCGGCTGAACGGAGTATTGGGGAGGGGGGGGGGGTGTCTTCTTTATTTTTAAAGGAATTTAGATTTTATTTCAACCAACCAACTAACATAAAAATAATGCATATAAATTTCACAAAGATCGGATGGTAACTTTTGGAGTTAGAGCGTTCACAAGGTTCAATAAAGTGAAACAAGGGCCATAACTCTAAACGTAATAAACGGAAATTGCTGAAATTCAATAGGAATTTTCGTCTCACTAATTTAAATAATGCATATAATTTTCAGAAAGATCGAATGATAACTTTTGACGTTAGAGCGTTCACGTGGATCAATAAAGTGAAACAAGGGCCATAACTCTAGACGTATTAAATAGAAATTGTTGAAATTCAATAGGCTTCTTCGTTTCACTAACTTAAATATTGCATATAAATTTCACAAAGATCGTATGTTAACTTTTGGCATTAGAGCGTTCACAAGGTTCAACAGAGTGAAACAAGGGCCATAACTCTAGACGTAATAAACGGAAATTATTGAAATTAAATAGGCTTCTTCATCTCACTAATGTAAACAACATATATCAATTTTAAAACAATTGGATGATAACTTTTGGCGTTAGAGCGTTCACAAGAAATTGTGGACGATGGACGAACGGACGGACCGACGTCCGGACGTGGGACAGACAGACGACGGCAATATACGTCCACATTTCAATGTGGGCGTATAAAAAATGGACTTGGCTCTGCTCCTGGGGGTCAGACATGCACCAAAAACAACAGTAGTGATCCTTAGGGTATAACTGAGTAAATATATAAACTTTCATGAGGATCAGTTAATAATCGCAGCCTGTACTGTAGACGACACACATACAGTAGTAGTTCTTGGTGTTTAACGTCTGCTTCCACAAGACAAGACACACATACAAGGGTGACAGCAGTATACATCCACATTCGGAAAAAAATGGATAATCGAGACTTTGTTAATTATTGTGACAGCGGTAAAAATGATAAGGCAACAGTGATTTTAAAATAAGTTTTTTTTAGCATATTCCCTTTACATTATCTAGTTTTTAACTATTATAGTAAGTTCATTATCTATAATCTTTCATAATATATCTTTTATTTTCTTCAGAGGAAAGCAGATCTTCAACATCAGTAGCTACAAATAAATAATGATTTAGATAAATATAATTACTACCACAAACTTATGTCTAATAATATCAACAATAATTTATTTTGTCATTTTAATAAATGAAATTTAGGTTCCTATACCATTTCATTCAAGAGCCGAGTTTGGTAAGTAAAGCAGTGGACACATTAGCCGAATCGTTCGGCCGAATCAATCGGCGCCGAATTTTATTCGGCCAAATGGATGGACACACTAGCCGAATGCTTCGCCCGATTCAACCTGTCGATTGCATCACCTTTCACGTCACATGATTAAACATGGCGGCGTCTATGTCTTCAATCTATTACGTGACTTCTCGATATAAGTGGTGATTGGCTAATGAATTCTATATTCGGCCGAAATATATCTAACCTGTTTGATTCAGGCGATATAGAAATTCGGCCGAATGACAGTGGACACACTAGCCGAATTTCGACGGCGATTGATTCGGCCGTAGTGGCAGGCATTTACTTCTGCATACACAAGATTAACACTGATAATTATCATCATGTAATTGTAAATATTGTTTGTTGTAGTCTTAAAATTGGACTTTCTATAAATCATTTTTCAAATATTATATTTAAATTTTTCATGGATCCGTTTTCATTGATCCGTGACCTATAACGAGGGAACGGTTTTACCTTATATAAGTTATCACCACTTTTATTTGTAACCAGGTCACACATATAATTTGAATTACGAAAATTAATAGCCAGATTAATTAATTACTAGAAGCAGAATTTAAATACTCACCATGGCTGCTTTTGCCAGTAGGCCTTCTCCTTATCGGAACATCCATTTTATAATAAATTACTGCGAAATTATCCTACAACCCATTCTGTGAGAGGTCTTACACAAACTCACACTAATAATGATTCCAATGTGGCGCCAAATTTCAACGGATGTAAAAATTGCGGAATACGTAGTAGTATGCGAAACGAACGTAGATTAATTATCCTGTTATAGCATGGACCTTATAATGTATTATAAGGTCCATGGTTATAGTGTTAATCTAAATGAAATAGCAGCACCAGTTTATCATTTTAGAGTTCCATACAATTTACAACAATTATAGAATTAAGAATTGCTTCGTTTGTTTTACATTCCAAATTTTTTATAAATATTGCCACTCGGCTGTAAGTTGTAACCTTACACTCGTGCCAGCCGTGTTTGGGATGTCAGTGTGATTTACGCTTACAATAGACAATGACCTATAAAACTTGAATTAAGTTTGGTTTAGATTTATTCTCCGTTTTTATAATAACACAGAGTAAAAATGTTTACTCTGTGATAATAAAGTGTTGATTTCAAAACATGATTATATTAATTCATCGTAAAATATTTACTGTAAATAAAGTGTAAATGGTTTCAATTTTTTTTTCTCCCCCATATTTGAAATTTGTGATTTTGAAATTAAAAAAAAAATCATCTTCCGAAAATATTATAATTTCAAAATGCTCTCTTTCACAACTTACAATTAAACTATTCTTTGCAAAATCCATGTATGCAGTTTTTAAAATATTTGCAATGAAAAAATGTCATTTAATATTTTGTAATTTCATTGAAATTTCAATGAAATTTGCAACATAAAAATTTCAGTGAAATTCCAGTCGACCAAAATAAAATAATTTTTTATTTCAGTGAAATTTCAGTAGACCAAAAATAACTTTTAATTTCAGTGTAATTTCGGTAAAAGACCAAAATATATTTTTATTTAAGTGAAATTTGGTCATAAGTGAGATTGAGCCAAATTTTCAAATTTCAGTGTTGTTTAATAATGTAAGCCTTAATTAAAATGTATTATAGTTTATATTGTGTTATTAAATCTGGATCTACGTCATTAACCAATAAAACTGTACCCGAGAACATTTGTCAATTTCTATAGATATAAGCGCATTGCAATTCCTGTTCTATAGGCCCGTATTATGCACTGAATGTGTGTAGCAAACGCATGCACTGGAGTGCAGTATACATTAATCACCATTTTCTGTGCTTTGTGTTATTATTTCAATTGTAAAACACGGGGTGTAAAAACCGTGACATTTAGGTGCGAGAGAGGCATGGCATTTACAGTCCATTGTACATTTTGTATAATACTTGACGGACGCAAACGCCTTTCTTTGCTTTCCCAACCGGTGTGTTCACTAACAACTTTAATGCATTAAAAGAAATTATGATTCCCGAAAAATTATTAAACAAATAGATGATCGATGTCGCACACCGCGGAGTGGGATCCGACGAAGTGTTTTAATCTGCAATCAATGCAGTACAAATTCGCTGTGTTCAATGACAAGAAAGTGAAAATGTTTTATATTATACTTAAAAGTCATCGGATTTCGGGCCCTTTATTTTATTGATAAGAAAGCAAAATATTTTCTTCCAAATAACATTTTGAAAGTTCCGCTTTCACTCTTTTTTGAAAGTCTGGGGGTTTTGAATGTGATTTTGTGCCTAAATTGCCGCTGGGGGGGGGGGGGGGCAGGGAATGTCAGGCAATGTCATCACCTCGACCCAGGGTACAACCCCGTAACTGACCTTGCAGGTCATGACTTTGGCCTTGACATTTATTGGCGAAAGTCTGGGTGGTACATCAAGTTTTGGAACTTTTTTTTTATCCCAAGGTCCCATTTGAAAGGTCAGTGAATTGCCCATCTAAGGTCATGATCTTGATTTGCCGCGCACACCTGGGGCGCCACCATGTGTCCGGGAGCATCTGACTCAGTAGATATTTTGGTGACCTTGACCTACCTTCAGGAGCCATTAGCGGGTCAAGGTCACGATTTTAGGTTGACGATTTTAAAAAATGAAGAACAAATGTGTGGTAGGTCTATTTTGTCACCAAATCCTGGGGCAATCGGAAGACATTTTGGGGGCAAATGTCCCTACAAAGTCAAATAGCTGAGCATTGAAGCGATCTGGTCTAAGGGCAGATAACTCGCCCATCCCAAATCGGATCTGCAGCCTTGAGGTCGCGGCCTCTTAAACTAAATTGACCGCTGGGAGTCTCGTGGTGGCCTTGGTTTGACAATCATAGGTCAAGGTCAAATGACCATTATGCGCCATTTTGACCTATTTCCGGTCTCCGCAGAGGATTTCAAGAGCACCACATGATACACAAGCGTCGATTTAGTGGGGGTAGCCGCGAGGACTAGTTCCGGGGAAGATAGGAAAAAAATTAGAAAAAATAATGATTGAAATATGACAATTGGGAGCACTGGAACCCCAAGGAACCGAGGCTGTGGGGCTTTGAACTATGCGACACAGTTTATGGGACCGTTCTGGTCCACGGCCTCAAATTTCAGACCTATCGCACTTCTGGTTCCGGATTTTGATTCAAAAAGACAGCCCTGCAGCTTCTTTTATCAAGTCAAAGCTCATGAAAGGGCAACACGTGCCATGTTTGTTTATAATAGAAGCAGCAGGGACGAGCATGATATTTAGTCACTTTCAAATTAAAGTCAAGTGATAATTAACGTGAAAATTAACACGAAGTATGTACAATGTTGGGCCGATGTTGGCCCAGTATTGGCCAAATAATGAATGGGCATACGTTGGCCATGCGACGTTGGCCCAACGTTGGTCGTGCGACACCGTCGCTGGCCAACCATTGCCGACATTGGCCCAACGTAAGACTGCTAGCTAGGATGATTTCATTCTAAATTTAGCGTACTAGTTTCAGGGTATCTAATGTAATAATCCAAGGAAGAATTTGTCACACAAAATATCATACAGTTAACTTGGAAAACAATATAAGGTGTCTGAACAATAAATCGATTATGAGATACATCTGATATTGTTTTCTAATTTATGTATGAGTAATTAAATTTGATTGTTTTCGTTTTCAGTTAACCAATAATGTCCAATTTCGATTTTATCAACCAATTAAATTAAATAAGAATTTAACTCATTTTTTCACACGTACGTTGAGTCAACTTTTAAAAACACCCATGTGCTTAAATTCACATGTACATTATGTATTCCGTTGATCTAAGAGGGTATCGGCCCATTAAAAATAAGGAACTTGCAGACATTTTAACTACAGACATCTTAACGACAATTAACCTGCAAGACTGTCTAGCTTATTGTCTAAGAATCCGTGCACGTAAATGGCATACGTCGCGCTACTCACAGAAAAAACTTTAGTTAAAATAACCATGTCAACTTATCATGTTTGAAAAAAATGTTTTTTGCCCTTATTCAGTTGTGAGTTGGTCTAAGAAAAAAATTCCCGCCAGGGAGAAAATTAGTCGGTCTCAAATTAAGTACAGTCACTGAAGTCGGTCGCACAATTATGCATCGGCGACTGACGAAATGAAATAATGAGGTAAACAAACAATGGCAGAATAGAAGGAAACATTTCTTACGTCACATAGTCGGTCTCAAAATAAGTGCCCACTGCAGTCGGTCTCAGACTAAATGAATTAATGAGGTAAACAATGCCAAAATAGAAGGGAAAATTTTGTGTGAATCCGTGCACCTAAATTGCAACGGTATAGTATAAAATATCTCAACTTGTCATGTTTGAAAAAAGAAATTCCCTGTTATGAGTATTTTGGTCTAAAAAATAGAGAGAGCTTGTTACGAAGATTTTGATAACTTAAATTATATTATTGATTGTCATAGTCTGTTTCAGAAATACCAGTTAGTAGTACCACTAGTGAGTGGGTCGACAGACTGTAGAATTGTTATTTCTACTTTCACAAAACGGGCGAAATTGACGGATGGGCCTCAAGATTCTGTCCCATTTCTTATCCACTCGTTAAGGAGAATTTGATCCCATTTGTCATGACATTGACTAAAATTGTTCAGGCCTAGTGCCCAAAAATGAAAAGATCAGTTACATTATGACATCATTCTTCCACTCCTCAGCACTATCATATTTACGGTTATAGTGAACTGCCCAGTTAATAGTAGCGCTTGGAGCGTGGGTAGTAGGCGTCAGACTGTACAAATGTTCTGGCAACCCTTGAAAAACAGGCGATATTGACAGGGGCAGATTTCGTGATTCTGTCCAATTGACTCCGTGTTCACAAGAATTTGCTCCCAGCACTGACCCCAAACGACAGGATATTGATTCAATTTTTCAAAATGTTCTCAGGTTGCTCATTGTTATAGCCAATGCCCCTAAGGTTCACATAAATATATTAACAAAATCAATAACAATCATCATATTATATGACATAAACTTTATGTCAACTTGAATAAAACTGCTTTCCGACGAGATAACGATCGGCGAACAACTATATAGGCAATACAATCTAGGTTCTACCGGGACGCCCAGTGTTTTAGCCAGTATTTTGTTGACATTCATTGTAGGGTGTGATTGTGGATGGCGCCATAGATTTGGACCCACCCCACCCACACCCGCTATTCCCACCTTCCAGATCAGCTACTGGCCCCTAGTAAACTATCATCTGTGGTGCTTGGCCCTTGACAGCGTCACTTGCATTAGGGACATCAGTCGGTCGCGTAACCAAGGCGATTAAATTCAGTCAGCGACAACACGTGCAGAATCCCTTCACACAGGCATCTGAGACAGTACGCCAGACAGTGTTAACACACGGAAGACCCATCAGTACCGAAACAGTGCGTCGACGTCTCACGAGCGAGGACATTCATTGCCGTCGACCTTACCGTGGATCGATCCTCCCCCTCGCCATTGACGTGAACGTCTACAGTTTGCCCAACAACATCAGAACTCGCGACACAGGCAATGGAGAACTGTTCTGTTCACAGATGAGAGTCGGTATTGCATATCAACTGTAGATGGCAGGACCAGTATATGGCGTCGACGTGGCTGCAGCTTTATACTGACCAATGTGTCATGGAACGAGACGCCTTTGGAGGTCCAATCATAATGGTTTGGGGTGGAATCGGTCTGAAGCGGAGAGTGGGTCCTGTGGTGTTTCAAAATCTTGGTCCAGGAAGAGGAGGCGGCATCACAGCAGTGCGCTACATCGATCAAGTTCTCAGACCCCACGTCATACCACATTTCGCACGTCATCGAAACAATGTTTTCCAACATGACAACGCCCGTGCTCACACCGCCAAAGTTACTCGGGACTTTCTACAGCAGAACGGTGTCAACGTTACGCACTGGCCAGCCCTTAGTCCGGACAAAACCCGATTGAACATCTTTGGGATGAAATTCAGAGGAGACTTAATAACGTCGTACCGAGACCAAACACAGCCGATTGAATGTGCCAGACTTTTCTGAGAGTGTGGTTCCTGGTGCCAATGGCGTTCATCAATCGTCTGATCCACTCCATCTACAGACACTGCGCTGCTGTTATTGACACTTTTTGGACACACAAGGTACTGATGTATAGACTGTACAGATTCTGAACCTTCTCGAAATGTCTTGGAAATGTGATGAATTAATGACTAATGTGTCAACATACTGTTCACAAAAAATTGCTTTGATCCATTTAGTAAGTCGTTTTCTAGAATGATTTGATTAAAATGCCTCTCTGATTTTGAAATCGTACTGACGTTTTTTTTTATCTTTTGAATAAAGTATAGATACTCTTTGTATATTTTTTTTAATAATTACAACCATTTAGAATTCTGAATGGTTATTGATAAATAGAGAGTGAAATGGGGATTAACTTCCACTCACATCACACTAGGTCATTTATGGACTAAAATATGGTTCAATTTTATTTCAATAATTCGTTTGCAGTTGGGGGTCTTTAGCAGCGGGGAAAACCGGATGACCTGGAGAAAACCCACGAGAATGGACAGGCTACCCTACGTACAAGTGGGGAATCGAAACCACGCTACTTAATTCAATGACAGTCATGCGTTAACCATTTCACCACCGAAACCTCTAGGAGGAAATAGGTAGAGAGGAATCGGGTTTAACGTCCAATAGGCAAAAACTTTCATTTCGGGCCTACGATTCAGTTTCAGTTCAATAATTTGCTTGCGCCAGGAGTCCTAAGTAGCGGGAGGACCCAGAGAAAATCTACGTTCACGTCTGATATCGAAACCAAGTCCCTTGTATCAATGACAGACCTTAACAAAAGTGTATGCATTAGACCACTCAACCATCCAGCCCTTCCTTTAGTTAAAGAACATTTGGTTATTGGTTGACTGAATTTAAAATTTACAAGGCCAATAATAGATTATTTTAAAGGTTTCATTTGCTCATTTGACATTAGAATTGCATCCGAAAATGATGTTTATTTAAAGTTAGAATTAGATTCAAATGGTCGGTTAAGATGCATAGTGTGTAGAACCGGTGTCAGAGCTGTTAATAACGGGCTTCTGCGTTAGAATATCCTTCAAGCAAGTAGAAAAGCTTAATTGTGGTTACTATTCGTGAAAACTTGTGAGAAATATACGTGTTGTCAGTAGTCGCTTAAACCCGTGATTACTTGCAACGGACGTCAGTATTCCTATAAATGGTCCATAATAGCCATAAGGTGAGTATTAGACCGGGAGCCCAGGAGGTTAGCCTAGCTGAAAAGTGTACCAATTTTCACATATATGGTATCAAAGCATTCATATCTGGTATCATCAGAATGTTAGTCTGCCGAGTATCTGGTGGTGGGTGTGGCTGTGAGGGCTGGGATTCTGGGCATGAATGCTTGGGCTAGATTAGCTCAAAAGTGTACCGCATGAAAATGGTACAGCAGTGTACCTTACATCTTCAAGTATTACAAAAACATTTTGACAGACATTTCTAGTGGTGGGGTACCCCCGACAGAGTTATGTAATTGCCAGTCCACAGCTAGGCTAGATTAGCTGAAATCTGTACCACTTAAAACTGCTTTTGAGTTGTTCAGCACCACCACAAGAATCATGAATGATCACTTCCGGACAGTTACCCCTAACAGAACAGAACGCCTGCCAGCTAAGCTAGATTAGCTTAAATCCGTACCGCCTAAAACTGCTTAGAAGTCGTTCAGCATCACGGGAATCATGAATGATCACTGCCAGACAGTTTGTGCGGTGGACTACCCCTAACGCACATGCCCAAAATGCCAGCCCCGCCCCCTCCCCACCTAGGCTAGATTAGCTGAAGCCTGTACCACCTAAAACTGCTCGGAAGTTGTTCAGCACCACAGGAATCATGAATGATCACTGCCAGGCAGTTTGTGCGGTGGGTTACCCCTAACACTAACAGACACTCCAAAATGCCACGCCCCCAACTAGGCTAGTCTAGCTGAAGCCCGTACTACCTAAAACTCTTGGAAGTTGTTCAGCACCACCACATGAACCAAGAATGACCACTACAAGACAGTTTGTTCGGTGGGGTACCAATGACAAAAAGCCCAAAATGTCACGCCCCGCAACAGGGCTACACAAGCTGACGGATGATGCCACCCTGGGGAAATTTTAATATTCAAGATGGCCGTCATGAGACATTTTCTGGTTATTTACTTTAATTTAGTGGGGTAAAATTCGGGAGAGATTCTCTCGAACCTTGGTATGAAGGTAGTTTCTATAAGAATTTGACCCAAGCTTGGGTGTTCCTCCTAAAAGTGACTGCTAATTCCACTAGGAAGCCAAATTCACAATGGGGGATCATTTTTGAAGGAAACTCATAATGTTCCCTAAAACGGCGTGTAATATATTGAAATATAGGTTTTCGTTGTCAATTACTCCAAATATAAACATAAACCAGCGGCTGTCAGGCAGGATAAGCCCACATTTTCGGGAGATTGATAGAGAACAAGCTAACAAGAAAGTGATTTTTCCTACAATCAAGGGCCATAATTCGGGAAATTACCATTTGGTATGTGAATATCGAAAGGAACTGAGATTTTTGTGTTATAAACTTACATTTCAAGTTTCAACAAAATCGGATAAAAATTGTGACCTCTATAGGGTCCACAACCTTGATATACCATATTTTTACGCTATTTGAGAACGAACGGCGGCCATTTTGTCTGTCAATTTTGGGCCGATTTTCACGAAATACGAACTTAGGGTGTAACGGTGATATAATAATACGGTTTTTTAAATCGGATAAAAATTATGACCTCTATAGGGTCCACAAGCTAAAAACGCGATTTTTCGTAAAATCAGGGGCCATAATTCAGGAAGTTACGGTCCGATATGCGCGAATATCGAAAGGAACTGAGATCTTTGGGTTATAAACTTACATTTCAAGTTTCAACAAAATCGAATAAAAAGTGTGACCTCTATAGGGTCCACAACCTTGATATACCATATTTTTACGCTAGTTGAGAACGAATGGCGGCCATTTTGTCTGTCAATTTTCGGCCGATTTTCACGAAATTCGAACTCAGTTGTCCTTAGGGTGTAGCGGTGATATAATAATACGGTTTTTTAAATCGGATAAAAATTATGACCTCTATAGGGTCCACAAGCTAAAAACGCGATTTTTCGTACAATCAGGGGCCATAATTCAGGAAGTTATGGTCCGATATGCGCGAATATCGAAAGGAACTGAGATCTTTGGGTTATAAACTTACATTTCAAGTTTCAACAAAATCGACCTCTATAGGGTCCACAACCTTGATATACCATATTTTTACGCTAGTTGAGAACGAATGGCGGCCATTTTGTCTGTCAATTTTCGGCCGATTTTCACGAAATTCGAACTCAGTCGCCCTTAGGGTGTAACGGTGATATAATAATACGTTTTTTTTTAAAATCGGATAAAAATTATGACCTCTATAGGGTCCACAAGCTAAAAACGCGATTTTTCGTACAATCAGGGGCCATAATTCAGGAAGTTATGGTCCGATATGCGCCAATGTCGAAATTAACAAAGATCTTTATGTTATAAACTTACATTTCAAGTTTCAATAAAATCGGATAAAAATTGTGACCTCTATAGGGTCCACAAGCTAAAAACGTGATTTTTCGTACAAACGGCGGCCATAATCCATGAAATTTCGATCCGATACATGCCAATATCGAAAGCAGTCGAGATCTTTTGGAGATAAACCTATATTTCAAGTTTCGTCAAAATTATACACGGTCAACCAGAATCAACCATCGGGACATCGTGAGTCGAAAGCAAATGTTTATAAAAGCTAACTAGGCTTGTCCAGCCTCATGTAAAAGTCTAACTTACGCTCGCTTGAATCACTTGAATACTCGCAATCAGTATAACAGTCTGATTCTGCCGCTTTAATCAGTATCATGCAACGGGGGTGAACCTTGTCTTGACAATTATTAGGTCACTCATACGCGCCGGTAAAGCTGAGGTTGGCAAACATTTTCCATCCCTTCTTCCCCTTCTGTTTTTTGGTAGAGAGGGTGACCGCGACTGGTGTCATAGTGGATCATAGTGTATGCTTGACAATTCGCTCTATGAATTCGGCGAATCAGAAAGCCTATAGTTTAAAACATTACTAACATCGTTATGTCTCGCCAAAATTGGCCGCCATTTTGAATATGACCTCAACCTGGAATACCCTTTGGTCGGAACATGTTTTTATGTTTATATCTGAAGTAACTGACACCGAAAACCTATATTTTAATATACATGTACTGCACACCTTTGTTAGGGGACTATAATGGTTTCCCTCCAAAATAAGCCTCCATTTTGAATTTGGCCCCCTAGCGGAATCAGCCATCACTTTAAGGAGGAATAGCAAAATTCATTTGATTCAGCGGGCCAAATTACGATAGAACCAGCTTCATACAGAGGCCCGAGAGAATCTGTCCCGACTTTTACCCCACTAAATTAAAGTAAATAACCAGAAAATGTCTCATGTGGGCAATCTTGAATATTTAAATTTTCCGAAGGGTGCCAGGGTGGCATTACCCAGATTCTGAATCTACACATATTAAAGATATATAATCCACTCAAAACCTACATTTCAATATATTGCACATCTTTTTAGTGAACTTTATGAGTTTCCCTCTAAAATGAGCCTCCATTTTGAATTTGGCCCTCTAGCGAAATTAGCCATCACTTTCAGGAGGAATACCCTAGCTCATTGGATTCAGCGGGTCGAATTCTTCTAGAAACATATTCAAACCGAGGTCCGAGTACAACTGTCACATATTTTACCCCACTTAATAACCAGAAACCGCCTCATGTCGGCCATTTTGAATATATAAAATTTCCCCAATTCTGAATCAACACATATAGAAGATATATAATCCACCATTAAACATTAGGCGGACTATATTTCCATGTCAAGGCTTAAAATAGGGTTTGGCAACCGGACTTTATGGTTCGTATGTCAGTGGTCACTGAGTTGAACACTGAGCGCCATGGAAAACGCATCACTTTTTTTCCCAAATATTTTATTACTAGGTGGTTTTGTATGTAAAATATTATGCAATACTATGAACTATTGTTTCACACAATGCTCCCAAACGCAAAAAATATCGGCTCGTGTGCAAAAAAAAAATTGCACGGGATGCACATGAAAAACCCAATATTCACGTGCAGCATTGTGTGTGAGCCCTTTAAAAGCATGTTTTCAACTTAATGTGCAGTACATGAACTGTGAAACGTCAATCTGTCGTAATTTGTTGGACGTGTAAAGGAATCGAGCTAGAGATGCCGAGACTTACTGACATATGTAGATCGGTTATCCGTGTCTAAGATATCTTTCAGATTTTTGTCCAATTCTTCTTTGAACATACCCAAATCCTTCACGGTTCAATGTCAGAATTATCGGAAAAGATTGCATTTTGATCCAAATTTTCTTCAGCCTTTGACTATCAACTGACTAGTCGATCGATCTATTGGCTAAAAAGAATTGATTATTCATCTGATAACGTATTACTATCCATTTTGTTTATGCGTTCAATTTCATTGAACCTATGTTTACTTCAAAATGGCGACAGTATAAACACTGCATTCACGTGATTAATTCGGTAATTTCCGTTATTTGGCGGAAACTATCGAGCAATTATCCAATCATTGTTGAATTTTAATAGAAGAGCCCATTTAATTAAAGCGTGAATAAAACTGTATATGTCGGATATAAGCCTTCTCTTCCTCAGATTGATATGATAGAGAACTCTTGGGCTTCGCCCGCGCGTTCTCTATCATATCAACCTCGAGTAGGTAAATATCCTATGCACAACCCCCCTCAGTTGTTCTTTCTATTTACATAATGGACAGTCTTCGGCCATTATTCATTACTTAAGGGGAATTAATAATAAATTATAACCGGAACTAATAAAGATTAGGTTTAAAACATTAATTAATAAGGGCATTCTTAAATGAAAGAAAATAAGTTTATACTAATAACAAATACCAAGTCAGTTCCTAAACAATTACACTTTGAATTGCCTCAAGAAATTTTCTGGGTTTTTTTCTGGTGCTGGTTCGCGGCTAGCGCCCGTGTTGGATTCCCATTTACACGATGTTGTCTATTATTGCTTAGATGTTGGGCTACTGCTGATTGGGGTTGTATGCTACCAGGGATTGGTTTTCTTGAATTCCCAGGAATCAGATCGTAGAATTCACTGTTGGCGCCATGATTGCTTATTCTCGATGTCTGCTCTTTAACTAAAACACTCAGAAATTTTAATTCGAGCATTCTCATCATTTTACAATCGTTGAAAAAAATTGTAAAAGCCCTACTCCATTTTTCTTGAATTCCCAGGAATCAGATCGTAGAATTCACTGTTGGCGCCATGATTGCTTATTCTCGATTTCTGCTCTTTAACTAAAACACCCAGAAATTTTAATTCGGGCATTCTCATCATTTTACAATCGTTAAAAGAAATTGTAAAAGCCCTACTCCATTTTGTGTCAGCTACCCACAGATACGTTCCGTTTGAAGTCGCATTTAAACAAAACTGGGTCATTCGCTCACGTATTGATATAAATATCGAAACTTCTTCATTAAAATTAAAAGACTGATGCTTAACCAGCTTATCAAATTTTTCATAAAAATAGTCATACAGAATGTAATCCAATTCTGAGAATTTTTTAACTTTGTCCATCAGGGTAGAATTGATGTTATTCTTGGATTTATTTTTAAAAGCATTCAGCTTTATGTACAATATATCCTTGAATGACCAATTTAACATTCTTCGTAAAAGTATCATAGATTCATCAAATCGTTCAGTTATCATAACTAGATCGAATGTTAAGTTCAAGTCCTGCACGTATTTCAACATTTTAGTAGAATTTTTCAAGTATTTGGTTGGAAATCCAAAATCCACAGCCATTCTGTTGTTTGTGTGAGAATGATACGGATTGTTGGTCTCGTAGATTTCTTGGTTCGCTATAAATTGTTCAAAACTATCAGTGCCGTTTGGGCCTTGTATGAGATATCGTTTTTTATATACTGTTCGATAGTAATGGTAGGCAGACCTAAAGCGTTCGTAAGGATCTCTTACTATAGCAATATATACCGTGTCCCTAGGCAGATAATGACCAAATATGGTCTTGTTGAATATCACGTGGTTACACAACATGTCGTATGTTTTGTTTAAAGATGGTGGCAGAATAAGGCGTTTCTCTATACTCGATGAATCACCGCCAAGATAGTTGTTGCCATTCCTCGGCAACACAAAAGTAAGGCCTCTCTGAAATCCAAACCTGTATATTATATTTAAAACCGTTGAGCTAGAAGCTTTGTGAACCTTTAAAAAAGCAATATGGCGGAGTTCATTCGCTGGAAAAGGCGTGGTTAAGTGATTCGATATGATGGCATGGGAATGTCTCAGTTCAAACCGACTGCCAGGTGATAGTTTTATCATGGTTATTGACATCTGTACTTTAATGGTGATAACAATTGACACAATCAACAGGGAAATTAATATGTAGTGTTTCTTTCTGTAAAAAAAAGGAACAAGGTGTACTCGTTTGAATATCTAATGTAAAGTAATATTATATCATTATATCCAATGTCATGTAGATATCATTATATCTAATAGAAAATATATATCATTATATCTAATGTAAAGTATATATTATTGAATGTAATGTAAAGTATATATAATTATATCTAATATTGATACTCTATGCAACCTAAATATTTTGTCTTCTAGAATTTGGATCGAGATAGAATCTTCTCTATGTATATCCAAATAAGGGTCCTAAATATAAATATAAAATAGAATGATTAACTTTACCTTCTCAGCAATGAACATAATCGAATAAAACAACCTTAAAAACAAAACAAAAAGAACCTTTTCATGTGCATTATTTTCGTTATTATCAGATAAGATCATTTTTCGTTTCTTCTTAATATCTAATCCGGATTTAAAAATAAACACAAAAGCAGAGGGCACTTTAGGGGTGCAAGGATCTCTCTCTCTCTCTCTCTCTCTCTCTTCCCTGTGCTGAGAAATGATTAGTTTTGTGGCACATGCTAGAGCGGATTTGAGGTAAATATGAGCAATGGCATTCCATACCTTGACACTTGGTTGAGCGATAATGATTTTGAAGATCTAAACATAATAGTTAGCAACAAGCAGTTTGGCATTGAGTATGCTAGTAGTTAAAAATGTTCCCGTCGCGCATGCTGCAAATTTCCGATACTTTTCATTTTCCTAAATTATTTTAGGGAAATAAATAATGATAAATACGTTAAAGAAGCATTATTCACGCACTAAATCTGCCTAATGTGGATACGCTTGACAGTTAATGATTTAATTTAAAAATGGATAATCGGGACTTTGTTTATTATGTTAGCAACGGTAGCCATAAAGCATTTTGACTGAAATTTTCAACATATTTCCTTTTCATTATCTATCTTTTTTTAAAACTATTTTAGCGAAAACTGTCAGCTCTTTATCCAAATCTAACATAATGCATACTTAATTGATTATGAATGTTATGGAGATGTTAATCCAGCTGTGAAATCTAATCTGAAAGTCGTCATTGTAAATAGATTGGATGCTGGATTCGGAAATAAAATTTACAATGTCGTTTTCACCAGACATTTGTGCCAAACCCTGACACGTAACACGCACAGTTACCATTCAACTGTTTTAGAAAACATTATATGAGTGCTATTGCGAGGCTAAATACGGAATTGTCTGGTGAACTTAAAACTGTCATCGAAAATTAGATACCGACCACTGGTTAACTGGATGACCTGGCGCCTGGTACGTTCGGGCATTTTTATGCGCGAACTCTTAGGTTTTTTTTTACTGGCATGCGCACAGGTACTATTTCTTTTAACAAGTACCCAAATCGGGGATTTCGTGCGGAGGTAGTTTGGAGGTAAACAGTCTGTGAAGTACAACACTTGCCACTGTACCTGTGTATCGCTAATTATAAACCGAATGTGTGAAGACAGTTCATACATATCACTCAAAAAATTTTCAGTACAAACTCAGTTGATTCACGCTCGATTTGCTACTAAACAAACCCATCGGTTTATTTTCTCAACAGTGTGACCCGAAGTGACCGCGGATTTATTGACCTTGTATGAACTTATCCATAGCTATATCCTTACACCGAGAGAAATTATCTAGTCTCGGTGAAAAGAACCATGGTCATCTGGTAGAAAATTACTTTTGTATTTTTTGGAACGGAAAACAGTGTTTTTAGAAGCAAACTAACCTGCCGCACATGAGGAAGTCATTATACTAATAATAAAAGGCGAGACCTCTTTTTGCGGCGCAGGCTTATCACTGAGTAGTAAACCGTCCACAAACAATAATATAGGAAGCCTAGTGACGAGTGTAGTAAGTAGGCTATAGACTATAGGTTTGAGTCGAGATTACTCGCTTTCAGTTTACTCTGTTTTTGCGATAACCAATTATGTGAGAAATACCATACTGACATTCGGTTTTTAAAAGTTGTACGCGAACTAAATGCGTTTGTTAGATACTGACAGAGCAGCCCCGAGTCGAACAATCGCAGCCCGAGCTGTCTTCGTCAGCTAGTTTCACAATATCGTGCAATAGGTGTATTAATGTGATTTTTAGGTTTAACCCCACAAACAATGCCAAAATAGTGTTTTCACTGCTTACAGAAAATTGAAATTTAAAAAAAAATTTTTTTATGAGGGTGACCCTCCCATACACTCCCTATCGAGCTGCCGCTCGGTCTGCGCAGCCTCATGCCTGGCACATACTGTCAACATTGAATATTTTTCCGTTTCCGCCCTTCCCCCCACAATATATATTTCACGGCTACGTTGCGACAGTACCAGCATACCCAGTTGTTGACACCCATTACATCACTCCTGTCTAACAAATCATAAAGCTGTGGTGTTACGGTGGCGGCATAGTATTTCACCGTAACACCACAGCCACTCTAACCATTCATAATACATCTAACTATCCCTTTACAGCACTTCACTCCCTACACATTTCCCCTCGTCCTACTTTCCCAAACGTCAACAACACATCTCATACATCCAGTTCGCTGATTAACCCTTGTACCACGTCTACTGGTTTCTAATCCCACCGAGGGCGAGAGTTAACTGCCAGCGAGGAGTGTGCGATGGGAGTGTCCATAACGTTTCCAGCCTCCCTTAGTAATATGCGATTTATATGAAAATTGTGATGGATTGGATGTTGGATTCCGAAATAAAACTTACAATGTCGTTTTCACCAGCCATTTGTGCCAAACCCTGACACGTAACAAGCACAGTTACTATTCAACTGTTTTAGAAAACAATATATGAGTGCTAAATACGGAATTGTTTGGTGAACTTAAAACTGTCAACTTAAAAATCGAAACCGAAATTAGAGAAATTTAAATATCGGCTACATTCATCGATCACCTACAGCGTTAACTGGTTTCAAGTCCCACCGAGGGCGAGAGTTAACTAGCAGAGAGGAGTGGGCGATGGGAGTGTCCATAACGTTTCCAGCCTCCCTAATTAATATGCGATCTATATGAAAATTGTGATACTTATGTTTCAACATACCCCCCCCCCCCCCCCTGTCCCCATTCCTTGACATCAATCCCCCCGTTTCAGCTTTTCTCCGCCATATTTAACTAGTCAGAATACCAGTTTTTCAAATAATCCTAAACATATCCTTCACGGTAGTGGTGACCTGCGGATATATTTGAGTTGTCAGGGGAGCAAGATCTAGCGAATGGGCTTGGTAAGAGTGGACCTTGAAACCACATAGTCCTTTTAAAATATTTTAACTTGCATAAGCTTTTAAAAATCAGATTTTCTGTACAGACGGGTAAAGTGAAAAATGAAAATTTAAATAGTAATTTGGGAGATAAAACATTTTTGCCTTCTAGCCGGCAAAATGAATGCCTACGGCTTTGATGGGGTCAAGTGTACAAAGACGCCATTTTGGGTCCCATACTGTTTGTGTTGAAATTTCTGAAACTTGTGTTGAAATTTCTGAAACTCGTGTTGTTTCGTACAAACTTGTGTATAACAAAAACTTGTGTTGTATTTTACCAATTTATATCCAGTATAGCAACCTTTCGAATGCAACCCCTTTCATTCGTTCTGTTTAAACTGTGATTATTGATAAATGACATAATAATTTTGTTTGTTAAATTATTATTTATTCAATAAATGATATGAAAAAATAAATTAATGCCAATACCAATCTCGAAGGTTAATAAACAAAGTTAATTCCAATACTAATAAAATTGTGTTATACAATGAAAAAATACCCCCCCCCCCCCCATTCCCAATTATTAAATAAAAAGTAGCTATTTAAATTGAAAAATAAAGCACCGAGACATTTGAAATATTAATCAACAAAGTTAATTTCAATACTAATAAAATTATGTTCAATAATAACAATATCCCCCCACCCCTCAAAAAAAGCTATTTATTTTTTTTGATAAATGACATAATAATTTTGTTTGTTAAATTATTATTTATTCAATAAATGATATGAAAAAATAAATTAATGCCAAATTAATGCCAATACCAATCTCGAAGGTTAATAAACAAAGTTAATTTCAATACTAATAAAATTGTGTTATACAATGAAAAAATACCCCCCCCCCCCATTCCCAATTATTAAATAAAAAGTAGCTATTTAAATTGAAAAATAAAGCACCGAGACATTTGAAATATTAATCAACAAAGTTAATTTCAATACTAATAAAATTATGTTCAATAATAACAATATCCCCCCACCCCTCAAAAAAAGTTATTTATTTTTTTTTTACAATTAACCTTAAAAAGAACTGAGAATATAATATATATGTTCACAATATCCTTACCTCATGGTCCCAAAACATACATTTTAAATATATCTATATTTAATATCAACCAAATTAAGCACTAAAGACATTAATAATGCTCTAAATTGAAATACTTTTAAGAAAAAATAGTCCCTTTAACAGATTAGGAATTCAAAATTTTCTACAGTATATAAATGGGAACTAATAGATAAAGCACAGGCAAATAATTATAGATAGATATAATAAATATAGCATAAAAATCAAACAAAATGGAGAAAATTAAAAATTTGTAAAACAAAAATTGATTAATTAATAAAACCATTTTATATAAAAGAGGCATTAACATTCGAAATGTTCACTAAATGTTTAAAAATATAGGTTGATTTCATCCTACAATAATACATTTTTATAATTATCGAATGTTACTATTAATTATTGATGATCCCTCTATATTATTTCAAGTTTTCAGGCCAAATCTTTAGTGTTTAGGATTACACTGCATTCTATATAATGAAACAATATTAGAGATTGTTTGGTATTTGACATTAAAAACAAAAATGTGATTAAAAAGGCAATGGTGACATATAACTTTTGAGCTTCCACAATAATATCTGTAAAAGAATTTGATTTCTTTATATTCAGAATTTAGAGTTGTTTTCTTTCTTTGGTATTAATATTCACTAAATAGATATAATTCCCCACGGATGTTCAAGTGATTATTATAAATACACTTATCGACAATTGGGGTTTTGATGTGGATTTAACTTGGTACACCAGTCATGGGTATAGAGTTATTTAGATGGCAGAATAAAAGTAAAATAACTCATTGAGCAGGGGGCGGCGGCGGGGGCGGGGGAGTTGAAAAGAGCATAATTTAACAATATATTATATTATTTTGAGACTCATATGTATGACTACATGCGAATGCAAGATGGGGGGGGGAGTATTTTATTCAGGTAGCATTATTACTTACTCATGTACACCAAAATCACGTCATCTCGCCTAAACAGGTGTTTTACGCCAAAACGCTTCAACTTGATTGATTGCCATGTTTTTGGTGTATATTTATATCTTTTCTTGGGCGCCGAATCGCACTACGGCTTTTAAAATGTTCAAAAATCGACGTAAATTGATTTTTTCAACGATAGTTGGTATACAACGATGAGCAAATGAGTAAGTAGACAGTGGGAAAGTTACGACAACTCATTTCCAGGCGCCATTTTGGGTCCCAATTATGACGCCATAAAAGCTATGACGTCATAGCTTCATACAGGTTTACATACCAAAATTTGTTTTTTTCTTGCAGTATTAGGCGTTGAGGGATAATATAACGTTTTACCCTAAAAAAAAAAAATGCAAAAGAAACCAATGCAGTTTGGTTCAGTGATAAATATATCAAACAAAATCATACCCAACATCGGGGAACTTTCTGAGAGCGATATCTCGTAATCAGTGTATTTTACTATTTACTCGTTGGATTATAAATGATTTCTTTTTAAATTCCTCAAACACAGAGTGGTTATGCAAGCGAAATGTGCCGAAAAAACGAATTTGACAAACGTCAAATTAAAAAAAAAAAGTATTTGTTATATGGTGCCGGGCGTTTCTTTCATAATGGCCGCCAAATTTGGTAATATTATTATTATTATTATTATTATTATTATTACAGCATATTTATAGCGCGCCCTTTCATAAAACATGTTCAGGGGCACTTTACAAAGTGACAATGTAATCATAAATAAACAACAAGATTATGGACATGTTAACAATTGTATACAGAGTCAGTTAAAAGCCTCATTAAATAAATGTGATTTAAGTTGTTTTTTAAAAGAATATAGAGATGTACAACATCTTAAACTAAATGGTAGATTATCCCATAAAACAGGTGCTTGATAACTAAAAGAGACTAGTTGAACAGTTTTGGGCTTTAAAAATAGTTTATCTGATGTACGTAATGTTCAACAATTATATCGTGGTTATGCACGCGAAATGTGCGGAAATCGAATTTGACAAACATCAATTAAAGAAATGTATTTTCCATGTGGTGCCGGGCATTTCTTTTAAAAGGGCTGCCGAATTTGGTAATACATGTATAAGGCAATTTAACAAAAAAAACCCATAAATTTGGTAGACTAAAAGGACATCTCTTAAGATACGTAAGATATGACTTTTGCAATGTCCTTTATATGGTTTTCGATGTCTCTGAATTTGAAGATAAATTTTGAAAATACAAAATAGCAGCAACACCAATTGGCGGATATTAAATTAAACATACATTTTTAAACGAAAAGTATAGCTGAACATACTAATATTATTATTATACAACAAAAACCGCACATTATTGTAATATAGCCTAATTCATAAGAAAATAAAATAAAAGATACCGTGTGAACCTAGGGATCATTTTCCCGACTTGTAAACAAAACCAGCGGCTGCCAGGCAGGATACGCCCACATTTTCGAGACATGGATAGAGAACAAGCTAAAAAGAAAGTGATTTTTCGTACAATAAGGGGCCATAATTCAGGAAGTTACTGTCCGATATGCGCGAATATCGAAAGGAGCCGAGATCTTTGGGTTATAAACTTACATTTCAAGATTCATCAAAATAGGATTAAAATTATGACCTCTATAGGGTCCACAACCTTGATATACCATATTTTTACGCTATTTGAGAACGCAGGGCGGCCATTTTGTCTGTCAGTTTTGGGCCGATTTTCACGAAATTCGCCCTCTGATTGATGGAAAATGGTATCGTCTCAACACTTTAGACTCGTACCGTCTCGGGCCAAAAATAGGAGTGTCGAAACCATATATGTCACAACCAAATGGATCAACCCCAAAAAGATCATAGATTTTGCACGACTTGTGCGGGGTATTATCCTGTGTTTAAGGGTAATCGGTCTGCTTCAAACACCTACCACAGGCGGTGTAAACATCTACTCAAATGCCAGAAGTGACCACGGTATTTGGAGCATCCGAAGCGTTCATGTTAAGGAACCCTCTCATTAAGAGGACAACGACCCTTTTCAGGGCCAGCATAGTCTCCTCCTCCTCTTCCTTCCCCCCTATGTCTTCTTCTTTCCTTCCTCTTTCTTTCTTTCTCCTCCTTTCCTGTGTGCGCCCTCTTTCTCTCTCGAACTAGGTCATGGACTCATCCAGTGCAAGGTCATCCCCAGCTCACAGGGGTCATCCAGTGCAAGGTCATGACGAACTAGGTCACAATGGTCACTCAGTGCAAGTTCACGGGGTCAAGATGATAGGATAAACTATTAATTTTTCATGGTCCAACTTTTCCAAACCTTACCATGTCTATAATTCTATAGTGATAACCATAGTATAAAGAGAACTTCCCTACAAAATTTGCTCATGATGACTTTGGCATTTATTTTAAAAGTTATTCGTTTGTTATTATCGTTTATTTGAAGCGCAATACATTCTACTAATTTCATCAATGTTATAGTTAAGCATTTCATGATTTATTTACAGTTCTATAAATTGGAATTTCAAGCTAATAAAACACTGTTAACAGAAAAGGTCTTTCATTGAGTCAACTGGCATGGTTTCGATTCCTCGGTTGTACCTGACAAGGAGTAGAGTCGCCTGTCCTATCCCGTGGGTTGGCACGGGTTGGCCCTGGATTATCGTCCCATTTATACACAATTAAAAAACATAATCAATATGAAACCATAACATCAAAGTGAATAAACATTATTATTATTATAAGGAAAACACCCCAGTAATAAAAAAGGCAGGGGGTATAATATGAAACAAATGCGTCTAGTATTATTTAAAAAATTGAAACACATGCGTTAATGGGAATTAATAATAAATTACAACCGGAACTAATAAAGATTAAGTCAAAAACATTAATTAATAAGGGCATTCTTAAATGAAAGAAAATAAGTTTATAACATCTACACTAATAGTCAGTTCCTAAACAATTGCACTGTGAATAGCCTCAAGAAATTTACTGGGGTTTTTTTCTGGTGCTGGTTCACGGCTGCCGTCCCTGTTGGGTTCCAATTTACACGATGTTGTCTGTTATTGCTTAGATGTTCTGCCACTGCTGATTGGAGTTGTATGGTGCCAGGGATTGGTTTCTTTAATTCTTTTATCTAATGTGAGTTTGGACCCCCCCCCCCCTATGTACTTTTAGTTGCAGGAGCGGGTTATTTCATATATGCAACCCTTAGGTGGTGGTGGTGGTGGGTTATAAGTCTCTGCTTATTTGCCAGTAGCGTCGATGATTCGGACTGGTTTCCGAAGATGAACCTGTAACACCGGGTCAATGGTCGCTTGTAGATTCGCCGTCCAAGTTGTTAAATGTAAAATTACACTATAAATTATTAGCTATGTAAACATAATGAACAGCCGACATGTGTTACTAGATGTTCACGACGCACATTACTACTAGATACAGATTGTTTTAACTTGGATAGCAGGGAAACTCCGACTTATATAACATATCTTTGAGACTGAGGATTACTATTTGTTTAAAGTTGGATAGAAGGGAAACTCGGACTAATATAACATATCTTTGAGATTCAGGATTAATATTTCTCTCCCTTGTCTAACAAGGTAAACTATATCCAAACATACCCAAACACCTCTTATGTAAGGAGTTTAATGTCTGTAATGTCTATTATCAGGAATCCGATCGAAGAATTCTCTGTTGGCGCCATGTCTGCTTATTCTCGATTTCTGCTCTTTAACTAAAACACTCAGAAATTTTAATTCGACCATTGTCATCATTTGACAATCGTTAAATGTAACTGTAAAAGTCCCACTCCATTTTGCGTCAGATACCCACAGATACGTTCCGTTTGAAGTCGCATTTAAACAAAACTGAGTCACTCGCCCACGTATTGATTTAAATACCGAAACTTCTTCATTAAAATCAGAAGATTGCTGCTTAACCCGCTTATCAAATTTTTCGTAAAAATAGTCATACAGAATATAATCCAATTTTGTGAATTTCTTAACTTTGTCCGTCAGGGTAGAATTGATGTTATCCTTGGGGTTTTTTTTTGAGAGCATTCAGCTTTATATACAATATATCCTTGAATGACCAATTTAACATTCTTCTTAAAAGTATCATAGATTCATCAAATCGTTCAGTTATCATAACAAGATCCAGTGTTAAGTCCAAGTCCTGCACGTATTCCAACATTTTAGTAGAATTTTTGAAGTATTTGGTTGGAAATCCAAAATCTATAGCCATGCGGTTGTTTGTGTGAGAATAATACGGATTGGTGGGATCGTAGATTTCTTGGTTCGCTATAAATTTTTCAAAACTATCAGTGCCGTTTGGGCCACGCATGAGGTATGCCAAGGGAATTACCGTACGACCGTAATGATAGGCGGACCTGTAACGTTCAAAAGGCTCTCTTATTCTAGCAATATATACCGTATCTCTACGCATATAATGACCAAATATGGTCTTGTTGAATATCACGTGGTTACACAACATGTCGTATGTTTTGTTCACAGATGGTGGCAGAATTAGGCGTTTCTCTATACTCGATGAATCACCGCCAAGATAGTTGCCTTTCCTCGGCAACACAAAAGTAACACCTCTCTGAAATCCAAACCTGTATATTATATTTAAAACAGTTGAGCTAGAAGCTTTGTGAACCTTTAAAAAAGCAACATGGCGGAGTTCATTCGCTGGAAATGGCGTGGTTAAATGATTCGATATGATGGCATGGGAATGTCTCAGTTCAAACCGAGTACCAGGTGATAGTTTTATCATGGTTATTGACATCTGTACTTTAATGATGATAACAACTGACACAAACAACAGGAAAATAAATATGTAGTGTTTCTTTCTGAAAAAAAACCCCAAGGTGTAACAATTAACGTGTAAAAATATTCAGTATTTGTATATATTATTTATTTATTTTTTTTTTATCTCATTTGAATATTTCTGGTTCACACATCTTAGAAATTTAAGATAAAAACTATCGCTATGTCTAATGTAAGTATATATCATTATATCTAATGTAAAGTATATGTCATAATATTCAATGTAAAATATATATAAATATATCTAACGTAAAGTATCCTTATATCTAATGTCAAGTATATATCATTATAATCTATATCTTATGTCAAGTATATATAATTATACCCTATAAACCCCAGAATGCCTCGTTCGGCATTTTTGTCCAAGCGTGGCAAAAACGTGTTAAAAATTTTGCCGCTTTGTAACGTGGTAAAAACAAAATGCCACGTTTGTATCCAATCATGTATCCAACCTTGTGAACGTTCTGGACAAAATACCTCGTCCCAAAAACACGGCAATTTAAAAAAAAAAAACGTTTTGGAACTGCAGACAAACGTCAAATTTGGTTTTTACCACGTTACAACGTGGCAAAACTGTGGCAACAGGCTTATGCCACGTTCGGACAAAAATCCCGAACGAGGCATTCTGAGGTTTATAGTCATAATTTATATCTAATGCAAAGTATATATCATTATATCTAATGCAAAATATATATCATTATGTCTAATTTAAAGTATATATCATTGAATCTGATGTTAAATATATATCTCTATATCTAATATTGATACTATGCAAATTAAATAGAAATATTAACGTTACCTGTATAATGAACACAATCGATTACAACAACATTAAAAACAAAAAGCCCAATTACCTAGCTAAACATACAACGAACTGTGTACGAACACATCTCACACAATTCAAAACACATTTACAAATGAAATGAAATGAAATGGGGTTTAACGTCCTACTGTTCTGCTCCCATGCTGGGCTAATGAAGACGGGCATACGCCATACAGTGTGCTATGAGGGAAATTTTGTCCGGGCAGCGGCACTATCGCGTACTCTTATACCGAATTCCAACTGCCAAGGGATCTTTTACGTGCATTCCAATGTATACACAGGACCTCGGTTTTTCGTCTCATCCGAAGGACCAGACAGCTGTCCTTGTCAGGCTCTTTGTCCTACAGCACTGACAAGGGGGAGCCACGCCGGAAAATCTGGCTGAACTTTCTCGGCCAATGCAGGGATCGAACACCCGACCTCCAGGCTAGCGAGCCAGCGTCATAGCACACTGTATGGCGTATGCCCGTCTTCATTAGCCCAGGTTAGGAGCAGAACAGTAGGACGTTAAACCCCATTTCATTTCTGTTATATAGCCTAAATCATAAGAAAAAAAATAATAAAAGATACACCAGATAAAAGCGCTATTAAATATATTTAAAGATACATTATGTAAGATTTAGATAAAGAGCTAGCCATTCTTGCTATAATGGTTTGAAAATAGATAATAAAAATTTACTATATTCCGAGCGAAGATATTAACCTTTGAAGGTTTGACAAGACGTGTGCATTAAAAGCAAACACTGTACTGGTATGCATTAAAAGCTAAGTCTCGCTCATCCATTTTCAAATTAAATCAAAATATGGCTGAGCCGTTCTAATCTGTTATCCGATGGCATCGAGAGTTGATTATGGTGTTGTCATGTTAATACATATCTAACAATTTAGATAACATTTAAGGCTTAAAGAAAGACTGCAGTAGGCTGATTTAGTTCTTGAATAATGTATGTTTAACTTGCACATGGGTTTTAGGGCAATGTAAAGTGACACCATCTTGTTGCAAACTAGTATCGACAACAACAAGGCTGAACATTTTATTTCCCAACACAGAATAGTGGCCCTTGGATACAAAAGGCCAAAATAAACTATATTACCCACAATACACTATTTCACTGTCAACACCCCTTTAAATCGTATCACTTTCTTGCCCAATGGCGGTTACACCTACACCTAGTAGGCCTAATTTGGGGGACAAAACTATTTTGCCTTCTAGCCGGCAAACAAATATCTTCAATTCCACGAATCTTTGGTCTGGAGCCATTCCGGATTGTGTGTCAGTTTTCGGTCATCGATCATTAATTGTATCATCAATTTTTCGAAAATAGAAATTACTTTGACAAATTAATAAAACATTTAAAATCAGTGTAAAATCAGTGTAATTTAAATAAAAGGTGTCTAGCGTGACATGTGTTTCGGGCATAAATATGTTCCATAAGTGACATGCGATATGAGATATATAGCTCTCCGAAACTTCCTGGTCTCTTTTGCAATTTGTTTGGGGCAAGACGTTATCACTCCCCGCCCATTTGTAAATAATAATATTAATCTAATATATTAACCGGCAATAACCGCACATATTTAACAGATACGCACAAATAATGTACATGTTATTCCACAGGTAGACAGACATTGAAGGGTTTGTCCGATTTCTTTCCAATGAAATAATCATGTTGGTCAACTAGTATCAAACATACAGTGTATATCGTGTCCGAGATTTGTTAAAAATCGCCTCGAGCATGTTCCACACATCTCATATTTATCAGCTTTTTGTTCAATCTATAAAAGCCTACATTCCTACAAAATGTTTTGTTTAGTCAAGTGAAACAAGAATGTCGACAAATACGTAAAACTATGAAATAAGATATAAATGTACTTCTATGATATGATTCAACCGAAAGATCCTATATATGCAACATAGATATATTATATCTACATTCAAGTTAAACGAACTGCGTCTATTCATTTTAAAGTAGCTAAGTCTCTAACTCAATATCATGCAAAGTCTTACACGTTGAAAACACGAATTATTTGTCAATTCAAATCAAAGTTGATGTTGTTATTTTACCTGGAAAAGGTAAGCTTCTGATATCCGTTCGTTCGTTCTTGGTGTTTAACGTCTGCTTCCACATAAGTGATATCGCAGACAAGACATAGGAGAGCCGAAGCTGATTCCTGTTTTTTAGAATATGATTTTGCAATCTTTCCATTTGGCCTTAGGCCATGGATTTTTTTTACGTCAGATTTCTACAAGCATATATTAAGTACATTTATATCTCAAATGATAAAATACATTATTCTATATAAATGGTGAGTCGCAGGGTTCCTACTATACACAGATCTAAGTACATAAATCCATCAATGGGGAATCGTTATGGAGGCAATCTGTTAATTCTTAAAAAGATATTTCCATTTATTTGTGTATAATTCTGGAGATATCTCAATCTCCATTTTAGCATGCTCTACTAAAAAGCTTTCATACTTATTAATATTGAGCATTTCGTTTCGTAGTTTAGCCCGATATATATAGAATTTAGTTAAAATAATTACATGATTAATGAAAATCCATTCTCAGTATTACTTATATAATTTGATCTTTTAGTTAGACCAAGGTGTATTGTATGTGTTTTTATATTTATCTTTATATTACCACGATCTAGGATAGTATGAAGATGATTCCATATTATTTGTGAAAATGGGCAAAGGACAAAGAGATGTTCTACATTTTCTATATTAGATTCACAGAAAGTGCAGAGTGTGTTATCAACTTTTCTAATTTTGAATAATTTATCATTTGTGAATATAATCCTATGGAGATATTTGTATTCAAAACTCCTCAGTTTTGTACTAAGACATACAGTGTTTATTATTTTGAATATATTTTCTACGTCTAAATCACTTAACTCGGTATCTAGAATGTGTTCCCATTCTTTAATGGCTTTTGGCCTGCTGAACTTTGCTTGTATTCGGCTATCATAAATATTTTTTAAGTTTACGTTGTGAAAATGGGTATTATATATTTTGTAAAAATTAGTATTTATATCTTCCAAGGGGGTTCTATTACAATTAAAATTTGTATGTACCGCACTTTCAAACTCGCTCGCTTCCTGTACATACTGCAAGATACACTTTTCTATTCCTTTTAAGATAAATTGATGTTTTTCTAAATATTGATTATCGATCTTATTTATTTTATCAAAATATTCACTAACGTACCGAATATTATTGTTAAAAAGAAAGTTTAAAAATATAGTTTTATTATTAATCTTTATATTTGTATTATTCCAAATAATTTGATTTTCAGTGTGGGCAATGTTCTTTATATGCGTTGTGTAGATTGTATAGAAGTTGGCATACAGGTTTTTATAAAAAGGAATTTTTAGATTTAACTTATCTGGAAAGTTGCATGCAGGTAATAAATTTCCACCATATTCAGCCATTATGAATTCATATGGTATGAGCCATGTTTGGATTGGTGACTGATATATTTTTTTAATCCAAAAAATGCTATTACATATTAGGAATTCTTTTAAGTCAATCATTTTTAATCCGCAATTTTTATTTTTTTTGTATAAGAATGTCTCGCTTTATTCTGTCAGGACCGTTCCATATAAATTTGTAAAAAATTGTGTTTAGTTGTTGAATAGTAGAATCCGGTACTGGATTAACAGTGGCCGGGTAAAGAATTCTTGGAATGCAGAATGTTTTAATTATTTGTATTTTTCCAATTAAAGATAATTTATGTTTATCCCATACTTTTAATATTTGTTCTATATCATTTATTTTATTCCAAAAGTTTAATTCACAAGTAATTTGAGTATCTTTTGAAAAAAGGATCCCGAGGATTTTTATAAATTTTTCGCATAATACTATACCGGTTGATTTTAATTTTTGCATTAAATTCATATCACAGCTATTTAAATCTATTGCTTCTGTTTTATTAACGTTAATTATAAGCCCCGAAACTAAACCGAAAAGTCGCAAAACCTCAAGCAAATATCGTGCAGAGCTAAAATCTTTTAATAATGCCGTTATATCATCAGCAAAGGCTACAACTTTTATGGATTTTTGACCAAATTTTATTCCATTTATATTTATATCGTCTCTAATAGCGCATAACAACAGTTCTATGATCAAATTAAAAAGATTGGATGACACTGGATCGCCTTGTCGTACACCCCGTTTTACATGAAAATAAGGGGTTGTAAATCCATTGTTTATTACACAACAGGTGATATTTTTGTAAAGGGTTTTTATCCATCTAGTAAAGTTACGTCCGAAACCGTACGACGATAAAGCTTGTATTAAAAAGTTATGGTTTATGCTATCGAAGGCTTTTTGGAAATCTATAGCCAAAAGAAAGCCTATTATTCTTTTTTGTTTCGCAAGATCGAAACAGTCGGAGATAATACGGGTATTTTCATGAATGTGGCGACCTGGTATAAACGCGGATTGATTTGGGTGTATTAATTGGTTCAAAAATGGTTTTAATCTATTAGACAAAACTTTGCTTATCAGCTTCACATCGACATTAATAAGCGTAATGGGTCTCCAGTTAGTTAAGCATGTTCTATCTTTATTACCTTTAGGAATGAGTTTAATAACTGATTGACGTTGTGTTACGGATAAAGATTCTTCTTCAAAGCTACAGTTATACGAGTCTAATAATAATACATAAATATCTGGCCAAAAATGTCGATAAAATTCAATTGTGATACCATCATTTCCTGGAGATTTATTTATTTTAAACGAGTTTAAGGCCTTCTGAAGTTCGAAATAGTCAACTTTGAATTCAAATAAATCCTTCTGGTATTCATTTAGCCTTTCTACGGGTCTAAAATTTGTTATAAAATTGTTTTCCTTTTTAAAAGACGTATCTTTCGACGCATAAAATTTTTTATAAAATAGAAATATTTCATCCGAAATTTCAATGGGGTCAAATATAGCAGAATCGTCTGATTTTTTAAGCTTATTTATTGTCGTAGCACATTTTCTATCTTTTTCTAAGTTTAAAAATAATTTTGTGTTTTTTTCACCATTTTCATACCAGTTTTGTTTAGATCTAATAATTGCTCCTTGCGTCTCATCAATGTAAATGTTATCTAATGATTGTTTAACTTCAGTATATTGATCATAAAGTTTTTCGATAATTTTGTTGTCACAAGGTTCCTGTTTACTGATAAGGGATTCAATGTTGACCAGTTCTTCAATTAGACTATTTTTTACAGCTTTTTAAAGTTTTTGTTTCTTTTTGGAATATCCTATAGAAGATTCCTTTATCTTAAATTTAATGAAGTCCCATAAACCATTTTTATTTTGTTTGTCAAAATATTTACTTTTCCATATCGGTATTGATGATTTTATCATTTTAGTATATGTCTTGTCTTTTGTTAGCGAAGAGTTAAATATCCACAGATTTAGTCCGCGTGGATAATTGTTTATTTTGATATGTAAATGAATTGATGAGTGATCAGTAAAGGAAGTTGGCTTTATTGTACATGATTTTATACAATCTTGAAGTTTTTCCGATATCAGCCAAAAATCGATTCGACTCTGTATCAAAGGCTTCCTTTGTTTCCAAGTAAAACGCTTATTATTTTGATTTAGATTTCTGAATATATCTAAGAGGTTAAAATAATTAATTATATTGAATATGGCAGTTTGGCCTTTTCTTTTCAGTTTATAATTGCCGCCATATCTATCAAGTTGAACATTTAGGACATTATTAAAATCTCCGCCAATTACCATTGAGAACGTGTCAAGTTCACTACATAGCTGTTGTAAAGATTTAAGTAATCTTGTATAATAAATGTACTGGTCATTGTCAGATATAGGGCTATATGTATTGACTAAAACTAAGATATCATTATAGACACTTATTACTAAAATGTTAAAATAACCTTTTTCATCGGATTCGTTTTTAATAACATTTATGTTATTGTTACTTTTTAAAAAAATAGCTGTCCCTGCTGAGTTGGTTCTACTATGTGAAAACAATATGCGATCAGCCCATTCGTTCTGCCAATCGGTTTCATCGCATACACTGCTGTGAGTTTCTTGAAGGAAATTAATAGCACATGATTGTTCGTTTAACCAATTAAATATCTTTTTTCTTTTTAAAGCATTTCGAATTCCTCTTACATTGATGGACAGAAGTTTAATTGACGTCATTTAATACTATTTAAAAGTAAATAAACAAATTTAAAGCTATGGAGGAGATAATAGATCTGTGTGTATGGAAGCCCATTTTGAGAAAATAATTGTATGTAATAATAATAATAATACAGTAATAACAATAAACAAAGCATAGTATTTACAATCATAATTACAAAACATGTTGAGACTGAAACAGGCTTTTGCGAAGCTTCGCTATGTACAGAACGAGTCACAATTAGAAGAGAAACATATATACAGACACATGGTAGACAACAAGTTAAATAACTTGTGAGCAGAGTAATGCTCATGTATTACTCCTTTGGCAAAAAAAAAAAAAAAAAAAAAAAAAAAAATGTTTAAGTCAAACAGCTGTGGATGTGTATACTGTGCTGGTTGAGCGTACAATTACTTTAAATAATAACAAGTGGTATTATACTGAGTAGCTTTACTGTATTCACTGCAGTGATAGACCTATTGAATGCAAATATCATATGATTTTCATACTTTCAGAGCTGTACCTGACAATTTACAGGTAGCTCAGTATATGTATATGGTTCAGTAGCTACGTAATATTGACATGATGTATTGTAATATCAAAATTATATATAAGCCATCGCTATGTATAATACACCGTAACTATTGGACTATTTATAGACTGACGTGCTAAGTAGTTTTATAGTTATATATTAACAGCATTTATCAAATTCAATTACCAGACATATTTTATGCAAATTATATTTTAATTGAAGTGTCGCCGCTTCGTTTGTATGAGAAACATGACACTGGAATATACTCTACACACCTTAATACCAAATTTCATAAGAATAACAATGTGATAGTTATATTATTAAATGCATCGTGTTGTAACAAAATATCAGGAAGGTAAGATAAAAGTAGTTTCCATTTATCATTATGCGATAATTTCTTATCGAATAGATGTAGGAGTTAAATACATTACTCGGTACCAGTATTCACTGGACAAGACAATGAGTATATGATTTTCATATTGAGAAAGATTTTATCGTGCTGGAAATCTAATGAAGATTTTACTTTTCAGATTTATGAAATGTCTAAATAAATTTATAAGTTTACAGCATCTGATACCATTTGATATCTATTTGAGTTTTGGTTTACATTGCCGACTGTGTCACTTAATATCGCCCCTTTAGGTGTAGATGTTAAACCCATATCCATCAGGGACGGTTGTCTCATATGATGCGTGCTAATATCCGGTAGATAATAAGTGTTATTAGGGTGTTCACGAGTTGCAGAAAAACGCTTCTGGGCGACCTTGACCTTCTCGCTGATCTGCGTGTAGATGTCGTCTGGGGTTTACATTGTTTCTAAATGATAGCAAATCATCTTCACGTGTAATGAGATGTTTGCGGCCGTCAAAATTACTAACAAATATCTTCCCGTCGTAGGTCCAACAGTTTTTGATAACTTTATCTTTAAATAGATCACGTGTTGATTTGTATAATGCTGAGCGGGTTTTAGTTAGCGCCTCATTTATATAAACCTTAGGCCATGGATTTGGTTTAGTGGGAAGTTCTTCCCTTTATTTAATACAAAACATATCGTTTGGTAGATGATCTCGTCTGCTTCTGGATTGGTATATGTCATCGTTTGGGGTTAGTGTTTAGGTGCCAGGCCCGTCTTATCGTGGCCTCCCCTTACTCCACTGTCCCACTCTCTGGGTTTGGTATCAGTTTTATTTGCGGAATAGTGTTTAGGTGCCAAGTTCGTCTGACCGTAACTCCCCCTTACTCCACTATCCTGCTAGTTTGGTAGATGTCATCTTTGTGGGGTTTGTGTTTAGGTGCCAGGCCCGTCTTATCGTGACCTCCCCTTACTCCACTATCCCACTCTGTAGGTTTGGTGTCTGTTTTTGGTGGAATAGTGTTTAGACGCCGAGTCCGTCTGATCGTGACTCCCCCTTACTCCACTATTCTACTTAGTCCAACTGTGTCCATTAGGGCGTGGATTTGTTCGAAGATTTGCAGTTTCAGATCTGGTCTCGGGAAGAGTAGGTTCTTAGTGTTGAATGGTATGTTGTTGGTCTCCATTGTTCTCACTAGTTCCCTTCTCTCCTCCTCGTATACCTCGCAGTCTACCAGGACATGGTTGGCGGTACATTCTTCTCCGCACTCACAGATGATGACTCGGTGTTTGTAGTCTCGCAGCCGCTCTTTCACCCTTAGCTTCGATATAAGTCTACAAATATCTCTTCTAGGGTGATTGAGTGTTGTCTTTGTGTAGATCTTGTCATCCAGCCGGAATCTGTATGTGTCAAGTTCAACGAGATTTAATTCCCAGATTGAATTGACGTGTCTTTTGACCATACTGTAGATTTCCGTGGTGCTGTAGTCTATGGTGCGGAATGGTGCTGTGTCCTTGAGACCTTCATTGGCGAGTCGATCTGCCTCCTCGTTTCCTCTCATGTTGACATGTGATGGAATCCACACGAGTTCTACTTTGCTTCCCTTCTCTAAAAGCCTCTGGTACAGCTGCCTGATTTCCAAAATGACTTCTGGTCATGAAATCAGACTGCTCAGAGAGTCGCTTGGAATGACGAACTTACTAGTATTTTGATGGGAAATCCATGATATAGCGTCACGAATGGCCACAAGCTCTGCAGTGTACACCGAACAGTTATTGGGCAGTTTCCTGCTTATTCGCTGTTCCCCGTTTGGCAGGTATATTCCAAACGAGCTGGTGCCCCTTTCAGGATTGCGTGAGCCATCCGTGTACACATGGTCCCAGTCATCAGACGGCCAGTTGTCTTCCAGGTGTTCTAGAGAGAAAGCACGTGCAGCAGTGGGGTTGTTTTTCTTGTCGGTTTTCTGTAGTAGATCTAGATTAACCGGCGGTATAGGGAGCGTCCAACGGGCGATCACTGGGGGGTCGTGTTCATTTATCACGAGCTCCCCCAGTCGCAGTTCCTTGATTGTTTCCCTGATACCCTGACCGAAGCTTTTCTTTCTAGGATCTCTCACATATCTTGTATTTTTTAGACTGACAAAGGTTGGGGATCTTTCGCCCAGTTGCGAGATCTTAGCCAATATTTAAGACAAAATAAACATTGTACCATTGGTACACGAATCGTGTACTATAGTTCGTTTCATCGTCATTTGTAACAAATGACAAGAAAGAGCGAGGCTAGACATATTCCACAACTCATGTCATACGGCGACGCCATAACTTATCTGGAGAGCATTGTTACAAAATGACACGTTATGCTCCCTGCCAGTTTGACATGTGAAAGTAATTTGAATATCAAATCCACCTGCCGACCCCTGTAGATCTTGGTAGAATTTCTTATGTCATTTTGTAATTTTAACTTGTTGATGGCATGTCTTATCTTACTTCTTTGTCTGATAAACTATACTGAACGTTAACTGATATGAAACATGATACATTATAGCCAGATGCCTATTGAGATTCCTTTGTGTGTAGAAAGGTTTAAAACCCCGGAATGAAACGGCATAGGGGAGAGAGGTCCAGGCAGGACTTGAGAGCAGTCGGAGGCTAGGCGACGTCTGGTAGTTAACTCCAGGCCACGCAGGTCACGGAGTTAAGACCGGACAACGGCCAACTAATGTAGTTTAGTCCTGGGTGTCTTTAACATTACGATGTTTGTACATAATATGTTAGAAGCAGAATAAAACTGAAACTAGTCTTGTCATCTGAACTTGATTATTAAAGAACCAATACTGGCACAGCATGCGCAATAGACTGGAATAACCGGGCGCTAGAAATTTCTATTCGGTTGAGCCTCATGCCGTATTTCGCTGGACCTAACTGATTTGAAATTAGAGACAAAACGGAAACAATTGAATGTAAATCAGTTTATATACAATCAGATTACATTATTATATGCGTTGCGACCCATTTGGGTCAATTTCTAGGTCCCAAATATTAGCGGTTTAGAACCTTTAAGTCTTGCGTCGAGCTGAATAAAGTATATTATGGGTGGTAAAACTAAAAACTATATAGCCTCATGCCGTATTTCGCTGGACCTAACTGATTTGAAATTAGAGACAAAACGGAAACAATTGAATGTAAATCAGTTTATATACAATCAGATTACATTATTATATGCGTTGCGACCCATTTGGGTCAATTTCTAGGTCCCAAATATTAGCGGTTTAGAACCTTTAAGTCTTGCGTCGAGCTGAATAAAGTATATTATATGGGTGGTAAAACTAAAAACTATATATGATTGGATCTTTATTGCCAACATTTCAATGTACCTAGAATTTTTTCCACCAAATCCATTTATATCTAGATGTAAAAAACATTAGCAGTATAATCATTTAAGAGCAAGTATATCATTTCGGGATTAAGATACCACATATTACAAGTCATACCCAACGGAAAGAAATGACGATTAATTAAAATTTTGGATTTCATTTTGCCGGACATTTTGAATTTCTACCATCAAGAATTCTCGAAATTAAATTTTTGAGATTATCGCTGCCCTTTTATTACCAAATTAATGTTATTGTTTTTTGTTTTTGTTTTTTTCATTTTTATTTATTTTTTATTAAATGGTATTATATTACTAAATTTGGCAGTCATTTTGAAAGAAATGCCCGCCACCAAATGAAAAATACATTTTATTTAATTGATGTTTGACAAATACGAATTTTCGACACATTTCGCTTGCAAAACCACTCTGTGTTTGAGGAATTTAAAAAGAAATTATTTATCCTCCCACCACTGAAAGACACTTAGTAGAGATATCGCCAAATTGAATTCTGTTAGTCATGTCATTTTGCCTTGGCCGATTTTGATATGATTTTATCTGGCATATTTATCATTGTGGGCACGATAAAGGTCAAAGGCAAAATTCAAAATTTTGAAATTTGTAAGAACTAAAAATTCGACCAAGAATATATAAACATTACTCGGTGAACTTTTTTTTAACCCTATGAGAATCTCAACACATCCGTGGATATAATATGTCAAACAAGGGGCTGCCAGGCAAGATACGCCCACATTTTGCAAGAGTTGGATAGAGAACAAGCTAAACAAAAAGCGATTTTTCATACAATCAAGGGCTATAATTCAGAAAGTTATGATCCGATATGCGCGAATATCGACAGGAACCAAGATCTTTGGGTTTTATACATGTATTTCAAGTTTCATCAAAATCAGATGAAAATTGTGACCCTAGAGTGTCCACACGCTAAAATTGGGTTTTATACATGTATTTCAAGTTTCATCAAAATCAGATGAAAATTGTGACCCCTAGAGTGTACACGCGCTAAAATTGTGATTTTCTTTTACAATCAGGGGCCATAATCCATGAAATTATGGATCAATATATGCCAATATTCAAAATGAACCGAGATCTTTGGGAGATGTACCTATATTTCAAGTTTCGTATAAAAAGTGATCCTGATAAAATTGGTTACATACTTACGTCTAAGTTAGCTGATGAGACTTTTTAATGGGAAATTAAAATGCGAAAGAAAAACTTTAAAAGTGACCCTGACAAAATTGGTTATTTCTCAGTAACGGAAGAAGTTAAAAGCAATTTTTTGATATCTATAGCATCGTATTAAATCATTCTATATGTTGGATGGAATTAGATATCATAATTTTGAAGGAATATTGAATAACACTTATATGAAGCACATATTTGTTTTGAAGGCTTAAAATACAGTTTTTGTCTAAATGTTGTCACCTTCGTTGAAAATAAATGTTGAAAATAATTGACACTTTTAGGGACCAAAAACCGTTAAAAGTGACTTGCAGGAAATCGTCTTATTTTCACACAACTGAACAAGTTAGAAACCATTATGTGATATCTATATAATCGCATGGGTTTATTCTTTTTGTTGAATAAAATTAAATACCATACTTTTAAACGCATATCAAATAGGACTCATTTGAATAAAATATCTGTTTTGGAGAATATGGTGTCACTTCCGGTGTCAACTTTAAATTCTGCTTAAATTGATATAATGCACATTTGCTTTATGCATCAAATGGTGTTACTTTTATGAAGATCCAATCATAATTGACTCTTTTACAGGCAAAATAATGTGAAAAGTGACTCGTGTAAAATTTCTCATTGCTCGGCAACTGCACATATTATAAACTAATTCCGGCATAGAATGTCTTCGATTAGATACAAGCTACAAGTTTATGGACAATACATAGAAATATTTTAAAATATGAAAAGCCTGAATGGATTGTAAATTGCTCAATTTTACACCCTTTTTCACCTTTAAATCGATTTTTTTTTTGCGCCTGTCACAGAGGCATTCTTCTTGATCTATAAGATTTGTAAAAATTATTATCTGCTTGCGAAAAGACGTTCGAAAATTACGTTACTTCCGGTGCCGAAGGAAAACTTTATCGGTAACAATATTGTTAAGCATTTGCACCATGAAACATATGATCTTTGTATTATACATATCGGGCAATAAATAATTAACATAGAACACATAAACTTAAATTAAAAAGGCTAAAAATCTTTACAAAAATGATCCTGACAAAATTGGTTATTTATCTAACATGGGAAGATGCTAGAAGCCATTTTTTGACATTTATATGATCGTATACAATCGTTAACATGCCCATAATCTTGTTGTTTATGTGTGATTTACATTGTCACTTTGTAAAGTGCCTCTGAACATGTTATATGAAAGGGTGCACTATAAATATGCTGTAATAATAATAATAATAATAATAATAGTATTGATCCATTCTATATATGTCCATTGGAATCAAATATCATAATGTTAAATGAATACTAAATAAAACTCACTTCAAAAAGAATATTTGGTTTGAAGGCTATAAATACAGTTTTTGGTGAGAATGAAAAAGTTAAATTAGTTTTTATCAAATCAGAACTGGCATAAGACACCGCATTGTGAAAATTTTATGAAAATCGAATAATAATTGACACTTTTATCGACCAAAAACCTTGAAAAGTGACTTGTAGAAAATCGTCTATTTCTATGCAACCGTACAAGTTAGAAACCATTTCGTGGTATCTGTATGATCGTATGGGGTCATTCGATTTGTTGATTGGAATCAAATATCATAATTTTAAACCAATAACAAATACGACAAATTTGAATAAAATATTTGTTTTCAAGGCTAAAAATTCACTTATATTTCCTAAATGACGTCACTTCCGGTGACAGTGAAAGTGTTAAAATAGTTTGACCTAGTCAAAAGTGGCATAAGGCATCAAATCGTCGAAGAAAATTGAAAATCGAATAATAATTTATTCTTTTACAGGCAAAATAATGTGAAAGGTGACTCCTGCAAAATTGGCTATTTCTGTGAAACTAATTTTGACATACATTCTCTTTGTATAGGTTACTGCTACGAGTTTATGAAAGTAACAAAGTAATATTTTAAATTATGAAGACGCTGGATGGGTTGTAAATAGCTTATTTTTACACCCTTTTCACCTTTTAATCGAAATGGCCCGAAAACGAAATCAAAATTTAAAAAACTAAGTCAGAGATTTTGTGCACCTCTACGGCGCATCTTTTGGGTAATATACATATTCCAAAATTTAAACAAATTTCATAAAATATTGAAATAAGTACGGATAGTTGACATTTTGACACCCCCCCCCCTCCTCTCCCCCAATCACCTAGAAGCTAGTTTATTGGTCAGTAGCACCCAAAATATTCTACAGATCATTTCCAAAATAAAATAATCTACACATCATATCCAATATATTCTACACATCCAATATTTTCTACACATCATATCCAATATATTCTACACATCATATCCAATATATTCTACACATCATATCCAGTATATTCTACACATTATCCAATATATTCTACACACCATATCCAATATATTCTACACATCCAATATATTCTACACATCATACCAAAATATTCTACGCATCCAAACTTTTAATGATCTCATAAATTTTAAATAAAACGGTCCTACTAATGACAGACAAGAACCGAAAAGAACGTGGGATATATTTTTTTTTCTAATTTCACAAGGGTTTGCCATTTCAAGTTTGGATTGTTTTCTGTTTATTTCACACTGCCATCTTTATGTGCGGTATTTTCAAATGTATATGATTCATTAAATTATAAAATAAAGTGAAATGGGGTTTAACGTCTACTGTTCGGCTCCGACTGTTTTAATGAAGACGGGCATATACAATACAGTGTGCAAGAGGACAATTTTGCCCGGATAGCGGCGGTTCGGCCTACTCTTTTATGAAATTTAAACTAAAAAGTGTTCTTTAACGTCCACGTCCATGTTTACACGGGACCACGGCTTTACGTCCCATCGGAACGACTATATGTTGTCCCTTGACAGACCCTCCGTCCTACACCACTGACCTGACAACACATGGATCGAACACGGGACTTCTAGGTTAGCGAGACAACGTCTTAGTCAACGAGCCATTATCCCAGCCGGAGTAGAACAGAGTAGGATGTTAAAACCCATTTCATTCACTCACTGAACCACCGTGGCCCCCCATTAAAATATAAAGATTTACCGTTTGAATGTTGTTTCACCATCTTCCCTGCTGTTTCCTCGATGTGAGTATTTGATAACATATACAGATATTTATGCACAGTATATATATATATCATAATAATATAATTATGGAGCCGAATCGTTGCCATATTAAGAGAAAATATAATAGTTAAAATTGACAAATTATCATAGTCAAAATGGTAAAAGTGGTCATTTTCGAGATTTTTCACTTGTAATCACATAACACAAAATCACTATATTAGTATCAAAACAAACCAAAAAAATCTAGTTATGTTTTTTCACTTCCTACTTTTCGCCTTTGCAAATTCACTCAGACTTTTTCATCTTTGCATTTTCAACTATCAGAATTTCTCCATTGTAATTTCTACCTCCCAAATTTCTCCAATCGAGCGGACAAAAGGCGTGGTTCCGGGTTCAGCCGAAGTTGACGTCATAAGACGTCAGCAATTATCGTCTCGGCTAAAATTACTGCTAAACTGGGTTATTCATAACTCTTAAGAATTGTCCTATTTCATTTATTATTTTTTGGAGAAAAAGAGGTGCTTAGACGATGTAATAAATTGCCAACAAGATAATTAGGACATGGTAGAGGGTATCATTTTTGGTCAGGAAGTGTTGATCCGCCAAAGTTATTTATTTCACAAGAACAGTTACAATATTTAGTAGATAAAGATCTGTAATTTGTAGAAAATGAAAAAAATAAAATATACCCGATAAGAGGTATGAATTATTGTTTCACTGGGTCGGTGTCCCAGAATATTTTAATTTACCTTTTCAATCGATCATGATAAGTTACGGTAGTTGTGATCGCAACACATGCAGCAAGAGTCTAGCTGTGCACTGTCAATATTAAAATCTAATGGATTATGTAGTTGTCATTAAAACATGACAGTCAAGACATAAATTATTTATTCTTTTCACATTAACTGGGAGTGAAATAATGCGAAACTAGAAACACAAGTTATATTAATTAAAATACAACTATAAACAAAAGTTGTATTAAGTAAAAAGGTGGGTCTAATTAGGCCTATATATATATACCCCTCCGACAAGACTCAAGAGTTAAAATGTTAGTAATAGTTATTGAATTTTAACCATAAGCATTTCATACCTTTGCAAAGCAGAATTTTTTGAAAACAACTATCCGGTAGCCAGTATATAGGCCTAATAAGTTTTAGGTGGTCTTCAAAAAAAAAAATACAGATGTGACGTCATCTTTTGATGTTGGCGTACTAGTACTTCAAATAAAGTACACATCTATGGTACCTACAATTAATCAATTACCTACAAATAACACATTTCGTTAAATATTGTTTTATATAATTAATTAATCAACAGGTGTTTTTATAAGTCAAAATCCGGTAGGCCTACAGCGCAGTGAACGCTTACGGCACCTCCGGGTCCATTCACTTGATTTGAGATGCTTATTGTTTGAAATATATGTGTAACCTATATTGTGTGTCGTTTCCACGGGTTTGTAATGTGTAGTTGTTTATGTGTTATGCGGTCCTCCCCCTCTTACTATTCTCTCAGCCAACCGAAGAACTCCAAATGCATCACCCGCTTATACCAACGTAGATTTATGACGTCGTGTGCCCATAGTTCCTATTAGGGAGCATTAATTTGAGTCAAGACGATAAAAACAGATGAGTTATGACGTCAACTTTGGCCGAAGAAATTGTGATAGTCGAAAATGCAATGGAGAAAATCTGATAGTTGAAAATGCAAAGATGAAAAATTTACAGCGAATTTTCAAAGGCGAAAAGTAGAGAGGGAAAAAACATAACTAGATTTTTCATTGTTAATTTTTGTCGAACAATTTTTGTTTTGATACTAATAGTGATTTTCATGATGGTAAATATCCATTAAATGTATTAACTGTTATGTGATGTTTACAGGTGAAAATTCTCGAGAATGGCCATTTTTACCATTTTGACTATGATAATTTTGCAATTTTAATCATGATATTTTCTCTTAATATGGCAACGATTCGGCTCCATATGTATAGTAAGTCGATATTGTCCTTTCAAAAAGAGATTATATATATTTTTGACATAAAAATCAAAAACATGACCGTCGCATGTAATGATAACATGAAATTATAAAACGTTTCCTATCGATTTGTATGATAAATTTTCACGCAACATGCTGGTTGGTCCCTTACGCAGCGGGGTGTGGATGGCCTAATGATTAGCGCGTGCGCTTTGTATCATAATGTCTGTTATCGATTTCCCGTTTGTACGCAACAAGGAGTAAGGTCGCCTATCCAACCTTGTGGGTTGTCTCTGGGTCCACTGCTAAAGACCCCCCACCCCCACGCGCATGCAAATTATTGAAATAAAAATTGAACCATATGTTAGTCCCAAAACGACTAGGTGCTTACAAAGTTGCCAATTGTAGTTTTTGTGTAATTTTGGACACCTCTCAACATGTGAGCAAGCATCTGTATTTTTAGACACTCCTTCAGCACTCCTCCTTCCTTATAAGCACTTTTTGCACTCCAGTTTCAACTTGACTGTGTGTGTTTGTGAGTGATATCCAATCAGAATGAATAAGCCTTAGCAGGTTGTTCTGCATGCTTGCTGAAAGAAAATGACTTTTTCAACTTATGCAATGAAACTCTCTTGATCAAAGGATAGTCATCTTACTAAACATGAAACAGAGTAACCATAGAAGGCTGAAATATATATAAATTTTTCGACAGATACATTAAACATACATTATGCAAGAGCTAAATCTGTCTATTGCAGGTCTTTCTTTAGGCCTGAAATGTTATCTAAATTATTAATTAAGACATTAATTAACCTATCCAGACCATAATCAACTCTAGATGCCATTGCTAGCCTGCGATCTTTAGTGGATTATGAGTCGATTTACTGCATAACTTTCTTTACGATTTAACAATTAAATGGATAATCGAGACTATGCTGTTTATCGTACTGACTTTAGTAATGATGATCGAGGCTAGGCGGAAATTTCAATCAATTTGAATGAAATTTTCAGCAAATTGCCTTTACATTATCTAGTTTTCAACTATTATAGTGAGAACTGCCAACTCGCTATCGAATCTCCCATAATGTATCTTTAATTTGAGTTTAGAAAAATTTTCCTTCAGAAACTGTGGATACCAAGTAAATTCTAGCTGTTATAGATCTCCAACAATTTTTATGATATATCATATATATATACTCAGCCAAATTAAAAACTTGACACTCGGAATTTTTGGGACTAGATTTTTAATATTTGGTTTAAGGCAACTATTTTAGTGTTATGTTGTGCACAGACGACCTTGACATCAACAGAAGGCAAGAATACGTCTCGCCGAAAGTCCTTGACATTGATAACGTTCGTGATGTCACAGTACCCCCCAAAATGAAATTCACAGACTTGGAGAACAATCGGAATAAAGTGTTTAGTAACGGTTGTGGCCTCCTCTAGCGTCTCGTACTGCCACACAACGTCTTTTCATGCATCTCAGAACATTAGTAAACACTACCCGAGGAAGATGTCGCCACTGCTCAGCAAGAGCATGTTGAAAGTCCTGCAACGTCAGTGGTGGATTCACTTGCTGACGAACACGTCGACCCAGTTCGTCCCAGATGTGTTCAATAGGATTAAGGTCGGGGCTAAGCGACGGCCAATCCAGGACTTGGACACCGGCATTTCTTAAAAAATTCTGGGTAGCAATTGCTGTACTGGACAGCATTTAAGTTCCCTTGGACAACAACAAGAGGAGAACGTCCATGTGCACAAAAAGAACCCCAAACCATGACGCTGCCGCCACCAAATCGGTCAACTTCTCTGACGCATACTTGAGCGTAACGTTCACCTCGTCTGCGGTACACTCGGACCCTGCCATCGGCAACCGAATTCCACTGTCTTTGAGTAAATCTTATGTGTCTTGTGGCCCACACAAGTCGGTTACGGCGATGAAGAGGTGTCAATATTGGTCCATTATAGGGCCTCCGAGCTCGAAGACCAGCAGCCTGCAAGCGATTTCGAACAGTTTGTGCAGTTACCCTTCCACCAAACATCTCTCTACTTGTGGAGGTTGCAGTGAAAAATCTGTTTCTAAGATGACGTAATCGTATTGCTTGATCTTCTTGGAGTGACGTCACACGTGGCGCTCCCGCCCTTGGGCGGTCGGCAATAGTTCCAGTTTGAAGCACTCTCATTCTAAGATTAATTATTGTCTGGCGTGAACAATTAAAGGCTCTTGCAACAGTGACCACAGACTGACCAGCATAGAGCCTACCTATAGCACGTAGACGTTCTACATTTGAAAGGCGCGGCATTTTCTAACAAAGATGAAAATAACAATTTTAATTTGTTTTTCCAGTTCAAGTTACGTGTGCGTGTTCAGTTTAAGCAAACTTGTATCGATTGACCTCACGAGTTTGTGTTTGCACGTGTTTTTCAGGTTTTTCATCTTTATATGCTCAAAAGTCACGTGATCCACGTGACTTTACAATTTGATGAAATTAAAGGCTTCTTACTACTTACTATCGTTAGAAACACTTTAAAATTTATTTGACTTACCAGAAAAAAAAAATTGTTGAAATTCATCAGTGTCAAGTTTTTAATTTGGCTGAGTATATTAGAACAAACACGTATTACAAATTCTAGTTCTGCGAATTTAGAAACATATATTTTAGGTGATTTCAATACTGCTTTGTCAAAAAACACATTATGTTCAAAAAATCTTACGAAAAGCTTTAAAAAAGTTTGTTTTATGTGTAACTTTTCGCAATTAATTAATCCCACAACAAGCATTCCTGATTGTACCTCTTCCATCTTAGATCTGATTATTGTTTCTGATCCTATACAGATTAAGCAATCAGGTACTCTAGACATTGGTATTAGTGACCACTCTGTCGTTTTTTGTACCCGGAAAGTTAGCAAGGAGTATTTTAATGAACATAACACAGTTACAATCAGATCATACAAAGACTATAATAAACAAGTTTTCTGTGAAAAGTTTGGCAAAATTGATTAGAACGAAGTTACCTCCTGTGCTAATATAAATAATGCTTGATTAATGTTTAAGAGTTTATATACAGGTACAAAGCTATTAAAAACGCAATGCCAAGTTCAAAGTTTATTTACTGCAACAACTTGTAACAAATGTACATAACAATTGACAAAATCGAGATAACAAGCATCTGTGGATAATCTCATGAAAGAATTCACTACATGAACCATGAAACAAAGCAGGGGTCAGCTGAAGTCAATACCTGGTATTTGTACCCTGAGCTCTTACACATGCCTGAAGTCTCACTACACGCTGTGGGATTGTTTGCCAATGATTTTGGAGTGGCTGTGCCAACTTGTGCCAACTCGGCAACAGTTTGTGGTGGCACGGCTTGAGTTCGAACCCGTCGTCCAAGTTCATCCCAAAGGTGTTCAATCGGGTTCATGTCGGGAGACATAGCGGGTCAATCCATAACACGGACATGATCATTGTTCAGAAAGTCTCATGTTAACCTGGCAGTGTGGGGTCGGGCGTTGTCATGCTGGAAAACCATCTGTCGACGGACGCCATGTTGAGCCAGCAACGGAAGCAACACCGGACGAAGGATGGCGTCAATATAATGTTGAACGTTGAGATTGCCTTGGACCACCACCAACTGGGACCGGACGTTGACGTTAATAGCGGCCCAAACCATGACGCCACCTCCCCCGAAACGATCCCTTTCCAGCATGCATCTTTCCAGTAACAACCTTTATATATTCAGAGTTTTATTGCTCTCGGCAAATATAAATTTGAGTGATCTTGCCTAGATGAATGAAATTAACCGCACAGTGGGAGAATTTTAGTATTTTATCAAGAATTTAGTGTCTGTAATGTCAGTCCCGTTACAGTCCTTTCTGTAACGGCTAATTTTGTTACTGGATGGACACATTTTGTTACAGGATTGACATTTGGTAATATCTATGTTTAAACGAACTTTCCTTAATGATTGGGATAGTTAATAATTAATACAGTAACAATCACACTATGTTAAGTATCCTACAGAAACAATTGTTCATTTTAATTAACTTCAAACCAATTTCAAAATTTTTGTCTAGAAGTGATTTGTCGCATGGTCATATCAATGCCACTGTAGAACTCAGAATGCGCATTTTATCTGAATCGGTACTCCAACCTAGTGTGTATTGTTATTGAAATAAAGTTGAATCATATGTTATTCCCGAAATGACATTGTTTGTGTAGAGTGGATGCTACCCCCCCCCCCCTCTCTCTCTCTCTCTTTACGCCCGTTAAAACAATTCTTATACTCAGGTTCTATTACACTAGGTTGGTGCCGAAAGTAGGATATTAAAAACCACTTCATGTTTTAGTTTTACTGGATAATTAATATTGGGGAAGTATGTCCGGGTACAATTCTTTTACCTTGTATTGCGCATGTATCTATATATAGGCATGGCATTATCATATGTATCTCAAAATGACCGAAATATTCCATTTAATGTTTGCCGTGTACGTTGAAACATAATCCTTCTACATATTTCTTTTCTTTCCTGTCTATGCCAACTACAGAAAACGGTTCCGCATAAGTAACTATCAATCTCGGTGTATCCGTTTGTTTCTCTTACTGGTGAGTACTGGTGTCCGCTATTTGTTATTGTAATTATAATTTGCTACCAAAGAAACAATGTCACATTGACCGTACATTTTGTTTTACCTATCGGTATTGCGCCGCTTTGTCAAAATTTCAATTATCCGACAAAGAGATAGGACACGAAAGATTGTCGCGTGGAACGAACCATTAAGTACATGTATTTAGCTCATTGAAGCTTGGTAACTGCAATTAAAACATAGATAATGACGTCACCCCTTTATGTTTTTAACCAGTATATAGGAGAATGTACGCTTTTCTTAAAGAATCATCTGATATTTGTTTAAGAAAATACCAATAATAGACACGTATCTGAAAAATGAACATGTATTTTGAGATAATTTATTCTCTGAACAAATTAAATTACAGAACATGAAATTATTTTAAAACCTCATATAGCCTAAAGACGTATAGATCTACTTTCTAGGCCTACAGTACTCAGTACTCTACATTGGAATATATCATAATATGCAATATAATGCCAATTAATCGATCAAATATGAAAACACCTTTCACCAAATATGTACTCTTACAAAATAAAATTTTTGATGATATATACTGCTGTTATTATTATCTATAGTATTATAATATTTTCTTCTGTTCAACTGCGAAGCGTCTTCTTTAGCCGACATGTTTAGTGACATCACAGACAAAACCCAATATCACGGGGTCTAAGGTCAAGGTCAGTGCGTCCCTCTACAGGTGCCCCTACTAGTATGTGGATGATATTACGATATAACTGAGAAGTGAAATTTTTTGACAAGGATTCAATAGGACGGTTCCTGAACGTACAGGGCGAGTATAATGAGACCTACGTTCTGGGCTGGACTAGTGCCGAACGTACTATTAAACGGACAAGTGACATATAGCGCGAGCATTTAAGTGAAATTCTCTATGTAGACAAACACGAGAAATCAACATTCGGTCATGTGACATTTCGGTAACTATTAGGTTTTAAAGTAATTTCATGTACTGTAATTTAACTTGTTCAGAGAATAAATTATCCCAAAATACATGTTCATTTTTCAGATATGTGTCTATTATAGGTAAGCCTTCCATTATTTTCAATAAATGATGGACAGTTTTATACATAATAGAGTATTGTTCAAGAAAAGCGTACATTCTCCTATATACTGGTTAAAAACATCAAATGGTGACGTTATATTTATGTTTTAAGTGATGGATAATGGACGAAGACTGTCCATTATGTAAATAAAAAGAACAACTGAGGGGCGAAAGCAAGTTGTTACATAATAGTCTGAGGCTATTATCAAACTTAAAACATAGCACCATAAAGATACAAATAATGGACAGTTTTCTAAAAGAACAAGCCACAAAATAATGGATATATTCTGAAAACAACATGCGCATGCTCTTGAATGCATGTGAGAAAACACCCCAGTCATACAATGCAAGCATACACAGACAGTCAAAAATATTCGACATGGAGACGACATGTTTATAACACAGTCGAAAACAAATATAAATAATGAGAATATATGTGATAAGCATTTGGATACTGATAACATTGGTAATGTACTCGATATGGAAGATAAAAGCCGTAAAAATTGTGATGTTCTTGATATTGGGGAAGAATAGCCGTCAAAGTTGTGATGGAAAGGCTGCTCACGAGAATGATTTAGATATTGATAATATTCTTAGTACTGTGGTTAATATGGAGGGTACTAGCCGTCCAAATTTTGATTTGAAATTTGATATAAGTGACAGGACACGGGATCAAAGGCACAAATCAATTCCCGAAATTCAAAATTTGAACGGTGATATATTTGAACGTTTTTTATAAAGGGATAAAAATTGTGACCTGTATACACTGAAAAGAAAACTTGTGTTGAAACAACACAAACTTGTGTTATTTTCAACACAAGTTAGGTGTCTCTATTTAACAACACAATCTTGTGTTAAATGTTGAAACAACACAAAACTTGTGTTAAATGTTGAAACAACACAAAACTTGTGTTAAATGTTGAAACAACACAAAACTTGTGTGAAAATCTACACATTATTTGTGTTGAAATTTCTGAAACTTGTTTGTGTTGAAATTTCTGAAACTTGTGTTGAAATTTCTGAAACTTGTGTTGAAATTTCTGAAACTCGTGTTGTTTCGTACAAACTTGTGTATAACAAAAACTTGTGTTGTATTTTACCAATTTATATCCAGTATAGCAACCTTTCGAATGCAACCCCTTCCATTCGTTCTGTTTAAACTGTAATTATTGATAAATGACATAATAATTTTGTTTGTTAAATTATTATTTATTCAATAAATGATATGAAAAAATAAATTAATGCCTAATTAATACCAATACAGACATCTCGAAGGTTAATAAACAAAGTTAATTCCAATACTAATAAAATTGTGTTATACAATGAAAAAATACCCCCCCCCCCCTATTCCCAATTATTAAATAAAAAGTAGCTATTTAAATTGAAAAATAAAGCACCGAGACATTTGGAATATTAATCAACAAAGTTAATTTCAATACTAATAAAATTATGTTCAATAATAGCAATATCCCCCCACCCCTCAAAAAAAGCTATTTAATTTTTTTTTACAATTAACCTTAAAAAGAACTGAGAATATAATATATATGTTCACAATATCCCTACCCCATGGTCCCAAAACATACATTTTAAATACATCTAAATCTAATATCAACCAAACCAAGCACTAAAGACATTAATAATGCACTAAATTGAAATACTTTTAAGAAAAAATAGTCCCTTTAACAGATTAGGAATTCAAAATTTTCTACAGTATATAAATGGGAACTAATAGATAAAGCACAGGCAAATAATTATAGATAGATAAAATAAATATAGCATAAAAATCAAACAAAATGGAGAAAATTAAAAATTTGTAAAACAAAAATTGATTAATTAATAAAACCATTTTATATAAAAGAGGCATTAACATTCGAAATGTTCACTAAATGTTTAAAAATAAAGGTTGATTTCATCCTACAATAATACATTTTTATAATTATCGAATGTTACTATTAATTATTGATGATCCCTCTATATTATTTCAAGTTTTTAGGCCAAATCTACACTGCATTCTATATAATAAAACAATATTAGAGATGGTTTGGTATTTGACATTAAAAACAAAAATGTGATTAAAAAGGCAATGGTGACATATAACTTTTGGGTTTCCACAATAAGATCTGTAAAAGAATTTGATGACTTCATATTCAGAATTTAGAGTTGTTTTCTTTCTTTGGTATTAATATTCACTAAATAGATATAATTCTCCAAGGATGTTCAAGTGATTATTATAAATACACTTATCGACAAATGGGGTTTTGATGTGGATTTAACTTGGTACACCAGTCATGGGTATAGAGTTATTTAGATGGCAGAATAAAAGTAAAATAACTCATTGAGCAGGGGGCGGCGGAGGGGGCGGGGGAGTTGAAAAGAGCATAATTTAACAATATATTATATTATTTTGAGACTCATATGTATGACTACATGCGAATGCAAGAGAGGGGGGGGGTATTTTAGTCAGGTAGCATTATTGCTTACTCATGTACACCAAAAACAGATGTTTTACGCCAAAACGCTTTAACTTGATTGATTGCCATGTTTTTGGTGTATATTTATATCTTTTCTTGGGCGCCGAATCGAACTACGGCTTTTAAAATGTTCAAAAATCGACGTAAATTGATTTTTTTCAACGATAGTTGGTATACAACGATGAGCACATGAGTGAGTAGACTGTGGGAAAGTTACAACAACTCATTTCCAGGCGCCATTTTGGGTCCCAATTATGACGCCAAAAAAGCTATGACGTCATGGCTTCATACAGGTTTACATACCAAAATTTGTTTTTTTCTTGCAGTATTAGACGTTGAGGGATAATATAACGTTTTACCCTAAAAAAAATGCAAAAGAAACCAATGCAGTTTGGTTCAGTGATAAATATATCAAACAAAATCATACCCAAAATCGGGGAATTTTCTGAGATCGATATCTCGTAATCAGTGTGTTTTACTATTTACTCGTTGGATTATAAATGATTTCTTTTTAAATTCCACAAACACAGAGTGGTTATGAAAGCGAAATGTGCCGAAAAATCGAATTTGACAAACGTCAAATTAAAAAAAAGAAGTATTTGTTATATGGTGCCGGGCGTTTCTTTCATAATGGCCGCTAAATTTGGTAATATTATTATTATTATTATTATTACAGCATATTTATAGCGCGCCCTTTCATAAAACATGTTCAGGGGCACTTTACAAAGTGACAATGTAATCATAAATAAACAACAAGATTATGGACATGTTAACAATTGTATACAGAGTCAGTTAAAAGCCTCATTAAATAAATGTGATTTAAGTTGTTTTTTTAAAAGAATATAGAGATGTACAACATCTTAAACTAAATGGTAGATTATCCCATAAAACAGGTGCTTGATAACTAAAAGAGACAAGTTGAACAGTTTTGGGCTTTAAAAATAGTTTATCTGATGTACGTAATGTTCGACCATTATATCGTGGTTATGTACGCGAAATGTGCGGAAATCGAATTTGACAAACATCAATTAAAGAAATGTATTTTCCATGTGGTGCCGGGCATTTCTTTTAAAAGGGCTACCGAATTTGGTAAGACATGTATAAGGCAATTTAACAAAAAAAACCCCATAAATTTGGTAGACTAAAAGGGCATCTCTTAAGATACGTAAGATATGACTTTTGCAATGTCTTTTATAAGGTTTTCGATGTCTCTGAATTTGAAGATAAATTTTGAAAATACAAAATAGCAGCAACACCAATTGGTGGATATTAAATTAATCGTCATTTTTCCTGTTGGATATTAGATAGTGTCTCTTAAGCATGATGTACACTGTAGTTCGATGTACCCTGTAGTTCAGATAGAGTCTCCAAACCGTGTTTACACTGTAGTTTGGGTGTAGTTCGTCAAATGAAGATGAATTTTACGATACAAAAAAATGAATATATTGTAAACGCGCTTTAAATATCTGGATGCGATAGACTTCGTGATAAAAAATTCAAGGTACATTATATCATTGGCAATAATAAGATCCAATTTTAGTTTTTGGTTACACACTGTTAACTACCAATAGATGTTTTAATGACAATAAATCATAAAATGTATTCAGCTCGACGTAAGACGTAAATAATTACAGTTGGTTTAATTTGAATAGAAGTTTTAATTATCTATGCTGCATATATGCATATATCACCTTGATGTTCATATCGTCTTACGTATTTGTCAACATCAAGGTTAGTACGACCCATTTGTGACAATTTCTAGTTCCCAAATATTAGCAATTTAGCTCCTTTAAAAGCGAATGCAAGTTAAATATGTTTAATCAGAGGCGGATTCAATTTTCAACAGTGCCCTTTTTTACGGCTGAAAGTGCCTTTTCTCAGACTCAAATATGTCCGTTCCCAACCCGTTTTAGGGATCCCAAATGACTCGAACCATCAACTCAAACACACCAGTCTGGGAAATAGCTCTTGGAATGGCTACAGAATGGCTACAGGAAATGACGGATAATTTTCTTGGGGACCCCCCCCCCCCCTCAGCGGCAAGCCCCGTCTCCGCGGTCAATGCCTTCAATTTGCAGCGCGCCCCCCTTTTCAAAATTCCTAGATCCGCCCCTGGTTTAATAGTACTTTTATCTAGTGTATCTTTTATTTTGATTTTTCTTATAGAATAAGGCTATATAACAATAATGTGCGCTTCTTGTTGTATAATACTAATAATAGTATGTTCAGCTATACTTTTCGTTTAAAAAATGTACGTTTTATGTCCTATATATACTTATTCGCTGAAATCTATGACATCCAACAATATAATAGGTCATATAAATAGATAATAAGTTTGCATGACGTCATATGAAATTCCTGGCTTCACAGTTGTCGCAACTTTATCTATACACGGCGTTGCGTCGACCAACCATGCAATGTGAAGTAGATGTCAATATGGTTATGTGCATAGGTGTACGAACTGGGGGGGGGGGAACCAAATGCTGGGAAAATTTGGGCACACAATTGTACTTTGTAAAAGTTGTATAAAAAAATATTGTGTTCTTGAATGTTTCCAATTTAACAGCGAATTTATTATTATTATGTAACATATTAAGAACCTAACTACATTTTTGGAGCACCAACCACCACCGCCCCCAGTCAAAAATTTCCCCGTACGCCTATGGTTATGTGTAAGAATATTCAGTTCAATATATTCACGGTGTATGATTTTATTCATACTTCAATTTTAGTGAGTTACTTCTGCAACGTTTTTAGAAAAAATTGCTATTAATTTGGCCAGTACTGTAATAGCAAGTGTATAAATATTTTCTGTTCAGTCTGTACACAGTAACATATCTGAGAACCATATTATCATTTCTGCCCAAGGCTCCCTGTGATTTATAGTTAGCAGTGATACAAGGCAATCACCAATTTTCCATGCTCTTGGCCTGAAGAAATAAAATAATAAAAGTCAAGTTTTTATTATTATGCAAGTGGAAAAATACAATTCTTCATGGTATGATTTGAATAAATACAACTGATTTGAAGTTGGAATTATTATTTGTCTCAGATGACTGGGCATTTACAAATTGAAATAGCTATTCTTCATCAAGAAAATACATGAATATTTTTCCCAATTCACCTGGATTTTATTGTAGGTCTTTGTACGTGAAATAGCTTTATTTAACGTTCGCTTCCACCGAAGTGATATTGCAGAAAATTAACAAATTCGGATTCCCTTTTAAAGGAATTAGACTATCGCTGGATTGTATTATATTCAAAATGGCGCCCAGAACACAAAACAAACATTGCAATTCAGGGCGGACTGGTGTCGAGGTTGTATCCTAAGAATGATTTTTTGAATATTTAATCAAACAGAAACACAATTATGCACATGCAGTTATGATATAATATTAAATTAGCTTACCTCAAATACCTCGAAATATACTGTTTGGTCAGTTTGTCCGCCCGCCATATTTCTATTAGTCACACATCCTTCGGCCAATTAAAATGGACGTATATTTTGTTTTAACCGAAACGAAAAATTTGCGTTATAAATACACTGTATTAAAAAATACCAAAATCACAAACCTGATATTCTTATTTTCTGAACAAACTTTTTTCACAACAATATCACTTTTTTCGATACTAATGCTTAATAATACAGTTAACATTTGCAGTCCCACAGGGTTTAATACCGCAAATTTACTTCAATAAATATTTCTTTCTTTGTTTTAAGAGTAATTCATTTTAATTGGTCATTTACAGGTAAGAATAAATTTCCAATTTCGATTAATGAACCAATTAAATTAAATAAAAAGATTAACTCGACTATTTCCACGCCCATTCAAACATTTTTTTAAAACGTAGATATAACACAATTGTTATTGTCTTTGATGTGTCAAGTTTATTGGGGCGATATCAATCAGACACTTCCAAATGCAGACATTGTAATAACCTGTCTCTGTATATTGTCTGAGACAAGATGTGAAAATATACAAAGAGTAGAATCAGAATAATCTTTTATTATATCTAATTAAATAAATAAATTATATTTAGATAATAATTGACTAAAACTTTGATCTCTTATATCAGTATACTGTTATAAAATACGTTGTTTTAAAAGAGATATTAAATGCATCGCACGATACATACATTGCGATTTCTACTTAATGTTTGTAATAATTAATATATCCTTTTAGATAATTAGAAATATTAAAAAATAAATCAAGTGAATTACTCGACATTCAAATTCAGGAAGAGTCGTTTTACATATAGGCTAGGCCAGATCCCTAATCCAGTTCCCCAATCCCATTCAGATTTTCTCAATAAATAAAAAACATAATGTGATAAAGGAACATAATAAATGTTATCTTTAATGTCGACGTAATTAATTATATGGAAAAAAAAAACCACATAAGATTTTATAAATGTACACAAGTTTGTGTTAAGACATTGAAAAGAACACAAACTTGTGTCATTGCAATGCAATACAACACAAACATGTGTTAAATATTTTTAACACAAGTTCTTGTGTTGAGATCCAACACAAGGGTTTTTTCAGTGCAGGTTCCACAGGCTCAAAAGACGTTTTTTTTTTGTTCAATCAGGGGTCATAAATCAGGAAGTTACTTTCCGATATGCGCCAATATCGCAAGGAATCGAAATCTTTGGGTTATAAACACACATGTTCAGTTTCATCAAAATGGGCTAATAGTTGTGACCTCTAGTGTGTACAGTCAGGGGAATTAATCCACGAAGTTGCGGTCCCATACAAACCAATATCGAAAGGAACCGAGATCTTTGGGATATATAACTAAATTTTAAGTTATGGCCTGTAGAGTGTCCACAAAGAAGGTGTGAAAATGTGTGAGAGAGAGAGAGAGAGAGAGAGAGAGAGAGAGAGAGAGAGAGAGGGAGAAATGGGGTTTAACGTCCACTCGACACAAACCAGGTCATTTCGGGACTAACATATGGTTTAATTTTATTTCAATAATTCGCTTGCGCGTAGGTGTCTTTAGCAGTGTGAGGAAACCGGAGGACCCGGAGAAAACCCACGAGGTTGGACAGGCGACCCTACTCCTTGTCACGTACAACCGGGGAATCGAAACCCAGCCAGTTGACTCAATGACAGACCGTATGATACAGCGCGCGCGTGCTAACCATTCGGCCATCCACCCCACCCCCCCCACCCCCCGTGTGAAAATGTAGGCGTATAAAAACGTATCATCGATCTAGTGCCGAACGTACTATTAAACAGACAAGTGACATATAATGGACGGATTTAAGTGGAATTCTTTATGTAGACAAACACGTGAAATCAACATTCGGTCATGTGACATTACGGTAACAGATTTCAGAACTGATTGAGCTGGAACAGTTCGCCACCTGTAATAATATAAAATAGTTTTTCCATTTGTACAGATGTTTTAATTCATAATCAAACTTTATATTTTATACATATGTGTTAATTCATAATCAAACTTTATATTTTATACATATGTGTTAATTCATAATCAAACTTTATATTTTATACATATGTTTTAATTCATAATAAAGCTTTATATTTTATACATATGTGTTAATTCATAATCAAACTTTATATTTTATACATATGTTTTAATTCATAATAAAGCTTTATATTTTATACATATGTGTTAATTCATAATCAAACTTTATATTTGATACATATGTTTTAATTCATAATAAAGCTTTATATTTTATACATATGTGTTAATTCATAATAAAGCTTTATATTTGATACATATGTTTTAATTCATAATAAAGCTTTATATTTGATACATATGTGTTAATTCATAATAAAGCTTTATATTTGATACATATGTGTTAATTCATAATAAAGCTTTATATTTGATACATATGTGTTAATTCATAATAAAGCTTTATATTTTATACATATGTGTTAATTCATAATAAAGCTTTATATTTTATACATATGTGTTAATTCATAATCAAACTTTATATTTTATACATATGTGTTAATTCATAATAAAGCTTTATATTTTATACATATGTGTTAATTCATAATAAAGCTTTATATTTGATACATATGTGTTAATTCATAATAAAGCTTTATATTTTATACATATGTGTTAATTCATAATAAAGCTTTATATTTGATACATATGTGTTAATTCATAATAAAGCTTTATATTGATACATATGTGTTAATATATACATGAGTTATGTCCCTTGGAACTCTAAACAACAATAGCTTAATTATTTGACAAAGTCCCTTGTTGAGTACTATGATCCTTCTTGCATTTTTGTGCAAATATTTCTTTATGGGATTAGTTACAGCTGTTTCCATCGCAGGTTTTATAGAAATATTATAGGTCAACAAGTCTTGTGGAGAGAGCTAGATAATGTCGAATATGGGAAACATTGGTTTTATTTATGCGACTTGAATTATTGGTCTGTTCCCGTATAGTGAAGTATTGAGTTATTTCCTTTGAAACAGACGGCTATTATCCAGATGAGACCAAAAAATAATATCCGTTTATAACATTACCACCACCCCTCCCCACAAATTGTGTAGGATAATTAGGGCCGTTGAAATTTCGGTGCTTGAATAATGGCTGTAGAAAACCACAGCTATAGCGATTTAAAGGACCTGCATGGGAAATGAGAAAAAAGTTTAGGGTAACAATAAACACGGGTATTTTATTGTTTGGCACTACCCCCCCCCCCCCAAAAAAAAAAAAAAAAAAATCTTTTTTAAACAAATATCTTTTGCACCATTGTTACTAAAGATAGACATGTATTTCATTTGATAAAATTACGGGCACATGTATCATAAATGACTTTCAACATTCAGAATACTTCACGGCAAACAAATAATAGTCTCCAGTCAAAATCATATAGCCTTCCGTTAAAAGAACAAGAAACAAAAAGAGATTTTTCTGTTGCTGACCACTGCTATGCCGTTAACCCAGACACGCTAAAAAGAAAATATTTAATAGTAATGGAGGAATTAAAAAACACTAAAAAAGAATTATCAAATGCTAAAAGAGAGAAAAGAGGAGTAAACTCACCTTTATGATCTTAATTTGGGTATTTCTATTTCAGATGGTTGGGTAGCATCGACAGTAAGCCAGGAATTTCTCAGCAAGTACTGGAGATGCTACGAAAGAAAAGAACAGAGAACCCCACTGAATATACTTACTGCTATATTATGATCGATGGCATGTCAATTAGAAAAACAGTTGGGTGGGATCCAAAAGAGCAACAGATGGTTGGTTTTATTAATCTAGGTTCCGGCATAATTGACAGTGAAGTCACAGAAGCGCGTGAAGCTTTGGCCATACTAGCTGTTGGCATTACAGGTATATATACATCCTATTCATATACTTAGTTTACGTTTTAATGTAGTTTCTTTCTTAAAGTGTCGTGATGCTGAGTTGTTGCTTTCTGAAGGGCGACACCGCACGACATCACGACATGATACCGACCAGTCACTATACTTTCTTGATGTGTAAAGGCTAAAATACATTCACCAGCTAGAGAAACAGCTGTAAAAATATCCATCTATACCAAGATCATCACATACTATACTTACAATGAAAAAGATTACTTTATTAAAGAACGTAAATTATTTTCAGGTCACTGGAAAGTTCCAATCAGATATTTTCTGATTGATGGCATCTCTGCCGACGTACAGTCACAACTCATTTTATCATCTTTATCTTCATTATTTGAAGTTGGTTTACGAGCTGTGGCAGTGGTAATGGATGGGCATCCTACTAATCAAAAGATGGCTGGTTTACTTGGTTGTAGTTTGGATCCTGATAATTTAATATCTCATTTTAGTCATCCATCTAAGCCCTCCCTAAATGTATATCTCTTTTTTGATGCTTGTCATTTATTAAAGAATCTCAGGGGTGCCTCGCATTCTTTGCGAGAGCTAAGTGAAGAATCAATCGGCACAGCCTTTTGGTCTGATATTGTGAAGTTACAAAATTTACAATCAGAAGAAGGTTTGCGAGCGGCAAACAAATTAACATCAAAACATATTGACTTCCATCAGCAAAAAATGAACGTTAAACTTGCCGCTCAAACTCTGTCTTCGTCGGTTGCTAAAGTCTTGGAATTTGCCGCAGCTTCAGGCAGCAAAGGTTTCCAAATTGTAATGGTACCATAAATTTTATATTTATTGTTGATCAAATGTTTGATATTTTTAATAGCCGTAAACCAGCAATACAATATGGATTTAAAAGTCCTATACGGGCTAATAATATTACTTACATTGAAATGTTTTTATTAAAGACAAAAACTATGTTGCTAAATTTAAAAGACATTACGCAAAAACGTGTATGTACAGCAAAGCGCAAACTAAGTGTGATAGGGTTTTCATTAAATATTGATAGTCTTTTAGGTCTTGCTAAAGAATTACTTCTTCCGTCTACTGAAAGCAGTCTCACAATGCATTATATTTTAACGTATAAATTATCGCAAGATCATTTAGAATTGCTATTCTCTGCGATTCGCAGATATGGCGGCTGGAACAATAATCCCTCGGCAGCCCAGTTCTCAGCAGCATATAGATCACTTCTTGGTCATTCAGGAATTCTTATTTACGAGTCATCTTCTTCAAATTGTATACCACAAGATACCACCTCGATATTAAATATTGAAAACCAAAATAATCAGCCAGTATTAACTTTTGAAGAGGCGTTATATGATCATGATTATTCTACCTATAGATCTTTAAGCACTTTTGTCGATGGGATATTAGAATATATAGCGGGCTGGGTTGTTAGGAAAGTAACAAGAAAGATTGCATGCCCCGAATGCCCCGAGTCGCTTATTCAAGCAGTGTTACAATTGAAAAACAATGGAGGCTTGCGTGTCCCATCATCTGATGTGGTCAGAATTATTAGACAAGCTGAAATTGTTTTAAGATCCAGTGTTAATATTAAATCTGTAAAATTCAATCAATGGGAAAATATGTCTGTTACAAAAATTATCTCATCCTTACCGAACGATCTTTTTGTACATTTAACACCACATTTTCTGCATACCTCTAAAGGGCTTGAGACCCATTATTCTGTACTTATACGACTTATATGTTCATTCATGTAAGACGATTCCATACTACCAGACTGACAAACATTAATCTCGAAGGAAAATCAATCCGTAAGAAGCTTACAAAAACAATATTATTTCAAAATCAGTAAATAAATATTATGATACTTGTAGTAGATACATTAGTTCAGTTTGAATATTCCCAGTGTGTCATATTACATTGAAGAATTTTGTACATATAAAATATACTTGCACGTGTTCTTTTACGTGCAATCCCACGTCGGTAGCGAACCTGAGACCTCGGGGTGAGGTACGTCTTATTCAGTGAGTCACCGTGGCACCAATGTGTTGAAAGCGAAATTGAGAAAACAGAATTAAATTAAGAAATTATTATTAAAGATACATTATGGGAGATAAGATAAAGAGATGGCAGTTCTCGCTATAATAGTTAAAAACTAGATCGTGTAAAGGTAATTTGCTGAAAATTTCAGTCAAATTGATCCACTATGAGCCGAGAAAGAAGCCGGTAAAATTTTGGCATAGTCTAGGTCATCATTACTAAAATCATTATTATAAACACCTTAGTCTCGATTATCCACTTTTATTGATTTAATTATCAACGGCCGTTAGCGGCATATAGGAATCTAATCTAGCCAACATCGAAGGCTAGCCTTGACATCGAGAGTTTATTATGGTCTGGATAAGTTAATTAATGTCTAATTGATAATTTAGATAACATTTCAGGCCTAAAGAAAGACTTGTAATAAGCAGATTTTGCTCTTGCATAATGCATGTTTAACATAATTTTGAAAGATTATTTATGCAATATATATTGAATAGAGAAGTATATTAAACATACATTATGCAAGAGCTAAATCTAACTATTGCAGGTCTTTCTTTAGGCCTGGAATGTTATATAAACTATTAATTAGACATTTATTAACAAAACAAGGCCATAATCAACCCTCGATGGCATCGGATACTCGAGATTTTAACTAAATTGGAAAGGTTTGCCATTTAAAAATGTAATTTAAAAATGGGAAAGCGAGGCAAAGTCTCGAATATACCAGAACCTATAACAAACCCCCCCAACCCTTCGTATTTCGAGATAATAGATGGTGCTATATAGTTCCACGCAGCAACTCTAACGCAAATAACATCGGGCCTCAGTAAGCAAAATTGACAATATTTTTCATCAAAACTATGATTGATTATTGTTATTTATAATTTTTCTGTCACATCCAACTACAATTAAGCATATAATCCTACCTGAAACGGGTATAAATCATCGTATTTAAAATCGAGACGTTAAGCCGTTACTAGGAACGCCATTTTTAAACAGGAGATTTATGACGGTGTATGTCGGATAAAAACAACGCTTCATTAATTTAAACGCGAATATTTGGAGTTGGGCGATAGTTGTTCCACTATATTGGTCTCTGTAAGTTGAAATAGTTATAATAGTAAAAAAATATCTTATTTTTTAAGATGTTACAGACATTAGTAAAGAAACTGAGTTTGCCACTTGGAACTAAAGGCACCCAATCATAGCTAAAAACAAGCACATTAGTATATCTCAACGTTTTTAGCTACGTTCTTGTAGCTAACCAGTGCCCTGGTTACATCAATGCACACATCTTGTCAAAAGTACAAACACTGACAACTTGGCTGAGAATGAAGCAACCTGAGTGAAATTTTCAATATTTTCATTTTACATGTACCTTATCTTTTTTTGAGCTATTATAGCAAAAATGGTCAGCTCTTTATGTAAATCTTGCATAATGTGGTCCATGTTATATAATTAACCAGAGTATTGTATTACAGTTATATCAATTAATCATCGATTGACAGTCCGGTTATAAGTTGTAATATGAAAACGCATATATAACTTCTTAAAACTTTTTTTTTAAAGATAATATTGTTAAAATAAAGCAATTTAGTTGAACACTTTTATGCTTGGGTCCGTGTTATATAACGCAACTATTATAATTTTAGCCTTGCTTAAACCTAATAGACACTATTTATTACACTTTATTAATTTATTATCAAATACATGTATGTATATATATAAATTTTTAAACGTTCTATAATTGTAAAGAAAATTCGTAATAAGATGTAATATGAAAACCCATATAGAACGTCATAATTTTAACCTTGCTTAAACGTAATAGACACTATTTATTATGCTTTATTAATTTATATATATAAAAATTTTAATTATTCTATAATTCTATAGAAAATGCGTAATATATTAACTTAGATTAAATAACTTATATTACGATCATATTAATGTAAATGCTTTTTCTTTTTTTTTCTTTTTTTTTTAAAAAAAAACAACAACATGTAGCCTAGATAAATTGTAATTCAGTCGGACATATCTGCAATTAATTGTAACGGCAAGAATATACGTGTTGAAACGTTGCATTATTAAAATTGCTAGTGATTGTTTTCCTGAAAGCTGTGTTTGTGTTATTTCCATACTATTCCTATCACTAATGAACAAAATAACTGTATCCAATATCGACATAAAGCGCCCCCCCCCCCCCACCCCTCCAAAAAAAAAAAAAAAAAAAAGGAGGAGTAATGCATGTGTTTACGGTTGATTGGCTAACAAAATAAGGTTGGTCAGTGCTGGAATTTGTCTGCAGAAAACCACGCAAAGACCTAGGAAATGAGGGGGAAAAAATTGGGGACGGCGATTTTGGCTAAAAAAAAAGAAGAGTCGGTTGGGAAATTGTAAGCACAGATTTTTTATATTTATCTTTAGATAGTTGGCCCATACGAAACATAAATAATGCAAGGTCCTCTACACTAGCATACACACGCGTAGTCATACACTGGTAATTATAGAATATTATCACACCAAAATAATATAAAATTATAATGGTGTACTGTGTGTAGATGCAAAAAAAATCTAAAATAAAATCTAAAATCCAATCAATCGTTTAATTACAAACAATATGACGATCAAAGTAAAGCCCACAACGTGTATTGTTTACATTAGAAACGTCACGCTTTCGGCTCTTCTTGACTGAACCGGAAGTCAGCACTGATTTGTCATCACGTCATTAGTAAACAGATTGGCGTCAACGGTCTAGTTAATATATATACGTCATTGGTTGCGACAACTGTGAAGTCAGAAATTTCATATGACGTCATGAAAATATGACGTCAAGCATACAAAGACGCCATCTTGGGTCCCAGTACCTACTCATTATCTATTACTGAGCGCCGTGGAAAACGCATAACTTTTTTTCCCAAATATTTTATTACTAGGTGGTTTTGTATGTATAATATTATGCAATACTATGAACTATTGTTTCACACAATGCTCCCGAACGCAAAAAATATCGGCCCGTGTGCAAAAAAAAAAATTGCACGAGATGCACATGAAAAACCCAATATTCACGTGCAGCATTGTGTGTGAGCCCTTTAAAGGCATGTTTTCAACTTAATGTGCAGTACATGAACTGTGAAACGTCAATCTGTCGTAATTTGTTGTTGGACGTGTGAAGGAATTGAGCTAGAGATGCCGAGACTTACTGAAAATCAATGGAAAGAAGCCATGGGAATGTCCAGGGCTGGCATGTCTACACGTCGTGCTATTGCCAGACACTTCAATTGTCATCAGTCCACTATTGTAAGGTTGGTGGAACGTGTTCGAGTTACTGGATCAACACGTGACCGTCAATGTCCTGGTCCACAACGCGTTACAACCCAGGCTCAAGACCGCTACATCCGGGTCACTCATCTGCGTGACAGATTCCGCCCAGCGACTCGAACAGGTGCAGCAGTCGTCGGAAGACAAGGACCAGTAAGTGCCAACACCTTAAGACGTCGTCTAAGAGAAGTAGGACTCTGTGCACGACGACCTTATGTTGGAGCTATCCTCAGGGATCATCACCCTCAGCGGCGTTTGATATGGGCTCAAGGACACCAGACATGGAGAAGAGTAGACTGGCAAAGTGTGCTCTTCAGTGATAAGAGTCGCTTTCATTTTTATCACGCTGATGGCCGTCAACGTGTGTGGAGACGTCTTTGGGAACGTCTTGCAGACTGCTGCGTCTTCAAAACGAATCGATGAGGTGGGGGAAGTGTAATGGTGTGGGGAGGCTTCACATTTCATCACCGGACCGCCCTACACATTTGCAGGGGTCGCGTTAATGCTGTAGCCTACCGTGATGATGTCTTGCAACCAATTGTTGTTCCGATGTTTCGAGCGCACCGACAACTTCAGCACTTCCAACAGGATAATGCACGTCCGCATACCGCCCGTTTTAGTATGGACTACATGGCTGATAACAACATCAATGTCTTGGACTGGCCAGCCATGTCTCCGGACATGGCACCGATAGAACATGTCTGAGATGAGATTGGACGCCGTCTGTATCGGAGACCACAGATGCACACCATTGCTGCTTTAGAAGCTGCCCTTGTCCAAGAATGGAACAATTTGCCCCAGGCCTTCTTTCAAACATTGGTAAATTACATGCGACGTCGCTGCACAGCGTGCGTAAGAGCCCGTGGAGGACACACGCGCTACTGACATCTGTGTCGTACTTTTGGTTTTGACCCCTCTGACTTTGTACCGTTGATTACAGATTAAACATCCATAAGTGTACAAATGTGTTGTTATTGATGTGTTCCCATTTGAATATTGTTCACAATAAGAAGCAAAATAAATAAGATATGTTTACAGGATCATTTTGTTATACGAAAAACTAAGTGATGCGTTTTCCATGGCGCTCAGTATATATTGTTGTGTTGAAGTCGGCTGCCTTGACAGAGATGTGGATAGATATGTCATAGGTTTCCGCGAAAAAGAGTCTATAGGAGATAAAACATACATTTTTAAACGAAAAGTATAGCTGAACATACTAATATTATTATTATACAACAAAAACCGCACATTATTGAAATATAGCCTAATTCATAAGAAAATAAAATAAAAGATACCGTGTGAACGATATATTCGTCGAACAATGGCCTAGGGATCATTTTCCCGACTTGTAAACAAAACCAGCGGCTGCCAGGCAGGATACGCCCACATTTTCGAGACATGGATAGAGAACAAGCTAAAAAGAAAGTGATTTTTCGTACAATAAGGGGCCATAATTCAGGAAGTTACTGTCCGATATGCGCGAATATCGACAGGAGCCGAGATCTTTGGGTTATAAACTTACATTTCAAGTTTCATCAAAATCGGATAAAAATTGTGACCTCTATAGGGTCCACAACCTTGATATACCATATTTTTACGCTATTTGAGAACGAAGGGCAGCCATTTTGTCTGTCAGTTTTGTTCCGACAAACTCAGCCGTCCTTAGGGTTTAACGGTGATATAATAATACGGTTTTTTTTAAATCGGATAACAATTATGACCTCTATAGGGTCCACAAGCTAAAACGCGATTTTTCGTACAATCAAGGGCCATAATTCAGGAAGTTAAGTTCCGATATGCGCGAACATCGAAGGGAACTGAGATCTTTGGGTTATAATCATACATTTCAAGTTTAAACTAAATCTATAGGGTCCACAAGCTAAAAACGTTCTTTTTCGTACAATCAGGGGCCATAATCCATGAAGTTACAGTCCGATACATGCCGATATCGAAAGGAACCGAGATCTTAGGGTGATAAACCTATATTTCAAGTTTCATTGAAATCGGATAAAAATTGTGACCCGTAGACTGTTCACAAACAATTGTGGACGGACGGCCGGACAGGGGCGACGACAATATACGTCCACATGAAAATGTGGGCGTATAAAAAGGGAAAAAGATGTCAATGCTTTTTCGCTCCGTAAATTCGTTTTGTTTAAAGTGTTTTTTCTCTTTTGTCATTTTATGGTAACCATACTTTGTAAGTTTTGTTCAATAAAATGCTTTGTCAGCAAAATATCACGTGTCTATTTTTTGTGACGTTATTTTTTTTGTTACGTCATGCTTTTCTCGCCCTCTGATTGATGGAAAATGGTATCGTCCCAACACATTAGACTCGTACCGTCTCGGGCCAAAAATAGGAGTGTCGAAACCATATATGTCACAAGCAAAATGGATCAACCCCAAAAAGATCATAGATTTTGCACGACTTGTGCGGGGTATTATCCTGTGTTTAAGGGCAATCGGTCTGCTTCAAACACCTACCATAGGCGGTTTAAACATCTACTCAAATGCCAGAAGTGACCACGGTATTTGGAGCATCCGAAGCGTTCATGTTAAGGAACCCTCTCATTAAGAGGACAACGACCTTTTTCAGGGCGAGCATAGTCTCCTCCTCCTCTTCCTTCCCCCCTATGTCTTCTTGTTTCCTTCCTCTTTCTTTCTTTCTCCTCCTTTCCCGTGTGCGCCCCTCTTTCTCTCTCGAACTAGGTCATGGACTCATCCAGTGCAAGGCCATCCCCAGCTCGAAGGGGTCATCCGGTGCAAGGTCATGACGAACTAGGTCACAATCGTCACTCAGTGTCAGTTCACGGGGTCAAGATGATAGGATAAACTATTAATGTTCCAGAACAGATAAACAGAAAATGTTTCATAAATTTTTCATGGTCCAACTTTTCCAAACCTTACCATGTCTATAATTCTATAGTGATAACCATAGTATAAAGAGAACTTCCCTACAAAATTTGCTCATGATGACTTTGGCATTTATTTTAAAAGTTATTCGTTTGTTATTATCGTTTATTTGAAGCGCAATACATTTTCCTAATTTCATCAATGTTACAGTTAAGCATTTTATGATTTATTTACAGTTCTATAAATTGGAATTTCAAGCTAATAAAACAGTGTTAACAGAAAAGGTCTTTCATTGAGTCAACTGGCATGGTTTCCATTCCTCGGTTGTACCTGACAAGGAGTAGAGTCGCCTGTCCTATCCCGTCGGTTGGCACGGGTTGGCCCTGGATTATCGTCCCATTTATACACAATTAAAAAAACAAAATCAATATGAAACCATAACATCAAAGTGAATAAACATTAATAATTATTATAAGGAAAACACCCCAGTAATAAAAAAAGGCAGGGGGTATAATATGAAACAAATGCGTCTAGTATTATTTAAAAAATTGAAACACATGCGTTAATGGGAATTAATAATAAATTACAACCGGAACTAATAAAGATTAAGTCAAAAACGTTAATTAATAAGGGCATTCTTAAATGAAAGAAAATAAGTTTATAACATCTACACTAATAGTCAGTTCCTAAACAATTGCACTGTGAATAGCCTCAAGACATTTACTGGGTTTTTTTTTCTGGTGCTGGTTCACGGCTGCCGTCCCTGTTGGGTTCCAATTTACACGATGTTGTCTGTTATTGCTTAGATGTTCTGCCACTGCTGATTGGAGTTGTATGCTGTCAGGGATTGGTTTCTTTAATTCTTTTATCTAACGTGAGTTTGGCCTCTCCTATGTACTTTTAGTTTCAGGAGCGGGTTATTTCATATATGCAAACCTTAGGTGGTGGTGGTGGCGGGTTATAAGTCTCTGCTTTTTTTGCCAGTAGCGTCGATGGTTCGGACTGGTTTCCGAAGACGAACCTGTAACACCGGGTCAATGGTCGCTTGTTGATTCGCCGTCCAAGTTGTTAAATGTAAAATTACACTATAAATTATTAGCTATGTAAACATAATGAACAGCCGACATGTGTTACTAGATGTTCACGACGCACATTACTACTAGATACAGATTGTTTAAACTTGGATAGCAGGGAAACTCCGACTAATATAACATATCTTTGAGACTGAGGATTACTATTTGTTTAAAGTTGGATAGAAGGGAAACTCGGACTAATATAACATATCTTTGAGATTCAGGATTAATATTTCTCTCCCTTGTCTAACAAGGTAAACTATACCCAAACATACCCAAACACCTCTTATGTAAGGAGTTTAATGTCTGTAATGTCTATTATCAGGAATCCGATCGAAGAATTCTCTGTTGGCGCCATGTCTGCTTATTCTCGATTTCTGCTCTTTAACTAAAACACTCAGAAATTTTAATTCGACCATTGTCATCATTTGACAATCGTTAAATGAAACTGTAAAAGTCTCACTCCATTTTGCGTCAGCTACCCACAGATACGTTCCGTTTGAAGTCGCATTTAAACAAAACTGAGTCACTCGCCCACGTATTGATTTAAATACCGAAACTTCTTCATTAAAATCAGAAGATTGCTGCTTAACCCGCTTATCAAATTTTTCGTAAAAATAGTCATACAGAATATAATCCAATTTTGTGAATTTCTTAACTTTGTCCGCCAGGGTAGAATTGATGTTATCCTTTCGTTTATTTTTGAGAGCATTCAGCTTTATGTACAATATATCCTTGAATGACCAATTTAACATTCTTCTTAAAAGTATCATAGATTCATCAAATCGTTCAGTTATCATAACAAGATCTAGTGTTAAGTCCAAGTCCTGCACGTATTCCAACATTTTAGTTAAATTTTTAAAGTATTTGGTTGGAAATCCAAAATCTATAGCCATGCGGTTGTTTGTGTGAGAATAATACGGATTGGTGGGCTCGTAGATTTCTTGGTTCGCTATAAATTTTTCAAAACTATCAGTGCCGTTTGGGCCACGCATGAGGTATGCCAAGGGAATTACCGTACGACCGTAATGATAGGCGGACCTGTAACGTTCAAAAGGCTCTCTTATTGTAGCAATATATACCGTATCTCTAGGCATATAATGACCAAATATGGTCTTGTTGAATATCACGTGGTTACACAACATGTCGTATGTTTTGTTCACAGATGGTGGCAGAATTAGGCGTTTCTCTATACTCGATGAATCACCGCCAAGATAGTTGCCTTTCCTCGGCAACACAAAAGTAACACCTCTCTGAAATCCAAACCTGTATATTATATTTAAAACAGTTGAGCTAGAAGCTTTGTGAACCTTTAAAAAAGCAACATGGCGGAGTTCATTCGCTGGAAATGGCGTAGTTAAATGATTCGATATGATGGCATGGGAATGTCTCAGTTCAAACCGAGTACCAGGTGATAGTTTTATCATGGTTATTGACATCTGTACTTTAATGATGATAACAACTAACACAAACAACAGGAAAATAAATATGTAGTGTTTCTTTCTGAAAAAAAACCCAAGGTGTAACAATTAACGTGTAAAAATATTCAGTATTTGTATATATTATTTATTTATTTTTTTTTATCTCATTTGAATATTTCTGGTTCACACTTCTTAGAAATTTAAGATAAAAACTATCGCTATGTCTAATGTAAGTATATATCATTATATCTAATGTAAAGTATATGTCATAATATCCAATGTAAAATATATATAAATATATCTAACGTAAAGTATCCTTATATCTAATGTCAAGTATATATCATTATAATCTATATCTTATGTCAAGTATATATAATTATACCCTATAAACCCCAGAATGCCTCGTTCGGCATTTTTGTCCAAGCGTGGCAAAAACGTGTTAAAAATTTTGCCGCTTTGTAACGTGGAAAAAAAAAATGCCACGTTTGTATCCAATCATGTATCCAACCTTGTGAACGTTCTGGACAAAATACCTCGTCCCAAAAACATGGCAATTTAAAAAAAAAAAACGTTTTGGAACTGCAGACAAACGTCAAATTTGGTTTTTACCACGTTACAACGTGGCAAAACTGTGGCAACAGGCTTATGCCACGTTCGGACAAAAATCCCGAACGAGGCATTCTGAGGTTTATAGTCATAATTTATATCTAATGCAAAGTATATATCATAATATCTAATGCAAAATATATATCATTATGTCTAATTTAAAGTATATATCATTGAATCTGATGTTAAATATATATCGCTATATCTAATATTGATACTATGCAAATTAAATAGAAATATTAACGTTACCTGTATAATGAACACAATCGATTACAACAACCTTAAAAACAAAAAGAGCCCAATTACCTAGCTAAACATACAACGAACTGTGTACGAACACATCTCACACAATTCAAAACACATTTACAAATGAAATGAAATGAAATGGGGTTTAACGTCCTACTGTTCTGCTCCCATGCTGGGCTAATGAAGACGGGCATACGCCATACAGTGTGCTATGAGGGAAATTTTGCCCGGGCAGCGGCACTATCGCGTACTCTTATACCGAATTCCAACTGCCAAGGGATCTTTTACGTGCATTCCAATGTATACACAGGACCTCGGTTTTTCGTCTCATCCGGAGGACCAGACAGCTGTCCTTGTCAGGCTCCTTGTCCTACAGCACTGACAAGGGGGAGCCACGCCGGAAAATCTGGCTGAACTTTCTCGGCCAATGCAGGGATCGAACACCCGACCTCCAGGCTAGGGAGCCAGCGTCATAGCACACTGTATGGCGTATGTCCGTCTTCATTAGCCCAGGTTAGGAGCAGAACAGTAGGACGTTAAACCCCATTTCATTTCTGTTATATAGCCTAAATCATAAGAAAAAAAAAATAAAAGATACACCAGATAAAAGCGCTATTAAATATATTTAAAGATACATTATGTAAGATTTAGATAAAGAGCTAGCCATTCTTGCTATAATGGTTTGAAAATAGATAATACAAATTTACTATATTCCGAGCGAAGATATTATCCTTTGAAGGTTTGACAAGACGTGTGCATTAAAAGCAAACACTGTACTGGTATGCATTAAAAGCTAAGTCTCGCTCATCCATTTTCAAATTAAATCAAAATATGGCTGAGCCGTTCTAATCTGTTATCCGATGGCATCGAGAGTTGATTATGGTGTTGTCATGTTAATACATATCTAACAATTTAGATAACATTTAAGGCTTAAAAAAAGACTGCAGTAGGCTTATTTAGTTCTTGAATAATGTATGTTTAACTTGCACATGGGTTTTAGGGCAATGTAAAGTGACACCATCTTGTTGCAAACTAGTATCGACAACAACAAGGCTGAACATTTTATTTCCCAACACAGAATAGTGGCCCTTGGATACAAAAGGCCAAAATAAACTACATTACCCACAATACACTATTTCACTGTCAACACCCCTTTAAATCGTATCACTTTCTTGCCCAATGGCGGTTACACCTACACCTAGTAGGCCTAATTTGGGGGACAAAACTATTTTGCCTTCTAGCCGGCAAACAAATATCTTCAATTCCACGAATCTTTGGTCTGGAGCCATTCCGGATTGTGTGTCAGTTTTCGGTCATCGATCATTAATTGTATCATCAATTTTTCGAAAATAGAAATTACTTTAAATTGACTAATTAATAAAACATTTAAAATCAGTGTAAAATCAGTGTAATTTAAATAAAAGGTGTCTAGCGTGACATGTGTTTCGGGCATAAATATGTTCCATAAGTGACATGCGATATGAGATATATAGCTCTCCGAAACTTCCTGGTCTCTTTTGCAATTTGTTTGGGGCAAGACTTTATCACTCCCCGCCCATTTGTAAATAATAATATTAATCTAATATATTAACCGGCAATAACCGCACATATTTAACAGATACGCACAAATAATGTACATGTTATTCCACAGGTAGACAGACATTGAAGGGTTTGTCCGATTTCTTTCCAATGAAATAATCATGTTGGTCAACTAGTATCAAACATACAGTGTATATCGTGTCCGAGATTTGTTAAAAATCGCCTCGAGCATGTTCCACACATCTCATATTTATCAGCTTTTTGTTCAATCTATAAAAGCCTACATTCCTACAAAATGTTTTGTTTAGTCAAGTGAAACAAGGATGTCGACAAATACGTAAAACTATGAAATAAGATATAAATGTACTTCTATGATATGATTCAACCGAAAGATCCTATATATGCAACATAGATATATTATATCTACATTCAAGTTAAACGAACTGCGTCTATTCATTTTAAAGTAGCTAAGTCTCTAACTCAATATCATGCAAAGTCTTACACGTTGAAAACACGAATTATTTGTCAATTCAAATCAAAGTTGATGTTGTTATTTTACCTGGAAAAGGTAAGCTTCTGATATCCGTTCGTTCGTTCTTGGTGTTTAACGTCTGCTTCCACATAAGTGATATCGCAGACAAGACATAGGAGAGCCGAAGCTGATTCCTGTTTTTTAGAATATGATTTTGCAATCTTTCCATTTGGCCTTAGGCCATGGATTTGGTTTAGTGGGAAGTTCTTCCCTTTATTTAATACAAAACATATCGTTTGGTAGATGATCTCGTCTGCTTCTGGATTGGTATATGTCATCGTTTGGGGTTAGTGTTTAGGTGCCAGGCCCGTCTTATCGTGGCCTCCCCTTACTCCACTGTCCCACTCTCTGGGTTTGGTATCAGTTTTATTTGCGGAATAGTGTTTAGGTGCCAAGTTCGTCTGACCGTAACTCCCCCTTACTCCACTATCCTGCTAGTTTGGTAGATGTCATCTTTGTGGGGTTTGTGTTTAGGTGCCAGGCCCGTCTTATCGTGACCTCCCCTTACTCCACTATCCCACTCTGTAGGTTTGGTGTCTGTTTTTGGTGGAATAGTGTTTAGATGCCGAGTCCGTCTGATCGTGACTCCCCCTTACTCCACTATCCTGCCAGTTTGGTATAAATCCCCTATAGGCTGGTTGGAGGTGACAAATCCAGCTTTGTGGGAAAAATTCCTACTTCACCCAACAGCTGCTGCGGTAGAGCAGCATGCTCACCGCATTCATGTTCAGGTTAGAATTTGGGATGAACTAGACGATGGCGTCGGTCCTGTGAATTGGGTTGGCAAGTGATAGAGAATAGATACGTTCCCATCGCGACTGTTCTTCCATCAGCACCAGACAACGTTCTGAATTTCATCTGGTGTAAATGTAAATCGTTGAAACAACAAAGTGTGTTGAAGCGTGTGGAGCATGCCACGGGGAGGGTTGTCTCAATAGCGAACAAATCAGCATTGATTTAGAAGATGAAATTGGTACGGGGTAGAACAAATGATCCGAATGAATATTTTATTCCTCTTGTCTATTTGCTTGCTTTATTCACAACACGTCTCCGCCATTTTGAATTTTGACATCACAGTGGCGTCATAGTTCCGCCATTTTGTATTCTGACGTCACGGTGACGTCGTACATTACTATTGACGTCATTTCTGGATTCCTTGGTATCACTTTCCTATGTTGATAATATATTTCTAGGCTGTAAAATTGATATTTTTGAAGTTATAAATGGTTTTCAGTTTCATTATGTTGACTCAGGGTGTCAAAATTTCAAAATGCTGTAAATAAAATTTGCTCAACTCCGATCGGCGGGGAAAATTTTTCTGGAACACTAGGGACATAGTTGTTTCAGAAAATGAAGAAATCATTTGGGTAGGAATTTCTTCCCGCAAATTTTCTACCCCGACCAGACTACTATGTAGTTTAGTGTTTAGATGCCGGGCCCGTCTAACCGTGACCCCCTCTTACTTCACTATTCTACTTAGTCCAACTGTGTCCATTAGGGCGTGGATTTGTTCGAAGATTTGCAGTTTCAGATCTGGTCTCGGGAAGAGTAGGTTCTTAGTGTTGAATGGTATGTTGTTGGTCTCCATTGTTCTCACTAGTTCCCTTCTCTCCTCCTCGTATACCTCGCAGTCTACCAGGACATGGTTGGCGGTACATTCTTCTCCGCACTCACAGATGATGACTTGGTGTTTGTAGTCTCGCAGCCGCTCTTTCACCCTTAGCTTCGATATAAGTCTACAAATATCTCTTCTAGGGTGATTGAGTGTTGTCTTTGTGTAGATCTTGTCATCCAGCCGGAATCTGTATGTGTCAAGTTCAACGAGATTTAATTCCCAGATTGAATTGACGTGTCTTTTGACCATACTGTAGATTTCCGTGGTGCTGTAGTCTATGGTGCGGAATGGTGCTGTGTCCTTGAGACCTTCATTGGCGAGTCGATCTGCCTCCTCGTTTCCTCTCATGTTGACATGTGATGGAATCCACACGAGTTCTACTTTGCTTCCCTTCTCTAAAATCCTCTGGTACAGCTGCCTGATTTCCAAAATGACTTCTGGTCTTGAGTCCGAGTTGTCATTTTGGATTGAAATCAGACTGCTCAGTTATTGGGCAGTTTCCTGCTTATTCGCTGTTCCCCGTGTGGCAGGTATATTCCAAACGAGCTGGTGCCCCTTTCAGGATTGCGTGAGCCATCCGTGTACACATGGTCCCAGTCATCAGACCGCCAGTTGTCTTCCAGGTGTTCTATAGAGAAAGCACGTGTAGCAGTGGGGTTGTTTTTCTTGTCGGTTTTCTGTAGTAGATCTAGATTAGCCGGCGGTATAGGGAGCGTCCAAGGGGCGATCACTGGGGGTCGTGTTCATTTATCACGAGCTCCCCCAGTCGCAGTTCCTTGATTGTTTCCCTGATACCCTGGCCGAAGCTTTTCTTTCTAGGATCTCTCACATATCTTGTATTTTTTAGACTGACAAAGGTTGGGGATCTTTCGCCCAGTTGCGAGATCTTAGCCAATATTTAAGACAAAATAAACATTGTACCATTGGTACACGAATCGTGTACTATAGTTCGTTTCATCGTCATTTGTAACAAATGACAAGAAAGAGCGAGGCTAGACATATTCCACAACTCATGTCATACGGCGACGCCATAACTTATCTGGAGAGCATTGTTACAAAATGACACGTTATGCTCCCTGCCAGTTTGACATGTGAAAGTAATTTGAATATCAAATCCACCTGCTGACCCCTGTAGATCTTGGTAGAATTTCTTATGTCATTTTGTAATTTTAACTTGTTGATGGCATGTCTTATCTTACTTCTTTGTCTGATAAACTATACTGAACGTTAACTGATATGAAACATGATACATTATAGCCAGATGCCTATTGAGATTCCTTTGTGTGTAGAAAGGTTTAAAACCCCGGAATGAAACGGCATAGGGGAGAGAGGTCCAGGCAGGACTTGAGAGCAGTCGGAGGCTAGGCGACGTCTGGTAGTTAACTCCAGGCCACGCAGGTCATAGAGTTAAGACCGGACAACGGCCAACTAATGTAGTTTAGTCCTGGGTGTCTTTAACATTACGATGTTTGTACATAATATATTAGAAGCAGAATAAAAGTATTAATAGAAGCTGAAACTAGTCTTGTCATCTGAACTTGATTAAAGAACCAATACTGTCACATATAAATTGGCGCCGTAGACCAGAACAACGTGTAAAGTCGTATACCACTAAACGATCGCAGGCCACAGATATTAGTCTACACGGGTAAGTCTTTTTCTAATCCTACCATGGCCGGTTAATAATGACATTGTGCTATAATGTATTATAATTTAACTGGGAAATCAGCAGTTTATCATCACGCTTTATTAAATATCATGGTGTAGTTACTAGATTTAATATATTGCTTTTCAAGCTAGTAGTGGAACAGTCCTTAACTATTTGTAGGAAAGTGACTAAAACAAAATTGTATAGATATTGTTTGTTTTACAATGGGTCATGTTGTTTTTAAAAGATTATAAATTATAATTGTTTGTTTTTAAACACATATTTTGGCATTTAAAAGTAGTAGTAATAGGTTAATATCGAAAAGTAAAATGTTTTGTGATTGTTTAACTAGAATTGGGTTAACAGTATCGTAATTTGAAATTTAACCCAATAACATTCACAAAGTATTAACGCGTTTATCTCTAAGGATTTTTTTTTTGTTTTGTCTATACGTGTATATTACCCCGAATGTTAATGGGACGCCCCGATATTTACGGGAGAGATTTTTTTGTGATAGCCCAGATATTAATGGGATGACCCGATATGTACGGGAGAGATTTTTTTATTTTGTGATACCTCAATACTATGAAATTGGGAGGTCCCGATATGTTACGGGAAAGGTTTTACGTGAAACCCCAGTCAGGTGGGATTGGTTTAACCCCAGGAGAGGGTCGTGCTCAAATTAAGAGCGAACGTATTGTCTTGTTTTGTGTTGTGTTTAAAAATTATAGAGATAAACCGTTATTAATTTTGATAAGTTCTTTCAAAATATCTTATTGAAGATTGGTAAAATGTGTTCAGAAAAAAACCAACAAAACAATATGACATCCTAATTTCAATTCTATCCATGTAAATAATAATGTAAATATCGTTAGATAGCTAATTTCAAGTACGTTCCACTTGCTAATTTGATTAACTATTAATTAAGTTCACTCCATGATATGATAAACAGATGATAAAACTTTCACATGGGTGGCAGTTATAAAACTCTTCATAGCACATGTCGCACAGTTCCGGCCAGGTGGTATGGAAAAGATAAGACTACCAGAACACACCGACTCCTTGCCATTACGGGAAACTTATACAAGAAGACGACGGAATGAAGGAAGAAAAAAAAATGAATTTGTATCTCCCTACAGTTGGCTTCAATGATTGTATTTCGCGATTATTAGTGATTGTGTGCGAACATTAGAATATTATAGTTTTACAGAGGTTTTTTTTTGTTATAATTATTATTGATTCAAATAACTCGCGTGTGTGCAAATTCAAATATTTTTCATTTTATATGCGATTCCAGGAACTCGTGTGTGTGAACAGTAAAATTATCCGCGACATAATTATGTGATGTCAATGTCTCGCGTGTATGAACACTGTAGTATATATGTATTATCGACTCCATTTATATTTAATTTCGTAACCGTCTTAAAATAAGTTATTTCATATAATTCATAACTATATTGAAAAAAAGGGAAGGTATGTTACAAAATGACACGTTATGCTCCCTGCCAGTTTGACATGTGAAAGTAATTTGAATATCAAATCCACCTGCCGACCCCTGTAGATCTTGGTCGAATTTCTTATGTCATTTTGTAATTTTAACTTGTTGATGGCATGTCTTATCTTACTTCTTTGTCTGATAAACTATACTGAACGTTAACTGATATGAAACATGATACATTATAGCCAGATGCCTATTGAGATTCCTTTGTGTGTAGAAAGGTTTAAAACCCCGGAATGAAGCGGCATAGGGGAGAGAGGTCCAGGCAGGACTTGAGAGCAGTCGGAGGCTAGGCGACGTCTGGTAGTTAACTCCAGGCCACGCAGGTCACGGAGTTAAGACCGGACAACGGCCAACTAATGTAGTTTAGTCCTGGGTGTCTTTAACATTACGATGTTTGTACATAATATGTTAGAAGCAGAATAAAAGTATTAATAGAAGCTGAAACTAGTCTTGTCATCTGAACTTGATTAAAGAACCAATACTGGCACAGCATGCGCAATAGAATGGAATAACCGGGCGCTAGAAATTTTTATTCGGTTGAGCCTCATGCCGTATTTCGCTGGACCTAACTGATTTGAAATTAGAGACAAAACGGAAACAATTGAATGTAAATCAGTTTATATACAATCAGATTACATTATTATATGCGTTGCGACCCATTTGGGTCAATTTCTAGGTCCCAAATATTAGCGGTTTAGAACCTTTAAGTCTTGCGTCGAGCTGAATAAAGTATATTATGGGTGGTAAAACTAAAAACTATATAGCCTCATGCCATATTTCGCTGGACCTAACTGATTTGAAATTAGAGACAAAACGGAAACAATTGAATGCACTGAAAAAACACTTGTGTTGGATCTCAACACAAGTACTTGTGTTAAAACTAATCTACACAAGTTATGTGTTGTTTTGCATTGCATTAACACAAACTTGTGTCGATTTATAAAATCTTGTGTTTTTTTCATATCATTAACACAAGTAATGTGTACCTTCCAAGATTTGTTTTCTTTTTAAAAAAAAACTCCATACAAAGTCTGAATTCGGGAGTCGTCAAGTTTTAAGAAAAGTAATAAAGGGCTTAATTCACATCTCGAAAATCACATGCTGTTCTTCACTGGAAGGGTGTGAGTACCAATTAATCAGACAATTGCCAGACAGACTTGAATATTAATTGATGTTAAGTTGTCTGTAAAGTTAAAATGTCTGTCTTTTTTTATTGACCCAATAAACTGATAGATCAAATGAATATATAGTGTACATGTGATTTTCAGCACACTGGTGTTTTCGAAAATTGATTCAATGTACAATGAACAAAAAAAATGAGTAAAACTCTTAATAATGTAATTGGTTGATGTAATCGAAATTGGACAGTATTGGTTAACTGAAAAGTAACCAATCAAATTTAATTGATCATCCACGTGTTTCTCATAATCGACTTATTGATATAATGGTTCTTCAAGTTATCTATACTTTTTGTCTGCGATATCACTTCGGTGGAAGCGGACGTAAAATACAACTAACTAAGAAGAAGTATCTATACTTTAGTCATTGCGACAAATTCTTTCTTTGATATTATATCAGCGACATTCAGTTAGATAGATGTAGTGAAGTTAGCATCAACAGGGTGCTTTAGCCGTGATATTTTAAAAAAAATTATAATGGTCACATAGAATACCAGACCGCAGGTTTGTAAATTTTTACAAAAAATAAAACCGTGTATTTAATTTAGCATGTATATATTGCTTCTATGTATATAATAATTCGTTTCGTTTAAAACAGTCAGATTTAGAACTACTGCCACTGACTGCACCGGAAGTCTATTTATATAATGGCGCCACAAAGAAAATTTTTTTGATGTGTTCTAAAAGTGTTCCGCTAATTCAGCAATCTAATGAATCTGTCTTAATTTTTCTCAAATCGTGCTTAATTTTTATTAGCTAATCGGCGCTACACCCTTGTTCAAATACTTATAATTGCAAGAAACCCCCGACTAGGACCAGCAGATAAGAATCTGTCTTGATTTTATAGTAATACCCGGTTGCATTTATTGGCCGCCATCTTTGATTTTTATAGATGTTCGGGCAAAAGGATAAATGTATATCCAGACATGGACTATAGCTAGATACTAACTTTTGTGTTAGTTGTTTAGTTGAAATGTAATCTTATTTCTGTTAAAGAAAAAAAACAACAACAAACAAATCAGCCTTTTTTTTATATCAATGTCATCAATGTGTAGGCCTAATATTAGACTTTCAATGATTCAGAAGTTTCTCTACAGTTTCGTTATTTTTTTTCCCAGTCATTGATGTTAGCATGTACTACACAAAGAAAAACAGGTAACAGAATTTCATTTCCTTTTAATATATTTTTTTAATAATGGCCAATAATTGTTATTGTATGTAACACGAAAAGTATTTATCTCTGTAGAGAGAGGGCGAGTAAATGGGGTTTAAAGTTCACTAAATTCACTTGACACAAACTATGCCATTCATTTCCTTGTATTAAATTGGTCGAATCAAGTAGGTCCATGCTATATATATGTCCTAGAATCAAGTAGGACAGGTAGTCTTCTTCCGCCCTTTTTCTGAACACTGTCTCATTCTATTGCCATCTGTGTATGTTGTGTTATATTAATTCTGCATAATTAACTCTAGTTAACCTAGTTAACTCTATAATAATAAATGAATTTAATATATAAATAAATAAATAAAATATAAATAAACCAATAATATATTTGTAGTTTAATATGTTTTATCTTATCATTACAGGCAAAGCATGAAGCCAAAGGAAATGTTTTTACCAAGGCATGTTCCTCAATAGCGGAGAGAGTTTTATCCAGTGTCGGTTCTGCAGAAGAACCCATTCATAGCAGACCACCCATTGCAGCACTTGTAAGGTCGCTATAAAGAACCCGACAGACTCTGCGACCAAAAGATCCCACTGACGTGTCGTCAAGCGTAAGTACTCATGCAATTAAATACCCATGTATATAAGAATTTATTAACATGTAATTAAATGTACAATTTTATTTATTTATTAACATGTACTTAAATGTACTTTTTTATTTATTTTTTGTTTTAGCTTGACGAAGATTTCATCGATCATAGTGCACCGGGATTTTATCAAAAAAGAGTAAAAGTTGGGGAAAGGTGCCATCACATTTTTTGTACTGATAGACAGATGCAACTACTCGCACGCGCAAAAACTTGGTATATGGATGCAACTTTTCGGGTGGTGAACAAGCCATGGTCTCAGCTGTTTTCCATACACGCCTTCATTAAGACTGGAGAGACCACCCGACAGTAACCATTGGTGTTTTGTGTAATGTCGGGTAAAAGCCAAGACGACTATTATAAGGTAAATAGCACTTACTGATTGAATTACTATTAATAGTAAAAAAGGACTATTATTTGGGACCTTGAAATTGTCACAAATGGGTCGCACTAACAGCGACATTTGTTTCAGGCATATTTGTTTCATCGGTGACACGTCTGGTGTCATGTGAATGCAACGACAACAGCCTGGTTGATTGATTTGTTGATTGGAGTTCAGATGTCTACATTAAAATCGACCACTTTCAGATTGCCGTATTCACTGCCAGGCAAGACCGACTTGAAATTTCTAGACATTTTTCTGGGGGAGACAGGCCCCAACAAATCCCCCGACGGTGCGTTTCACGACTTTGGCGCAAGACGGTGACCTTGAAGAGACGTCGAAAACCATTTAATAGACATAGTAAAAGTCATATCTTACGAGATTATCGCTGGTCTTGTCAGAAAATGCTATTTTATATATGACCAGTTTGTGTTTGAAAAATTTAATTATTTATTCTCCCACCATTAAAGCACACTAATTACGAAATATCGCTCTCAGAAACTTCATGGTTTCTTTTGCAATTTGTTTGGGGTAAGACGTTATATAAATAATATCAATCTGTCTACCACACAAATTTAACAGATACAAATGCATGTTATTCCACAGGTAGACAGACAGGGCTTCCTTTGAAGGGACTCAGTGAAGGGAACGCGGTTGGTTTAGAGTTTGTCTGACCCCTTTGAATATTTGCGTCTCATCTCCAATGAAAAAAATCATGTTGCTCTCATGCTGTTCTCAACCAGAATCAAACATATATCGTACCTGAGATTTGTTAGCATGTTCCACACAACCCAACATTTATCGGCACCGGGATTAAGGGTGTATATCTTTGTTTCTAACGCTTATTGGGAATACGCCACGGAAACTACAATAAAAACTTATTTACAAAAACATTCTAAAGAGGGAAAACTGACATATTTCAAGCTTTACTGTATTTAAAGATATAATTTAAATCAGCCGGCTGAAACCCCGTCTCCGCTATTTGTTCAGTCATTCTTTAGGTATAGTGCCAGTTTCTACCGACAATGATATTGCAAACAAGTGTCCAATCTATAAAAGCACACATTCCTACAAAATGTTTCTTTAGTCAAGTGAAACAATAAATTCATAACTATGCGAGGGTGTGGTGAGTAAATTCGTGGTAACGTGAATAGGCTAATGTGACATAGAACAAGGTCACATTGATGTTGAAAAATACGTAAGACGATATGAACATCAACTAAAAAGATATGTAATGTGATTCAGCTGCAAGGTGAAATATGCATATATGCAGCATAGATAATTAAAACTTCTATTCAAGTTAAACCAACTGTATCTATTTATTTAAGTCTTACGTCGAGCTGAATACATTTTATGATTTATTTTCATCTATTGGTGGTTAACAGTGTGTAACTAAAAACTAAAATTGGATCTTATTATTGCCAATGATATAATGTACATGTAATAGCAAGTGTATATATATTTCTTGTTCAGTCTGTACACAGTAACATATCTGAGAACCATATTATTATCATTTCTGCCCAAGGCTCCCTGTGCCTTATAGTTAGCAGTGATACAAGGCAATTACCAATTTTCCATGTTCTTGGCCTGAAGAAATAAAATAATAAAAGTCAAATTTTTATTATTATGCAAGTGGAAAAATACAATTATTCATAGTATGATTTGAATAAATACAACTGATTTGAAGTTGGAATTATTATTTGTCTAAGATGACTGGGAATTTACAAATTGAAATAGCTACTCTTCAATAAGAAAATACATGAATATTTTTCCCAATTCACCTGGATTTTATTGTAGGTCTTTGTACGTGAAATAGCTTTATTTAACGTCCGCTACCACCGAAGTGATATTGCAGAAAATTAACAAATTCGGATTCCCTTTTAAAGGAAATTGACTGCACTATTGCTGGATTGTATTATATAGGTCATGTCAGTTTTTTTCAAAATGGCGCCCAGAACACAAAACAAACATTGCAATTCAGGGCTGACTGGTGTCGAGGCTGTATCCTAAGAATGATTTTTTGAATATTTAATTACACAGAAACACAAGTATGCACATGCAGTTATGATATAATATTAAATTAGCTTACCTCAAATACCTCGAAATATACTGTTTGGTCAGTTTTTCCGCCCGCCATATTTCTATTAGTCACACATCCTTCGGCCAATTAAAATGGACGTATATTTTGTTTTAACCGAAACGAAAAATTTGCGTTATAAATAGTAAACGAGCTTGATTGACAGACCACTGCTAATGTTTTTTCGTGAAACGGTATAACTGCAATCAACACACGGCCGCCATTCTCGATGATTGACAACTCACATTTTTCCTCATCCACCAAAGAACCGTTAGGTTTCTTTGAACATACTGTAATAACATTGGGATTATCAGTTAATCAGCTTTAATTATCCCGCTTTGATCGTTGCCATTTCTTATATTTTTACACAAAAAAACTTTGCCTTGTACGCACTAATTTATCAATTGGTATTGCCATCTACGACAAGCATGTCAACGTGCAGCTCACGGATTATCGTTAACAATTTCTAGGGGCTTGTAAAAAAAGATTGCATGTCGTGTAAATATTTATTTTGTTTTTTGTGTAGGTCATTTTCAAATAAATTCATCAGCATATTATTCGTTTTAAATAAATATAAAACTTTTATGAGAAACGATGATTATCAAAGAACCGTAAGTGCAACTAATGTTTTATCGTTTGGTTGAGCCTTTTACTAACCACGTGTTTCATGTTAATAAATATTTTCTTTCGTGTTTTGTTTGAATTGGCCTATTTCTAATAAATTATCCCGAGTCCCAAACGTCGTTAACCCGAGTCCCAAACGACGTATACCGGAGTCCCAAATGTCGTGGTCATATTTTTTTGAGTCCCAAATGACGTGAGTCCCAAATGACATGTAATCAACCTAGAGTTGTTGTTAGTGTTTGTCGGATAGATCCTTTATACTTACTGGCGCTAGGTAATTTCGAGGCTAATATTGTTCAATTTTATTTGAATGATTTGCTTGCGCGTACCGTAGGAGTGTATTAGAAACGGTGTTTGCGCAGGTTCGAGAACGGCTGAAGAACATGAAAACACTTTTATGAGTCTCGAACATGAGAGAACGGTATCCATGGTAACAAGATGAATTAAATTCATACAATCTGTTACGATAACTTGTTTAGTATTTACTTCGCTATTAAGCATAATTTTGATAAATTATGACACCATTTTACTCCTTTTCAATGCTTTGGATGACGATTACATCACCTTTTGATACGCCCTCGTCCGTAGGTTTGTCCGTCGTCTACAGAACTGATTATTTTAAAATTGATATGTTGTTTATTTTAATGAGATGAATCCTATTTAATTTCAATAATTTCTGTTAGTTTCTTCTGGAGTTATGGCCCTTGTTTCACTTTGTGAAATTCATTTAAATCTTTTAAATTAGTGAAACGAAGACGTCTATTAAATTTCTGCGATTTCTGTGAATTATGTCTAGAGTTGTGGCCCTTGTTTCACTTTTTCGAACCTTGTGAACGCACGAACAACAAAATTATCATCCGATTTGTATGAAAATTGTATGCATTATTTAAATTAGTAAAACACAAAACAAAAAAATCTGTCAAATTTCAACAATTAAGACCCTTGTTTCAGTTTGTAGAACCTTTGTAAACCCACAAACGACAAAAATTATAATCTTGTATGAAATTTTCTTGTAAATGCCCACATTACCTACAAAAGAATGAATATGCGACAATCCCTGTTGACTGCGCAAACGATTAAACTGCTGTGGGCATATGTTTCGTTGCCTGGCAACCTAACTTACTTCATGTTATACTGGCCACATACTACATCCAATTTTCGAACGGTATTAAACTTCTAAATTAATAAATGCACCCATGATGCTGTTTTCTCAGCAGTTATCGATGCGTCGACCTTTGTAAACCCACAAACGACGAAAATTATTATCTTGTATGAAATTTTCTTGTAAATGCCCACATTACCTACAAAAGAATGAATATGCGACAATCCCTGTTGACTGCGCAAACGATTAAACTGCTGTGGGCATATGTTTCGTTGCCTGGCAACCTAACTTACTTGATGTTATACTGGCCACATACTACATCCAATTTTCGAACGGTATTAAACTTTTAAATTAATAAATGCACCCATGATGCTGTTTTCTCAGCAGTTATCGATACGTCGACCATGTTTGTTCTCCCTCACACCAGCTATGAGGTAGTGTGGGATTTGAGAACGGGAATGTGTTCGTGAACGCATTCCAGACTGCTCAAGTCCGACAAGAACCCATTCTCCGTCCGTTCTCTGCACCGGAACACTGTTTCGAATACACCCTAGGGGTATTTAGGAAAGGGAGGAAACCGGAGGACCCGGAGAAAACCCACAAGGCTGGACAGGCGACCCTATTCCTAGTCACATTCAAGTGGGGAATCACATAATAATGGCTGAATCAATTGGCGCTAAACTTCACTTAGTTTATCCACTGACATACGCCCGAATCAAACATGTTTGATATATTTGGCCGAATTGTATATCGAGTGGGTATCGCAAACTAGCAGTCGAACTGTGACACGGGTGCTACAGCCAACAAATTCCAACTACCATACTATCGGCTTAAATGCACGCCAATGGGACCTCAGGTTTTGTGTTCCATTGAAACGACTAGAAATGAAATGAAATGGGGTTTAACGTCCTACTGTTTTACTTCGAACTGGGCTAATGAAGACAGGCATACACCACACAGTGTGCTATGAGGGAAATTTTGCCCGGACAGCGGCACTGCGGTGTATCGAATTCCAACTGTCAAGGGATCTTTTACGTGCATGCCAACGTGTACACGGGACCTCGTTTTTTCATTTCATCCGAATGACTAGACAGCTGTCCTTGTCAGGCCCTCCGTCCTGCATCACTGACAAGGGGGAACCACGCCGGGAAATCTGGGTGAACTTTCTCGGCCAATGCAGGGATCGAACACCCGACCTCCAGGCAAGCGAGCCAGCATCTTACCCACTTAGCCACCATGACGACTAGGCATGGAATCCATGCTGAAAAATTCAAATGAGCTTTCTCGGTCAACACTGGGAGCGAACCCGCAACCTCCCGGGTACCAAGCCAGTGTCTTACACACTAAGCCACATGACTCTCTTCTAATTACTGTGACAGTCCAGTCACATGACAAACAAGGGTTATTAAAACAGATTTTCAAGGCTTGGGTAAGATCTTCGGGATTCAAATGGTTTTAGATATCACACAGTTTGTATATGGTAAGGTATCTTAAACAGTTTATTACATGTCACATATTCATATTTTTCAGTTTCCATATTAGATGCCATAGCAAATCAAAGATCATATAATAAAATAAGTCAAAAAACCCAAATATGGAAAAAGAAAGAGATGAAGAAATGGTGATTTGAGCACCTATGCTTTCTCATAGGTGTTTTTGGAGGGTGAGTGTTCAATTCTAATAGAAAAGATTGTTGTTATGGTATTTTAGAATCTCACCATAATGTGTTTGGCACAATATATCCCGGTTGGAGCTGTTGTGACATAAACCTCCATTTCATTTTATTGTTTTGAAATTTAAAATTCAGTTTAGTATAGTAAATTTGTACACGTACATGTATGTGCACAAACAGAATCTTACTTATGTCCAGATACATGTAGATATGACTGTCTCATCTGTGGGGGACCACGGTGGCCAAGTGGGTTAGACACTGGCTCGCATATTTTAAGGTCGCGGGTTTGCAGTAAGACATTGCAGTACAGAGGACTGGGCTAATGAAGTTGGGCATATGCCATACAGTGTGCTACGAGAGAAATTTTGCCGGGTACCGTGACCTTAAGGCCTTCTCTTGTATCAAATTCTAACTGCTAGGGGATCTTTTACATGCACACCAATGTGTACACGGGACCACGTTTTTTTGTTCAATCTGAATGACTAGACAGCTGTCCTTGTCAGGGCCTCCGTCCTGCATCACTAACAAGAGGAAAGCACGCCGGAAAATCTGGGTGAACTTTCTCGGCCAATGCAGGGATCGAACACCCGACCTCCAGGCTAGCGAGCCAGCGTCTTACCCACTTAGCCACCATGACGACTAGACAGGGAATCCATGCTGAAAAATCCAAATGAGCTTTCTCGGTCAACACTGGGAGCGAACCCGCAACCTCCCGGGTAGCAAGCCAGTGCCTTACACACTAAGCCACACGGCTCTCTTTTAATTACTGTGACTCTCCAGTCACATGACAAACAAGGGTTATTAAAACAGATTTTCACGGTTTAGGTAAGATCTTCGGGATTAAAATGGTTTTAGATATCACACAGTTTGTATATGGTAAGGTATCTTAAACAGTTAATTACATGTCACATATTCATATTTTTCAGTTTCCATATTAGATGCCATAGCAAATCAAAGATCATATAATAAAATAAGTCAAAAAACCCAAATATGGGAAAAGAAAGAGCTGAAGAAATGGTGATTTGAGCACCTATGATTTCTCATAGGTGTTTTTGGAGGGTGAGTGTTCAATTCTAATAGAAAAGATTGTTGTTGTGGTATTTTAGAATCTCACCATAATGTGTTTGGCACAATATAGCCCGGTTGGAGCTGATGTGACATAAACCTCGATTTCATTTTAATATTTTGAAATTTAAAATTCAGATTAGTATAGTAAAACTGTACACTTACATGTATGTGCACAGACAGAATCTTACTTATGTCCAGATACATGTAGATATGACTATCTCATCTGTGGGGACCCATGGTGACCAAGTGGGTTAAACACTGGTTTGCATATTTTAAGGTCGCGGGTTTGCAGTAAGACGATGCAGTACGGGGGGCCTTACAAGGACAGCTGTCTAGTCGTTCAGATTGAACAAAAAAACGTGGTCCCGTGTACACATTGGCGTGCATGTAAAAGAGCCCCTGGCAGTTAGAATTTGATACAAGAGTAGGCCTTAGGGTCACGGTACCCGGCAAAATTTCTCTCGTGGCACACTGTATGGCATATGCCCAACCTCATTAGCCCAGTCGAAGCTGAACAGTAGGACGCCAAACCCCATTTCATTTCATTTTTTTCATTTTGTCTCATCTGTGACAAAGCAAACCAACACATTACAATACAATTTAATTAAATTAAAACTTTCGTCTATTTAAATATTGAATCGATTTAAGTCAACTAAAACATAGTATGTTTTTTTTCTCAGTTAACTACATCAGAAAGATCAAGACAGTTGGAAATGGCTATTCATATTATGGAAACTTTTTCTCACAGAGCTTGATAATCAGGTAAAATGTAAGTACCATACATATTTGTATTTTTAATCATCAACTAGTTCTATACACTTGATTGGTAATCTAGTTATTCTTCTTGGGGCAATGCCTAGGACTCTCCTATTCAAGTCTTGGCATTCTTGATTTTTGACAATCACATCCATTGATTTTCTTCAAGTTGTGATAGACCCTATGTGTATTTTTACAGTAAATAGCAGTATAAAAATGGACAATATTTTACTTTTCAAATAGATTTTAATAGGTAATATCCAATTTGTTGTCGATGGAAATAAAATATAATAATCTGCCTGGGTCTGTTACTGGACAAGACACAATAAGTGTTACCCAAAGATGAAACAAAATAGAGACTCAGTCTCGATGTGGCAAAATAAATTGTTTATTTAAACATTGTGAACCATAAATAGTAAGAAAGTATTCTTTTTGCCTACTTTTTATTTTTTAGGCTGGAAGATTATTTGATGTATGATAACAACAAGAGATCCCAAGCATCAATTTATTTTATAATTCTGGAAAAGAATGCATTTGACCCAATTTTTGAATATTTTTTTTTGTTTTTACTGTTAAATATTCATCCCAAACACAATTAGATTTTAATTCTCTACAGAAATTTATGTATAATATAGAATGTAAAGTGACATATAAATCACTTAGAATTTGGTCGGAAATCATAAAGTATTTAATAGGCATAGTCTAGAAACCAAATGTAGATCAAATATACCCAGAATTACAAAAAAACTTGACCTACATTAAGGTGACTTTCCCTTGCTTATGAAATGAAATAGGGTTTAATATCCTACTTTTCTGTGTTATTATGGTGATTCTGCCCTACAACCTACTCTTATATCAAATATTTCATCCGTCAAGGGTTGTTTAAAGGGAACCCAGGAGGGCCGAATGGTTAACACACGCACATTGGATCAGAAGGGTCTGTCATTGAGTCAGATAATTCAATTGTCAAGGGTTCTTTAAAGTAAACGCAGTGGGGGTAGTTTCAATTCTGGGCTTATACCCAATTATCCCTTGCCATGTCCTACACTGCTGACGTGTGGGAACTATGTCGGAAAATCCAGTTGAAATTTCTCGGCCAATGCACTCACTGAACCACAGTGGCTGCTCCTTGCTTTTGACTTGTGATTATTTATATATATTTTGTACATATTATTTAATGTTTGCGATTTTCTCTGATATTTTTTTATTTTTCAATCCTGTAATCTTGATGCTTTGCTCCTTTTATGTACAAAATATTCATTTTGTTTGAGGAAAAGGTTCTACATCATTTTATTACTCCTGCAAAATAGTGCATTTTTCTTTTGTTAGTTTTCTGTGTATGCTAGTTATTTCTAGATGCCTCACAAATCACTTGTAATATGACTTTGTAGCACTTTTCAGTTTCTGAAAGTATTTCAATTTAGTGCATAATTAATCTAATTAGGGCTTGGTTTGGATGTTATTAAATTTAGATATATTTGAATTATATATTTTTGGGGTATGGGGTAGGGATCTTTCTTTTCTCAGTTCTTGTTTTCGGGTAAAGAAAAAATTAAATAGCTATTTTGAATTTTGTGATGTGGGGGGGAGGGGGGCAAAGTATAACAAAATTTTTATTAGTATTAGAATTATATCTCTGTTTTTCTGTTAACATTTCAAATGATGTCTATTTAGTTTTGATTTGGTGGTGTTAATTTACTTTTTCCTATCATTTTATGAATAAATGATAATTTAACAAATAAAATTATTGTTACCTCATTTATCAAACTTTACAGGTTAAACAGAGCAAAAGGGGTGGGGGGCTGCATGGGAAAGATTGCTAAATTGAGGGAAAATAAAACACAAGTTTTTGTTGGTGGTTATACACAAGTTTTTATGAAACCACACAAGTTTCAGAAATTTCAACACAAGTTTCAGAAATTTCAACACAAGTTTCAGAAATTTCAACACAAGTTTCGACACAAGTATTGTGTAGATTTTCACACAAGTTTCAACACAAGTTTGTGTTGTTTGGTAAATTTTAACACAAGTCTTGTGTTGTTTCAACATTTAACACAAGTTTGTGTTGTTTCAACACAAGTTTGTGTTGTTAAATAGAGACACCTAACTTGTGTTGAAAACAACACAAGTTATTTTTCAGTGTGTAAATCAGTTTATATACAATCAGATTACATTATTATATGCGTTGCGACCCATTTGGGTCAATTTCTAGGTCCCAAATATTAGCGGTTTAGAACCTTTAAGTCTTGCGTCGAGCTGAATAAAGTATATTATGGGTGGTAAAACTAAAAACTATATATGATTGGATCTTTATTGCCAACATTTCAATGTACCTAGAATTTTTTCCACCAAATCCATTTATATCTAGATGTAAAGAACATTAGCAGTATAATCATTTAAGAGCAAGTATATCATTTCGGGATTAAGATACCACATATTACAAGTCATACCCAACGGAAAGAAATGACGATTAATTAAAATTTTGGATTTCATTTTGCCGGGCATTTTGAATTTCTACCATCAAGAATTCTCGAAATTAAATTTTTGAGATTATCGCTGCCCTTTTATTACCAAATTAATGTTATTGTTTTTTGTTTTTGTTTTTTTCATTTTTATTTATTTTTTATCAAATGGTATTATATTACTAAATTTGGCAGTCATTTTGAAAGAAATGCCCGCCACCAAATGAAAAATACATTTTATTTAATTGATGTTTGACAAATACGAATTTTCGACACATTTCGCTTGCAAAACCACTCTGTGTTTGAGGAATTTAAAAAGAAATTATTTATCCTCCCACCACTGAAAGACACTTAGTAGAGATATCGCCAAATTGAATTCTGTTAATCATGTCATTTTGCCTTGGCCGATTTTGATATGATTTTATCTGGCATATTTATCATTGTGGGCACGATAAAGGTCAAAGGCAAAATTCAAAATTTTGAAATTTGCAAGAAACAAAAAATTCGACCCTGAACTCAGCTTTCCAGAAATGTATTCATTTTGGAAATAGAAGACGATTTCTCCAAACTACGGCATAATATACGCTTAAAAAAACAGTAGGGGACACTGGAATGCAAATACCTATGCAGGTTGTGATATGTTAAATGGTCATGGACACTTGACATGCTTTGAGAGTATGTTCACAGATGAAGAACTTATAGCCCCAACAGAACCACTGAGCTGCACGTGCGAAAGGGCTCATTTGATTTTTTTTATGTATACCATTGTTTATAGCCACTCATATCTCCTTCAAGAATATATAAACATTACTCGGTGAACTTTTTTTAACCCTATGAGAATCTCAACACATCCGTGGATATAATATGTCAAACAAGGGGCTGCCAGGCAAGATACGCCCACATTTTGCAAGAGTTGGATAGAGAACAAGCTAAACAAAAAGCGATTTTTCATACAATCAAGGGCTATAATTCAGAAAGTTATGATCCGATATGCGCGAATATCGACAGGAACCAAGATCTTTGGGTTTTATACATGTATTTCAAGTTTCATCAAAATCAGATGAAAATTGTGACCCCTAGAGTGTCCACACGCTAAAATTGGGTTTTATACATGTATTTCAAGTTTCATCAAAATCAGATGAAAACTGTGACCCCTAGAGTGTACACGCGCTAAAATTGTGATTTTCTTTTACAATCAGGGGCCATAATCCATGAAATTATGGATCAATATATGCCAATATTCAAAATGAACCGAGATCTTTGGGAGATATACCTATATTTCAAGTTTCGTATAAAAAGTGATCCTGATAAAATTGGTTACATACTTACGTCTAAGTTAGCTGATGAGACTTTTTAATGGGAAATTAAAATGCAAAAGAAAAACTTTAAAAGTGACCCTGACAAAATTGGTTATTTCTCAGTAACGGAAGACGTTAAAAGCAATTTTTTGATATCTATAGCATCGTATTAAATCATTCTATATGTTGGATGGAATTAAATATCATAATTTTGAAGGAATATTGAATAACACTCATTTGAAGCACATATTTGTTTTGAAGGCTTAAAATACAGTTTTTGTCTAAATGTTGTCACCTTCGTTGAAAATAAATGTTGAAAATAATTGACACTTTTAGGGACCAAAAACCGTTAAAAGTGACTTGCAGGAAATCGTCTTATTTTCACACAACTGAACAAGTTAGAAACCATTATGTGATATCTATATAATCGCATGGGTTTATTCTTTTTGTTGAATAAAATTAAATACCATACTTTTAAACGCATAACAAATAGGACTCATTTGAATAAAATATCTGTTTTGGAGAATATGGTGTCACTTCCGGTGTCAACTTTAAATTCTGCTTAAATTGATATAATGCACATTTGCTTTATGCATCAAATGGTGTTACTTTTATGAAGATCCAATCATAATTGACTCTTTTACAGGCAAAATAATGTGAAAAGTGACTCTGTAAAATTTCTCATTGCTCGGCAACTGCACATATTATAAACTAATTCCGGCATAGAATGTCTTCGATTAGATACAAGCTACAAGTTTATGGCCAATACATAGAAATATTTTAAAATATGAAAAGCCTGAATGGATTGTAAATTGCTCAATTTTACACCCTTTTTCACCTTTAAATCGATTTTTTTTTGCGCCTGTCACAGAGGCATTCTTCTTGATCTATAAGATTTGTAAAAATTATTATCTGCTTGCGAAAAGACGTTCGAAAATTACGTTACTTCCGGTGCCGAAGGAAAACTTTATCGGTAACAATAATGTTAAGCATTTGCACCATGAAACATATGATCTTTGTATTATACATATCGGGCAATAAATAATTAACCTAGAACACATAAACTTAGATTACAAAGGCTAAAAATCTTTAAAAAAATGATCCTGACAAAATTGGTTATTTATCTAACGTGGGAAGATGCTAGAAGCCATTTTTTGACATCTATATGATCGTATACAATCGTTAACATGCCCATAATCTTGTTGTTTATGTGTGATTTACATTGTCACTTTGTAAAGTGCCTCTGAACATGTTATATGAAAGGGTGCACTATAAATATGCTGTAATAATAATAATAATAATAATAATAATAGTATTGATCCATTCTATATATGTCCATTGGAATCAAATATCATAATGTTAAATGAATACTAAATAAAACTCACTTCAAAAAGAATATTTGGTTTGAAGGCTATAAATACAGTTTTTGGTGAGAATGAAAAAGTTAAATTAGTTTTTATCAAATCAGAACTGGCATAAGACACCGCATTGTGAAAATTTTATGAAAATCGAATAATAATTGACACTTTTATCGACCAAAAACCTTGAAAAGTGACTTGTAGAAAATCGTCTATTTCTATGCAACCGTACAAGTTAGAAACCATTTCGTGGTATCTGTATGATCGTATGGGTTCATTCGATTTGTTGATTGGAATCAAATATCATAATTTTAAACCAATAACAAATACGACAAATTTGAATAAAATATTTGTTTTCAAGGCTAAAAATTCACTTATATTTCCTAAATGACGTCACTTCCGGTGACAGTGAAAGTGTTAAAATAGTTTGACCTAGTCAAAAGTGGCATAAGGCATCAAATCGTCGAAGAAAATTGAAAATCGAATAATAATTTATTCTTTTACAGGCAAAATAATGTGAAAGGTGACTCCTGCAAAATTGGCTATTTCTGTGAAACTAATTTTGACATACATTCTCTTTGTATAGGTTACTGCTACGAGTTTATGAAAGTTACAAAGTAATATTTTAAAATATGAAGACGCTGGATGGGTTGTAAATAGCTTATTTTTACACCCTTTTCACCTTTTAATCGAAATGGCCCGAAAACGAAATCAAAATTTAAAAAACTAAGTCCGAGATTTTGTGCACCTCTACGGCGCATCTTTTGGGTAATATGAATATTCCAAAATTTAAACAAATTTCATAAAATATTGAAATAAGTACGGATAGTTGACATTTTGACACCCCCCCCCCCTCCTCTCCCCCAATCACCGAGAAGCTAGTTTATTGGTCAGTAGCACCCAAAATATTCTACAGATCATTTCCAAAATAAAATAATCTACACATCATATCCAATATATTCTACACATCCAATATATTCTACACATCATATCCAATATATTCTACACATCATATCCAATATATTCTACACATCATATCCAGTATATTCTACACATTATCCAATATATTCTACACATTATCCAATATATTCTACACATTATCCAATATATTCTACACACCATATCCAATATATTCTACACATCCAATATATTCTACACATCATACCAAAATATTCTACGCATCCAAACTTTTAATGATCTCATAAATTTTAAATAAAACGGTCCTACTAATGACAGACAAGAACCGAAAAGAACGTGGGATATATATATTTATGTGCGGTATTTTCAAATTATAAAATAAAGTGAAATGGGGTTTAACGTCTACTGTTCGGCTCCGACTGTTTTAATGAAGACGGGCATATACAATACAGTGTGCAAGAGGACAATTTTGCCCGGATAGCGGCGGTTCGGCCTACTCTTTTATGAAATTTAAACTAAAAAGTGTTCTTTAACGTCCACGTCCATGTTTACACGGGACCACGGCTTTACGTCCCATCGGAACGACTATATGTTGTCCCTTGACAGACCCTCCGTCCTGCACCACTGACCGGACAACACATGGATCGAACACGGGACTTCTAGGTTAGCGAGACAACGTCTTAGTCAACGAGCCATTATCCCAGCCGGAGTAGAACAGAGTAGGATGTTAAAACCCATTTCATTCCCTCACTGAACCACCGTGGCCCCCCATTAAAATATAAAGATTTACCGTTTGAATGTTGTTTTACCATCTTCCCTGCTGTTTCCTCGATGTGAGTATTTGATAACATATACAGATATTTATGCACAGTATATATATATATCATAATAATATAATTATGGAGCCGAATCGTTGCCATATTAAGAGAAAATATAATAGTTAAAATTGACAAATTATCATAGTCAAAATGGTAAAAGTGGTCATTTTCGAGATTTTTCACTTGTAATCACATAACACAAAATCACTATATTAGTATCAAAACAAACCCAAAAAATCTAGTTATGTTTTTTCACTTCCTACTTTTCGCCTTTGCAAATTCACTCAGACTTTTTCATCTTTGCATTTTCAACTATCAGAATTTCTCCATTGTAATTTCTACCTCCCAAATTTCTCCAATCGAACGGACAGAAGGCGTGGTTCCGGGTTCAGCCGAAGTTGACGTCATAAGACGTCAGCAATTATCGTCTCGGCTAAAATTACTGCTAAACTGGGTTATTCATAACTTTTAAGAATTGTCCGATTTCATTTATTATTTTTTGGAGAAAAAGAGGTGCTTAGACGATGTAATAAATTGCCAACAAGATAATTAGGACATGGTAGAGGGTATCATTTTTGGTCAGGAAGTGTTGATCCGCCAAAGTTATTTATTTCACAAGAACAGTTACAATATTTAGTAGATAAAGATCTGTAATTTGTAGAAAATGAAAAAAATAAAAAATAAAATATACCCGATAAGAGGGTATGAATTATTGTTTCACTGGGTCGGTGTCCCAGAATATTTTAATTTACCTTTTCAATCGATCATGATAAGTTACGGTAGTTGTGATCGCAACACATGCAGCAAGAGTCTAGCTGTGCACTGTCAATATTAAAATCTAATGGATTATGTAGTTGTCATTAAAACATGACAGTCAAGACATAAATTATTTATTCTTTTCACATTAACTGGGAGTGAAATAATGCGAAACTAGAAACACAAGTTATATTAATTAAAATACAACTATAAACAAAAGTTGTATTAAGTAAAAAGGTGGGTCTAATTAGGCCTATATATATATACCCCTCCGACAAGACTCAAGAGTTAAAATGTTAGTAATAGTTATTGAATTTTAACCATAAGCATTTTATACCTTTGCAAAGCAGAATTTTTTGAAAACAACTATCCGGTAGCCATAATATAGGCCTAATAAGTTTTAGGTGGTCTTCAAAAAAAAAATACAGATGTGACGTCATCTTTTGATGTTGGCGTACTAGTACTTCAAATAAAGTACACATCTATGGTACCTACAATTAATCAATTACCTACAAATAACACATTTCGTTAAATATTGTTTTATATAATTAATTAATCAACAGGTGTTTTTATAAGTCAAAATCCGGTAGGCCTACAGCGCAGTGAACGCTTACGGCACCTCCGGGTCCATTCACTTGATTTGAGATGCTTATTGTTTGAAATATATGTGTAACCTATATTGTGTGTCGTTTCCACGGGTTTGTAATGTGTAGTTGTTTATGTGTTATGCGGTCCTCCCCCTCTTACTATTCTCTCAGCCAACCGAAGAACTCCAAATGCATCACCCGCTTATACCAACGTAGATTTATGACGTCGTGTGCCCATAGTCCCTATTAGGGAGCATTAATTTGAGTCAAGACGATAAAAACAGATGAGTTATGACGTCAACTTTGGCCGAAGAAATTGTGATAGTCGAAAATGCAATGGAGAAAATCTGATAGTTGAAAATGCAAAGATGAAAAATTTACAGCGAATTTTCAAAGGCGAAAAGTAGAGAGGGAAAAAACATAACTAGATTTTTACATTGTTAATTTTTGTCGAACAATTTTTGTTTTGATACTAATAGTGATTTTCATGATGGTTTAATATCCATTAAATGTATTAACTGTTATGTGATGTTTACAGGTGAAAATTCTCGAAAATGGCCATTTTTACCATTTTGACTATGATAATTTTGCAATTTTAATCATGATATTTTCTCTTAATATGGCAACGATTCGGCTCCATATATATAGTAAGTCGATATTGTCCTTTCAAAAAGAGATTATATATATTTTTGACATAAAAATCAAAAACATGACCGTCGCATGTAATGATAACATGAAATTATAAAACGTTTCCTATCGATTTGTATGATAAATTTTCACGCAACATGCTGGTTGGTCCCTTACGCAGCGGGGTGTGGATGGCCTAATGATTAGCGCGTGCGCTTTGTATCATAATGTCTGTTATCGATTTCCCGTTTGTACGCGACAAGGAGTAATGTCGCCTATCCAACCTTGTGGGTTGTCTCTGGGTCCACTGCTAAAGACCCCCCACCCCCACGCGCATGCAAATTATTGAAATAAAAATTGAACCATATGTTAGTCCCAAAACGACTAGGTGCTTACAAAGTTGCCAATTGTAGTTTTTGTGTAATTTTGGACACCTCTCAACATGTGAGCAAGCATCTGTATTTTTAGACACTCCTTCAGCACTCCTCCTTCCTTATAAGCACTTTTTGCACTCCAGTTTCAACTTGACTGTGTGTGTTTGTGAGTGATATCCAATCAGAATGAATAAGCCTTAGCAGGTTGTTCTGCATGCTTGCTGAAAGAAAATGACTTTTTCAACTTATGCAATGAAACTCTCTTGATCAAAGGATAGTCATCTTACTAAACATGAAACAGAGTAACCATAGAAGGCTGAAATATATATAAATTTTTCGACAGATACATTAAACATACATTATGCAAGAGCTAAATCTGTCTATTGCAGGTCTTTCTTTAGGCCTGAAATGTTATCTAAATTATTAATTAAGACATTAATTAACCTATCCAGACCATAATCAACTCTAGATGCCATTGCTAGCCTGCGATCTTTAGTGGATTATGAGTCGATTTACTGCATAACTTTCCTTTACGATTTAACAATTAAATGGATAATCGAGACTATGCTGTTTATCGTACTGACTTTAGTAATGATGATCGAGGCTAGGCGGAAATTTCAATCAATTTGAATGAAATTTTCAGCAAATTGCCTTTACATTATCTAGTTTTCAACTATTATAGTGAGAACTGCCAACTCGCTATCGAATCTCCCATAATGTATCTTTAATTTGAGTTTAGAAAAATTTTCCTTCAGAAACTGTGGATACCAAGTAAATTCTAGCTGTTATAGATCTCCAACAATTTTTATGATATATCATATATATATACTCAGCCAAATTAAAAACTTGACACTCGGAATTTTTGGGACTAGATTTTTAATATTTGGTTTAAGGCAACTATTTTAGTGTTATGTTGTGCACAGACGACCTTGACATCAACAGAAGGCAAGAATACGTCTCGCCGAAAGTCCTTGACATTGATAACGTTCGTGATGTCACAGTACCCCCCAAAATGAAATTCACAGACTTGGAGAACAATCGGAATAAAGTGTTTAGTAACGGTTGTGGCCTCCTCTAGCGTCTCGTACTGCCACACAACGTCTTTTCATGCATCTCAGAACATTAGTAAACACTACCCGAGGAAGATGTCGCCACTGCTCAGCAAGAGCATGTTGAAGGTCCTGCAACGTCAGTGGTGGATTCACTTGCTGACGAACACGTCGACCCAGTTCGTCCCAGATGTGTTCAATAGGATTAAGGTCGGGGCTAAGCGACGGCCAATCCAGGACTTGGACACCGGCATTTCTTAAAAAATTCTGGGTAGCAATTGCTGTATGGGGTCGAGCATTGTCTTGTTGAAACGTTAGTCTAGGCCCATGTCTCTGCGTAAACAAAAGAAGAACAGGTTGCAAAATCTGATCCCTGTACTGGACAGCATTTAAGTTCCCTTGGACAACAACAAGAGGAGAACGTCCATGTGCACAAAAAGAACCCCAAACCATGACGCTGCCGCCACCAAATCGGTCAACTTCTCTGACGCATACTTGAGCGTAACGTTCACCTCGTCTGCGGTACACTCGGACCCTGCCATCGGCAACCGAATTCCACTGTCTTTGAGTAAATCTTATGTGTCTTGTGGCCCACACAAGTCGGTTACGGCGATGAAGAGGTGTCAATATTGGTCCATTATAGGGCCTCCGAGCTCGAAGACCAGCAGCCTGCAAGCGATTTCGAACAGTTTGTGCAGTTACCCTTCCACCAAACATCTCTCTACTTGTGGAGGTTGCAGTGAAAAATCTGTTTCTAAGATGACGTAATCGTATTGCTTGATCTTCTTGGAGTGACGTCACACATGGCGCTCCCGCCCTTGGGCGGTCGGCAATAGTTCCAGTTTGAAGCACTCTCATTCTAAGATTAATTATTGTCTGGCGTGAACAATTAAAGGCTCTTGCAACAGTGACCACAGACTGACCAGCATAGAGCCTACCTATAGCACGTAGACGTTCTACATTTGAAAGGCGCGGCATTTTCTAACAAAGATGAAAATAACAATTTTAATTTGTTTTTCCAGTTCAAGTTACGTGTGCGTGTTCAGTTTAAGCAAACTTGTATCGATTGACCTCACGAGTTTGTGTTTGCACGTGTTTTTCAGGTTTTTCATCTTTATATGCTCAAAAGTCACGTGATCCACGTGACTTTACAATTTGATGAAATTAAAGGCTTCTTACTACTTACTATCGTTAGAAACACTTTAAAATTTATTTGACTTACCAGAAAAAAAAATTGTTGAAATTCATCAGTGTCAAGTTTTTAATTTGGCTGAGTATATTAGAACAAACACGTATTACAAATTCTAGTTCTGCGAATTTAGAAACATATATTTTAGGTGATTTCAATACTGCTTTGTCAAAAAACACATTATGTTAAAAACCTTACGAAAAGCTTTAAAAAAGTTTGTTTTATGTGTAACTTTTCGCAATTAATTAATACCACAACAAGCATTCCTGATTGTACCTCTTCCATCTTAGATCTGATTATTGTTTCTGATCCTATACAGATTAAGCAATCAGGTACTCTAGACATTGGTATTAGTGACCACTCTGTCGTTTTTTGTACCCGGAAAGTTAGCAAGGAGTATTTTAATGAACATAACACAGTTACAATCAGATCATACAAAGACTATGATAAACAAGTTTTCTGTGAAAAGTTTGGCAAAATTGATTAGAACGAAGTTACCTCCTGTGCTAATATAAATAATGCTTGATTAATGTTTAAGAGTTTATATACAGGTACAAAGCTATTAAAAACGCAATGCCAAGTTCAAAGTTTATTTACTGCAACAACTTGTAACAAATGTACATAACAATTGACAAAATCGAGATAACAAGCATCTGTGGATAATCTCATGAAAGAATTCACTACATGAACCATGAAACAAAGCAGGGGTCAACTGAAGTCAATACCTGGTATTTGCACCCTGAGCTCTTACACATGCCTGAAGTCTCACTACACGCTGTGGGATTGTTTGCCAATGATTTTGGAGTGGCTGTGCCAACTTGTGCCAACTCGGCAACAGTTTGTGGTGGCACGGCTTGAGTTCGAACCCGTCGTCCAAGTTCATCCCAAAGGTGTTCAATCGGGTTCATGTCGGGAGACATAGCGGGTCAATCCATAACACGGAAATGATCATTGTTCAGAAAGTCTCATGTTAACCTGGCAGTGTGGGGTCGGGCGTTGTCATGCTGGAAAACCATCTGTCGACGGACAGCAATGGAAGCAACACCGGACGAAGGATGGCGTCAACATAATGTTGAACGTTGAGATTGCCTTGGACCACCACCAACTGGGACCGGACGTTGACGTTAATAGCGGCCCAAACCATGACGCCACCTCCCCCGAAACGATCCCTTTCCAGCATGCATCTTTCCAGTAACAACCTTTATATATTCAGACTCAGAGTATAAGTTTTATTGCTCTCGGCAAATATAAATTTGAGTGATCTTGCCTAGATGAAAGAAATTAACCGCACAGTGGGAGAATTTTAGTATTTTATCAAGAATTTAGTGTCTGTAATGTCAGTCCCGTTACAGTCCTTTCTGTAACGGCTAATTTTGTTATTGGATGGACACATTTTGTTACAGGATTGACATTTGGTACTATCTATGTTTAAACTAACTTTCCTTAATGATAATTGGGATAGTTAATAATTAATACAGTAACAATCACACTATGTTAAGTATCCTACAGAAACAATTGTTCATTTTAATTAACTTCAAACCAATTTCAAAATTTTTGTCTAGAAGTGATTTGTCGCATGGTCATATCAATGCCACTGTAGAACTCAGAATGCGCATTTTATCTGAATCGGTACTCCAACCTAGTGTGTATTATTATTGAAATAAAGTTGAATCATATGATATTCCCGAAATGACATTGTTTGTGTAGAGTGGATGCTACCCCCCCCCCCTCTCTCTCTCTACGCCCGTTAAAACAATTCTTATACTCAGGTTCTATTACACTAGGTTGGTGCCGAAAGTAGGATATTAAAAACCACTTCATGTTTTAGTTTTACTGGATAATTAATATTGGGGAAGTATGTCCGGGTACAATTCTTTTACCTTGTATTGCGCATGTATCCATATATAGGCATGGCATTATCATATGTATCTCAAAATGACCGAAATATTCCATTTAATGTTTGCCGTGTACGTTGAAACATAATCCTTCTACATATTTCTTTTCTTTCCTGTCTATGCCAACTACAGAAAACGGTTCCGCATAAGTAACTATCAATCTCGGTGTATCCGTTTGTTTCTCTTACTGGTGAGTACTGGTGTCCGCTATTTGTTATTGTAATTATAATTTGCTACCAAAGAAACAATGTCACATTGACCGTACATTTTGTTTTACCTATCGGTATTGCGCCGCTTTGTCAAAATTTCAATTATCCGACAAAGAGATAGGACACGAAAGATTGTCGCGTGGAACGAACCATTAAGTACATGTATTTAGCTCATTGAAGCTTGGTAACTGCAATTAAAACATAGATAATGACGTCACCCCTTTATGTTTTTAACCAGTATATAGGAGAATGTACGCTTTTCTTAAAGAATCATCTGATATTTGTTTAAGAAAATACCAATAATAGACACGTATCTGAAAAATGAACATGTATTTTGAGATAATTTATTCTCTGAACAAATTAAATTACAGAACATGAAATTATTTTAAAACCTCATATAGCCCAAAGACGTATAGATCTACTTTCTAGGCCTACAGTACTCAGTACTCTACATTGGAATATATCATAATATGCAATATAATGCCAATTAATCGATCAAATATGAAAACACCTTTCACCAAATATGTACTCTTAAAAAATAAAATTTTTGATGATATATACTGCTGTTATTATTATCTATAGTATTATAATATTTTCTTCTGTTCAACTGCGAAGCGTCTTCTTTAGCCGTCATGTTTAGTGACATTACAGACAAAACCCAATATCACGGGGTCTAAGGTCAAGGTCAGTGCGTCCCTCTACAGGTGCCCCTACTAGTACGTGGATGATATTACGATATAACTGAGAAGTGAAATTTTTTGACAAGGATTCAATAGGACGGTTCCTGAACGTACAGGGCGAGTATAATGAGACCTACGTTCAGGGCTGGACTAGTGCCGAACGTACTATTAAACGGACAAGTGACATATAGCGCGAGCATTTAAGTGAAATTCTCTATGTAGACAAACACGAGAAATCAACATTCGGTTATGTGACATTTCGGTAACTATGAGGTTTTAAAGTAATTTCATGTACTGTAATTTAACTTGTTCAGAGAATAAATTATCCCAAAATACATGTTCATTTTTCAGATATGTGTCTATTATAGGTAAGCCGTCCATTATTTTCAATAAATGATGGACAGTTTTATACATAATAGACGATTGTTCAAGAAAAGCGTACATTCTCCTATATACTGGTTAAAAACATCAAATGGTGACGTCATATTTATGTTTTAAGTGATGGATAATGGACGAAGACTGTCCATTATGTAAATAAAAAGAACAACTGAGGGGCGTAAGCAAGTTGTTACATAATAGTCTGAGGCTATTATCAAACTTAAAACATAGCACCATAAAGATACAAATAATGGACAGTTTTCTAAAAGAACAAGCCACAAAATAATGGATATATTCTGAAAACAACATGCGCATGCTCTTGAATGCATGTGAGAAAACACCCCAGTCATAAAATGCAAGCATACACAGACAGTCAAAAATATTCGACATGGAGACGACATGTTTATAACACAGTCGAAAACAAATATAAATAATGAGAATATATGTGATAAGCATTTGGATACTGATAACATTGGTAATGTACTCGATATGGAAGATAAAAGCCGTAAAAATTGTGATGTTCTTGATATGGGGGAAGAATAGCCGTCAAAGTTGTGATGGAAAGGCTGCTCACGAGAATGATTTAGATATTGATAATATTCTTAGTACTGTGGTTAATATGGAGGGTACTAGCCGTCCAAATTTTGATTTAAAATTTGATATAAGTGACAGGACACGGGATCAAAGGCACAAATCAATTCCCGAAATTCAAAATTTGAACGGTGATATATTTGAACGTTTTTTTATAAAGGGATAAAAATTGTGACCTGTATACACTGAAAAAAAACTTGTGTTGAAACAACACAAACTTGTGTTATTTTCAACACAAGTTAGGTGTCTCTATTTAACAACACAATCTTGTGTTAAATGTTGAAACAACACAAAACTTGTGTTAAATGTTGAAACAACACAAAACTTGTGTGAAAATCTACACATTATTTGTGTTGAAATTTCTGAAACTTGTTTGTGTTGAAATTTCTGAATCTTGTGTTGAAATTTCTGAAACTTGTGTTGAAATTTCTGAAACTCGTGTTGTTTCGTACAAACTTGTGTATAACAAAAACTTGTGTTGTATTTTACCAATTTATATCCAGTATAGCAACCTTTCGAATGCAACCCCTTCCATTCGTTCTGTTTAAACTGTAATTATTGATAAATGACATAATAATTTTGTTTGTTAAATTATTATTTATTCAATAAATGATATGAAAAAATAAATTAATGCCTAATTAATACCAATACAGACATCTCGAAGGTTAATAAACAAAGTTAATTCCAATACTAATAAAATTGTGTTATACAATGAAAAAATACCCCCCCCCCCATTCCCAATTTTTAAATAAAAAAATAGCTATTTAAATTGAAAAATAAAGCACCGAGACATTTGGAATATTAATCAACAAAGTTAATTTCAATACTAATAAAATTGTGTTCAATAATAACAATATCCCCCCACCCCTCAAAAAAAGCTATTTAATTTTCTTTTACAATTAACCTTAAAAAGAACTGAGAATATAATATATATGTTCACAATATCCCTACCCCATGGTCCCAAAACATACATTTTAAATATATCTAAATTTAATATCAACCAAACCAAGCACTAAAGACATTAATAATGCACTAAATTGAAATACTTTTAAGAAAAAATAGTCCCTTTAACAGATTAGGAATTCAAAATTTTCTACAGTATATAAATGGGAACTAATAGATAAAGCACAGGCAAATAATTATAGATAGATAAAATAAATATAGCATAAAAATCAAACAAAATGGAGAAAATTAAAAATTTGTAAAACAAAAATTGATTAATTAATAAAACCATTTTATATAAAAGAGGCATTAACATTCGAAATGTTCACTAAATGTTTAAAAATAAAGGTTGATTTCATCCTACAATAATACATTTTTATAATTATCGAATGTTACTATTAATTATTGATGATCCCTCTATATTATTTCAAGTTTTTAGGCCAAATCTTTAGTGTTTACGATTACACTGCATTCTATATAATGAAACAATATTAGAGATGGTTTGGTATTTGACATTAAAAACAAAAATGTGATTAAAAAGGCAATGGTGACATATAACTTTTGGGTTTCCACAATAAGATCTGTAAAAGAATTTGATGACTTTATATTCAGAATTTAGAGTTGTTTTCTTTCTTTGGTATTAATATTCACTAAATAGATATAATTCTCCAAGGATGTTCAAGTGATTATTATAAATACACTTATCGACAAATGGGGTTTTGATGTGGATTTAACTTGGTACACCAGTCATGGGTATAGAGTTATTTAGATGGCAGAATAAAAGTAAAATAACTCATTGAGCAGGGGGCGGCGGCGGGGGCGGGGGAGTTGAAAAGAGCATAATTTAACAATATATTATATTATTTTGAGACTCATATGTATGACTATATGCGAATGCAAGAGGAGGGGGGGTATTTTAGTCAGGTAGCATTATTGCTTACTCATGTACACCAAAAACAGATGTTTTACGCCAAAACGCTTCAACTTGATTGATTGCCATGTTTTTGGTGTATATTTATATCTTTTCTTGGGCGCCGAATCGAACTACGGCTTTTAAAATGTTCAAAAATCGACGTAAATTGATTTTTTTCAACGATAGTTGGTATACAACGATGAGCACATGAGTGAGTAGACTGTGGGAAAGTTACAACAACTCATTTCCAGGCGCCATTTTGGGTCCCAATTATGACGCCAATAAAGCTATGACGTCATGGCTTCATACAGGTTTACATACCAAAAGTTGTTTTTTTTCTTGCAGTATTAGACGTTGAGGGATAATATAACATTTTACCCTAAAAAAAAATGCAAAAGAAACCAATGCAGTTTGGTTCAGTGATAAATATATCAAACAAAATCATACCCAAAATCGGGGAATTTTCTGAGATCGATATCTCGTAATCAGTGTGTTTTACTATTTACTCGTTGGATTATAAATGATTTCTTTTTAAATTCCTCAAACACAGAGTGGTTATGAAAGCGAAATGTGCCGAAAAATCGAATTTGACAAACGTCAAATTAAAAAAAAAGAAGTATTTGTTAAATGGTGCCGGGCGTTTCTTTCATAATTGCCGCTAAATTTGGTAATATTATTATTATTATTATTATTACAGCATATTTATAGCGCGCCCTTTCATAAAACATGTTCAGGGGCACTTTACAAAGTGACAATGTAATCATAGATAAACAACAAGATTATGGACATGTTAACAATGGTATACAGAATCAGTTAAAAGCCTCATTAAGTAAATGTGATTTAAGTTGTTTTTTTAAAAGAATATAGAGATGTACAACATCTTAAACTAAATGGTAGATTATCCCATAAAACAGGTGCTTGATAACTAAAAGAGACAAGTTGAACAGTTTTGGGCTTTAAAAATAGTTTACCTGATGTACGTAATGTTCGACCATTATATCGTGGTTATGTACGCGATATGTGCGGAAATCGAATTTGACAAACATCAATTAAAGAAATGTATTTTCCATGTGGTGCCGGGCATTTCTTTTAAAAGGGCTACCGAATTTGGTAAGACATGTATAAGGCAATTTAACAAAAAAACATAAATTTGGTAGACTAAAAGGGCATCTCTTAAGATACGTAAGATATGACTTTTGCAATGTCTTTTATATGGTTTTCGATGTCTCTGAATTTGAAGATAAATTTTGAAAATACAAAATAGCAGCAACACCAATTGGTGGATATTAAATTAATCGTCATTTTTCCTGTTGGATATTAGATAGTGTCTCTTAAGCATGATGTACACTGTAGTTCGATGTACCCTGTAGTTCAGATACAGTCTCCAAACCGTGTTTAAACTGTAGTTTGGGTGTGGTTCGTCAAATGAAGATGAATTTTACGATACAAAAAAATGAATATATTGTAAACGCGCTATAAATATCTTGATACGAAAGACTTCGTGATAACAAATTCAAGGTACATTATATCATTGGCAATAATAAGATCCAATTTTAGTTTTTAGTTACACACTGTTAACTACCAATAGATCATAAAATGTATTCAGCTCGACGTAAGACATAAATAGATACAGCGATTTAGCTCCTTTAAAAGCGAATGCAAGTTAAATATGTTTAATCAGAGGCGGATTCAATTTTCAACAGTGCCCTTTTTTACGGCTGAAAGTGCCTTTTCTCAGACTCAAATATGTCCGTTCCCAACCCGTTGTAGGGATCCCAAATGACTCGAACCATCGACTTAAACACACCAGTCTGGGAAATAGCTCTTGGAATGGCTACAGAATGGCTACAGGAAATGACGGATAATTTTCTTGGGGACCCCCCCCCCCCCCCCCTCAGCGGCAAGCCCCGTCTCCGCGGTCAATGCCTTCAATTTGCAGCGCCCCCCCCCCCTTTTCAAAATTCTTAGATCCGCCCCTGGTTTAATAGTACTTTTATCTAGTGTATCTTTTATTTTGATTTTTCTTATAGAATAAGGCTATATACTGTTGTATAATACTAATAATAGTATGTTCAGCTATACTTTTCGTTTAAAAAATGTACGTTTTATGTCCTATATACACTTATTCGCTGAAATCTATGACATCCAACAATATAATAGGTCATATAAATAGATAATAAGTTTGCATGACGTCATATGAAATTCCTGGCTTCACAGTTGTCGCAACTTTATCTATACACGGCGTTGCGTCGACCAACCATGCAATGTGAAGTAGATGTCAATATGGTTATGTGCATAGGCGTACGAACTGGGGGGGGGGGGGGGAACCAAATTCTGGGAAAATTTGGGCACACAATTGTACTTTGTAAAAGTTGTATAAAAAAATATTGTGTTCTTGAATGTTTCCAATTTAACAGCGAATTTATTATTATTATGTAACATATTAAGAACCTAACTACATTTTTGGAGCACCAACCACCACCGCCCCCAGTCAAAAATTTCCCCGTACGCCTATGGTTATGTGTAAGAATATTCAGTTCAATATATTCACGGTGTATGATTTTATTCATACTTCAATTTTAGTGAGTTACTTCTGCAACGTTTTTAGAAAAAATTGCTATTAATTTGGCCAGTACTGTAATACCCACATAACAATATGATGTTAATTTTACGTTACATTTACGTAAAAATGGTCAGTCAGTTTACCATCATTTTGCTCATCTTTTTAACGATAATTTTACGTCAGGAAATGACGTTAATCTAACGTAAACTTTACGTCATTTTTACGTTATATTTACGTCATTTTCTGACGTAAATCTAACGTAAACTTTACGTCATTTTCTGACGTAAATCTAACGTAAAATTTGCGTAAAGTTTACGTCATTTTCGTTAGATTTACGTCAGAAAATGACGTAAACTTTACGTTAGATTTACGTCAGAAAATGATGTAAATATAACGTAAAAATGACGTAAACTTTACGCTAGATTAACGTCATTTCCTGACGTTAAATTGTCGTTAAAAGGATGAGCAAAATGATGGATATCTAACCGACCATTATAACGTAAATCTAACATTAAATTAACATCATTTACGGATGCAATTCTAATGTCAAATTTTGATGACCAGTTACGAAAATATAACCAACCATTAAAACCTTCAAAATTATTCATTATTTGCGGCAGTAAATGGGAAGTACATTCAATCAATAATCAAATTTTCCTGACCCGTGGGTGAGGCTAAAAGTTGAGTGGTCCAACGTGTGCGCTTTAGATCATAAGGTCTGTCATTGAGTCAAGTGGTTTGTTTCCACACCCAACTTGAACATGGGTTTTCTCTGGGTCCTCCTACTACTAAAGATTCCTGGTGCGGATGAATTATTCAACTTGAATTGAATCACTTAGTCCCAAAGGACAGTTTATGTCTATTGGATGTTTTACCCCATTGCTCTCTATCTACCCATAACCAGTCAGAATTCTAAATGTATTGCACAGAAATGTTAAAAAAGTAGCAGAATAATATGACAAAATATACTACAAGTATGTATACATATACTTTATTTAAAAGACAAAAATATAATGTTATAAAATACAAAATACACATTTAAATATTAACAGTTTTTATCCACAGCTGTTTGAGAAATGAAGACGGGCATATGCCACACAGTGTGCAGAGCTATGGCGTACTCTTATATAAAATTCCAACTGCCAAGGGATCTTTCACACACACACACTTGAGTTTACACTGTACCTTGTTTTTTTGGTCCCTTCCGTACACATTGGCGTGCACGTACAAGAGCCCTTGAAGTTAGAATTCGATATAAGAGTAGGCCGTAGCCCCGCTGCCCAGGCAAAATTTCCCTCATAGCACACTGTATGGCATATGCTCGTCTTCATTAGCCCAGGTTAGGAGCAGAACAGTAGGACGTTAAACCCCATTTCATTTCATTTCATTTCTTTCACCAAAGACCACATAAATACTTCATTTAGCACTTGTCATTTGAAACAGTTATAGCCTATGTCTTGTCTGGAAGAGGGGGCATCATCACATTACCATACAGGGTATAAGTCGATGTTGAGTATAAGTCAAATTGCCAAATTTTACATTTTTCCGACCTACATCCATAATTAAGTAGAGAGGGTATATAAGACTAATGTTTTTCAACTCCACGAGTTTCGGGACTGTTATCCTAGTCTAATACCGTGCCGGTGTACGCCGAAGAAAAGTTGGGCCATATAAATAATGAGGGTCTGGGACAGTTGTCAATAACCCTTGCATTTATAAACAAACATGAATCGTGATGACGAATTAGGATTCAATAAAAAAAAAACATAGATATGGCCCATGAAGAGAGAAATTTTACAATAAAAAAAAATTAAGAGTGTTGGATATTGAACTGACAATGCAATCAAATGGACTTTCGGAAATGGCATTATTATATAAATTTCATGGGCGTCAACATCTTGTTTTAGGACTAGTTACCTTCCTTAGACTTTGTTTATGATAATGTAAAAGACCGGATAATCTAGTCTATGACCGATTATTCTCAAATGTTGACAACGCAACCACACTAATATTCGTAGAATATAGAATATTTTTTTCTAGATGATAGAGACTAATAATATGCCAACATTGAAATGTGTGCATAAATATGGTATATACTTAACTACACCAATATTATACCTATGTCATAGAATTTGTTACACACATTACAAATATAATCTTAATAGAGATCTTTGCTATGGTTGATCTATCAGTAAAAATTGGAAGATTTGTAAGGAACGCAAAAGGTTATTGTTTACTGGCTGCAGCAGGGAGCAATAACAGGAACACAGATGATTTTCAACTCACTGATACAACTCAGTTTAAACTTTAAGCCAAAGAGCTGTTATATAATACTGTGACAGGATATCTGCTCTAAACTAACTAGTCATCAAAGAATTGACTGTCAAAAGTTCAGACAGAAAGTATTTTAGGCCTACAATGCTTGTAAAGCTTTGGCCTACATTCTGATGATATTTGTGCTACCATAGATACATATATATTTATATCATTACATTATGTGACAAGTAGTAGTGTTTGGCAAGTAGTAGTGTTGTCTAACTATCATTATAAAGCCCATATAAATCTTTTTAGAACTTCTTTGTCATTACTGCCACCAAGGGTGCTCAAATATACATGTAGGATCTGTAAAAAAAAAAAAATAAATAAAAAGCAACTTTATACTCCCAAAAAAAACGTAATTGGGTTAAACGGCCTACTGTTCAGCTCCAACTGGGCTGACAGCCAACCTACTGTGGATCTGTAATGAAATGGGGTTCAACATCATTCTGTTCTGCTCAAACTGGGCTAAAGAAGTTGGACAAATGCTTGAAAGTGTGCTGTGATGGAAATTTTGACTGGACCGTGTGTACAAAAGAGCTTGGTTTTTTGTCCTATTCGAACAACTGTACATTAGCCCTTACCAGCCCCTCTGTCTTGCACCAGTTAAAAGAGGAACCATGCCAGAAAATCCTGATGAACTTTCTTGGCCACCACAAGAAAAAATAAGCAGGGGAGTAGGACTGAAACCTTTATGTACAAGTATGTACGGGCAAACTTGTTATTTAATGTTATAGGCCTATGTATATAATTAGAGTCTTGATTATCCATTTTTCAATTAAATTAAATCATTAACATTAACCGCCAGTGTTTGAATCTGTGAACATCTCGAGTACCCGATGGCATTGAGACTTGATTATAGACTTAGCAAGTTAATACAGTAAAATTTAACATTTACAGTCTCAAGAAATACCTACTTAACCTACGTACAATATATAGATTTAGCTCTTGCATTATGCATTATTAAATTTGCAAAAATATCAGTACAATAACAACAAAAAAAAACAACCTGAAACACCCATAAAAATGTTTAGAAAATACTACATGTACTTATATTATAATTAGCACAGCCTGAATTTTAACAGTCTACATCATTAATAAATTCGTTATGTGTTTGATAATTTTTGGATCCAGATTTTTTAAAAACAATTTTGGAACCAGTATTACTTTCGATAACTTAAAGCAATGTTGATTTTGTTTACGAATAGTATGGTTTACGGACAATGTAACTGCATCGTGTTAAAAACAAATACTGACTGTCTGATATACAAAGTTGCGTGCAAACTTTTTCCACGGCCAGATTATTTTTTTTATCAACATTAGATCTATCGGTATACTGTCAACGGAAGTTCGCATAAAAAGTGCACTTACCTTCAACTTTACTTTGCTGAATCCAAAATCGTGTGTGTATGTGTGGAATAGCTTTATTTAACTTTAAATCACGGCATCATTTCTTCTTTGGGAAAAATAATAACCTATGCCGCCATTTTAAATCCCAGAATTCCGTACGTTCCGGTCAAACGAACAAACAAAAAATATTTAATAAATAATTGAAGCAATTTAGATAAATAACAACAATAACCGTAACCTATAAAAAAAATATTGTAATGTGAATAGAAATAATATGATATAAACCGATTTAAACACAATCATCAACCGTGAACAGATCGTGACCTTGACCTTGCCCGAGACGATAAAAATATATTTGTACATCTATATAGTTCTAAAAATGGCGGCTGTTCGTTTGAAAGGCCTGTAATATTTCTGATAATGAATCTATTCATATAATTTGTTTGTATACGCTCTAATATTTCTGATAATGAATCTATTCATATAATTTGTTTGTATACGCTCTACCATATTTTATATGAGGTTACATAATTATGTTATATTAAAAGAATAATCAAATCGGGGAATTTTAATTTTCAGAGATAGGTCTTTTATCGAGAGACGATAAATATATGGACTTATATAGCTAGAGTAGATCTCTATGTTAATTGACTGGGTCATTATTATCTATTTTTCAGATTCATAACTTAAAAAAATGGAACTAGTCTTGGTTCAACCTTTATTTTTATATGGTTTTACAACTTATATAATTAAGTGTTGAACTTTTAAATTCGAAATAAAAAAACGGCACCAATCGACTCATGACCTATTTTATATATTGTATATGTAGACAGCCGCCATTTTAAATGACATTAACAACACACATTGATTTAAGCTCTGAGTGAGCTAATGAAGACAGGCATACACTATATACAGTGTACTATGACGGAAACTTTGCACGGATAGCGGCACTATATGGCCTACTCTGATATTGAATTACAACTGTCGGAGTGTCTTTTACGTGCATGCCAATATGTACATGAGGACTTGATTTTTCGTATGACCCGAACAACTATACCTTATCCCTTGCCAGATCCTCCGCCCTGCCACAGTCCATAGAAAATTTCCGTCATAGCACTCTGCATTGCGTATGACTATCTTCAATAGTCCGACTGGTGCAGAAAAGTATGAAAATGAATTTTAAATGGGGTTTGAACATCCTACTTTTTTATTCCAAGTGGGCTAATGAAGAAGGGCATATGCTATAATGGTTAAAATGTTGTGATTTCGGGTTAAAATGCCGTGATGTTGGGTTATCGCCTTACGAAGGGTGATATCAGTCACCATATCTACTGGGTTTCTTTAATACTCATATTTATAGTATTTTATAGAGTCAGACTAGTGGACTAGTGAATGCACGGATTAGTGCACCCATGGACTAGTGAACCCGCAGACTAGTAATTGGTAATGATGGAAAAGTGTGTAAAGACCTCTTTTACAGGTTGGTGTGCACTTAGAACTATTGGTAATGACTATATGCGGAAATGCTGCTCTCCAGGCAAAATGTCTTTCCTAGCACATCTTCATTAGTAAGTGCGGTAATGCTGCTGTCCAGGCAAAATTTCTGTCATAGCACATCTTCATTACTAATTTTGATAAAGCCACGGTGGCTAAGTGCGTAAGATGCTGGCTCGATAATCCGGAGGGCACGTGTTCGATCCCTGCATTGGTGGAGAAAGTTCATCAGGATTTTCCGATATGGTTTCCCCTTGTCAGAGGTGCAGGAACAAGGACAGTAGTCTAGTTACTCAGATGGGACAAAAAACCGAGGTACCATGTATACATTGACTTGCACGAAAAGATCCCTTGGCAGTTGGATTCGATATTAGTAGGCCATAGTGCCGCTGCTGGGGCAAAATTTCCCTCATAGCACATTGTATGGTATGTACCTGTCTTCATTATCCCAGTCGGAGCAGAACAGTAGGACAATAAACCGATTTCATCAGGACAAACCTACATGAGGAAAAACCTACATTTCACAAACTTAGTAATTAGTAACGGGGGGGGGGGGGGGTTGGATGGCTGAATGGTTAGCGTGCGGGCGCTGTATCATAAAGTCTATCATTGAGTTGACTGTCGTGGTTTCGAATCCCCGGTTGTACGTGACAAGGAGTAGGGTCGCTTGTCCAACCTCCGGTTTTCTCCCACTGCTAAAGACCCCTACGCGCAAGCGAATTATGTAAATAAAAATTAAACTATATGTTAGTCCCGAAATGACCTAGTTTGTGTCGAGTAGACGTTAAACCCCATTTCTCTCTCTCTCTCTAGTAATTAGTAACACACTGGCCTACTCTTATATCAAGTTCCAACTACCAAGGGATCTTTCATGTGCACTCCTGTGTGTACACGTGACCTCAGTTTTTCATCCCTGACTAGACAGCTGTTCTTGTCCGGCCCTCCGTCCTGTATCACTGACAAGGGGAAAACACGCAGGAAAATCTGGATGAACTTTCTCAGCCAATGCAGGGATCGAACACCCGACCTCCAGGCTAGCGAGTCAGCGCCTTACTCACTTAGCCAACGTGATCCCCATGTTGGTCGAGAAAGTTCCCTTTGTTAGTAGTGGTGTAGGACAGAGGACCTCAAAAAAACAGTGTCTAGTCCATCACGTGGGTGTGCACGTAAAAGAACCCTTGACATTTGGAATTTGAAATGAGAGTAGATCATTCATTCATTCGTTTTCTCTTTGTGTGTCACCTACAGTTCGCAACTATTAAAGGAGCTAGATCTCTATTCTTGGGCACTTAGAAATGAAATGAAATGAAATGAAATGAAATGAAATGGAGTTTAACGTCCTACTTTTCTGCTCCTAACCTGGGCTAATGAAGACAGGCATACGCCATACAGTGTGCTATGAGGGAAATTTTGCCCGGACAGCGGCACTAAGGCCTACTCTTATATCGAATTCCAACTGCCAAGGGATCTTTTACGTGCACGCCAATGTGTACACGGGACCTCGGTTTTTCGTCCCATCCGAACGACTAGACAGCTTTCCTTGTCAGCCCCTCCGTCCTGCATCACTGACAAGGGAGAACCACGCTGGAAAATCTGGATGAACTTTCTCGGCCAATGCAGGGATCGAACACCCGACCTCCAGGCTAGCGAGCTAGCGTCTTACCCACTTAGCCACGTGATCCCCCACTTAGAAATGGATACAAAATGTAATGAAATGAAATGGGGTTTAACGTCCAACTGTTCTGCTCCGAACTGGGCTAATGAAGATGGCCATACACCATACAGTGTGTTATGAGGGGAATTTTGCCCCGACAGTCGAACTACGGCCTACTCTTATATTGAATTCCAACTGTCAAGGGATCTTTTACATGCATGCCAATGTGTACACGGGACCTCGTTTTTTTTATCCCATCTGAACAACTAGACAGCTGTCCTTGTCAGGCTCTCCGTCCTGCATCACTGACAAGGGGAAAAAACGCCGGAAATCTGGATGAACTTTCTCGGCCAATGCAGGGATCGAACACCCGACCTCCAGGCTAGCGAGCCAGGGTCTTACCCATTTTTGTCCCATTTTAATGACTAGACAGCTGTCTTGTCAGGCCCTTAATTGTTAGTATCATGACATTAAACTGACATTTGTTTTACGTTTTACAACTAATATCAGGTTTATGTTAGAAAACTAACGTTAGATTTATGTTAGAAAACTAAAGTTAGATTTATGTTATAAAATTAACATTAGATTTACGTTAGAAAACTAACCCTAAATTAACGGTTAAAATTATGACATAAAACTAACATTACATTAACATTGGAAAACTAACATTATTATAACGTTAGAAAACTAACGTTAGATTTACGTCAGAAAACTAACGTTAGATTTACGTCAGAAAACTAACGTTAGATTTACGTCAGAAAACTAACGTTAGATTTACGTCAGAAAACTAACGTTAGATTTACGTCAGAAAACTAACCATAAACTAACGGTTAGAAACCTGATGTAAAATTTACGTTAGATTAACGTTAGAATTATAACCAATAATACATATATAATTATTATGTCTGAATTCCGACTATATATCAATTGTTAGAATGTGCACACACTTGTAATGTTATTTAATCAAGAAGTATTCAAAGGGAAAAAAATTGGTTAGTAATCCGTCATAAAGTTTACGTTACATTTACGTCATTTTCTGACGTAAAAGTAACCATAACCATTATGACGTAAAAGTAACGTAAATTTAACCAAAGAATTTTACCATTATTGGACGCTAACCAAAATCTAACCATAATGACGTAAACTTTACGTAAATCTAACCATCAATGTTAACGGGGTAGCAAGTGTATAAATATTTTCTGTTCAGTCTGTACACAGTAACATATCTGAGAACCATATTATCATTTCTGCCCAAGGCTCCCTGTGATTTATAGTTAGCAGTGATACAAGGCAATCACCAATTTTCCATGCTCTTGGCCTGAAGAAATAAAATAATAAAAGTCAAGTTTTTATTATTATGCAAGTGGAAAAATACAATTCTTCATGGTATGATTTGAATAAATACAACTGATTTGAAGTTGGAATTATTATTTGTCTAAGATGACTGGGCATTTACAAATTGAAATAGCTACTCTTCATCAAGAAAATACATGAATATTTTTCCCAATTCACCTGGATTTTAATGTAGGTCTTTGTACGTGAAATAGCTTTATTTAACGTTCGCTTCCACCGAAGTGATATTGCAGAAAATTAACAAATTCGGATTCCCTTTTAAAGGAATTAGACTATCGCTGGATTGTATTATATTCAAAATGGCGCCCAGAACACAAAACAAACCTTGCAATTCAGGGCGGACTGGTGTCGAGGTTGTATCCTAAGAATGATTTTTTGAATATTTAATCAAACAGAAACACAATTATGCACATGCAGTTATGATATAATATTAAATTAGCTTACCTCAAATACCTCGAAATATACTGTTTGGTCAGTTTGTCCGCCCGCCATATTTCTATTAGTCACACATCCTTCGGCCAATTAAAATGGACGTATATTTTGTTTTAACCGAAACGAAAAATTTGCGTTATAAATACATTGTATTAAAAAATACCAAAATCACAAACCTGATATTCTTATTTTCTGAACAAACTTTTTTCACAACAATATCACTTTTTTCGATACTAATGCTTAATAATACAGTTAACATTTGCAGTCCCACAGGGTTTAATACCGCAAAATTACTTCAATAAGAATTTCTTTCTTTGTTTTAAGAGTAATTCATTTTAATTGGTCATTTACAGGTAAGAATAAATTTCCAATTTCGATTAATGAACCAGTTAAATTAAATAAAAAGATTAACGCGACTATTTCCACGCCCATTCAAACATTTTTTTAAAACGTAGATATAACACAATTGTTATTGTCTTTGATGTGTCAAGTTTATTGGGGCGATATCAATCAGACACTTCCAAATGCAGACATTGTAATAACCTGTCTCTGTATATTGTCTGAGACAAGATGTGAAAATAAACAAAGAGTAGAATCAGAATAATCTTTTATTATATCTAATTAAATAAATAGTTTATATTTAGATAATAATTGACTAAAACTTTGATCTCTTATATCAGTATACTGTTATAAAATACGTTGTTTTAAAAGAGATATTAAATGCACCGCACGATACATACATTGCGATTTCTACTTAATGTTTGTAATAATTAATATATCCTTTTAGATAATTAGAAATATTAAAAAATAAATCAAGTGAATTACTCGACATTCAAATTCAGGAAGAGTGGTTTTACATATAGGCTAGGCCAGATCCCTAATCCAGTTCCCCAATCCCATTCAGATTTTCTCAATAAATAAAAAACATAATGTGATAAAGGAACATAATAAATGTTATCTTTAATGTCGACGTAATTAATTATATGGAAAAAAAAACCACATAAGATTTTATAAATGTACACAAGTTTGTGTTAAGACATTGAAAAGAAGACAAACTTGTGTCATTGCAATGCAATACAACACAAACATGTGTTAAATATTTTTAACACAAGTTCTTGTGTTGAGATCCAACACAAGGATTTTTTCAGTGTAGGTTCCACAGGCTCAAAAGACGTTTTTTTTTTGTTCAATCAGGGGTCATAAATCAGGAAGTTACTTTCCGATATGCGCCAATATCGCAAGGAATCGAAATCTTTCGGTTATAAACACACATGTTCAGTTTCATCAAAATGGGCTAATAGTTGTGACCTCTAGTGTGTACAGTCAGGGGAATTAATCCACGAAGTTGCGGTCCCATACAAACCAATATCGAAAGGAACCGAGATCTTTGGGATATATACCTATATTTTAAGTTATGGCCTGTAGAGTGTCCACAAAGAAGGTGTGAAAATGTGTGTGTGAGAGAGAGAGAGAGAGAGAGAGAGAGGGAGGGAGAAATGGGGTTTAACGTCCACTCGACACAAACTAGGTCATTTCGGGACTAACATATGGTTTAATTTTATTTCCATAATTCGCTTGCGCGTAGGTGTCTTTAGCAGTGGGAGGAAACCGGAGGACCCGGAGAAAACCCACGAGGTTGGACAGGCGACCCTACTCATGGTCACGTATAACCGGGGAATTGAAACCCAGCCAGTTGACTCAATGACAGACCGTATGATACAGCGCGCGCGTGCTAACCATTCGGCCATCCACCCCCCCCCCCCCCCCGTGTGAAAATGTAGGCGTATAAAAACGTATCATCGAATTCTTTATGTAGACAAACACGTGAAATCAACATTCGGTCATGTGACATTACGGTAACAGATTTCAGAACTGTTTGAGCTGGAACAGTTCGCCACCTGTAATAATATAAAATAGTTTTTCCATTTGTACAGATGTTTTAATTCATAATAAAGCTTTATATTTTATACATATGTGTTAATTCATAATCAAACTTTATATTTTATACAGTTTTGTCTCCTTTTTTTCAAAGAGAGAGAGAGAGAGAGAGAGAGAGGGCCGAACACAGCACTGATGCTTTCCAGCTAGTCCGCCCTTTTCTCTGAAGAAGCTCTAGTTGAATGGCTTGTGGTCGGCTGAAAGATCACAGGTGGCAGATAACATACTGGGTGTGGGTCTTGAACAATACTTGTAGCAGAATACCACCCGCTACCACCCCACTCCGGAAATGGCACTGCGTTGGGACCCGCTACATTCTGTCGGGTTTGGGAAACCATGGTCTTAGGTCATGGTGACATAATTTATTAAAGATAAAAATTGAAAATCCCTTCTTAATAGTTAAATAGATATCGTAGGCGTTAGCTTACTTTTGAAGAAGAAAACATAGTTATTGCCAACCTATTATATCCGAATTTACTATTTATTTACGAGTTTCTATGTTAAAGATACATTATGTAAGATTTAGATAAAGAACTAGCCATTCTTGCTATAATAGTTCTAAAGTAGATGATGTAAAATGAATAATTTGAAAATTTCAAATTAGCCTTTGAAGGTTTGACAGACGTGTGCAATAATTTCAACCACCGGACTGGTTGATCGAAGCTAAGTCTCGGTCCTCCATATTTGATTAAATCAAAGTATCGCTGAACCATTCTAATCTATTTAATATCGGAGAAACCTGATGCCATCGAGAGTTGATTAAGGCCTGGATCAGTTAATTAATGTCTAATTAATACTTTAGAAAACATTTCAGGCCTAAAGAAAGACCTGCAATAGGCAGATTTAGCTCTTGCATAATGCATGTTTAAGCTTTGCAATAGCAAACATAAATTTAAAGTAATGTGATAGATAGGCCTACATATTTCCAAGATAAAAATTACAGAATCTATTTTCACTTTTGGCAGGATATTTTCTCTTTTTATATATATATAAAATATTGGGCGATGTAATTTTTTCAGTATACCTACTGAAGAAAATAGAAAAAGGGACTGGCTAAAAGCGATCAACAGATTGGACCCACAAACTAAGAAACCATGGGTCCCACCAAAAAGATCGTCTGTTTGCTTAGATCATTTCAAAACCGACGACTTTATACTATCCAAACACGCCAGCCACAAATTATTAAAACCATTAGCTGTACCAAGTATATTTCAATGGAAAGACGAAATTATACATGAGTTATGTCCCTTGGAACTCTAAACAACAAGTCCCTTGTTGAGTACTATGATCCTTCTTGCATTTTTGTGCAAATATTTCTTTATGGGATTAGTTACAGCTGTTTCCATCGCAGGTTTTATAGAAATATTATATGTCAACAAGTCTTGTGGAGAGAGCTAGATAATGTCGAATATGGGAAACATTGGTTTTATTTATGCGACTTGAATTATTGGTCTGTTCCCGTATGGTGAAGTATTGAGTTATTTCCTTTGAAACAGACGGCTATTATCCAGATGAGACCAAAAAATAATATCCGTTTATAACATTACCACCACCCCTCCCTACAAATTGTGTAGGATAATTAGGGCCGTTGAAATTTCGGTGTTTGAATAATGGCTGTAGAAAACCACAGCTAGAGCGATTTAAAGGACCTGCATGGGAAATGAGAAAAAAGTTTAGGGTAACAATAAACACGGGTATTTTATTGTTTGGCACTACCCCCCCCCCCCAAAAAAAAAAAAATCTTTTTTAAACAAATATCTTTTGCACCATTGTTACTAAAGATAGACATGTATTTCATTTGATAAAATTACGGGCACATGTATCATAAATGACTTTCAACTTTCAGAATACTTCACGGCAAACAAATAATAGTCTCCAGTCAAAATCATATAGCCTTCCGTTAAAAGAACAAGAAACAAAAAGAGATTTTTCTGTTGCTGACCACTGCTATGCCGTTAACCCAGACACGCTAAAAAGAAAATATTTAGAAGTAATGGAGGAATTAAAAAACACTAAAAAAGAATTATCAAATGCTAAAAGAGAGAAAAGAGGAGTAAACTCACCTTTATGATCTTAATTTGGGTATTTCTATTTTAGATGGTTGAGTAGCATCGACAGTAAGCCAGGAATTTCTCAGCAAGTACTGGAGATGCTACGAAAGAAAAGAACAGAGAACCCAACTGAATATACTTACTGCTATATTATGATCGATGGCATGTCAATTAGAAAAACAGTTGGGTGGGATCCAAAAGAGCAACAGATGGTTGGTTTTATTAATCTAGGTTCCGGCATAATTGACAGTGAAGTCACAGAAGCGCGTGAAGCTTTGGCCATACTAGCTGTTGGCATTACAGGTATATATACATCCTATTCATATACTTAGTTTACGTTTTAATGTAGTTTCTTTCTTAAAGTGTCGTGATGCTGAGTTGTTGCTTTCTGAAGGGCGACACCGCACGACATGACGACATGACGACATGATACCGACCAGTCACTATACTTTCTTGATGTGTAAAGGCTAAAATACATTCACCAGCTAGAGAAACAGCTGTAAAAATATCCATCTATACCAAGATCATCACATACTATACTTACAATGAAAAAGATTACTTTATTAAAGAACGTAAATTATTTTCAGGTCACTGGAAAGTTCCAATCAGATATTTTCTGATTGATGGCATCTCTGCCGACGTACAGTCACAACTCATTTTATCATCTTTATCTTCATTATTTGAAGTTGGTTTACGAGCTGTGGCAGTGGTAATGGATGGGCATCCTACTAATCAAAAGATGGCTGGTTTACATGGTTGTAGTTTGGATCCTGATAATTTAATATCTCATTTTAGTCATCCATCTAAGCCCTCCCTAAATGTATATCTCTTTTTTGATGCTTGTCATTTATTAAAGAATCTCAGGGGTGCCTAGCATTCTTTGCGAGAGCTAAGTGAAGAATCAATCGGCACAGCCTTTTGGTCTGATATTGTGAAGTTACAAAATTTACAATCAGAAGAAGGTTTGCGAGCGGCAAACAAATTAACATCAAAACATATTGACTTCCATCAGCCAAAAATGAACGTTAAACTTGCCGCTCAAACTCTGTCTTCGTCGGTTGCTAAAGTCTTGGAATTTGCCGCAGCTTCAGGCAGCAAAGGTTTTTCAAATTGTAATGGTACCATAAATTTTATATCTATTGTTGATCAAATGTTTGATATTTTTAATAGCCGTAAACCAGCAATAAAATATGGATTTAAAAGTCCTATACGGGCTAATAATATTACTTACATTGAAATGTTTTTATTAAAGACAAAAACTATGTTGCTAAATTTAAAAGACATTACGCAAAAACGTGTATGTACAGCAAAGCGCAAACTAAGTGTGATAGGGTTTTCATTAAATATTGATAGTCTTTTAGGTCTTGCTAAATAATTACTTCTTCCGTCTACTGAAAGCAGTCTCACAATGCATTATATTTTAACGTATAAATTATCGCAAGATCATTTAGAATTGCTATTCTCTGCGATTCGCAGATATGGCGGCTGGAACAATAATCCCTCGACAGCCCAGTTCTCAGCAGCATATAGATCACTTCTTGGTCATGCAGGAATTCTTATTTACGAGTCATCTTCTTCAAATTGTATACCACAAGATACCACCTCGATATTAAATATTGAAAACCAAAATAATCAGCCAGTATTAACTTTTGAAGAGGCCTTATATGATCATGATTATTCTACCTATAGATCTTTAAGCACTTTTGTCGATGGGATTTTAGAATATATAGCGGGCTGGGTTGTTAGGAAAGTAACATACCCCGAATGCGCTGAGTCGCTTATTCAAGCAGTGTTACAATTGAAAAACAATGGAGGCTTGCTTGCGTGTCCCATCATCTGATGTGGTCAGAATTATTAGACAAGCTGAAATTGTTTTAAGATCCAGTGTTAATATTAAATCTGTAAAATTCAATCAATGGGAAAATATGTCTGTTACTAAAATTATCTCATCCTTACCGAACGATCTTTTTGTACATTTAACACCACATTTTCTGCATACCTCTAAAGGGCTTGAGACCCATTATTCTGTACTTATACGACTTATATGTTCATTCATGTAAGACGATTCCATACTACCAGACTGACAAACATAAATCTCGAAGGAAAATCAATCCGTAAGAAGCTTACAAAAACAATATTATTTCAAAATCAGTAAATAAATATTATGATACTTGTAGTAGATACATTAGTTCAGTTTGAATATTCCCAGTGTGTCATATTACATTGAAGAATTTTGTACATATAAAATATACTTGCACGTGTTCTTTTACGTGCAATCCCACGTCGGTAGCGAACCTGAGACCTCGGGGTGAGGTACGTCTTATTCAGTGAGTCACCGTGGCACCAATGTGTTGAAAGCGAAATTGAGAAAACAGAATTAAATTAAGAAATTATTATTAAAGATACATTATGGGAGATAAGATAAAGAGATGGCAGTTCTCGCTATAATAGTTAAAAACTAGATCGTGTAAAGGTAATTTGCTGAAACTTTCAGTCAAATTGATCCACTATGAGCCGAGAAAGAAGCCGGTAAAATTTTGGCATAGTCTCGGTCATCATTACTAAAATCATTATTATAAACACCTTAGTCTCGATTATCCACTTTTATTGATTTAATTATCAACGGCCGTTAGCGGCATATAGGAATCTAATCCAGCCAACATCGAAGGCTAGCCTTGACATCGAGAGTTTATTATTGTCTGGATAAGTTAATTAATGTCTAATTGATAATTTAGATAACATTTCAGGCCTAAAGAAAGACTTGTAATAAGCAGATTTTGCTCTTGCATAATGCATGTTTAACATAATTTTGAAAGATTATTTATGCAATATATATTGAATAGAGAAGTATATTAAACATACATTATGCAAGAGCTAAATCTAACTATTGCAGGTCTTTCTTTAGGCCTGGAATGTTATATAAACTATTAATTAGACATTTATTAACAAAACAAGGCCATAATCAACTCTCGATGGCATCGGATACTCGAGATTTTAACTAAATTGGAAAGGTTTGCCATTTAAAAATGTAATTTAAAAATGGGAAAGCGAGGCAAAGTCTCGAATATACCAGAACCTATAACAAAACCCCCCAATCCTCCGTATTTCGAGATAATAGATGGTGCTATATAGTTCCACGCAGCAACTCTAACGCAAATAACATCGGGCCTCAGTAAGCGAAATTGACAATATTTTTCATCAAAACTATGATTGATTATTGTTATTTATAATTTTTCTGTCACATCCAACTACAATTAAGCATATAATCCTACCTGAAACGGGTATAAATCATCGTATTTAAAATCGAGACGTTAAGCCGTTACTAGGAACGCCATTTTTAAACAGGAGATGTATGACGGTGTATGTCGGATAAAAACAACGCTTCATTAATTTAAACGCGAATATTTGGAGTTGGGCGATAGTTGTTCCACTATATTGGTCTCTGTAAGTTGAAATAGTTATAATAGTAAAAAAATATCTTATTTTTTAAGATGTTACAGACATTAGTAAAGAAACTGAGTTTGCCACTTGGAACTAAAGGCACCCAATCATAGCTAAAAACAAGCACATCAGTATATCTCAACGTTTTTAGCTACGTTCTTGTAGCTAACCAGTGCCCTGGTTACTTCAATGCACACATCTTGTCAAAAGTACAAACACTGATAACTTGGCTGAGAATGAAGTAACCTGAGTGAAATTTTCAATATTTTCATTTTACATGTACATTATCTTTTTTTGAGCTATTATAGCAAAAATGGTCAGCTCTTTATGTAAATCTTGCATAATGTGGTCCATGTTATATAATTAACCAAAGTTTTGTATTACAGTTATATCAATTAATCATCGATTAACAGTCCGGTTATAAGTTGTAATATGAAAACGCATATATAACTTCTTAAAACTTTTTTTTTTAAAGATAATATTGTTAAAATAAAGCAATTTAGTTGAACACTTTTATGCTTGGGTCCGTGTTATATAACGCAACTATTATAATTTTAGCCTTGCTTAAACCTAATAGACACTATTTATTATACTTTATTAATTTATTATCAAATACATGTATGTATATATATAAATTTTTAAACGTTCTATAATTGTAAAGAAAATTCGCAATAAATAAGTTGTAATATGAAAACGCATATAGAACGTCATAATTTTAACCTTGCTTAAACCTAATAGATACTATTTATTATGCTTTATTTATTTATATATATAAAAATTTTAATTATTCTATAATTCTATAGAAAATGCGTAATATATTAACTTAGATTAAATAACTTATATTACGATCATATTAATGTAAATGCTTTTTCTTTTTTTTAAAAAAAAAACCACAACATGTAGCTTAGATAAATTGTAATTCAGTCGGACATATCTGCAATTAATTGTAACGGCAAGAGGATACTTGTTGAAACGTTGCATTATTAAAATTGCTAGTGATTGTTTTCCTGAAAGCTGTGTTTGTGTTATTTCCATACTATTCCTATCACTAATGAACAAAATAACTGTATCCAATATCGACATAAAGCGCCCCCCTCCCCACCCCTCCAAAAAAAAAAGAAAGAAAGGAGGAGTAATGCATGTGTTTACGGTTGATTGGCTAACAAAATAAGGTTGGTCAGTGCTGGAATTTGTCTGCAGAAAACCACGCAAAGACCTAGGAAATGAGGGGGAAAAAAATTGGGGACGGCGATTTTGGCTAAAAAAAAAAGAGTCGGTTGGGGAATCGTAAGCACAGATTTTTTATATTTATCTTTAGATAGTTGGCCCATACGAAACATAAATAATGCAAGGTCCTCTACACTAGCATACACACGCGTAGTCATACACTGGCAATTATAGAATATTATCACACCAAAATAATATAAAAATTATAATGATGTACTGTGTGTAGATGCAAAAAAAACTAAAATAAAATCTAAAATTCAATCAATCGTTTATTTACAAACAATATGACGATCAAAGTAAAGCCCACAACGTGTATTGTTTACATTAGAAACGTCACGCTTTCGGCTCTTCTTGACTGAACCGGAAGTCAGCACTGATTTGTCATCACGTCATTAGTAAACAGATTGCCGTCATCGGTCTAGTTAATATATATACGTCATTGGTTGCGACAACCATAGAAATATATAAATAGACTAGAATGGCCGCCACGTGACCCGCGACATGTAAATACGACCGCCATCTTTGTGCATTGATTCTGTTGACGTCGCGCGCGGTGAACTCAATGAATCCAGCTTCGTTTCACGTTACGCTTGAAAACGTAAAAGTTTTGTTTTCCTTCCCATGATCAAACGACGCCATTTTGTTGCGCAGGATCAATGTACAAGTATGGCCGACATCTGCGCATGTCGCGAAAGCGGCTTTTGATTGGCCGTGGCCATTCTAGTCTATTTATATATTTCTATGGCGACAACTGTGAAGTCAGAAATTTCATATGACGTCATGAAAATATGACGTCAAGCATACAAAGACGCCATCTTGGGTCCCAGTACCTACTCATTATCTATTACTGAGCGCCATGGAAAACGCATCACTTTTTTTCCCAAATATTTTATTACTAGGTGGTTTTGTATGTATAATATTATGCAATACTATGAACTATTGTTTCACACAATGCTCCCGAACGCAAAAAATATCGGCCCGTGTGCAAAAAAAAAAATTGCACGAGATGCACATGAAAAACACAATATTCACGTGCAGCATTGTGTGTGAGCCCTTTAAAAGCATGTTTTCAACTTAATGTGCAGTACATGAACTGTGAAACGTCAATCTGTCGTAATTTGTTGTTGGACGTGTGAAGGAATTGAGCTAGAGATGCCGAGACTTACTGAAAATCAAGGGAATGAAGCCATGGGAATGTCCAGGGCTGGCATGTCTACACGTTGTGCTATTGCCAGACACTTCAATTGTCATCAGTCCACTATTGTAAGGTTGGTGGAACGTGTTCGAGTTACTGGATCAACACGTGACCGTCAATGTCCTGGTCCACAACGCGTTACAACCCAGGCTCAAGACCGCTACATCCGGGTCACTCATCTGCGTGACAGATTCCGCCCAGCGACTCGAACAGGTGCAGCAGTCGTCGGAAGACAAGGACCAGTAAGTGCCAACACCGTAAGACGTCGTCTAAGAGAAGTAGGACTCTGTGCACGACGACCTTATGTTGGAGCTATCCTCGGGGATCATCACCCTCAGCGGCGTTTGATATGGGCTCAAGGACACCAGACATGGAGAAGAGTAGACTGGCAAAGTGTGCTCTTCAGTGATGAGAGTCGCTTTCATTTTTATCACGCTGATGGCCGTCAACGTGTGTGGAGACGTCTTTGGGAACGTCTTGCAGACTGCTGCGTCTTCAAAACGAATCGATGGGGTGGGGGAAGTGTAATGGTGTGGGGAGGCTTCACATTTCATCACCGGACCGCCCTACACATTTGCAGGGGTCGCGTTTATGCTGTAGCCTACCGTGATGATGTCTTGCAACCAATTGTTGTTCCGATGTTTCGAGCGCACCCACAACTTCAGCACTTCCAACAGGATAATGCACGTCCGCATACCGTCCGTTTTAGTATGGACTACATGGCTGATAACAACATCAATGTCTTGGACTAACCAGCCATGTCTCCGGACATGGCACCGATAGAACATGTCTGGGATGAGATTGGACGCCGTCTGTATCGGAGACCACAGATGCACACCATTGCTGCTTTAGAAGCTGCCCTTGTCCAAGAATGGAACAATTTGCCCCAGGCCTTCTTTCAAACATTGGTAAATTACATGCGACGTCGCTGCACAGCGTGCGTAAGAGCCCGTGGAGGACACACGCGCTACTGACATCTGTGTCGTACTTTTGGTTTTGACCCCTCTGACTTTGTACCGTTGATTACAGATTAAACATCCATAAGTGTACAAATGTGTTGTTATTGATGTGTTCCCATTTGAATATTGTTCACAATAAGAAGCAAAATAAATAAGATATGTTTACAGGATCATTTTGTTATACGAAAAACTAAGTGATGCGTATTCCATTGCGCTCAGTATATATTGTTGTGTTGAAGTCGGCTGCCTTGACAGAGATGTGGATAGATATGTCATAGGTTTCCGCGAAAAAGAGTCTATAGAGTATAGCTGAACAGACTAATATTATTATTATACAACAAAAACCGCACATTATTGAAATATAGCCTAATTCATAAGAAAATAAAATAAAAGATACCGTGTGAACGATATATTCGTCGAACAATGGCCTAGGGATCATTTTCCCGACTTGTAAACAAAACCAGCGGCTGCCAGGCAGTATACGCCCACATTTTCGAGACATGGATAGAGAACAAGCTAAAAAGAAAGTGATTTTTCGTACAATAAGGGGCCATAATTCAGGAAGTTACTGTCGGATATGCGCGAATATCGACAGGAGCCGAGATCTTTGGGTTATAAACTTACATTTCAAGTTTCATCAAAATCGGATAAAAATTGTGACCTCTATAGGGTCCACAATCTTGATATACCATATTTTTACGCTATTTGAGAACGAATGGCAACCATTTTGTCTGTCAGTTTTGTTCCGATTTTTACGAAATTCGAACTCAGCCGTCCTTAGGGTTTAACGGTGATATTATAATACGGTTTTTTAAATTGGATAAAAATTATGACCTCTATAGGGTCCACAAGCTAAAACGCGATTTTTCGTACAATCAAGGGCCATAATTCAGGAAGTTACGTTCCGATATGCGCGAATATCGAAGGGAACCGAGATCTTTGGGTTATAATCATACATTTCAAGTTTAAACTAAATCGGATGAAAAATGTGACCTCCACTGTGTCCACAAGCTAAAAACGTGCTTTTTCGTACAATCAGGGGCCATAATCCATGAAGTTACAGTCCGATACATGCCGATATCGAAAGGAACCGAGATCTTAGGGTGATAAACCTATATTTCAAGTTTCATTGAAATCGGATAAAAATTGTGACCCGGAGACTGTTCACACACATTTGTGGACGGACGGACGGACAGGGGCGACGACAATATACGTCCACATGAAAATGTGGGCGTATAAAAAGGGAAAAAGATGTCGATGCTTTTTCGCTCCGTAAATTCGTTTTGTTTAAAGTGTTTTTTCTCTTTTGTCATTTTATGGTAACCATACTTTGTAAGTTTTGTTCAATAAAATGCTTTGTCAGCAAAATATCACGTGTCTATTTTTTGTGACGTTATTTTTTTTGTTACGTCATGCTTTTCACGCCCTCTGATTTATGGAAAATGGTATCGTCCCAACACATTAGACTCGTACCCCAAAAAGATCATAGATTTTGCACGACTTGTGCGGGGTATTACCCTGTGTTTAAGGGTAATCGGTCTGCTTCAAACACCTACCACAGGCGGTGTAAACATCTACTCAAATGCCAGAAGTGACCACGGTATTTGGAGCATCCGAAGCGTTCATGTTAAGGAACCCTCTCATTAAGAAGACAACGACCCTTTTCAGGGCCAGCATAGTCTCCTCCTCCTCTTCCTTCCCCCCTATGTCTTCTTCTTTCCTTCCTCTTTCTTTCTTTCTCCTCCTTTCCCGTGGGCGCCCTCTTTCTCTCTCGAACTAGGTCATGGACTCATCCAGTGCAAGGCCATCCCCAGCTCACAGGGGTCATCCAGTGCAAGGTCATGACGAACTAGGTCACAATGGTCACTCAGTGCAAGTTCACGGAGTCAAGATGATAGGATAAACTATTAATGTTCCAGAACAGATAAACAGAAATGTTTCATAAATTTTTCATGGTCCAACTTTTCCAAACCTTACCATGTCTATAATTCTATAGAGATAACCATAGTATAAAGAGAACATCCCTACAAAATTTGCTCATGATGACTTTGGCATTTATTTTAAAAGTTATTCGTTTGTTATTATCGTTTATTTGAAGCGCAATACATTCTACTAATTTCATCAATGTTACAGTTAAGCATTTTATGATTTATTTACAGTTCTATAAATTGGAATTTCAAGCTAATAAAACAGTGTTAACAGAAAAGGTCTTTCATTGAGTCAAGTGGCATGGTTTCCATTCCTCGGTTGTACCTGACAAGGAGTAGGGTCGCCTGTCCTATCCCGTGGGTTGGCACGGGTTGGCCCTGGATTATCGTCCCATTTATACACAATTAAAAAAACATAATCAATATGAAACCATAACATCAAAGTGAATAAACATTATTATTATTATAAGGAAAACACCCCAGTAATAAAAAAGGCAGGGGGTATAATATGAAACAAATGCGTCTAGTATTATTTAAAAAATTGAAACACATGCGTTAATGGGAATTAATAATAAATTACAACCGGAACTAATAAAGATTAAGTCAAAAACGTTAATTAATAAGGGCATTCTTAAATGAAAGAAAATAAGTTTATAACATCTACACTAATAGTCAGTTCCTAAACAATTGCACTGTGAACAGCCTCAAGACATTTACTGGGGGGTTTTTTCTGGTGCTGGTTCACGGCTGCCGTCCCTGTTGGGTTCCAATTTACACGATGTTGTCTGTTATTGCTTAGATGTTCTGCCACTGCTGATTGGAGTTGTATGCTGCCAGGGATTGGTTTCTTTAATTCTTTTATCTAACGTGAGTTTGGCCTCCCCTATGTACTTTTAGTTTCAGGAGCGGGTTATTTCATATATGCAAACCTTAGGTGGTGGTGGTGGCGGGTTATAAGTCTCTGCTTTTTTTGCCAGTAGCGTCGATGGTTCGCTTGTTGATTCGCCGTCCAAGTTGTTAAATGTAAAATTACACTATAAATTATTAGCTATGTAAACATAATGAACAGCCGACATGTGTTACTAGATGTTCACGACGCACATTACTACTAGATACAGATTGTTTAAACTTGGATAGCAGGGAAAGTCCGACTAATATAACATATCTTTGAGACTGAGGATTACTATTTGTTTAAAGTTGGATAGAAGGGAAACTCGGACTAATATAACATATCTTTGAGATTCAGGATTAATATTTCTCTCCCTTGTCCAACAAGGTAAACTATACCCAAACATACCCACACACCTCTTATGTAAGGAGTTTAATGTCTGTAATGTCTATTATCAGGAATCCGATCGAAGAATTCTCTGTTGGCGCCATGTCTGCTTATTCTCGATTTCTGCTCTTTAACTAAAACACTCAGAAATTTTAATTCGACCATTGTCATCATTTGACAATCGTTAAATGAAACTGTAAAAGTCCCACTCCATTTTGCGTCAGCTACCCACAGATACGTTCCGTTTGAAGTCGCATTTAAACAAAACTGAGTCACTCGCCCACGTATTGATTTAAATACCGAAACTTCTTCATTAAAATCAGAAGATTGCTGCTTAACCCGCTTATCAAATTTTTCGTAAAAATAGTCATACAGAATATAATCCAATTTTGTGAATTTCTTAACTTTGTCCGTCAGGGTAGAATTGATGTTATCCTTGGGTTTATTTTTGAGAGCATTCAGCTTTATGTACAATATATCCTTGAATGACCAATTTAACATTCTTCTTAAAAGTATCATAGATTCATCAAATCGTTCAGTTATCATAACAAGATCCAGTGTTAAGTCCAAGTCCTGCACGTATTCCAACATTTTAGTAGAATTTTTGAAGTATTTGGTTGGAAATCCAAAATCTATAGCCATGCGGTTGTTTGTGTGAGAATAATACGGATTAGTGGGCTCGTAGATTTCTTGGTTCGCTATAAATTTTTCAAAACTATCAGTGCCGTTTGGGCCACGCATGAGGTATGCCAAGGGAATTACCGTACGACCGTAATGATAGGCGGACCTGTAACGTTCAAAAGGCTCTCTTATTGTAGCAATATATACCGTATCTCTAGGCATATAATGACCAAATATGGTCTTGTTGAATATCACGTGGTTACACAACATATCGTATGTTTTGTTCACAGATGGTGGCAGAATTAGGCGTTTCTCTATACTCGATGAATCACCGCCAAGATAGTTGCCATTCCTCGGCAACACAAAAGTAAGACCTCTCTGAAATCCAAACCTGTATATTATATTTAAAACAGTTGAGCTAGAAGCTTTGTGAACCTTTAAAAAAGCAACATGGCGGAGTTCATTCGCTGGAAATGGCGTGGTTAAATGATTCGATATGATGGCATGGGAATGTCTCAGTTCAAACCGACTACCAGGTGATAGTTTTATCATGGTTATTGACATCTGTGATTTAATGATGATAACAACTGACACAAACAACAGGAAAATAAATATGTAGTGTTTCTTTCTGAAAAAAAGGTGTAACAATTAACGTGTAAAAAAGATATATTCAGTATTTGTATATATTATTTATTTTTTTTTTTTTATCTCATTTGAATATTTCTGCTTCACACTTCTTAGAAATTTAAGATAAAAACTATCGCTATGTCTAATGTAAGTATATATCATTATATCTAATGTAAAGTATATGTCATAATATCCAATGTAAAATATATATAAATATATCTAATGTAAAGTATCCTTATATCTAATGTCAAGTATATATCATTATAATCTATATCTTATGTCAAGTGTATATATTTATACCCTATAAACCCCAGAATGCCTCGTTCGGCATTTTGCCGCTTTGTAACGTGGTAAAAACAAAATGCCACGTTTGTATCCAATCATGTATCCAACCTTGTGAACGTTCTGGACAAAATACCTCGTCCCAAAAACATGGCAATTTAAAATAAAAACGTTTTGGGACTGCAGACAAACGTCAAATTTGGTTTTTACCACGTTACAACGTGGCAAAACTGTGGCAAAAGGCTTTTGCCACGTTCGGACAAAAATCCCGAACGAGGCATTCTGAGGTTTATAGTCATAATTTATATCTAATGCAAAGTATATATCATTATATCTAATGCAAAATATATATCATTATGTCTAATTTAAAGTATATATCATTGAATCTGATGTTAAATATATATCGCAATATCTAATATTGATACTATGCAAATTAAATAGAAATATTAACGTTACCTGTTTAATGAACACAATCGATTACAACAACCTTAAAAACAAAAAGAGCCCAATTACCTAGCTAAACATACAACGAACTGTGTACGAACACATCTCACACAATTCAAAACACATTTACAAATGAAATGAAATGAAATGGGGTTTAACGTCCTACTGTTCTGCTCCCATGCTGATTAAAAATGAGGTGTCATTTACGTGATTTGATAATATTAAAATATAAATTATTCACGAACTTATTGTAGTAATTAGCACTTCCGTTGGGCGGCGATTCGACACAAAAAGGTAAATAAAGATGCAGTAAATACTTTTTGACTAATGCTATCACAATTATCGATAAATCAGGTGTTAAATCATAATATTATAGACTATTGTCCATCATTTGCAAGAACTGTCACATCTTTTAATATCAACATTATTCACATGGAGCGTTCTAAAAAATTATGAAAACAGAACTGTCAAAATCTAAGATATCATGGCTGCCGTTGTCAAGTGTTGGTAACTGTTAACAGAAAGGCGTATTCATTTATGTTAGAATAATAAGCATTTTGTGGGTTTGGTATAGAATTTGTAACCTAAATATAATTTTTGTATGGCAAATTCTTTTCTATGGAGCACCATTTGCAACACATCATAGTATGTTCCAATCAAACATTCAGCTGGACATTTCCACATTCAGTTTTGGATTATTAGTGTACAACTTAACAAAGATTAAACACTGTGATAAGTGTGAATAAAGATTGAATAAAATGCATTACAAAATGTTGTAATGTAAAACTTAGTAAATACGTTTGTCCAATGTTTAATTGTCAGTGTATCTTTATGCTTCCAGGCAAAAAGTGTCCAAGGGTGAATTAAAAGAAGTCATAAAATGTTAGCCATGTGTTTTCAATAGGCCTATAAAAATAGTTGAAAACAGAAGGAGTTTGAAGGAAATTTTGATGCAGTATTTATTATTTTCCATATAGACAGGAAATATTCCATCCAGATGATGTTGACAAATGTACTCCATCCAAAAAGTCTGAAAGTAGGCCCTTGTAAAACAAAAATGGAGGATATTTGAAAAAAAAAGTTTGATTATATGGACTAGTTGTGCTTAAACAAAGATAGTTTTCAAAATTTGAAGTCTTGATGGTTGTAGTGTATATATTCAGGCATCTGTTTGAGACTTTGTGATTTCCCATCTTGTGTTGTTTACCCTGTAGCTGCGCAGTGTTGGATGGTATATTTGCTTCATATTTTCCAAAATTACAAATTCCAAGGTCATTATTTATGATTCTCATTCATTTTTTTATTGTTCAGTGTCATCTTAGATACCAAAATACAGGTACTACAAATGTTTTGAATGATTTTCTGCGGACCCCCCCCCCCCTCATTTCAAGTGTTGTGAGAAATTTTGTCACTTTACCTTGCCCTTAAAAATCAGTTTTTTGTGCAGACGGGTAAAGTGAAAAATCAAAATTTAAATAATAGTTTGTGGCATAAAACCTTTTTGCCTTCTAGCCGTCAAAATAAGTGCCTGAAACTCCATGATTTTTTGGTCTGGAGCCAATCTGGATTTGTGTCAGTTTTCGGTAATCGATCATTAATTGTATCATCATTTTTTTCGAAAATCAAAATTTCTTTATATTAACTAATGGATAAAACATTTAAAATCAGTGTAACTTAGTGTAAAATCAGCGTAATTTAAATACATTCAAGTTAAACCTATTGTATCTTTTCATTTTAAGTCGTATGTCGAGCTAAATAAAGTATGACTTATTGTCATTAAAACATCTATGGGTGGTTAACTGTGTGTACCTAGAATTTTCTACACCAAGTATATAATTGCATCCAGATATATTTAAAGCGCGTTAAAATGTATTCATTTAAGAGAAACTATGTCATTTCGGGATTAACATATCGTAAAATTCATATTCATTTGACGATCGACGTTGTATTTACAAAACTATGGTTTATCCCAACTACAGTGTAAACATGGTTTAGAGAGAGAGAGAGAAATGGGATTTAACGTCCACTCGACACAAACTAGGTTATTTCGGGACTAACATATGGTTTAATTTTATTTACATAATTCGCTTACGCGTAGGGGTCTTTAGCAGTGGGAGGAAACCGGAGGACCCGGAGAAAACCCACGAGGTTGGACAGGCGACCCTACTCCTTGTCACGTACAACCGGGGATTCGAAACCACGCCAGTCGACTCAATGACAGACTTTATGATACAGCGCGCGCACGCTAACCATTCAGCCATCCAACCCCCCAAACATGGTTTAGAGAGACTCTATCTGAACTACAGATATATACGACATATTACAAGCCATAACCAACGGAAAAAAATCACGATTAATTAAAATTCCACTATTTTGGATTTCATATAAATATATATATTTTAATTGATGTTTGTAATTCGATTTTTCGGCACATTTTACTTGCATAATCGTGGTGAACTTTCTCGGAAAACACCTGAATCGAACACAACGTCTTAGTCAACGAGCCATTAGCCCAGTCGGAGTAGAGCACAGTATGGCGTTCAAACACATTTCATTCACTCACTGAGCCAACGTGGTTCCCCATTACAATATAAAGATTTACCGTTTGAATGTCGTTTCGGCATCGTCCCTGCTGTTTCCTCGATGTGAGTATTTTATAACACACGCAGATATTTATACACAGTATATATATATCATAATAATATAGTAAGTCGATATTGTCCTTTCAAAAAGAGATTATATATATTTTTGACATAACTATTAAAAACATGAGCGTCGCATTAATGATAACATAAAATTATAAAACGTTCACTATCGATTTGTATGCTGAATGTTCACGCAACATGCTGGTTGGTCCCTTACGCAGCGGAGTGTGGATGACCTAATGGTTAGCACGTGCGCTTTGTATCATAATGTGTGTCATTGAGTCAACTTGTGTGGTTTCGATTTCCAGGTTGTACGTGACGAGGAGTAGGGTCGCCTGTCCAACCTTGTGGGTTTTCTCCTGGTCCTCCGGTTTCCTCCCACTGCTAAAGACCCCGCCCCACACACACATACATGTTTATGGTGTAAACCGAGGACTTTGACTGAATGCTTCTAATCGAGGTCTTGATAAATATTGCATGTAACTAAAAAACACAGTTATGTCTGAACTCTAGTACATCAAACGATTTGAAAAATATATAAATAATACAATCAGGGGCTATAATTTAGGAAGTTATGGCCCGATATGCGCGAATATCGACAGGAACCGAGATTTGGGAGTTATAAACATACATTTCATGTTTAAACCAAATTGGATAAAAATTGTGTCCTCTACAGTTTTCACAAGCTAAAAACGTGACTTTTCCTACATTCAGGGGCCATAGTCTATGAAGTTACGGTCCGATACATGCCAATATCGAAAGGAACCGGGATCTTGGGGTGTTAAACCTATATTTCATTCACAGACAATTGTGGACATGAAAATGTGGGCGTATAAAAACTGATGTATGGTACAATATCGCGATAATGTAATCAGCCGAGGACGCATATTATGTTTCAATACCGACACATGGGGACTTGATGAACGCCAACAACCTAGTACATACACACCTACATCCGAGGACGTTACAAGTGTATATCAATAATATAAATTGAGTGGGATCAACATTATATCCGCGAACAGACCCCCTTTGAGCACATTAGCAGCCCATTGAAAATATAATTTTGTATTGATTCAGCCACTTAAACTTCTAATTTTTAAACCAATTGTGAAAAAACTTTATAGGGTATTAAGTAGGCCCTATTTATATTACTTATTAGTTTCTCGTCACAAATCTATATTATGATACTGCTTGTGAACTATACATATATAAGCCTCCGTATTTTCCATAAATTCACTCTCATATGCTAGTCAAAACTCGAAGTCGGAGTTTTATACATTTTATTATAAAATTGTAATAAATTGGTTTTATATGAATGAATAGAATAAAAAATAAAGTCTACAATTTAAAACAGTACAATAATATTGGGATTGGGCGCCCTACAAATCCCTGAAAGTAAAACAAGTATCACTCAGCTAAGTTTTTTCCGGGCTATACTATATACCGGGAAACAACCGAAAAATACCGGAAAACACCATGTTATACTGAATATCGGAAAACACCGGAAAAACACTAAATACACTAAATACCGGAAAAAAAACTCTAAATAGGTAACTCGGAGCCTGGTCCTCTGGAAAACACCCGAAAAACCTAACCATAACCCTAACTCCCCGCAAGCAGAGGGCCAGGCTCTGGGTTACCTATTTAGGGTGTTTCCGGTATTTAGTGTGTTTTCCTGTATTTAGTGTTTTTCCGAAGTTTTCCGGTATTCAGTATAACATGGTGTTTTCCGGTAGTTTTTCCGGTGTTTTCCGGTTGTTTTCCGGTATATAGTATTGTCGCTTTTTCCCAATGCAGCTAGCAAATCCTAATATGGCTCCAAATCGCAAAGCCTACTGGACCAGTTTCTTCTGCTGTATTGAAACTTTTATTATTTTTTAAATATTTCCCAAAAGAATATTATTATGTCTTTTACATATTTCAATGGAATCAAAAATAACGTGGAAGGTAAACTTTTAATTGGGTAAATATTTGTTTGTCTAGATTTCAAATTGGATAGCCACAGTGGCTCAGTGAGTAAGACGCAAGCTCGCACAGCAACGCATGGTGGTCTAGATGGGACGAAAAAACCACGCCCCGTGTATACTTTGGCGAGCACGTAAAATATACATTGTCGTTGGAATTCAATATAAGAGTAGACTGTAGAGCCGCTGTCGGGGCAATATTTCCCTCATAGGCACTGTATGGCGTATGGGGAGCCACGGTGGCTAAGTAAGTAAGACGCTGGCTCGCTAGTCTGGAGGTCGCGGGTTCGATCCCGGTGTTGGCCGAGAAAGTTCATCGAGATTTTCCGGTGTGGTTACCCCTTGTCAGTGGTGCAGGACGGAGGGCCTGACAAGGACAGCTGTCTAGTAGTTCAGATGGGACGAAAAACCGAGGTTCGGTTTACACGTTGCCGTGCACATAAAAGATCCCTCGGCAGTTGGAAATCGATATAAGAGTAGGTCGTAGCACCGCTGTCCGGGTAAAATTTCACTCATAGCACACTGTATGGCGTATGCCCGTCTTCATTAGCCCAGTCGGAGCTGACCAGTAGGACGTTACACCCCATTTCATTTCATTTGTATGACGTATGCCTGTCTTCACTGGCCCTGTCGATGAAGAACAGTGGAACGTTAAACACCATTTAATTGCAATTGTCGAAGGCGACAAATCGACAAAATGAAGGCGACGATTATCGAGTACATTTTGTAGACTTGTCACATGCAATTATTTCGACTTGTCGTGTCGAGAATATAGAATGGCCGCTAACTATGGAAGCGTATAGGGGTCAATAGCGCGATAAATATCGCAATATTAAGTTGGTTATATGTTAACATATTGTGATTGTTCTGATGGTTTTATCTCGGAAAAGACAATTTTTGTCGAGTTGAATGAGCAACGCGCTATGTTTGCATTAAGATATTGCTATTCTAAAGCTTTGTCGACATATTCCATTTCGTCGTAATATATGTCGACATTTTCGCGAAATATTGCCATGCGCTATTTCGGCGTGTGCATTTAAAACGGAATGACGACATACAACATAGTGAGTTATTTAATTAACTCGGCAAAAATTGTCTTTTCAGAGATAAAATCTTCATAACAATTACAATATGTTAACATATTACCAACTTAATATTGCGGTATTTATCGCGCTATTGACCCCTGTACACTTCCATGGCTAACAACCACCATAATGAAGATCTACTTAGAAAGAAATGCCAACACTGGTTTGTTTGTCATTAAACATCAAAACTTTCAAAATTATTCCACGATTTCTACCCGAAAAGCCGACGGATGAGAATTATGTAAAACAAACCAAATTGCGCTATACGTGGATATAGAGGGGATCTGTCCCTGCTTTCCTATTGGCAATTTCTTTTCCTTTTTTTGGTTGGGGGGGGGGGGGTCTCTCAGATCAATAACCGAAATTCTGTATAAAATTGCAATATTGCTATTGTTTAGTTAGCTTTCCGCTTTATGGGTTCTCTTCCGGCGTGGTTTCCCCTTGTCAGTGATGCAGGATGGAGGACCTGACAAGGACAGCTGTCTAGTCGTTCGGATGGGACGGAAACCGAGGTCACGTGTACACATTGGCGTGCACATAAAAGATCCCTTGGCAGTAGGCCGTAGCGCCGCTGCCCGGGCAAAATTTCCCTCATAGCACACTGTATGGCGTATGCCCGTCTTATTAGCCCAGAGGGGCAGAACAGTAGGACGTTAAACTCCATTTCATTTCATTTATGGGTTGTCATAATACTACACGTTCCCACGATTATAAATCAGACTCGAGGCCTACCCTGACAAGTTGAAAAATTTTAAATATAACTATTATTTTTAAGAATGTTTTGGATATCGCTTCGCCCAGCTGGTCGTCATTGTTTAGAAACAATAGATGTGTAATTTGTGTACAACTGAGTGTCATTTATATAAACTGTCATAAGGTGCATTGAGCATATTAATAATTAAGAACCATTAAAACGTAATCAAAGTTTGCATTTTACCCAACTTCAAATTTCTAAAAGAAATTTATTTTGTTCGTTCTGCACGACTGTCTTTCATTTCTTGCTTCTCTTTCTCGGAAATATTGCACCAAATTGCCCGGGTTTTTTATTTATCTAAAAATCACTACCTTTTTTTAAAAAAAATCCCCAATTATGTTGTCCTCGATTCGCTTCATGGATGATTATGGATAATTGAAATTTTAATAAAGCCGCGTAATACCGACACTGGTAAGGTATATGGAAGCATGTCATTTATTATATAAAAACGTGAAAAGTATATTTGCATTGACCAAGCTCCAAGAACTCCTAACATATCTTTATCGAAAATGTTGTATGCACATATGAAACTGAAGCAAAGAATGTAACAAACTCTTTTAAGAGCGTTGAATATGATAAAATTCCCATTTTGAAGCTAGCGCTGTAAGATATAATATGACATATTTTGTTATTTTGGGTGATAAAACACGTATCAATCACCAAGAAAATAACATTTTTTTACCAACTGTTCAGAAAATGGAAGAAAACTTAATTTAGAGTGATCCTGTATTTGTAGGTGTTTTTGTTTTTCAATTCGGTCTAGATTTGTCAAGACAAATAATTCCTGGCAATCTCACCAATTGCTAAGCATCTTGTGGCTAGGAGAGTAAGGTTGTTGATTAGGTAATCAAGTTTTGTTTGTTGATCATCATGGACGCCGCCGCACGATCATAATATTAATCAGATTGGTGTACAATTGGCTAAAGTATTTATAATATATACGGGGATCACGTGGCTAAGTGAGTAAGACGCTGGCTCGCTAGCCTGAAGGTCGGGTGTTCGATCCCTGCATTGGCCGAGAAAGTTCATTCAGATTTTCCGGCGTGGTTCCCCCTTGTCAGTGATACAGGACGGAGGGCCTGACAAGGCGGCTGTCTAGTTGTTCGGATGGGACGAAAAACCGAGGTCCCGTGTACACATTGGCGTGCACTAAAAGATCCTTTGACAGTTGGAATTCGATATAAGAGTAGGCCGTAGTGCCGCTGTCCGGGCAAAATTGCCCTCATAGCACACTGTATGGCATGTGCCCGTCTTCATTAGCCCAGTTCGGAGCAGAACAGTAGGACGTTAAACCCCATTTCATTTCATTTCATTTATAATATATACTGGCTTTAAGTACAAACGATTTTGATATGACCATTTTATCTGCTCTTAAACCATAGTGTTTTAGATAATAAATCAGACGAATAAAACGCAAATAACGAGAAGACAAACCAAATGTGGAGTGAAATTAATAAAAGCAATATAAATTTTGGGACAGTATGCTAATTTTAGGAAGACTTTTAATTTGTAACAGTCTTCTTTATTTTTGCTCGGGGCAATTACGACGACCATTTCCTAACTCTGTATCATTAACTGACAAGCATAACTGGCTATATAATACAGATATCCCTTGCAATGTAATGTGAAATGCGATATGAAATCCTTGGCTATTATATTTCTCTACCTATAGAGAGAATAAAAACTGAAATACTACAGAAGAAACTAGTCCAGTTGGTTTTGCGATTTGAACCCATATTAGAATTTGCTGCTTTGGAAACAAACTTTGATAAGTGAAACTTGTTCATCAATATGCCACTGAATTTATGGAAAATACGAAGGCTTATACGTGTATATAAGCAGTATGATAATTCAGATTTGTGACGAAATGTTAATATAAATAAAGCCTACATTTAACAGTTACTTAATACCCACTAAAAGAGGACCATTGTGTAATCGAATTGTTTACTGTCTTCGTTACATAACCAATAAATAGCTCGAACAGGTCAGAACATAGAAAGCCACCAAATGCGATGGTCAATAATTAAAAAAAAAATTCCCACATACTACACCCCCGCCATGTTACATTGTTGTACTTTGTCAATATTTCGATGGGCAGAATTTAAACTATAGTTTAATGTACACAAGTAACGACAAATACATTCTGAAAATGGGCACTCTCTCAATTAAGTTACGTAACAAACATGGCTTTTAAAATTAGATTTTTACATCTTAGGGTCCTTCCTCCCGAATACAATGTTTTGAGAGGGATATGAAACAAATTTTTGATAGATTAATTTGATATTAGATTGAATTTTCAAGATACTAACTTGAATTTTTAAAACACTAACATGAAATTTCAAGATGTTAACTTGCATTTTCAAGATATTTACTTGAAACGAAAGGCTCAAGTCTGTAGTGCGCAAAGGGCATGTATGTTGTTGTTGTTGTTTGTTAGTTGTATTTTACGTCCGCTTCCACCGTGGTGTATGGGGACCTATTCTTATTTAAGATGTGTGGATCAAAATGTTAATAACAAAACCTAGTCTTTTATATTGAGTTCTTTTGTACAATTTGGAAAATAGCTGATCACTAACTATATTTGACGAACTACTGCCTAGGTCCCACTGGGGGAAAATCTTCGGCGATATGGAAATAAACAAATTTTGTTAAGTATTCGGGGTTTTCCGGGAGAACTGCGAAAAATATCAAAGCTTGCATTGGAATTTTTACCGATGTGTTCCCTACTTATCGTCGGGAAAACTGGCCGTGGAGGCATTCCTGGCGCTTTCCAGATGGATCCGCATGGATCGCGATGCCCAGTGGGACCTAGGCATTATATAAAACTAGGCTTAACAGTAACACGCGCTAACAAGTGTCACTACTTGAACTTACGCAACTTATTAATATTTCAATTGTTGATTACTTATTATTTTATCCTTATTATTTCGGCAATAATGTTTTACGTTACGCCAGGTAAAAACTTCCAAAATTCATTCAGAAGTGATATAATGACTAGATGCCTTGATTTTTTAACATCGAACGGCTTTCCTGTACAGGTCATCGGGTGTTTTGTCAAAGGTATGATGATGATAATAGTAAAACTTGCCTTCATTATCGTTGAAATAACAACTTATTTCTCCCATGTGACCATATTATGATGTGTATGGTAGACGTAGATCAACCGAGGACTTGATACGCTAGTTGTCCAATAAACACTAACCGAGGATTTGATACACAAAATCATACTTTTCATTTTTCAGATCACACACTCGAAAGATACACCCTAACTGTAGAATACCGCCTAACGCGGAGCACCTCAGATCGACACGACATTCAAATGAGATATTAAATCCGGGCTTCTGAACATCGTTATAGTCTTGGATTTAGTTTTAAAAAAGTCCTCGGTTGAACCGAGGACGTACTCGGTTGACACAGGTCCACGATTAGAAGGTGTGTATTCAGATGTGTGTCCTCGATATACACCATATACAAACGCACACACACCCACACACACAAACTGTGCTCCGCTCTCAGTACGCTTCGCTTCCACTACATTGTCCCCGTTCTCACCACCTTCTCGATACTATGCTCACAAAGATCTCGCCACGTCCATGCCGCTCTCCGACACGATCTGGCATATTTTTCTTTTAGGTCGTAGCGAATTCGTGATTTATGTTTAAAGTTGGGTTATTTTTTTAGCTCCCCTAAGATTAGGCTATCTGCTCTACAGACCAAGAATACACTTATCAATGTAAAATCATTGTAACAGCATAGCAATGATGGGGTTGGAGCATTGTGTCAGCGTTCCGGGTAGACGGACAATGTGAAAAATAAAATAAGAACTATAATATTTCTTGTTAAAAAAATCCTTTTGCCTTCTAGTCACCAAAACAATGGGGCCCGAAATCCCCACTTATTGACCAATCTGCATTGTGCGACAGTTTTCGGGCTTTTAATTGACGAATGGATAAAACATTTAAAATCAGTGTAATAAACACTGGCGCCACTCTCAGAGTCGTCACTCTGCTTTATGGGCGTCATATATTTCGTGCCTTATTTATTTGATTTATCAGTTTTTCGGGATGTAAATTTCTGTAAATGCAACTGATTAAGCTCAGATGCACATCGCAAAACCATATGATTAAGGCTATATATGAGAACCTTCAGTTTGCTGTATTCACGGACTGAATTACCACCCCCCCCGCCCCCCCCCCCCCAACATATCCGCCGATACTGCATATATTGGTGGAATTGAACTATTTTTGGACTAGTAATCGTATTAAAGATTCAACTTTCACATAATAGTTTGCAGAGGATTCATGTAACGCGGGAATCGCACGCAGTGTTTAATTGAAACAAATGTAATGTAATATTCTTCTTAAATAAGCTTTAATTTGCAATGGGTGGAACGTCATAAATATTCTCCATTATCTCTAATAAATAATAAAGCCCAGAGGCGTGCTGGGTTCTCCGAGGGTAGACAGACCAAATTTAGGGCACTTTTGGGGGAGGGGGAGGCGGCACATGCTAAAATACCATACCTTGACACTTGGTTGAGGGATTATGATTAAGTCCTGAAGATGTGAACATAGTTAGCAGCAATCAAGAACTACACGACCTAAGAACAAAGAAAAACAAGCGTTTGAATATTATGGAAATATTAATCCGGCTGTGAAATCTAATCTGTAAGTCATCAGTGGAAATCAGTGGAAGTTTGCATGGATCCCTTGGCTGAAAATGTCAACAGTAAAAACAGGCATATTCTGTTCATTGTCCGTCGCAATTTGTGTGTCAGTATGGTTGATAGATTGTTTTGGCACCACATAATAAATCAAATCATAAAATATTTTTATAACTAATTGGGGGAGGGGGGGGGGGCCTTTAACATTGGGGCTCTTGGCTGCAGTCTGGTCAGAACCATGCTTAATCTGGGCAAGGTGGAAATGACTAAACAATCTCCCAAAATATGAGCCTCCGTCACTTTCTCCCGAAATTAGTGCCAAAATCCTACACTTCTTGATTGGCCCAGGGCAACAAGTACAGTTACTACTCATCTGTTATCAGAGGCGGACTGGGTCTCAGACCACCAGACTTAGAAAACCCTATTTTTTTTCAAAATAACCAAAATTCATCTTCGTATTCATCGAAAAAAAAAATGACTGGGGAGAAAAACGATCTATATGAGTGAGGTGCAGGAATAGTGAATCAAACTAGTTTCGTTTTCTCGTCATGTCACTTATTCATCACCTCGAGGGGGGGGGGGGGACCAATTGGTCGGAGGGCATAGAGCTACCCAGTCCGCCCCTGACAATTTTAATCCGGGGGTATATGCGTAATTATGATCATAAATGGTTGCAAACAGCAAACTTTTATAATTCGATATCAGAGGAAATTAGACATCAGCCATACAATAGGTCGTTAACTGGTTTCCTGTCCAACTGAGGACTAAAGCCAACGAACAAGGAGTATTGATCAATGGTGCATGATGTACGTACATTGAGAGGGCGCTTGTCGGAGCAGAGTGCACATAGCCACACCAATCCCTATACCCTAGCTGGGAATCTCACCGGATTCGATTGTTATCAACCTTTTCCAGTTTCTTTTGTTTCTGCAAACACCACCTACCCGGCCTACCCACCCATAACGCCTCTATTGAAGACCCCGATATACCTCCTCTTACATAATATTCTAATAACACGGTATTTTAATTTATCAATCATTCATTGTATTTTATTACATATATGAAATATATTATGTGTATTGAAAATTTCATAAATCTATACAATTTTTTGTATAGGATAAGCTACTCGGTTTGAGTTGATATTTTTAATTTCATAACTCTATTTATTATAAATGCATATGTGTTGCCTTCCATTGTGTAAATCAAATTTAATCTTCATCAATCTATACAATCTGCAGTATATAAGTTACTCTGTTTGACATGATATTTTCAATTCTATTGGCCTAACTCCACACAACCAATTATTTTTAATATTTTGGGTTAATCAAAATGGCGTCACTGGCTTCAATCTTCATAATGGTAAAATGACGTCATGCCGTCTCCAGTTCATCAAAACTTCTTGCTTCACACTTAAGAGCGTTTTCCGCATTTCACTACAACCTCACCACACTCTATTTAATTTTTGTGCGTAGGATATCCAAAATTTGATGCACATTATTCCTGGTGATAGCACACAGTTTTATACTGGCTTTGATTGTAACAAAAATATAATAAAAGACATTGATAGCTTTAATGGAATCATAGACTTTGAAATGGAGTTTAGTGATGAATAATTAGTTTAATCAGTTTGGGGCGAAATTTTGTTTAGACATTATTTAAAAATGACCTAATCACATTTCATGCGTTACCATGGTTACTATTTCATATTTCAACTATTAGTTTAGTACATTTTAGTCTTATATTGTATTTTATGATGTTAAAGTAATAAAAGTTTTCTGGAACTTTGAAGTATTTTCTTTATTTGAATGGCTTCTATTTTCTATTTTCGATGTTTCCTCAAAAATTCAAATTTGGGGATAAATCACATTTGCATAACACCGTCCCCCGTAAACGTTATCCCAAGAAAAAAATAAAATGTTTTGGGAAGTAAAGTTAAATGACGCCATGACGTCATAGTTTTTATGGCGTCATAGTTAGGACCAAGAAGCTTTAATGCCCTCTCCAGTTCATTAAAACTTCTTGGTTGGAACCCAAAATGTCGCCTGTAAATGAATATACAAAAAATCGCATTTTTAGCTTGTGGTCCCTCTGGAGGTCACAATTATTATTCGATTTAAAAAAACATTCGTATATATCACCGTTACACCGTAACTTCTTGGATTATGGCTCCTGATTGTTCGAAAAATCACATTTTTAGCATGCAGATTCTCTAGAGGTCACAATATTTGTTTTCCGATTTTAAAAACGGTTAAAATATAGCACCATTCCACCATAATGAAGGTTGAATTCGAGAAAATCGAAATGAAACTGCCGGACAAAATTGCCGCACTTTGTACGCAAATTGTGTAAAAGTATGCTACGAAGGTTGTGGACTCTCTAGAGGTCACAATTTTTATCCGATTTTGATGAAACTTAAAACATATCTTTATATCTATATCCCAAAGATCTCATTACCTTTTGATATTTGGGCATTCCAGGCCATAACTTTCTGGATTACTGCCCCTGATTGTACAAAAAATCCTGTTTGTTTTTAGCTTGTTCTCTATCCATCTCTTGCAATTTGTGGGCTTATCCTGCAGGCCACCCGCTGATTCTTTTTCTCGGGTAATTGTCTTCAGTCTTTCTTTCCCCTGCATAACCCCAGTCTCGTGCTTTATCCTACAGGTAATGACCTACATGTTCAATTAAAGTTTGTACAATCCACCCCACTCATTACCATGATTAAACAAATAATAGATAACAAATGTAACTCAAATTCTTTATTCTATCTGAATTAACTCAAAGGGATATACTGTCAAAAGTGAAAATGGACGTTTTTGATTTTTGTCTTCATAATGAGTAATTGCTCCACCAATCCTCAGATATTCAGCAATTCGTCGTGGCATGCTCCTAATTAACGGTCCAACCGCGATTTGGGGCGATCTGACCCACTCCTCTTGCAGTGCCAAGGCCAATTCTTGCAGTGTTGTCGCACATGCAGCTCAGTTTTTCTGTTGCGGCGATAAGTTCTCAATCTGTGAACATACCCTTACAGCATGTTAAGTGTCCATGACTATTTATCAGATCACAACCTGCACAGGTATTTGCATTTCAATACCCCCTACTTTTTTGAAGGGTATAGAATACAACAACGCAGTAAAATATACAGTCAAAAGTTAAAGAAATGTAACCAGTTTTTATTGTCGGTTTAAAATACTGCCGAATTGTCATGAGCACGTGGGTTTTTCAGACTAAAGTTTAAAAGTTATATTACTGTTATTAATTCCATTCAACCATTAGTTTGCCTTCAACTCGTCATTTGTGTTCAAGGGCATCATGATGTTTTATATGTTTTATATTTATGTTCAAACGAACACGTAATGTGATCAGTTATTTGTGTATAAAACAAATGATAACCTCCCGTGTTCAATAGTCTAATTGTGTGAAGTACTCTTGCGTTAAAAAGAAATAATTATTGGGGGTTCTCGCTGCAAATAGTATGCACCAATTGTGTTTGGAAATAAAATCAGTAACTTTTATGTGGTCGTTAATTTTACATCTAAAGGTTTTCAAATAACACACTATTTATGGATAACAATTACTGTGGTTTATTTCACTGCGACGTTTCAACAAGATTTCACAAGTCGTTATCAAGCATATAACACAAATAAATAAAATGAAAACAAAATAGCTATATATATATACACGAGCAGTGTGAACCCTCCAATGGGATGCAAAATCAGCAAGCATGAGCAACTGTCCCAAGCCGTTAAATAAACAATGTACATAGATGGTTATAAACTGTAATTGGTATAGATAAGTGCAGGAATGAAGCCAAAGGATCAAACAATTATTAGCAGGTATAATGAGTCATGAGCAACTGGTCCTGGCTGTAAAAACATATTAAATAAATCTATATATATATACAGTAATTAGTTATAGATGAAAGTAATAATAAAAGATGAAAGGACAAGTATTATGGGGGGTGAAACTGAAGCCATAAGCAGTTAATCCTAACAGTGAAGGCAATATGTAGTAAAGCAAATTGTAATTGATTTGAGGAGATGTACAAAGTTAAAAGCAATACAAATATTTAAATTAAAGGATAGTTCAGAGACGATGTAAACTACATTTTAATGATGCGATCATACGCTCTTGGAATGTAAATTCCTGGGTCCCTGATTAGTTTTGGTTCATGCCTGCGTATATTAATAGCTTCATGGGTTCTTCGGTTTCGTTTGTTGTGGCAATTAACAGCTAACTTTTTGACGTTAGTCCAGTTCACTCGGTGGCGCGGGTTTTCAAATAGGTGTTCGGCAATGGCAGATTGGTTGGTGGGTGTTTTCGACATGTGTTCTTTAATTCTGATGTCTAAGGGCCTCTTCGATTCTCCAATGTATGATTCCCCACAGCTGCAGATGACTTGGTAAACACACCCTTTTGGGGAGATGGGTTTGGTGGGGGTTATCTTACCATTTGCTTTTATTAAATCCTTGGTTGTCTTGCCTTTGAGATATGTGGTTTCTATCTGCGCTTCTTGTTTTAATAATCTTCTAATTTGGTGGGAGATGTTTCCGTGGAAGGGTATATACACTCGTATAGGGGCTTTATCAGGTTTTAGTTTATCTGGTTTTGGTAGGTCGGATAGTGTGGAATTAATAATCTTTTTGACCATCTGCAGCGGATACCCATTGTGTTTGGTGAAAACGTCTGTAAGGTGTTGTACTTCGTGGGGGAGTGTTTCAGGGTCACAAATGTTTTTGGCTCTTTTTGTTAGGGTGGCGACGACGGTTGCCTTAGTGCTGTTAGGGTGGTTTGATTTATAATGAATATACTGGTCCGTGTGGGTTGGCTTTCTGTATACTGAGGTAATTATTTTAGAGTCCTTTCTTTTAACTAGTATGTCTAGGAAAGGAAGACTGTTGCTGGTTTCATTCTCCATGGTGAACTTGATCCTTGGGTGTTGGTTGTTCAAATGGTGTAGTAGGATACCCGCATCATCTTGTTCTTTAATCATGACAAATACGTCGTCAACCTTACGAGACCAGAATAAGGGTTGGAATGGTGCGGTTTCAATGGCTATTTCTTCCAGTGACGTCATGAAAATTTCTGCTATCAGGGGGGATAAGGGACTGCCCATTGGTAACCCATGGATCTGTTGGTAATAGTTGTCTCCCCATGTGAAGTATGTAGATTCCAGGCATTGCTTGATTAGACAGATGATGGTATCGACTTTTAAAGATGTTTCCAGTGGCGTAGAGAGTTGGCGGATGCGGGTTTCTAGGACTTTGAGGGCATCTTCTTTTGGCACATTGGTAAATAGATCAATAACATCGTACGAGAGCATTTTCTCTGGGTTTCTTATCTCTTTGAGTTGGGCGCAAAATTCAGTGGAGTCTTTAATGAACGAATCTGCCATTTTCCCTAGTGGTGAGAGTAAATTTGAAAGATACTTGGCAGTATTGTAATAAACTGAGTCTATGGAGCATATCAGGAGTCTGGCTTTAATTGGATCTTTGTGGATCTTTATTGATGCTCTAGCGTATGGTAAACAGGGGTGGTCTGGTTTCAGTCTGTTATGGATGTTGTCGGTGATCTTCTCCTCTTCACAGAGTGATTTCAAAAGCTTAGCATAATCTTTAACATGGTTATTGGTAGGGTCTTTCCTAAGGCGTCGGTAGGTTGAGGTATCATTGAGTAGGTCTTCCACAAGGGTCTGGTATTCATCTGTGTTCATCACTACTGTTGCCTTACCCTTGTCAGCAGCTACAATGGTTATCTTCGGATCACTGCGAAGGTCTTTTATAGCCTTTTTCTGTTGCAGAGTTATGTTGCTTGCTTGTGGTTTGGCTTTTAGGAGTAGGTCAGTAATTTGATGTCTGAGGTATTCCACCTTCCCACCTGGTGCTAGTTGGCGTAGCCCCTTTTCAATATTGGTTATAAATGTATCAGCATGAGGTTTTTGGTTGGATGGTACAAAGCTAAGGCCTCTAGGAAGTAGATTTATTACATCTTCAGATAGGTTTCTGTCACTGATGTTGACAACTGTCTTGGTAAGGTAATCATTGGTGACACTGGTTTTGGTTTTATTTATTGGTTTGGTTTTGGTTTGTTTCAGGTTGTAGAATTTTTTGGTATGTTTAAGTTTAACTTGTTGATTTAGGCGGGTGTGACTTTTTTTTCTGAATTTCTTGGAATTTTTGGAGATCTAACTGGGTAATAGTGTTTTGAAGTTCAGTTTGTAGTTCGTTGACTCTAATGGATAGTTTCTGCTTTTCATTTCTAAAGTGCTGGAGTCTTTGACGGAGTAAGCATTTACTGGCATATCTAACAATCTTGGTTGCGGCATTCGAATTCACTGGTGATTTAATTGTGAGGCCTTTGGGTATGAGGTCACTGTCCCTACATCTCATTAAAAAGGTAACACTGTTGCATGTACGTATATACTTATCTTCACACTTACATATTTGGTTAATAAGGTTGACAGCCACATCTCCATATTGATGTCTAATATATTCTTTAAATGGCATTTAGTAATTGGATCATAATCAAATAACACACTATTTATGGATAACAATTACTGTGGTTTATTTCACTGCGACGTTTCAACAAGATTTCACAAGTCGTTATCAAGCATATAACACAAATAAATAAAATGAAAACAAAATAGCTATATATATATACACGAGCAGTGCGAACCCTCCAATGGGATGCAAAATCAGCAAGCATGAGCAACTGTCCCAAGCCGTTAAATAAACAATGTACATAGATGGTTATAAACTGTAATTGGTATAGATAAGTGCAGGAATGAAGCCAAAGGATCAAACAATTATTAGCAGGTATAATGAGTCACGAGCAACTGGTCCTGGCTGTAAAAACATATTAAATAAATCTATATATATATATACATACAGTAATTAGTTAAAGATGAAAGTAATAATAAAAGATGAAAGGACAAGTATTATGGGGGGTGAAACTGAAGCCATAAGCAGTTAATCCTAACAGTGAAGGTAATATGTAGTAAAGCAAATTGTAATTGATTTGAGGAGATGTACAAAGTTAAAAGCAATACAAATATTTAAATTAAAGGATAGTTCAGAGACGATGTAAACTACATTTTAATGATGCGATCATACGCTCTTGGAATGTAAATTCCTGGGTCCCTGTTTAGTTTTGGTTCATGCCTGCGTATATTAATAGCTTCATGGGTTCTTCGGTTTCGTTTGTTGTGGCAATTAACAGCTAACTTTTTGACGTTAGTCCAGTTCACTCGGTGGCGCGGGTTTTCAAATAGGTGTTCGGCAATGGCAGATTGGTTGGTGGGTGTTTTCGACATGTGTTCTTTAATTCTGATTAATAGCCATTGAAACCGCACCATTCCAACCCTTATTCTGGTCTCGTAAGGTTGACGACGTATTTGTCATGATTAAAGAACAAGATGATGCGGGTATCCTACTACACCATCTGCAGCTGTGGGGAATCATACATTGGAGAATCGAAGAGGCCCTTAGACATCAGAATTAAAGAACACATGTACATTGTTTATTCAACGGCTTGGGACAGTTGCTCATGCTTGTTGATTTTGCATCCCATTGGAGGGTTCGCACTGCTCGTGTATATATATATAGCTATTTTGTTTTCATTTTATTTATTTGTGTTATATGCTTGATAACGACTTGTGAAATCTTGTTGAAACGTCGCAGTGAAATAAACCACAGTAATTGTTATCCATAAAAAGTGTGTTATTTGATTATGATCCAATTACTAAATGCCATTTAAAGAATATCTAAAGGTTTTAGCTATCAACTTCTTGTCGACATGTTGCTTTCATTTTTGTCCCATAAATATTATTTTATATTTGTGCTTTAGTGTTTTCCTCCTTGCTCGTGATTGGTTATTCAAGATAAACGTGGCTTATGGGTGGATTATGTTCATGTATGAGGAAAGGTTTTGCAACATCAATGCAGAAAACGATATAAACATGTCTGCACATTTAGAAACAAATTTTGTTATAGGCTTAAATCGATTGTAACCCGTGTTTAAATATTTGCATCCTCAACGGGGTCACGGTGGCTAAGTGGTGTTCGATCCCTGCATTGGCCGAGAAAGTTCATCCAGATTTTCCGGCGTGGTTCCCCCTTGTCAGTGATGCAGGACGGCTGTCTAGTCGTTCTGATGGAACGAAAAACCGAGGTCCCGTGTACACATTGGTGTTCACGTAAACGATCCCTTGGCAGTTGGAATTCGATATAAGAGTAGGCCGTAGTGTCGCTGTCCGGACAAAATTTCCATCATAGCACACTGTATGGTGTATGCCCGTCTTCATTAGCCTAGTTCGGCGCAGAATAGTAGGACGTTAAACCCCATTTCATTTCATTTCATTTTGCATCCTGAACAGTCGACATCCTGGCTTATGATTGGTTGGCATTATTATCCCATTACCATCAAATAGGGACTGATTATACATCTTTTCAGATACTTCCTGAGAAACAGATGTTGTTACTCTGCAGTCTTTAAAAATCTCGTAATTTGAGTGATATAGGAAACCCTTGCAGAATTGAATCTCTAATAAGAATATCAGCCCCGAAATGGTTCACCAATCTCTCTACGTACACCTGTCCAACCAACTTTATGTTTTCCTAACTGATGTAAAGAACATAATATCAATTACAAAACGATCAAATGACAAATGTGATTTGTAGTGTTGTAAGAAATTGTGGGCAACGAGTGGACGGATCGACGGCAATATACGACCATATTTTCATGTGGGCGCTTACAAAGTAATCAGTAGTCATTGAAAAAATTGCCTCGAAATAGACTGAGGGACTCGGTGGTGATAATTGTCTCAAGTTTTTTGGCGGGGTGTCTCTTTAATCTGGGACCTAGCGATCGATATGAGTAGCAATAGTTACGTGGCTTTTTTTTTGCAAAGCTCTGTGGAAATCATCGTTGAAAAAGGAGTCTATATATTATTCCAGGTGCAACACGCCCGGTGCAACACGACAATTACGCCCAATGTATCTTTGTGATAGTTATCAAAATCGTGAAAAATCTGTGCGTTTTGTTCAGCTGAATTATACGGAATTACGTATGTGTTAATCAGTACGAGTATCACGACGCCAAATCGGCATATCATGACAGTGCACAATATTGTTTACGGGATTTTTGTTATTATTTCCTGTCATATCAATGTATAATCTAATTCGTATTCATCTTTAAACCGCTTCGACATATATACTATTCAAAAAAAAGTAGGGGATATTTGATTTTTAAGTGTTATTAAAGTCACCTAATGAAACTGACGAAGAAACAAATGACAAAATGAAATGAAGTTCACATTCATCGATTTATTCCAAATGATCGTTAGACTAAGTAAGGCACAGACTGACCATTATAAGGGTAAAATGATACCCGGGGTCAAACAGCAAAGTTACCACAGCATCACAACCAAGTCAGTAACGGGTAAATCCTCCTCTGTTTGCCAAACAAGCATTGATCCGACGTGGCATACTCCTAATGAGACGTCTAAGGTCATTTTGGTCCAGATTGTCCCATTCCTGTTGCAACGCAGCAGCAAGTTCTTGGACATTGGCAGGACGTTGTTGACGTTGACGTAACCTCTGTCCAAGCATGTCCCAGACATGCTCGATGGGGGAGAGGTCGGGACTCAGTGCTGGCCAAGGTAATGTGGTGATGTTCTGTTGTTGGAGGTAACCTGTAACGATCCTGGCCCTGTGACATCTTGCGTTGTCATCCTGGAAGATGAAACGGCGGCCATGACGTCGTGCGAACGGCACAACATGGACTGCCAAGATGTTGTCCCGGTAGTACTGGCCTGTAACACGCCCTGCAACAACATGTAAAGCCGTTCTTCCAGCAACAGTGATGCCTCCCCACACCATAACAGAACCACCCCCAAATCGATCATGTCTGATGACGTTAACGTCTTGGAAGCGCTCGTTTCGACGACGCCACACCCTCCTACGTCTGTCCAAAAAATCAACAGTGAACCTTGACTCATCTGAAAACATCACATTGCTCCAGCGTCGATTATCCCAGTGTTGACGATCCCTACACCAACGACGTCTTGCCTGAATGTGATGATCTCTCAAACAAGGGGTCACGCGAGGACGTCGGGCGCGAAGGTGACCCCTATGCAGTCGATTCCGAATCGTCTGGCCCCTCACTCTCACACCAGTGTCTGTTTGAAGACGAGCGCTGATCTGATTTGCTGTGATGACACGATTTCTCAAGGCCAAGGTACGGATAAATCGATCCTGGGCTTGAGTTGTCGCCCTTGGTCGACCTGAGCGTGGTCTGTCCTGTACAGATTGTGTATCACGGTATCTGGACCATAGCCTGCTTATGACAGACTGAGAAACATTCATCGTCCGCGCCACAACCGCCTGTGTTGTGCCGATCTGTAGCATGCCAAGGGCACGTAACCTTTCATTTTGGGTAAGCCGACGCATATCAAAATTTGTTTTCTGGTCACTAAAACAATTAAACTGATGTTTCCACCCTGGAATTCAATGCCACAATGACTGTAACATTCAAAGTCAGAGTCGTGCAAATCTTGGGTTGGACCCCCATGACGATCCCAAGCATCACCTGCATTCCATGCGGTAGCTATTGGTGCGTTTGGGCGTCACATGTAAATGGAAATGTTTCTTCTGTTAGGTTCTATAGTGACTTTTTTCGTAGTCATTTGCATATTTTAGTATTATGCCCCCAAAATCAAATATCCCCTACTTTTTTTGAATAGTATATATGGATTGGGGCCGAAAACAGTAAAATAGGATGATTCGACTTCAGCAGCGTTCACACTGCATGCGCATTCAATGCGAATTCTGAAGACCGGCCTCGGGAATTTGGATGGGTTTGTCTCGGATTAAAAACGGTCGGTCACGTTACAGCTTATTCGGATTGAATTCAAATTAAAACGTGCCACACTGAATGCGCATAACTAGCAGAAGTGAAGGTCACTCATATGCAAGATGGATGCGCCCGTCATTCGCATTCGTGATCTTCTGTTGCTAATATTTAATTTTAGGGGGCGAGCAAGGTTACATCAACGACGCAGGGTCTTGCATCTTCGGCATCTTGCCACTGAGCGTCGGGCACGATTTGTCTGCAAGAATCAAAAGCGAATGAGGATGGTTACTCTTCTGTCGCGTTTGCTTTGTATCAACAAGTATGTACATGCACTTCACTCTCGACTCTGTACTAGCGAAGATACATTTCATAGTTCAAATCCGTTCAGCACTAAACATGCACAATGCAAAGCAGTGAATTTTGTTGTCATTGTTATCGAACTACATACAATACATGCTAGAGACTGGATTCTACTAGACTCATGATGTCTGGAACTGGCCTGCCCTGCCCTGCCCTGCATTGCCCCTAATGTCTGGGCCTTAAATGAACAGCCGTGATCTGAACACATCATGTCCTTGTATTTGGATTTTTAACTGGTTATGTTACCTCAGTATATGTTTTACTGAGGTAGAGCTACGGCTATGTAGGCTATACCCCAACTGATTTATGTTTGCAATATTCATTTTTATTTATTTGAAGACTATTGGCCCGGAAAATACACACGTTTCCATCCAAGCGATAAAATTGAAGTAGAAGTGAACATGCGCGCAACGTTATTAGGTTCCAGTAAAATCAAATCAAACGCGTCACACTCAAATTTTGACTGCGAATAACCCGATCTGGAATATTTGTTCCAGATTGAATTCGGAAAAATATACAGATTCGTTATTTCAGATTGAGTTCGGATTTTAGCGAATTGAGTGTGACGCCTAAATCTGGAATAAGGCTTTATTCAGATTAAACCCCCAGTGTGAACGCACCTTTATACACCACATCAACTCTACCCCGTAAAATACTATACTTAAATCCAGATATTCTGTGAAATGAGAGAGATATATAAAAACTAGGATCTAAAGCTGTAAAAACATTTATTCCCTATTTAAAAATTGGCACTCTATATAAAATAAATATGTATAACTTGTTGCACCCAAAGAACCACATTGAATTTGAGGAAGCAAAGATGAATAAATAAAAATAGTTATAATGCATGATTTTATTGAAACTGGGGTGGTTCCTATACTTTTGGTTTTACTTTTCGAAATTACTTTTTTAAAATTTTAATTCGAATTGCTTTTTGTATTTATTTACATAGGTTAAAAGTTTTCATTCGGAAGTATTCTATATTTTTTTTGTTATAATGGATTTGCTCATATCCGTTCTACTGCACGTCTTGGAGGCCTACACAACCATACAACTGGTGGTTGTGATGATTTATTTAGCACCTACTTACCGTTGAAAGATTTAAAGTTTGGGTTAAAGTTAAGTGAGTGTAGATCAAACATTGAGGTGTTTAAGATGAATATTTGGAGATTACATTGAGTTTAATACTTGCTTATAAAAACTCAATGTATTAAAATAAGCAAGTATTAAAATCAATGTAATCTCCAAATATTACAAATATTTGTCAAAATATAATATATAATGAATACGCTATTTTAACAATAATCATTACATTAATTACAGCTCTTAATCAGTGCAGCAGTTCAATGCTGATTAGTTGGGGTGTCAGGATTTTGGGGGTAATAAAATTTGGTTTAGTCTCACTATCCCCACATCTGATTGTTTTGATAAGGTATTAGCAGGTTACTGGACTGTGGGTGTAGGACTTTAGTCTGTTCTAATTAATTAGTGTCACTGGTGAACACTTCCCAGTAGAAGGGCAAATTGGTGAAATGAGTTAACGCTCTGGTTAACTTTAGATCCATTGCTAATACTAGAGGCGGTCAGAGAGAGAGAGAGAAATGAGGTTTAACGTCCACTTGACACAAACTAGGTCATTTCGGGACTAACATATGGTTTAATTTTATTTCAAAAATTCGCTTGCGCGTAGGGTTTTTTAGCAGTAAGATTAAACCGGAGGACCCGGAGAAAACTCACGAGGTTGGATAGGCGACCCTACGCCTTGTCACGTACAACCGGGGATTCGAAACCACACCAGTTGACTCAATGACAGGCCTTATGATACAGCGCGCACGTGCTAACCATTCGGCCATCCAACCCCCAGAGTTGGCCAGAATTTAGTGTTAGATGATTTTAAATTCATCCCACTGCTAAAGACCCCTACGCGCAAGCGAATTATGTAAATAAAATTAAACCATATGTTAGTCCCGAAATGACCTAGTTTGTGTCGAGTGGACGTTAAACCCCATTTCTCTCTCTCTCTCTCTATTTTTTATAAGTCTTAGACGTAATATTATCATATACCGGGAATGTTGTAAACGAAAAGACTGTACAGCTGGGGTTACTATTCGGTTTGGTATTCTAGCATCGCCATTTCACCAACATAATCACCCTTCAGAGAACAAGATAGCAACCCAAAAGGTCGAGGAGAAGATGAAGGCCAGAGTGCAGCGCTGTTTATAAATATTTATAATATTAAAATTTATTTATTTATTTTAATATATGCACTTACTACGTATTACTTACTAAGGCTTATTCTGATTGGATATCACTCTCACACACACAGCCAGTCAAGCTGAGAGAGAGAGAGAGAGAGAGAGAGATGGGGTTAAACGTCCACTCGACACAAACTAGGTCATTTCGGGACTAACATATGTTTTTTAAAAATTTTATTTCAATAATTAGCTTGCGCGTATGGGTCTTTAGCAGTCGGAGGAAACCGGAGGACCCGGAGAAAACCCACGAGGCTGGACAGGCGACCCTTGTCCTTGTCACGTACAACTGGAAATTCGAAACCACGCCAGTTGGCTCAATGACAGGCCTTATGATACAGCACGCACGTGCTAACCATTCGGCCACCCCCCCACCCCCACCCCCCCAGTCAATTTGAAACTGGAGTGCAAAGTGATTTGTAAACTGTGTGAAGGAGTGTCTAAAAATACAGATGCTTGCTCACATGTGGAGACATGCCCAAAATTGCACAAAAACTGCAATTGGCAACTTTGTGAGCACCTGGTCATTTTGGGACTAACATATGATTAAATTTGTATTTCAATAATTCGCATGCGCGCGCGTGTGTGTGTGTTTGTGGGGCGGGGGGGGGGGGTTATAGCGAGGACGTTTGTGTGAAAGGTACTATACGAAGCTCGTAATAGCATGGTGAGAGCGTAGCGCGATCTGCTTGGTTTAGAGAGGGCTTGATGAGATCTTTGCCAACGTACTAAGAGTGCTTCCATGGGCGTTCTATCCGCTCTCTGTACGCTGTTACCACGCTTTCTTTTCTATCGTGGATCTGGCTGATTTTTTTAAGTCAAAGCGAGGTTGTGGTGTATGTGTGAAGACGGTATAACATAAGAAATGGTTTTTGTCGATGACGACTCTCCATTACATGCATGTAGTCACCAGGAGTAAACGGGCACTGTCGGGGCTTCGGTGCCCATTTTAAATGACAAAAGTTTGTGACCCAATTGCCTAAACCAAAAGACAGTGTGAAGAAAAAGATCTAACCATCAACGTAATTACCAGAAAAAAATGATCTAACCCACATATAGCTTTGTTATGCAAAATGCATTTTCGGAAATAACAGTGACCCAACCCACTTAGATCAGACTTGTTTAATAAGCAAAAGGGGTCAGAGTATTTTGTAATGGTGTTTATTAAACAATCTATAAATAGCTTTGCTCCATTAATAGATATCGGTTAGAACAATATTAATTCGTTTTAACGAAATATTAATTCGTTTTAGCGAAATATTAATTCGTTTTAACGTAATAATAATTCGTTTTAACGAAATATTAATTCGTTTTAACTGAAACATTAATTCGTTTAATTAGTATTTCTTTTAAACGAATTAAAGTATGTGTATCATATCCCATTAATTATTAGTTTTCTTAGGTCTGAGGTAGGTTTATTGTTAACTATTTGTATATGACCTTCTGCACCTTAGATTGTTGCTGCTGGCTCTTCTTTTTCTTTTCGGATAATTTTTATCCGGGAAGAGTCACATGCAAGAAAAACCCTAATAGGCTGCAAACTATAATTTTTATTGTGAACAGCTTTAAATGACTTTTAATTAGCTTTTAACTATATGGAACTTATTGGATGAACATTTTTTAATATATAAATAATTCACGGGTTCAGCTGTGTGTTTTTTACTGCGAGAACTTCGCCTTTCCACATAAAGCAAGCGGATTCTTTTCCCCACGGAAAAGCTTTTAAACAGCCACGATCTGGTAACTCAGTTAAAAATTGAAGGCGAGCGCAGCTCTGAAGGATTTTTCTAACACCTATCAACCTTTTGCCGATCCTGTTTAAACGTCTGAAACTTTCAGACAAGGGAATTAAGCTATTTCCTCACAGTGAAAAGTGGGACTTGTCTTTTCATATTTTAATAAACACAAGGTTATTTAATATATCACCATATATAATAACATATTATTATACCACTGCTTATTCAATATATAGTCTTACAACAATATCAATACAGTACTTTATATTGAATGATCGTGCTTGGTAGAACAAAAACATGGCTACCCTATATTGACTTACTGAATTGAACATACGAAGTCTATTTTAAGACGATATAATAACTAACTATATCTTATATCCCCCGACACTTGACCCCTTTGGCTTTTTCTATTGTTCTCCTGCCAAATAATAGATTTATATAATCACATGGCATGTTATGGTATATCAAAGCATGGATACGTCTTTCATATATTTTAATAGGGTAATGAAGAAATAGGATTATAGGCCCATGTTTGAGTTTGTTACACAGGTAGGTTAAATATACCGATCGCAGGCTGTGTTGTTCATTTCATAGTCATGGTGGATTACCATAAAACAGGGGCTACAGATAACGAAGACACGTCATTTTATATACAGCTGTCGTATAGGGTTTTATATCCCCTTCCAAACTAGGCTATATAGCAGACAAATTTTGTTTATGGTAGGTATTGGATGTATACTTATATTTTGTTGTTTGCGTTAATGGTAATCTTGTGTATTTTTTTTTCAAATGGGATATTAACCGACCTCGTATAAAATGGTTCTCAATCGCTGCGAGGTATACATTTTGCAATCTTAAAGGGCATATGGATCTATTCTTTGGAACCTCAAGATAGAGGAATATCAATGTATGTAAAGTGATTTATATTCAATTTTTAATAATTTTATCACAATTTCTGATCATTTATATTCGGTGAAATACTTGAACAGTCCAAATTGAACGACGGCCGTTTATGGATTCTTAGTCCATTCTACACGTTTTTTTTAGTATTCTTTTGTCGTTTGTGAATCGGCCATTACTAATTATATCATTCTGTCATATATATTAGATATTTTCACGACAAGACAACGAAATCAATTCGATTGAAATGGAACAATATTGAACTCTAATTCGTGTTTTTAATTTCAGATATTATAGAAAATATATTAAGTTAGATGTTTAGCTCCTTTATTGATTTTAAACAATAATTATTCACGGGATACCCAAACAAGCCAAAAGAAAGACATATAAATGATATAAACATATATTATTATCATCAGTATACATGTATATGGTGTTAAATTACATATATAATAAGCTTAGAGAATGAATATAATCAAGTTTTAGCTAGCATCAGGACCAACAAAGGGTCGATACTGGAATGCCGAGTTTAAATCTTAGGCGGCTATTGTAACTTGTAACCGACGACACGTGGTGGGCGGACGGGCGGGGATCTAATGTACAAAGCACTCCAATAAAGAATGTTATAAAAATTCTGTATAGCTTCAAAAAAAATATTATTAAATTATACAGGTATTAAATGGATAAACTACCTGAATCGCAATACGAATAGTAATCATCCATGTTATTGAAAACGTGAGGCGGGCATTATCCCTCTAGATGGAAGGAGAAGAAAGATTCAGATTTAGCTTTTGTTGATGGATATTATACATAATACAAAAAGTGTGCTAGTTTGTATAGTATATATATCATCAATCATCATTCTGCACACAGACAACTGTCTACTTCGAAAATAGATATCTGCCCTAAATGGCCGCCATATCCAAAAATTAGTATACTATTTCATAATGTGGTTCTACTCCGTTCATATCTGCCATATGAAGTGTAATAAATATTTCCCAAGAGTATCCAAGTATACTTAGAATTTTCGACTAAAACCGTCTATTTAGGATTACAATGTCGGTCAACCAGCTTAGTGTGTCTGTTCTCAAGTGGAGCTAATGTAGACAGACCGTGTAAGTTTAGTATAATATATTATACCACCTTAACACGGTCACGTGTCAAATAATGAGATCAATTTTATGTTCAGCTTTATCTATCCCTTCTGTACTCCATTTCAGCGAAACGTGAAATGATAATAATAATATTAATTTATATAGCACGTTTACGGCGATACAATATAAGAAATTGAAATGAAATTGGGTTTAACGTCCTACTGCTCTGCTCCGACTTGGCTACTGAAGACGGGCATACGCCATACTGTGTGCAATGAGGGAAATTTTGCCCGGACAGCGGCACTACGGTCTACTCATATATTGAATTCCAACTGCTAATGGATCTTTTACGTGCACGCCAATGAGTTGTCCCATCCGAACGACTATACACTGTCCCTTGTCATGCCTGCTGCCCTGCATTACTGACAAGGGGGAACCACGACGGAAAATCCGGATGAACTTTCTCGGCCAATGCAGGGATCGAACACACGCCCTCCAGGTTAGTAAGCCAACGCCCCACCCACTCAACAACCATGAGAATGGAAACATGAAATGATAATAATAATAATAATAATAATTTGTATAGCACTTTATCAGAGGTACATTATAAGGATGGAAACAGATTTTAAATAAGAAAATTCAAAGTAAAAAAAAAGTAACATATAATGTATCAGAGAAAAGGGCTAAACATGTTAAGAGCAAATGCTTTTATAACTCTGTTTTAAGATTCTTTCAAAACTTGCAATAGGCAGATTTAGCTCTTGCATAATGTATGTTTAAACAACAATCTACATGTAATTAAAATACAGATCTATATTTTCTGTCGTTTTTTTATACTTTCGGGGGCCTCCACTACATGAAGATCTGACCGGTTGTAGTGGAAAGTCGCGTCAGGGGTCACACGGGTGACTTTTGGCCCTATAACTTCAGACATTTGATTAACCGATTAGGGTTGATGTTTCTAGTGGGAGAGCCACAGTTCCATGCACAGCACGCCAAGAACTGCCTGTAACAGACCGTTTCATTGGATATTCCCTCACATCAACCAGAACTCAGATTATATAGCAAGTAAAGTAAAGACAAGTAAATTTAGAACTATTAATAACGAAACGAAATAGGCTCTGTGTTTAATCACATTGATAAAATAAGTATTTTGAACTGTTGACGTAATATGCATTTTGGGCGTGAACATTGAAATAAAAATGGCAACGTTATTCTTCCATACATTGGATTACAATACAGAACACTGTATTACAATAAAGAACTTTGCATTGCTTTTGCAAGAAATAAAATTAAATTAAAAGAACTTTACATTACAATGGTGAATAAAATATGTTATACACAAAAATTAGTCCGTCCAAAATTTTTAATTTTTATATTATTTTACAATTACTTCTAGGTTGAATAAAGAAGAAGGTGGTTTCAGGATGACACTATCTTACAAAATACAGCCTCGCCGTCAAAAACATACAAAACAAAACGTTTCAACATTGACTTTACATCTAGACGACGAACAGCGGTCATTTTTATCACCGTCATCAAGTGAAGCAGACATCAACGACGGGGAGTATTTCAAGCAAGCCCGTAATAAACGGAAATATTATGGGTCGTGGAAAACTTCCGCCCGTCAAAAAGAACGGGATAAAACCTTTCTAAATATGGCGTTATCCGGAAGACCATGTCTAGAAAAGTTGTCAACTGCAAACACCCAGGTTTCCAAAACATCCGAAGCGATAGTCAAAACTCCAAGTGTAGAACAGAAAAGAAGACCGGCTTCTAAGCCAGTTAGTGATGATTTTATCAAGACAGCACTTACGGAACAGAACGAAAATCTACTTCCGCCGGTATCACAGATTCTACAGATACGTCCAGACTGGGAAACCAAATCGTATTTAAAAGATGATTTCGGTTTTAGTAATCAAAGAACGGACTCATTCCTAGGAATAAAAACACCCAGTTTTATCAAAACCAAAAATGATCTGGACGAAAAGATGGCGACTCAAGCCAGACGACACTTGTTCGCGTGTGCTAATGTTGGTTCCGTCAGAAAATCGTGTCGCGCTAATGAAAGTGTTTACAGACTCAAACAAACCTTGCGGCCGATATCCGAAAAGAGAAGAACAATGTTTAGTGGCCAGAATCCTACTCCATTAGAGAGATTTGGAACCGTTCCAAAACCTACAAGAGTTTTTACAAGAGGTGAAATTACGCGACGTATTACACTGGACAGGGGAAATACATTAATCCCAGAAATAAATGGTTTCTCAATTTTGAACTAAACCTCTAACAAAGTTTAAAAGATGTGACGTGGACAATATTTATAAGAGTTTATAATAAATAGTTAGTTGTGTAAGAAATCTCTGTTATTTAGTAATTTCCCATACAAGAATTTTGATATTTTCCATTGTACTATTCTCTTAAATGACCCACTGTACTTTTCACTTCAAGTAGCTATAAGTCTCTAACTCAGTATCATCCAAAGACTTCAACTTAGAAAAAAAAAGGAATAATTTGTCAATTTAGATCAACATTAATGTTGTGATCTTATCGGGAAAAGATCAATATGGGCTTCTGATATCCAATGTTTAAGACAAAATAAACATTTTACCATGGGTACACGAATCGTGTACCATAATGCGTTTCAGCGCCATTTGTAACAAGGGGCTCCAAGAACGAGGCTAGACATATTCCACAAGTCATGTCAAACGGTGACGGCATATTCTTATTTGGGGAGTATGTGCAATAAATACTAACGATGTAGACTGGAATAACCAGATGCTACCAATTGCCATTCGATTGACACTTCTGACGTATTTCGCCGAACATAACTGATCAGAAATTACAGTAAAAACAGATTAAATGTAAATCAGTTTATATACGATACATTCATATTACATTATTTTTGGCGCTGCGACCCATTTGTGTCAATTTCTAGGTTCCAAATATTAGCGATTTAGCTCCTTTAAATGTTTAGATGTATCATTTTTGCGCCATAGGAATCCCTTGTAAACTAAAATATTGTGAAAGTGTGATCTCTAATATCAAGATCGGTTCAAACCGTTCAGTATTCACAAAGTTATGATAAATTGAAATCTCATCGAGCGTAACAAGACGTCACCACCTTTTATCAGTAGCGGAGAGACCTGATGAGTCCAGTTTAAATCCGACTAAATCCAAGGCGGGAGATTATTTAGCGTTCGGTATTTTTATTATTATTTTCTTAATTAAACATTAAATAATCAATCTGAGTACATATTTAGCGTGGATTAAGCCGTGAGAAATTTGATATTTTAGTGAAAATGCAAAAGACGCATGAAGTATTTAATGACATATTACGTCTGTAAACATCTAGGTTCATGTCTCCCCATCTACCATAATGAAAATAGTTCGAAGAAAATGAAATAGGGTATAACGTCCTACTGCCTTGCGCAAACTGTGCTAACATTACCCATACAGTGTGCTATGAGGGAAACTTTGTCCGGACCGAGGCACTATGGTCTACTCTTTATTTCGATTTCCAACTGTCAGGGTTCTTTTATGTGCACGCCAGTTTTCGTCTCATTCGAATGATTATGCGTTGGGGGAACCACGCCGGAAAATCCCGATGAACTCTGTCAGCCAACACCGGAATGTAACACGGGACCTCCAGGTTAGCGAGTCAACGTCTTTCTCACTGAGCCACCGCGAATCCCTGTAAGTCTGTCATAGTAATCAGCTTACGCAAGTAATAAGCCCAACTCCTTCAGAAAGTTAAGCAATTTTAGCGATCAGTTCCGAGTGACTTAAAATTTGCCATTTATTTACACTTTGATATTATTATTATTATCATTATTAGCACATCATTCAATAAAGATCTGAATACTTTAACTAACATTTATTAACTGATACCAATGCCCCTAATAAACATGGGACGGCTGCTACTTTAATTATAGATTACGGAAACACACGGAAAATACAGGAAATATTTCGATCAATCTTTAAGATAAGACGGTTCACTGTCTAATAATAGAATGGTCCATATTTCCTAGTTTCTTATTGAAGTACAATCTGTGACAGTAGAAGATGATCCCGCTAAACTGTTAAATTCCTGTATTTGTTGTGAATTTGATGACGGCATGCCACTAAGAGATGTGTGTTTATTTCGATAACAGGAATAAACTTCTAGAAACTTTCGTCTGAATTTTGTGGATAAAATAAAGTAGAAAATGAAGTCGGTGCAGTTGCTTATAATCTCAGACAAGTAACCAATTCTGAACATCATGAAATAGAGGTAATGTTCTCGTTTAAATACTCCATAATCTGTACTTAACAAGGCGACGAGGCTGCTGACATTAATAGGCAACGAGAAGATGACGAATATAATGGACGATACCAGAAGCGTGATGGTCATTTGGCGCTCACGACGAACCATGTTTGGAGATTTTGTGCTATTCCGGAGCATGTCCTGATTACGTGAGTGGGCCTTAAAGGCTATGATAGTAAAGATATCTAAAAGCAGACAAGCAAACAAAGGAATGTAAGCATATACACAAGAGACGAAAAGGACCAGTCCATCAAACAATTGCTCATGGGTCATATAGAATGGGATTTCTTCGTAACGATATTTAATTTCCGTTGATCCAGGCGATTTGTAACTCACAATGTTGTCTTTAAAACTTTTGGGACAATGAATGATTAACCCCACAACGACAATAGCAAAGCATAATGTTTTGGAATATGGAGTGATTTTGAATTGTCGAAATTTAAGCGGGAAGGCCACTGCGACGAATCTCTCCGTGGTCATTACAAAGGTCAAGACATATGCCGAGCGTCTAATGCAAATAGTAATAAACCCAGAGATACGGGCAGCGTACCATAAATAAGCGTAAGTATATGTTGACTTCTTCCCATACATCAACGCCATAATACCTGCTACGGACGATAACAAGCAATACAACAACTCAACAATACTTAAAGCTACTAAATAAACTTGAGATGGAGCTTCCATGTCTTTCCTACTAAATATATTAATAATACAAACATTAAAGAGTATTGCTAGTATTTGACAGGGAACAACAGCAAAGCTAATGATACGAACTACATAATCATATGTCTCTTTAGAAACTAAACCCAACAAAATAATGGTTCTGTCTAAACCTTGTTTTTTTACATCAGTGGTCTCATCCTCTGTAATATTAGAGTTGTTCCCTCTCAGATTTGTGCCATTTCCACTAAAACCATCGGTAGTTGATTCAAATGCCAGGGAGGTAAAACGAAAACACACAATAATAACCATGCAAACTTTACCCAAGAAAAGCTCCATGTTGCTAAGATGGTATTAATTAAAATACGAGTAATGTTTCAGCCTTAATTAACCTAATTCTTTTTCATCTGAGATTTGTTTCTTGTTTTACTGTTTGTGTTCTTGATTTGTTCCTCTCTTTCTATGTGATATTCTCCTCACTTTCAATTGTTCTTGATTTGTTCCTCTCTTTATGCGATATTCTCCTCCCTTTGAATTGTTCTTGAGTTGTTCCTCTCTCTATGTGATATTCCCCTCCCTTTGTCTTATATGGTTAGCTTGTCCTTTCCAATGTTTATGTTTGTTTATGTTTTAATTGAACTTGTCCTAATCTCTAGATCAAAGAATCTACACAAAGTTTTCCCTAATCTAATGATCCTGTGCCCCGATTCTATGAAACAAAGGTCCAGATTATTGTATATCTTTACGCTTCAAGGTTTCAGGTAGCAGTTCTATGCTTCCCTGAAAACAAAAACATAAAATATCAAAGTATTTGTCATCTTTCATAATATAAAATTCTTCGTATCCTAAAAAACCTAACCGGCTGTCTATTTGTCTGTGGGCTATCTAGATTTTAGCCCGGAGTCGCGGTTATCACTGGATAACTTTTGTGGGTCCGTACCTTTGTGCTGTGTGCTTTCCCCTATTATTATCAGGTGTACTTAGTTCTAATGAGTACTGGGTCATATGACTTAAAGATTTAGCTACTTGGGTCGGTGTTTTTGTTTGGTTTGGTTTGATTGGGGAGGGGGGGGGGTAATGTACGAAGCCAAACCTGGGGGTATCATCATGTCAACCCGCGACACTTATAATAAGAATACTACACAAGAGGTTTTCGATGATGAAACATAAGTGAAAGTAGGGTCGTGAATTGGTTTGCCGTTAGCCATGCAAATTATCCGACCAATACTTTAACAGAAATCAGTCTCTCCATTGTTCCTTGGGAGATTTTTCCCGACGGCCATGCTAACTTTCCTACAGTATTGCTACCAAATTACTATCCTTTTCTCCGTTCCCATTGGCAATTTGCCCCCATACCTTTCAACATTGCTTGAGCTATCGTGATTCAAGCCAGCGAATTGAAAGAAAAACAATAAATCTTACCTACCAACAATGATGCAAGCTTTTCCTTACGATATTTCCGACACACTGATATGTTATTTGTTGTGATATGCAGCGATTGGTAGTTATTTGGTCTTAAATATATTAATTTCAAGCGCTCGGGCTATTTGAATGGACGATTTCACGTGAAATCTGCTTGAAGTGTTATTTGGGTATAACCACTTGCATTCGATACACTTTGCAAGTAAAGGTGGCAAGCTGTAGCTAAAACATACACATCAAAATATTCGAACGTTTTAGCTACATTCCTGTATGGTGGCAAACTGTAGCTAAACATACACATAAACATATTTAGCTACATTCCTGTTTCTAGTAGATATGCAGCTACGGATGTTTCTGTAAACCAAGATCTTAACAACTGATCGAAGTCAGAAAACAATTCAATTTATATCTAATTGTGATTAATTGAAAATGACGCTACAAATGAAGAGGATGATTTTAAAAACATGGGACCGGAATAGCTGTCTCCATTAATACGAATTTTTAATGGATTTTCCACTCGGTAAGCATCGAACATCCGATTAATAAATTGAAAATAAATAAAATGTTTTATCACTTGTCAACAATTTCTCATTAATCGGAGAACGCACATGGCGGGCAAAGTCATTCTTATGTAAAAACCTACATGTTGACAAGTGTTAGTTGAATTTAGAAGAAAGCCACTTAGAAACATCGGTGTAAAATTAAGATGATTAATTCCATTAGCACCCCGTAGAGCAGAAATTATCAAAAGCCATAATTCTTATATACCTATATATGAAAGACGTTTTGTCACGTATTAATAATGTTAATGCTCTTAATAATAAAAGCATTAATATATCTTGAATTATTTCACATAACCATGTTGACAAGCCTGTTAAATATCGTGAGAAAAATCCATTCATTTGATTAAATCATTTCAACTATAGGTTATTTTTGAATTGGTCTTTTCTACTGTGAAAACTTGTTAAAAGGTAAGGACACAATGGGAGCGAGGAAGAAAACAAGTCATTCAATATCGGTTCTGAAGGCGGAGGCCCTGGCAAGGATAGTGTCTAGTCGTTTGGAGGGGTCCCGTGTACACATTGGCATGTACCAAAAAGAATCCTTGACAGTTGGTATTCGAAATAAGAGTAGGTCGTAGCGCCACTGCCCGAGCCAAATATTCCTCACAGCACACTGTATAGCGTTATTCCATCTTTATTAGCCCAGTTGGTGCAGAAAAGTAGGACATTAAAACCGATTGCATTTCATTTCAATTATTCAGCGTTACACCGAAGCTTATTGTATAACATTAATTAACTTATCAAGACCATAATCAACTCTTGATGCCATCGCTAGCCTGCGATATTTACTGTATTATGACCCGATTTACTGCTCAGCTTCCATTCATGATTAAATCATGAAATGGATAATCGAGACTATGTTTTTTTATCGTACCGACTTTAGTAATGATGATCGAGGCTAGACCGAAAATTCAATCGCTAAACTCTCGGTTCTCAATTTGACTAAAATTTTCAGCAAATTCCGTTTACATTATTTAGTTTTTAACTATTATAGTGAGAACTGACAGCTCTTTATCTAATCTCCCATAATGTATCTTTCAGCTTAGTATTAAAAGTATTGATAAAAACAAACCTAAATGAACATTATTCCTTTTAGTCAAGGAGTGTTGTACTATTGTATTTAGTGAGTTTAAGTAAAGGAAAGTCGCACTGGCTATTATTTATATAATTACGGTCACACGTGGATAGATATTCCTTTGTCATTTACTCTCATAATAAAGAACAATATGGTAATTAGCCATTAGTTAGGGTTAATGACATGTCAGTAGGTTCCTTTAGAAAAATATATTACATAAAATGGACAAGTAGGCCTACAACAGAACGTGTCAATGCTAGTCATCGTGATTTAACAAATTTTAATGAGCTACTGAAACAGCGACCTGGTGGGAACAGAAAACATTGGATACCATGGTATGCTAAACTGAAGGATGAATATACATTGCTTTTACAATTCCAGCTATTTTGTCAAAAGGGACCTTAAAGAACGCTACGGTTCCCACTAGCCCACTTGATCATAGATGCGGTCTTGTCATCAACCGACCGCCGGACGATTCGGTTTGAATGTTCAAAACCCTGGCGTTGAAGTTAAGTACACCAAACTTGGTAATTCACCGCCTGGCCTACGTTTATCTTAAATCCTTAATACATAATCTATTTAAAAAAACAGAGGGGCGCTTCATTTTTGGAGTACCTAGAGATGAGGGAAAAACGTAGCTGGTGGATTCTAACTGCCATATACTATGGGGTAATTGTGCCCGGACAGCCGACGTTAAATAACAATGGTACTACTACTACAGTCCTTTAAAGATACATTATATAACAGGTAATCTGTCTATATCAGGTCTTTATATTGGTTTTAAATGTTTATATAAACTATTATGTAGACATTTATTAACATGACAAGACTATAGACCATGGATTAGAACGGATTTTAAAAATTAACGATAAAAGTACCCTTGCTACGATAATAAACAATCTATATATATGCTTCATCTTCGAACAGTAATAACTTTGCCCAGAATAAAGTAATTTGAAGGAAATTTTCAATATTAATTTTCATTATTTATTAGCGAACTATTATAGCAAAAACGGTCAGCTCTTTGTCTAAATCTTACATAATCTTTAACATTAAACTTCCAGTTTACTTCCTGTTTATGTACTGGACCGTGCCACCGTCCTAAACTGGTTGGAAACTTCCCTTTCTGTGAAAATTGTTTCCGATAGCCCCCTGAGTTAAACACTGCTTATTATATTTAACAGTGTGATGTCCCCTGATCATCGAATTATCCACCCTTGATCCTGAAGAGTTACCGTACTTCTAGTCGCTAGTCTTTACTTGGTTCGAAGACACCGACTCGTCAAGACGCAGCCCGTCCGTGCGCTGCATGCTATAGAAACGAACGATGTCAACAACAGGGATGGAGGAGCGGTCATGTTGCATGAATGGTTATACAATAAAATTAATAGATGTAATAAAGAAATACACTGAAATCGGTAGCCCCCCCCCCCCCCGATGTGCGACCTTTTGGCTGTGGGACCGACGAGAGAAAATCTGAACATTTCGGTAGCGGCTATTTTGGTGTCCAACGATATGGCGACGGAGTTGAAAGGGGAGACTGAAAACGAGAAAGAAAATGATCTAATTGTAGAACCGGCTAAGAAGAGAACGAAAGCTGAGCCGTTTAAGGTATGTCTTGGTTTGGGCTATGCTAGTGAATGGTTGTTATCATTTTGGGGCGTTAGACACAGTCGGTGACGTGGGTATTGGTAACGAGGGGTTGATTTTGGGTGTGCAACAGGCGACGGGGATATGACTGTTTACTAGTTTTTCTGGTTGGTGGCAAGCGGTAAAATAAGGGTGCATGGCGAACCAGTGGGATGTCTATAGGTATGAGTTAAATAGAAGAATTGGAACAAAAAAAAAAGTTTTTAGATAAAATGGGAAATGAACAGATAAGTGTTAGATGATTTATTTGGATAAAATGGGAGATGGTCTATTTGTTGGGGCTAGGTACAGTGGAGTTTTTAGGTTGAACCGTCAGCCGTGAGGAAGTATTTCCTACCCTGGAAGAGGCCATCTTTACCCCCCCCCCCCCCCTGCACCACTCCCCGAACTCCCGCTGATTGGAAACCATTGTTTAAGCAAATTTTTACCTGTGTGGAATGATTTTTTAAACTGAATCATTGCCTGTGAAGAATGATTGGGGAGGAGCATGCGGCTATAAGAAATGGTTTTAGTGGAAGCATTACCTGAGTGGAATGAATGGGGTTGAAACATTGCCTATGAGGACTGTTTTTTTTATATAGATGAAGCATGGTTTGTGATGACAGTTTAGGCTGAAATATCGCCGGCTAGGAATTTAATCATTGCATGCAAAGGATTACGCTGGTGGAACTATTAACGGTGAGTATTGTGGTGTTGAACATTGTGGGTAATTGTTTTGGTGAATAGTTACCTGCACGTGACGAATGGTTTTCTGGTTGAAATTTTTGCCCGCGAGAAATTGTTTTACACGTGTGGATTTGTTTCAGGTGATGAATGGTTTGGTGTGAATCACTGCTCGTGAGAAATGATTTAAATTGAATAATTACCACCAGTTCGGGTTGGACTTTAAATCTATTCCCCGTTTTGGAAGAGTAGCAGAGTTTTCGCCCCTAGCCTTGAAAAGTTTCCCTCTTTGTACATTTGCATGGCAAGTCGGTTGCGATTAGCCAGGTTAAGGTGTGGCATTTAGGATCCTAAGCAGAACGGGGGAGAATTCATTCAAGTGTGAAACATTGCAAGTATTTTATTGGTACTCTATACAATAGGCTATAAATATAGGTAATATAGGGTGTTTGGAGGCTGGTTTGGCAGTTTTAGTAATTGCCTCAAAAGATACTAAAATAGTTTACTTGGTTGAGGGTTGTGAAAGTTTCACGAAATTTTTGTGTATTGGTTTTAGCTGAAATTACTTCAAGACCGCTGGAATGAGTGGATTTAAATTTAGTGTTTCGCTTATTTCTCTCTAATATCATGCACGATATATCGGGGATATTATATGAGAGAGAGAGAGAGAGAGAAATGGGGTTTAACGTCCACTCGACACAAACTAGGTCATTTCGGGACTAACATATGTTTTTTTTTAAAATTTTATTTCAATTATTCGCTTTCGCGTAGGGGTCTTTAGCAGTGGGAGGAAACCGGAGGACCCGGAGAAAACCCGCGAGGTTGGACAGGCGACCCTACTCCTTGCCACGTACAACCGGGGATTCGAAACCACGCCAGTCGACTCAATGACAGACTTTATGATACAGCGCGCGCACGCTAACCATTCAGCCATCCAACCCCCCTGGGATATTATATAGGTGAGCAGTTTTTGTATTGCATTTTCCGTACTGGGTATTATACGTTAAGAGGAATTTTTTAACAGATGTGAACAGAGAACAGGATTTACGGGTCGATTTCACTAGAAAGCATATTGATTCATTTTAAAATAAGTTTTGGGTAATACTTGCTAATATTATGGTGCATATATTATATTCTCAAAATATTTAGTCATTTTGATACAGAAAGTTTTAGGTTTATATATGGTTTCGTTATGGTTTCCAGGGAAGCGATTTTATTTTGTCATTTGATATTTCACTCGACCTGTGATTTTTTAGGATGGAAGGGTGGTTAGTTGGGTTTTAGGTGCAAGATGTTATAAAACCGACATTGATTAGAAAACAGTGTTAGGGCGGATATTTATTCCCTGCTGTTTAATGAATCGAGTCAAAGGAAAACGATTAAAGATACATTATGGGAGATTCAATAACGAGTTGGCAGTTCTCACTATAATAGTTAAAAACTAGATAATGTAAAGGCAATTTGGTGAAACTTTCATTCAAATTGATCCACTATAAACCGAGAACTAAGCGACTGAACTTCCCATAAGCATCGGTCATTATTACTAAAGTCAGAATGATAAACAGCATAGTCTCGATTATCCATTTAATCGTTTAATCGAGAAGGAAAGTAAATCAAGCAGTAAATCGGCTTACAATCCACTAAAGATCGTAGGCTAGCGCTGCCATCTAGGGTTGATTATGGCCTGGATAGATTAATTAATGTCTAATTAATAATTTAGATAACATTTCAGGCCTAAAGACCTGAAATAGGCAGATTTGTATGTTTAATCTACCAGCTTGTTTTCGATGCCAATACAGAACACGGACGAAGGGATCGAATATTTTCTTTTCTTAATTTCAGGGGGTGTTAAATTTACATCGAAGAACGTTTCAGAAATGGTTGAAGGAGAAAGGATATTTTGGAATCGGAGTTGGAGGAATTCCTTAAAGAAATTTCACCTTTCAAATCTTTGGATAATGTGTTCCCATGTGATATGAGAGTATTTTTGGTGTTTAAAGATAGTGGGCAGCCACTTCACTGGATACTCTAATAGGTCAGCTAAGAGCGATATTTAGAGATCGAGGCAGCGACAGTGACTTGAATGAAAAGTTGGGGGTTGGTAATCCTATGGCCTCGTTCATCATTAAAAGGCATCTGGAGGCAACAAGGTTAGAACAACAGTCGCGATCTCTTGTCATCCCAAAACAGGTCAAGCCATTGTTTTTGGATAAAATTATGAGCCTTTCGAGATATTTGGATTATTGTTTATCTAACACTAAACTTACAATTCTGAACCAATATCGGTTAAGGAGAGATAAGGCATATTTTAAGGTAATAGGGTTCTCGGGTGACAGGGCAGGAGATTTAGCAAAGATAAATACTAATCATGTGAAAAGGCTTGAAGAGAATGGTTTGATATTTAGAATGTCGGAAGGGAAGACTATCAAGGGTTAGGATCGGGTGTTTGTCCTTGTGGAATCCGATAACAATGACATTTGCCCAGTGTTTGATGTTTTATCGTACATTTCATTTTGCGATGGGCATTATCTGGAAATTAGGGGTGGATATTTGTTCTGGTCATGTAAATCGCTCTCTACTTTTCGGTTAAACAGCCACGTCCCCTCCTCGTCTATAAATGTTAAGACTTAAAAAGCATTTGGTGTCAGTCGGTCTATGGAAGGTGAAACCCCGCATGGGGCTAGAGGCGCTTGTGCTATGATGTTAAGATTGTTGGGTGTGTCAGATAAACAGATTAAGGGGCATGTGGGGTGGAAATCTACAAAGATGTTGGATAAATATTGTACTATGCTGTCATTGGTGGATAATAAAGCGTCGGCGTCAATTTTAGCCCACAACGTGTTGCCACATGAATCCACTAAGGCTGTGAGAGATACGAGTGCGCAAATGAACAACTGGGTTTCATTGAGAGATTTGGAATTTGTAATGCGTGAAATCTTTTTGTAGGATTTAGAGAAACAGATAGCCGTTTTAAAGAAGGTATTAGAGCAGCAGAGAAAGAAAACAGATGAGTTGGTTGAAGAAGCTCTCAGAGAGGTAAAAGAATACGGTTCGAGGACAGTGGATTTTAATCCAGATGTATTGTTTCAGAAATTGATAATTTTGGATCAGCGGGCACGGAAAGCTAAACACCCTGATGAAGAGTTTTGTCATACAGAAATTTAATATAAATAAGTATCATCCCAGGGTTGGCAGTATAATGTTTTCTACTACTGTAGAGGCAAGATTGCTGAAGAAAGAACAGGATTTCGTGACAGCTAGTCTTTACCCTCTCCTTCCTCCATTTTGTATAGGGCTCCATCCACACGGCTTGGTCGTCCTGTTACTCAAGGCTCTGGAAGCAGGCGTGGCAAGTGTTTCATGTGTGGTGATTACGGACATATTGTTAGAAATTGTCCCAAAAAGTAGCTTGGCAATTTGTTAGAAGTTTTGTTAGTGTAAATATTGTAATTTTCTTTTGTCTTCGTTGTAGGTTAATTATGTAAATAATAAATGCAGTGATTGGGTGTCGTTTAAAGGTGATCCTATGGTGTGGTCTGATCATCCGTCTGGAGAAGATGTTATCTCTGGTGCTGCCGCGAATTTGTGTCTGTTGCCGTTCAGAAACCCAAAACATTTTCAGGATGGTTCGCTTCATGAGTGTGTAAATGAATGGGAAAAAATAACGGAGGGCGGGGTTCAAAATTCGTTCAATGCAGTAAAAATAATGGAAATGGTTGACATGTTTGGCTATATAGCGCCATTTAGTGGGGAGTTTAAGAGAATGTCGTATGAATCGGATTTTCCACCCTCTATGGTTTTCCCTAACGCCAGAAATTGTATCGATTTCAAGGAATTTATTGATAACGAGATTAGAGGAAGATTAAAGACTGGGGCTATTTTTATTTATTCGGGCGAGTTAAGGCCCTATATCGTTTCACCGCTAACAGTTGAGCCGATTATGTTAGGATTTGTGTTTTCAAAATTGCTGGATGCGAGACACACCATTTGTTATGGATACTTTTAAGGTTGTCCCCAAACATTATTGATAGAGATAGTTTTATGACAAAATTAGATGACAAATCAGGATATGACCATGTATTATTAAATGAGATCTCGGTCGCTGACAGGTTTCTGCTGGGAAGGTATTTATTATGTGAACAACACAATTCCTTTTGGCTGGAAGAATCTAGCATACATTTATCATTCGTTAAACCTGGCGGTGGCGTCATATTATATCAACGTTAGTCTATATAGATGACCGTCTGGTAGAACAGTTGCATTTTCGGTCTTTGGGTGCTTTTGAACGGTCAGCTAAGGCTATATATGTAGCCTGCCAGGGGGTCATCCGTTTAGGTTATTTCATTGGTTTGAGTAAATGTATTTTTTAGCCTATTAACTCTTTAAGGTTTTTGGGCATGATTATTAATTCAAAGCAACTGGCATTTGTTTTACCTGACGATAAAAGGATTTCTTTCGCTGTTTTGCGCGAGACTATTTTAGCAAGTACAATGGTGATGTTGGTAACATTACAAAGATTCCTCGGAAAATGCATTTCTTTTATTCTCGCCTTACCTGGGGCAAAATTATTTACGTCTGCAGTTTGTTTGGCAATTTCGCGGTGTTGTCATTCTTGGAAGGCGGGGGTTCCGGTATCAGGTGATATGAGGGAAGAGATAGAATTTTGGAGACACCTTAATAATAATAATAATACATTCTTATATAGCGCATTCTAAAACATAACAATTTCCACAGTAAAAAGCATGGCACATTTTCAACGCGCTTTACAAAAAAGATATTTAAAATAAGATTGTTACAGATATTAAAACTACATAAGAGGAAAACGTCAGTAAAATTATAATAAGCTACGTGATGTACAAAATATAAGAATTAAAATAAGATTGTTACAGATAATAAAACTACATAAGAGGAAATTTCAATAAAACTGTAATAAGATATTTAAAAGAGTCGCTACAAGAGGATAACTTCAGTAAAATTACAATAATCTACGCGCTTTAAAAAATATAAAATTTAAAATAAGATTGTTACAGATAATAAAACTTCATAAGATGAAAGAGTTTAACATCCGAAATGGCTTCGTAAAAGACGAGTTTTGATTAGTTTTTTGAAATGTTCTAGTAACCAATCTCGCAGCAGAATTTTGTAGACATTGCAACTTTTTCAACTGAGCAATTTTGCCAAGGTTATGATACAAACTGTTACAGTAGTCCAATCTCGATGTTACTAGGGCGTGTACTACCTGTTCTGCTGTCTCTTGACTTAACAAACATCTGATGCGACCGATCTTGAATAGTGCAAAAGAGACACTCTTGAGAAGTTTGCTTTATGAAACTTTCTAATGAACAGTCAAAATCGAAAACTACACCAAGATTACGAACACTATTAGATGGTGAAATAGGCTCGTTACCAACTCCAACATACTGACTGGGAACCGAGTCACCAAAGCGCGACTGGAAATGAATTACTTCGGTTTTGGAGTCATTCAAAACAAGTTTGTTGTCAAACATCCAGGCTCTGATTTCATCAATGCAAGTCCCTAACGACTGAACTGAAACTGACGGATCTTTACTTACTAGATAGAGTTGGCTGTCATCTGCATAGATCATGGCATCTAGATTGTGCTTGGTGATGATCTCCTCGATGGGAGAAGTATACAACGTAAACAACGCCGGGCCCAAAACGGTACCCTGGAGAACACCACGTATCAGTACTTCTTTCGCATAGCATGGGAGAGAGTACAGCAAGCCATTGATGAGAAGGGGCATACCCTTGATTTGATGTCTTTGCATTCGAATAGCATGGTTGATCGAATGGGTACATCACTGAGACACTTCACACCATTTCCAAACCCCAATTCGTGTGGGACTGACATGTTTGCTCAGACAATTTATATAACTGAAATCTGCTATGTATTCCCTCCATTTTGTAAGATAGCATCGACAATAAAATTTGTAGAGCAAGAAGCACTGACGTGCACTTTAGTAGTCCCTAGATTTGATATAAGACCAGTTTGGTGGCCTAAATTAGGCAGTCTTGCGTCTAAGGGTTTTGTCATAGGGTTTAAATCTGATAAAGATATTCTAAAATACCCTTCTAAAAAGGGTTATAGACGAGACAAGAGGGGACTTCCTTGGGACCTACTAGCTTTTCATGTTAATGGGAGACTGGAAGAGATTGGTAATGATGTATTTCAGGTAAAGGGTATTTTGTCTAAGGTCGTGGTGGGTGATTCGATTGTATACTTCTCTTTCTAAATATCTACTCTTGCCCTGTAGATGTATGTACTGAGAGACAATATGCGAGGTTCTTGGTCTCCGTTACGCGCCCCACAGCACCACAACAACTTCGTTAATAATACAACAAACTCCAACATAATCTTTAAACTTTCCTTTTTCTCAAAAGCAACATATTGAAATGCATATTTTACCCTCCCAATACATATTTCACCCAACACTCATTTATCCAAACCATTATTCGAAGAAAGAAAAATCTACACTAGGAGTTTAAAGGGCAGATTTCATAGCAACCCAAGGTCTTCACAAAACACTTGTAAACCCCGGCTGTTTAAATGCAACCCGTCCCTTAACTGCCCGCTTGATATTTTATCATACACGACAAAACGCCAATTATTCCGTAAACACATTTCCCGGTACATGTCATTTAAACTATTAATTCCATTCATATTTCCTGAATCTAATATACATAAAATAGCGGAAATAAAGATAGTAGATTGACAAACATTTTTAAAATAACTCAAAACCTGCTCTAATTCGGACAGATCACCGATTATACCATCTAAACCCAAACCCTTTCTAACACAATGGCTTACGTCATTTACACCTACATGCACGACTAAATACAATGGGCTTATGGAATAGCTTAAACTTTTAAGTTTAGTAATAATATCCCGAATTCTTCCACCCCCTAGAGAGAACACTGCACATTTCACCTCTTGCATCTTAGACGTATCCCGCACTGATCATCGAATTATCCACTCTTGATCCTAAAGAGTTACCGTACTTCTAGTCGCTAGTCTTTACTTGGTTCGAAGATGACGTGGCGTGAGTCCGGCCGTTTGTTTGCCAAGAATACTTTTGGTTTGACAGGTTTGCTATGGGAACCGGCCCTTGCTCGGTGGGCTTCCCGTTCGGTCCTGTCCATCTCGCATATTGTCTCCCAGTACATACATCTACAGGACAAGGTTGGATATTTAGAAAGAGAAGTATACTTACTAAGTCAGCCATGTTTTTGCATCACGCATGGAATTTAAAATCAATTAATAGAATACGGCTGTGATAAGATCGAAAAATTTTAATACATAAAAACGCCTACATACAGTGAGCAGCACACAATTACATTAAACAAAATGACATTAAACGCATTTTGAAAGTATTACTCTAATGGGGGCGGGGTGGGGACACTTGGGGGGAAAAGACACATTTGGTGGACGGCGAGCAGAGTAACATGAAAATGATTATCACCTGATTTTCGCAATATTTTATCGCATTATTGCTCCGTTTAATAACGAGGTGCAGTGTGATCCTGTATTTAACGATATTGCATATAATTTATATCGTCATGACCGGATTCCTACCTTTATAGAATATACCACAGCTCCATGTGACCGTTGCCATTTTCTAATTTTGTTGTATGTCCAATTTTAAAACAACGGGAATCACCTTGATAAAACGGTCGTTTTCAAAACTGGGGTAGTGTCTGGATGCTCATGGCTATAAGCCTGTCATAGTTATCAAGTTAAACAAGTGATAAGCCAAAATTCTTCAGAAAGGTAAGCAATTATGGCGATCATTTCCAAGCGACTCAAAATTTTGAGCGCAGTAAATATGCCATTTATTTACACATAGATATTATTATTATTATTATCACATCATTCGCAAAAGATGTATTAACTGATACCGTGTCCCTGCTAAACTTTAATTCTAGATTACGGAAACACACGGAAAATACAGGAAATATTTCGATCAGTCTTTAAGACAAGACGACCCACAGATAATAGCCCATATTTCCTAGTTTCTTATTCAAGAACATCTGTGACAGTAGAAGATGTTCCCGCTAAACTATTAAATTCCTGTATTTGTTGTGAATTTGATGAGGGCGTGTCACTAACAGATGTATGTTTATTGCGACAACAGAAATAAACTTCTAAAAACTTTCGTCTGAATTTTGTGGATAAAATAAAGTAGAAAATGAAGTCGGTGCAGTTACTTATAATCTCCGACAAATAACCTATTCTGAACATCATGAAAAAGAGGTAATGTTCTCGTTTAAATACTCCATAATCTGTACTCCACGAGGAGACGATGGTGCTGACATTAATAGGCAACGACAAAATGACGAATATCATGGACGATACTATTAGCGTGATGGTCATTTGGCGCTCACGACGATTCATGTTTGCAGATTTTGTGCTATTCTGGAGCATGTTCTGATTACGTGTGTGAACCTTAAAGGCTATAATAGTAAAAATATCTAAAAGCAGACAAGCAAACAAAGGAATGTAAGCATATACACAAGAGACAAAAATGGCAAGTCCATCAAATAATTTCTCATGAGTTGCAAAGAATGGGATTTCTTCGTAACGATATTTAATTTCCGTTGATCCAGGCGTTTTGTAACTCACAATGTCGTGTCTAAAACCCGTGGGGCAATGAATAATTAATCCCACAAAGACAATAGCAAAGCATAATGTTTTTGAATATGGGGTGATTTTGAAGTGTCGAAATTTAAGCGGGAAGGCCACTGCGACGAATCTTTCAATTGTCATTACAAAGGTCAAGACATATGCCGAGCGTCTAATGCAAATAGTAATAAACCCAGAGATACGGGCGGCGTACCATAAATAAGCGTAAGTATATGTTGACTTCTCCCCATACATCAACGCCATAATACCTGCTACGGACGATAACAAGCTATACAAGAACTCAACAATACTTAAAGCTACTAAATAAACTTGAGATGGAGCTTCCATGTCTTTCCTACGAAATATAGTAATAATAGAAATATTAAAGAGTATTGCTAGTATTTGACAGGGAACAACAGCAAAGCTAATGATACGAACTACATAATCATATGTCTCTTTAGAAACTAAACCCAACAAAATAATGGTTCTGTCTAAACCTTGTTTCACATCAGTGGTCTCATCCTCTGTAATATTAGAGTTGTTCCCTCTGAGATTTGTGCCATTTCCACTAAAACCATCGGTAGTTGATTCAAATGCCAGGGAGGTAAAACACAAAATAACAACTAAGCAAACTTTTCCCAAGAAAAACTCCATTGTGCTAAAATGGTATTAATTAAAATACGAGTAATGTTTCAATCCTAATTAACCTAATTCTTTTCCATTTGAGATTTGTTTCTTGTTTTACTGTTTGTGTTCTTGATTTGTTCCCCTTTCTCTCTCTCTATGTGATATTCTCCTCCTTTTGAATTGTTCGTTGAAATGTTTGACTTGTTCTTTCCAACTGCAGTCCTTGTTTGTTTGTTTCTTTTAATTGTTATTTGTTATTTTCCAAATCTCTAGATCAAAGCATTCACAATTTTTCCCTAATCCAAGAATGGTGTGCCCATATTCTATGATACCGGTAACAAAGGTCCTGGTTATTGTATCTCCTTAAAGATTTCTGGTAGCAGCAATATATTGTTCTGGAAAAAATATCAGAGTATAAAATAAAGTTCTTCCTATTGGAAATACCCTAACCGGCTATCTATTCAGCTGTCGGGTAGCTTTTGGCCCGGTATCACGATTTTGACTTGATAACTGTCTTGGCATGGTTACTTTGGGTTCTTATTAGCATAAATATTTGAATTAGTGTTTTATGTCTTATTTTATCTTCTCCTGTTATTATGCCATATAACTTAAAGGCATAGCTAAATGAGATTTTTCCTTAAAGACAATAAGGTACGAAGCCAAACCTAGGGTATCGAGTCAAACCGCGATACTGATAATAAGAATATTACCCAAGAGGTCTCCGATGATGAAACACATGCCGAAGTAGATTTGTGAATTATTTTGCCGATAGCCATGCAAATTTTCCGACGAATAATTGGACAGACATCTATGTCTTTTTCGTTCCATCAGGTAAACTTTTCCGATAACAAATTTTCCGATTTGTGAATTATTTTGCCGATTGCCATGCAAATTTCCCGACGAATAATTCGACAGAAATCTGTGTCTTTTTTGTTCTATCAGGTAAAATTTTCTGATAAAAAATTTTCCCAAGAAAATTCATACATATCACTTTCTCTCTTGTTCTTTCATACATTGTTATTGCTACCAAGTAACTACCCTTTTCACCGTTTCCATTGGCAATTTCCCCTCTTATCTTTCAACGTTTCTTGAGCTGTCGAAATTCACTCCAGTACGAATTGAAAAAAAATAATAATAAATTTTACCTACCAACTTACGATATGATTTCGGCGAATGTTAGTTATTTGGTATTAAATAAATTTCAAGCGCTCACAATTTATGAAATCTGCTTAATGTGTTGATTGGTCTAAACATACAATTATCAAAATATTTAGCAACATTCCTGTCTCTAGTAGATATACAGCTACGGATGTTGTCTGTAAACCAAGATCTTAACAACTGATCGAAAACAGAAAACTTATATCTAATTGTGATTAATTGAAAATGACGCTAATTGAGGATGGGATGATTATAGATAATTGCGTCCGGAATACGAAGATTTAATGTATATTCCACTCTGCAAACACCCAACTTCCGATAATAAAAATGGAAAGATTCTGACGTTCAAAAAATAAAATATGTTATCACTTGTGAACGTTCTACCTACCTGGTTTATACCTGAATATAGCCTGTTAGAGGCATGGACCAACTACATGCAGCAGCCTTTGAAATGAAATGAAAAGATTGTCTAAAATAAAATTAAACCACCACGTTTTCACGAGCGAATTCGTCTGCCGCCGTGAAGGAAGCCCTAGAGAACTGATGACGTAGCATGCAAAAGCGGCACACCTCGTTCTCGATCTCGGAGTGCATCTGAACCTCTCTAATAATGATGGTCACGCACGACGTAGGATTTAATATAATTTCTATTTTATCGGAGACAGACGTCTGGCTAACAATACAGTCTTAGGTGAAAAACCACATGTTGACAAGTGTTAGTTGAATTTTGAAGAACAACACCTAGATTGATCGTCGGGGTAAAATTAAGATGATCAATTCCATTAGTACCTCGTAGAGTAGAAATGATCAAAATCTATAATTCTTACATACCTATATATGAAGGGGTCAGAACGAAGGTGGGCTAACTCACATTGACAATTTTTCGAGAAATTTGACCTCAAAATTTATCGATGAATAAAAATTATGTCATTCGTCAAGGTTGGTGATATATATATTTATTGACATCCGATGTGTCATGTTACATTCTAAAGGATTTTCCACTTTTTGGAGCTCTAACCCACTAAAAGTACAAGACATGAACCATTTTAATGAAAACACTTTTGATTCCAGGCACACTTCTCTTTACCATTAAACACGAATTCTAAAACGAGATTCTGTTTAGAACCAGTAGTGTGTTTTAAGATATTTTTTTAAAAACAAATACCAGTTTTGATTTATATTCTCAGGATTCGGTCACTCATATGGGTCTACTTCGGGGTCGTATAGCTCTTTAGCTGGCTTCCATCAATTTTCATAATTCATAAAAGTATGGCCAATTAGGTCCATGTACATAGAGACACCCCATTCTTACAAGAAAACAACTGAACTCCCTGAAAAACACTCCATGGGGAGCGCAATGGGCAAAACGGATATCACGACATCCCGTGTATTCAATGGCCACTCCCAGTCTTAAATCATCTTTAATCATATCCAAACCACTAGATTTGTCGTAATATTCCTTCGAAGGTCTTGTGTAAATAGCTCTTCTGTAAACTATTTCTTAAAAGCCTACTTCAAAATCTAATTGTATATCGTCTCCACCCGTGGAAATATTTACAGGGTAGTTTTTTCCAATAAGAGTAAGGCAAATTAGGTACGCGTGGAAAGTATAGAGACGCCCCACTCTTACTATAAAACTACTGGATTCCCTGAAAAACAACCATGGAGCGCGCAAAGGGCAAAAATGTAAGGGTGTCACTAACTGGCAATCCGTTGGTTTGTTGTCCGCTGGATTGATGGAGGAATTATTCGTGTTTGTGAGAAATGAAATGGGGTTTAACGTCTCACTGCTCTGCTCCGACTAATGGGGACATAATGAAGGGTGAGAACGGTGGGATACTTAAATGTTCAGCAGAATCGATGCAATTAAACAACAGAAAAAGAAGTTGGCAGAGGATAATCGAAGCGATTAACAACACATCCAAGCTGGACAATGTACCCTCCCTCTATCTTTCAATTAAGTCACATGGCAAACAAGGCTGCTTGAAATAGATTTTTACGACTTGGTGTAATTTCTTGCGATTAAAATGTTTTTAGAGGGAACTAAAGCACAAGTTTGATCGATCGATACAGTAGTTAAACAATTTTTTTGGTCCCAATTGTACGTGGGAAGACATATTTAAAGACTAAGAAGACTATCGGTGTTCAACGTCAGGACATGATCACATGATCACTTTATGTTATTTGTTTGAGCACATGCTTTTTCTTTGAAGCACATGCTGTGTTTTAGAAGGTCATATATCGAATAATTTGGGTAAAATGTTTATAATAAACATCAAGTACATACAACTGTCATATGGTCATTTCATATGCTCTCTAAGTTTAGTACTATAATTGTAATTGGCTAAAATTGATTATACAAGCAAAACTAAATGAACCTTATCCATTTTAGCCCAAGAGTGTTGTAGTATTGTATTTAGATAGACGCATTACTTGTTTATTGGTCACACGTGGATAGATATAGGCCCTATAGTGTCTATTGAACTGATAAAGTAATTATCAGAAATTGTTTTAAACTCTGAAGGAGATAAGATTATTACTTTTTATGTTAATAAGATCGATCGTGCTATGGACTAGGAACTGAGCATGTTGTTGGATGAAATTCAAAAATCTAATTCACCAAATTCAAAGAACAAGCATGCCAATTTTCATGTCTATCGACCCGAATTGACGGAACTTTACGATTTTCCGAAGAGCGCCACCCAAGAAGAACAAGACGAAGAAGAACATGATGAGTAGCGGTTAGCGACCAGTTCCTGCCCCCCCCCCCCATAAATGTAAGATTGAAACAAGATGACTAGTCATCACCATCCCGCGCCCTTGCATTGGTTTGGAAGGCATAAGCAAAAACAACTTCTTGGAATATTATGACAAAGTACTCTATACCTTTCACCAAATTGAACGTTCATTTAGGTGCTTAGAACTTATTGATCCAAGCTGGTTTTTGATAATATATGATATTGACTGTTCAACTCTATATACTTCTGTTTAGCTACATTCTAATTAAACATGTAATTAATCCATCCCATATGTCATTTACAAACTAGATATGATCTGTGTTCAAGCTGCGCATGACCTCAAAAGAATACACACTGGTCAGTGATCATACCATGACGTGATAGGAAGACAATTCCATATATGATCATGAGTCTTATCTATTGTCGACCCCTATATAATGAAGAGTTTGCTGACAGTTAGAAAGACGAGCAGATACGAGACGAGCGGGGAGGAGAAGAGAGGCTTGGACGAGTGCATGGACTCACCCGAGTTCAGCCACTGCCTTGGCAAAGGGGCGGAATGGTGGATTTAATATAGTTATGTACCGTCCTGATGTGTTCCTGTCTTAGTCTAGTTTATGTATAGTTTAAGTTCCTGTATGTATGTATGTATGTATGTAGTTGTGCTATATACCTGATGTAAATAAATCATATATTTACTAAACTGATATCTGTTATCACGAAAATAGTGTTACAGTATCAATGGGACTAGTCATAAGAATCGTACTCGGATCACCGTAACTCGGCTGGGCAAGTTTTGCACCACAACCTTTGCCTGCCGCAATCAGCTGTTGTATGTTATGAAGATATCTTGATATATGCTCCAGAAACAAAATTGTACACTAGAAACAAAGTCAAATTTGTTTCCATGGAAAGACAAAGTGTAGGTTGCCAGACAACGAAACATACGTCCACAGCTGCTAAATCGTCCGTGAATGGATCTGGGGGCTAGCCGTAAGCGTACAATGCGCAGAACAGAAAATTTAAAATAAATATTAAATTGGATCATTATCCAATATGTAGTCGGTTATATACTATTCAAAAAAAGTAGGGGATATTTGATTTTTAAGTGTTCTTAAAGTCACCTAATGAAACTGACGAAGAAACAAATGACAAAATGAAATGAAGTTCACATTCATCGATTTATTCCAAATGATCGTTAGACTAAGTAAGGCACAGACTGACCATTATAAGGGTAAAATGATACGCGGGGTCAAACAGCAAAGTTACCACAGCATCACAACCAAGTCAGTAACGGGTAAATCCTCCTCTGTTTGCCAAACAAGCATTGATCCGACGTGGCATACTCCTAATGAGACGTCTAAGGTCATTTTGGTCCAGATTGTCCCATTCCTGTTGCAACGCAGCAGCAAGTTCTTGGACATTGGCAGGACGTTGTTGACGTTGACGTAACCTCTGTCCAAGCATGTCCCAGACATGCTCGATGGGGGAGAGGTCGGGACTCAGTGCTGGCCAAGGTAATGTGGTGATGTTCTGTTGTTGGAGGTAACCTGTAACGATCCTGGCCCTGTGACATCTTGCGTTGTCATCCTGGAAGATGAAACGGCGGCCATGACGTCGTGCGAACGGCACAACATGGACTGCCAAGATGTTGTCCCGGTAGTACTGGCCTGTAACACGCCCTGCAACAACATGTAAAGCCGTTCTTCCAGCAACAGTGATGCCTCCCCACACCATAACAGAACCACCCCCAAATCGATCATGTCTGATGACGTTAACGTCTTGGAAGCGCTCGTTTCGACGACGCCACACCCTCCTACGTCTGTCCAAAAAATCAACAGTGAACCTTGACTCATCTGAAAACATCACATTGCTCCAGCGTCGATTATCCCAGTGTTGACGATTCCTACACCAACGACGTCTTGCCTGAATGTGATGATCTCTCAAACAAGGGATCACGCGAGGACGTCGGGCGCGAAGGTGACCCCTATGCAGTCGATTCCGAATCGTCTGGCCACTCACTCTCACACCAGTGTCTGTTTGAAGACGAGCGCTGATCTGATTTGCTGTGATGACACGATTTCTCAAGGCCAAGGTACGGATAAATCGATCCTGGGATTGAGTTGTCGCCCTTGGTCGACCTGAGCGTGGTCTGTCCTGTACAGATTGTGTATCACGGTATCTGGACCATAGCCTGCTTATGACAGACTGAGAAACATTCATCGTCCGCGCCACAACCGCCTGTGTTGTGCCGATCTGTAGCATGCCAAGGGCACGTAACCTTTCATTTTGGGTAAGCCGACGCATATCAAAATTTGTTTTCTGGTCACTAAAACAATTAAACTGATGTTTCCACCCTGGAATTCAATGCCACAATGACTGTAACATTCAAAGTCAGAGTCGTGCAAATCTTGGGTTGGACCCCCATGATGATCCCAAGCATCACCTGCATTCCATGCGGTAGCTATTGGTGCGTTTGGGCGTCACATGTAACTGGAAATGTTTCTTCTGTTAGGTTCTATAGTGACTTTTTTCGTAGTCATTTGCATATTTTAGTATTATGCCCCCAAAATCAAATATCCCCTACTTTTTTTGAATAGTATATAATTATAAGAAAAGCCGAACTTAGTATGTTGAAGAAATGGAAGTTTCGAATTTTCTTTTAAAATGTGTAATTGTGTATCGCCTTTGGCAGTGTACTTAAAATAAAGAGATGTTATTCGGGAAAGAAATATAGTTCTTTATTGTTACATATTGTCAAAAATCGTAACGCCTGTGAATAGAAAACACTATATAGCGTTGTAGCTGGTATGTTACTATAAATTGACGGATATTTTACTACTTCAAAACCAAATTTATCCGTTTTGTCGCAAATACCGACATTAAATTTATTGTTAATTATATTAATACCCAGGTCAAGAACAGATGCATTTATAGTGCCATAATTTTCTTTATGTAATATTAGTTCTGGGGGATATATTTCTATTTTATATTTGTTGAAAGTTCCGTTATCATTCATGGGTGTTATGTCATCAATGTACCGGAAGGTATAGTTTAGACTTTTAGCTACTTTGTAATAAGTTTTTCGTTTATGATCCTGAAAGCAGAATTCATATTTATATAAATGTGCATTTGCCATAAATGGAGCGGTGTCAGTTCCCATTGGTAAACCAATAGTTTGCTGTATTATTTGATCGACAACCTCAAAATATGGCATTGTCAATGAGAAAATGTATGATATTTTGAAACTTTCTTTATTAAAAAAAACTTCAATGTCGGCCTTGTGACGTTTTATAATCCATTTAGCATCTTCTGAGTAAATGGCCATCAAGTTTCTGCCTTTCCCGAAAGCTCCATTCAAAGCTTTATCCACAAACCGGGTCTGAATGTTGAAGCATAGTATACAAAGTAGAAAAAATGAACGTTTCTATTGTTTTTGCATTTAATTGATTTTATTTTAAGTATCTAATATGGGTTTATTTTTATCAATTAGGAAAAAACTATTAATTCCAATATAACTACGAAGTGTTCTGCACCAAATGGCAAGTTGGGTTTGGCATAATTTAAGTGCTTTGGTAAAAGTTTTAGCTAAAGGTTTTGTTTTGCAGATGCTGGAGAATATTTCGGTATAGAATAAATGTAAGGTAGTGCATCCATATTGACACTGTCTTTTTAAAAAATCATTACTCCAGTTGAGAAACGTCAGGTTGTTATGTTATTCTGAATAGACGCATTGCATAAAACTTGCCAAATGTTTTATTGTATATTTGTGACCACATCTCCAACTTAACCTGAGCAATAAGGCTCCTTCCCAAACACAGAATTGAACCCAGGAAATGTTCTCAAAAATGCAACCTGACTTCTGAGATGGTAATGTAATGTATGATTTTCATGTAACTCATGCTGTTCACCGGGACCGGCCCTATAAAATGCACCCCCATACCTGGTTGAATCATTCACACTACAACGTCAGCAGCATGCCACGACTCACGACAGCTCAGAGGAACCATGCGCTTGGAAGACTCGACGCTGGCCACACTGTCAAAGCCGTTGCCAATCACTTCCAGGTCAATGTTCGAACCATCTATAGGCTAGAGCACCACGAATGATCGCCTCCCAACTGGTAGATCAAGGATTACCACAAGGCGACAAAACCGCCATGTTGTGCGAGAGCACGCGCAGAATCCCTTCACACAGGCATCGAGACAGCACGTCAGACAGTGGGAACACACGGAAGACCCATCGGTACCGATACAGTACGCCGACGTCTCACCAGAGAGAACATCCTTTGCCGTAGACCTTGCCGTGAACCGATCCTCACCCCTCGCCATCGACGTAAACACAAGAACTGGCGACACAGGTAATGGATAACTGTTCTGTTCACATATGAGAGTCGGTATTGCGTATCAACTGCAGATGGCAGGACCAGAATATAGCGTCGACGTGGCTAGCGTTATTCTGACCAATGTGTCATGGAACGAGACTCATGGGGAGGTTTGGGGTATAATCGGCCTGAACCAGAGAGTGGGTCCTGTGGTGTTCCAAAATCTTGGTCCAGGAAGAGGAGGCGGCATCACAGTAGTGCGCTACATCGATCAAGCTCTCAGACCCCACGTCAACGTTTTCCAGCACGACAACGCCCGTGCCCACACCGCCAGAGTTACTACAGCAGAACGGTGCAAACGTTATGCACTGAACATCTTTGGGACGAAATTCAATGGAGACTTAAAATAACGTCGTACCGAAACCAAACACAGCCGATGGATTGGGCCAGGCTCTGAGAGTGTGGTTCCAGTTACCAGTGGCGTTCATCAATCGTCCGGTCCACTCCATGTACAAACGCTGCGCTGCTGTTATTGACACTCGCGGTGGACTCACCAGATACTGATGTAAAGACTGTGTACAGACTCTAAACCTTCTTGTAATGTCTTGGAAGAATTGTAATGAATTAATCACGAATGATTTGACGAAAGTGCCTCTCTGGTTTTGAAATCGTACTGACGTTTTGTTTGCTGTTTAGTATATGTCGTTTTTGGTATTGAGCCAAAGTCCAACTTAAGTAAGAATATTTCTAAGATAGTATTTTTTACAGGTAAAAGGAATATTGTTGCTAGCCTTATCGACAGGCGTTGAAACAAATCTCTCTTGAAGAGTTGCAAGACATTCAACTGCAAATGTGTTATTTAGGACCTCAGGTTGGGGGCATCTTGGGTTTTGTTTTATATATTTGATTCTCTTTGACAAGAGATCGAAAACAGTTTTTTTTCCATTCTCCAAAAGATTCTAATTTATGAGACCAAGCTACTATACATTTCCCGATTTGAGATTTTAGATTATTATGTAACTTTTTGAAATTAGTTTTGTTTCGTTGTGGTCCAAATTGTGGTATAAAGCGGAAAAGGTTTTTAAGA